>NC_087475.1:105697825-106322825 GCF_036417665.1 Passer domesticus | reverse complement strand
GACTTGGGATGTTGCTCTGCACTCTAATGTGCGATTCAGGTAATGAATTTTGTCTTCCCTGTTTCATTCACAGTCATTTTTAATTAAAGCCTCCATGGGTGTGCTTAGGGCAAAGCTTTGAAATTAAGATATGGCTATGTGACACATTTATGAGAAAGAAAGTCATGCAAGTCAAAAGCAGTGCTGTATCGAAAGAATTCTGTTGAACTCTTCTGAGTGAGAACAATACAGTAGCTCCTTATCATCAGGTATAAAAATGTAAATAATGCACACATACATACAAAATCATATTAGAAATGCCACATCAAGAAACTTGTAGGACATTTCAGGTGAAGATTTTTTTTAAAATATTCTTATATACTTACCAGGTTTTTCTACAGTATATACATAAATTGAGTGATTTAGTGGGAATGGTTTTTTGAGAAAAGTTCAAATCCCTTTGTTAAAATTAGTTTGTTTTTTTTCCATAGAGTAACACATGCTTCTTAATTCCTAATCAATACCTGCTCACCAGTTGGAGGTGTGCAAGTGCTTGGTATGTCCACTATTAGCTCTTTTGTTAGTGGACCTATTTATTTTGGAACACATTTTTGCACTGAAGCAGTGATATAAATGATGATCTAGATGCAACTACTGTTCCAAATAATTGACTGAAAATAGAATAATTGTCCATGTACTGATATGTAAAAATGTTAAAATACCATGAAGAGACAGGTGAGGTATCTTTAACAATGTCATTCTGGTGCTCTATAGATTAATTAGATTTATCAAATAAAATTTCAAACAAATTATCCAGTATAAAAACACCTCCTCCCCCTTTGTCTGTGGGTATCCTTTTCTGAGTGTAGTGCCTCATTTATCATGTTATGGAAATTTTTATAATAAACTTTTGTTGACACCTGTATATATTTTAACAGATTTAAATACTAAATAGGGAAAATGTGCCTTCCTAAAGCTGTGTTTTGTATTGTATTTTGTATCTTTGCTCTCAGTCAAGGAACTCTCTGTAGGTCCATCTCAGCTTCCCTGGCATTTGGACTTAAATTATTTGCAATGAAAACAGGCTGTTGTGATTAGCAGTGAATAGGACCAGAGCCAGAAGATATTTACAAGCAGAAATTCAAAGTACCTTGGAGAAGATGATGGCTGTTTTGTTGGGCAGATCCACTAAATGTCTGGTCAATTAAAATCTTACCCAAAAAGATAAGTGAAAGAGGGTATGTTCAGGTAAAGCTGGGTCTTGCATTCAGACAGACCCAAGTATAGGGTCAGTGGTCTCAAGGGCTGTTACTCAGCAATCTGTCGGCACCCAGAGCTCTTCACTCTGCCAGCAGTTCTTAGACCTCTTTGTGACACTGGACACAAAGTATTTCGTTGTATTTCAAAGTATTTCACAATTTAGCTGCCTAATTCAAGTTTCCCAAACGTAAACAGTTGGTGCCACTTCAGCTGCCTGGTGTGTTTGGGTTTTCTGGGCAGAGTTGACACATATGACATGAGACCCATAGGAAACCCATACGCTTTTGGGACAAACATCAGAGAGCAGGTCACACACCCCAGAACATCTAATGTGTCACCAGGTGTTTGCGTACACCGAGTAACGCTTCATCCCAACAGCATATGGGCACTGTAGAAGTAGATGGAGGTACCAGACTTCCTCAGGAAGCATTTGCCCCTGAAACAGCTACTGTTCATCTCTGGGATTGTAAAGCCTCAGATTGGCTGGTCACTTTGAAAGGACATTCATTTAAATAGATCAAAACCAACTGGGAGACAGGAAAGGTTCTAAATACCTGCAAAAGAAAAGCTGCTAATTTTGCCTCAAAAGGAGAAATTATACATTTAATCTGTACTGTAATTCGTTTGAGGATGAAATTAACTGTGTGCTTTCTACTTCTTATTCTTCCACATCCCCTGGAAACAAGGCTTAGACATTAAAGATAACTTCTTCTTAGGGCATGCCTGCTTTGTTCAGTGACATTTCACCAGGTTCTGTTTCAAAACAGCAAAGAGATCCTAAAGAAAATTGCATGAACGCTGACGAGATGGTTTAGCTTTGCTCTTGTTTCCTAGACATATTCAACATCACTGCTATAGATGCTACTTAGAATTTTTGAAGAGCTATAGGTCCTCTTTTGGTTCTGTGTCATTGATACCTGCCTATACTATGCAAAATAATCAGCACATTTTCAGACTTTATTCAGCCTTACTTCTAAAGATCATTTCAGATTTCCAGACAAAGTATCATAAATATTTGCTAGTGTATGTTTCCAAGCAACATAACACTTCTCGGGAAGACACTCATTAAATACCTGGAGTGCTTCAAGCTATTGCCTGCAGTTAGCTTCCAGATCCTGCTGAGTTGCCAGAAATGGGCACAAACTCTTCTTATTAATTAAGAGTAGTATTGCTTGTTTTTACCTTTGTATGAAATAAATGACTCCTGATGAATTTAGTAACAATTTATTGATTTTGATTTTATTAAAATTGCTATCATTCTAATTTTCAGTATAGCTTAAAGAATCACATTTTCGACACAGAGGAGTTACAAATGCACAGTAGATGCAGTGCTTGGCAACTTCTTTCATAAGAGTTCTCTATCTGTGTTCATTTGTTACTTCTTTATTGTGACAGCTTACAGACTACAGACCATCTTTGTAGAGTGACAGCTCATAGTTGCTGTCTGGAATATAAATCTGTTATCTGCTAATCAGTTGGTTACGGAATCACAGAATAATTTCATTTTGATTACAGAGAGTCCTGTTTCAGCAAATTCTCATGCAAAGAGGAAATTAAATTTCTGATGTTGCATTAGCTTTTGCTCCTGGAAATCCCAGTTACCTTACTTCTTTTTTATGGATATCAGGTCCTGTAGTTCACGTAGAACATCCAAAAATTCAGAAATTATACTGTTTAAAGGGTAGGCAGCAGGAGTCTGCATGTGAAATCTAATGGATGTCACTGAATAAGAGAATCCAAAGGCATGGACACATGTATCTCCAAAGATAAGTGTGTATATAAAACATTTTAATTCTGGTTAGAATAAGTGGCCGCTCTATCAGGAAGCCAAATTAATTCAAATTAATTATCAAAACCATTATTTTGCTCAAAGTTAATCTTAATGACATTTGTTTATAGTTTCATAGTAAACACATTACACAAGTTACTGGAAAAGAATAATCCTTTCTGAGAAGTGCTTCTGAGTCAGACATTGGCAGTAGTGACATCAGAATACATATTAATAGAATGTGTATTTTAGAATTTGAATGACTGTTTCATTGGCCTAAAATATTTTCCACACGAATAGTCTCTTTTTTATTTATAACATATATTCATCTTCAAGTTATTCCAGTACTGGCAACTCTATGTTCCAGACTAGTTCTGCCTTTTGTTTTCAACACCATAGGTTTTTATAGCTTGTGCACTTTTCTTCAGATACAAACAGAATAACCTTCTCCCTACTGAGTACATATATGATCAACAGTTTCTCCATGCAAGTTTCCCAGACCAGACTCCACCTACATTGCAGGAGCTTGTATATCTTGAAGCTGTGCCTGAACTGTGTATTCCAGCCTGTGTACATGACCTGTAGATTAATTCTCTTGGACAGACTGCTGCAATAAGAACTTTAAAACTGATATGAGGTCAAGAATTGATTGTATTGTCTGCATGTTCGTACCCAAAAGCCTCTACTCCACATAGAGTTTTTGAATACAATTGAATCATCTTGAGCTGTAAATATAAAATATCATTAAGTTATTATATATATATACTCAGCAACTGAATCTGATGCATTCTTCAAAAGCTCCTTTCAATTTTGCACACATGAAGAATTTTACTTTCAAGAATTTTGATAAAACTGCAAATGAGGGGTTGGATGACAGCTGCATGTAAGATTCCCAGGCTTCCTCCTTTCTTGAAAGCAGTTGTTTACAGTGAGCTATTTTAGCAGTCATTTCAGACTCCTTTGGAAGATGAGACAATGCAACTGCAGATGCCAGCAGCAAACTCTGGATCAGTTTGTCTTTCAGTTCTCAGTTCAACTTGTGATTTGTGAATATTCTTAATTCATGGCAGGTTATGGTACACCGATTCTCTCATCTTGATTTGGATGACAACCTTTCTTGTCACACCGATAAAAAAGAGCTTGCATTATATACAATAGTACTTCAGTTTCTGAATAAACAAATAAAGCATATTTTAAAAATCAACATCAATCAAAAACAACTAAGAAAATAAGTTATTCAGTGGTAAAACAGTGAGGATGACAATGAGTCTGAACATTTTGGAACTGAATGTCTTGAAGTTTTCTGATTTCCTGGATTTTTCTTTAGCAGGTGTTCTTTGGTAGACAAGTTTCTTACATTTCTTTGCAGAAAGGATAACCAGAATTCCAAGTGTAACATATACTAAGCAAATACCAAACAAGCAAAAGTACTAGTTCCTGTAAAAACTGAGAGACAATACAAGTATTGTCTCAAGGATTATAGAATAATACTTGTATAAGAAACTGAGAAGCCAAGTGATCTTGTTTGACTTGAAATCATATTAGTGAATACCATATTATGTTATATAGAGGGCTATTCTGCTTTTCAGGAGCTATCTTGAGCTGGTGGCCAACTTAATTGAAGACTGGGTGAAAGAGGAAGAAGCTAAATACCAAAAAGAGAAGATGGGTAAGGAAATAGGGTCTTTTAAACTAGAAAAAGCCACAGAAGAAGGCCCTCTAAGACTGCCAGTGCTGTCAAAAAACCTGGCTTTACTAAAAAAGCTGAAAGTGGGTATCTTTTTACTGTATTCTAGGAAATTAATTTTTCACTCTAAGACAATTTTTTCAGAGCAGAATTGCTTATGTTTTTTCATAGGATGACAATGTTTTGACATCTATATAAGCATAAATATGTTTTTGAATTAATTAAATTTATATATTTATATATTCTGCATCTTTCTCTGTTCTGAAAACTGGCAGCTTTAGTATCAATTTACATTTTCAATAGCTGTGCTTAGCTAATGAGATGTATGTAATCCAAGAATTACATACAAATATGTATCTGTTCAGATGACTGAACATATGAAGAGGTGAGCAGTAGTTAAAGCTGGCAACAGAGTTCAGGAAAATTCCTTTTTAAAGGGCAGGATAAAAGCTGGAAGTCAGAAGCTATGGGCTAGAAGCTAAAACGGGAAACTTGAATTGACAAGACTGCAGAGCAAACTTGAATTACAAGCAACATTTTGGGTAGTGAAAATTGTAAGCAGTTCATACTATAACTGTTCAGGAGGCAGCAGTATCTGAAAACCCCTATTGACAAAAAAGAACTTCTGTCAAAATTGTCTACTTGTATATTTAAATGGTATTAACAATGATTTGTTTGTGCTTAACCTTTGCTTTCTTACCTTTCTTGAGAATGCACTTTGAAGCCTCCCAGGACTAGCAGTTAGCATTTACAAAAATAGAAACATTACTCGTCAACTCAGTTAACACCTCTGATTATAGTTTGGAAACTAAAAGTACAGTTATGACTACTAAATCATAATTTGTAGATATCTAGCTGTCACAGGAGCTAGACTGAATCTTGCCCATGTGGTGCTTCATGACAGTTATGATTCATAGAGTACTTGCTGAAAGGACATAATCACCTCTAGCTGGAACATGCAGATGGGCAACAGCGTCCTTAGGTGCTTTCAATTTCACTGACGCTGCAATTTCTACTTTCTCATACAAAGTTATTTAACTAGAAGTTTCTGATAGTGTTCATTTAATTGAGTTTAAATTACCTTTTCTAGAAGGTAAATATGGGGTATCCAAGCATAGTATAAAACTACACTTACAGAAGATACTCTTTTCATGAGTCGTAGATGCTATCAAGCTATAATAGTAACTGAGGGATATGGCAAGTGTTTCTTTAGTGAAGGTTTGAAGATTCAAATAGCATTTATTTGGGATTTTTTGTCCTGAAAGGCTGTAATGTCTATGACTCTGGTACTGAGCTTGTTCTGGCTCAGTTAAAAACAAACAAACACTGCCAGAACAAAGCGTTCAATAGCAAGAAGCAGAGAGCCAGTCTTTACACACGTTGATATATTATTTAGTGTATTTGGTCCACAGTTATGAGAATCTAGTTTCTTCTAACCTGAACAGACTTTCTGTTTTATTTCTAAATATATATTAAGGTTTGCTTTATTGTACTTTCCCTGTTTTG
The DNA here is from genome assembly GCF_036417665.1 of Passer domesticus. NCBI lineage: Eukaryota > Metazoa > Chordata > Aves > Passeriformes > Passeridae > Passer > Passer domesticus. The sequence continues at coordinate 106,316,625 of NC_087475.1, read as the reverse complement.
AAATATACATTTTTATTTACTTGCGCATCTTTTTTTTTTCCATTTAAAATAACTATTCTATTTTCCTGTATTTATAACCTCACTTATTCTCCCTTTCTTTCTCTTATACTTCTAAAAGGCAGCACAACCGAACCTGAGAATGTAACAGAGTCTCAGTCCAAGAATGAAGAAAGTCTCATTATCAGAGAAGATTCTCTAAAGGTGAGGCAAAAATATTTATGTTTCTGAAATGGACTAGATAGCACTGCTTTGTTAGGAAGGTAAGCCTTTGTTCTTTATATAGGCTTGAGGCTTGACTGAGTCCTCTTAGTTTTTCTGCTATTTGTTATTTTTTGTATATGTTATTTTCTTTCATTTATTCCTTAATGATTGTGAGTCATGCTATGTTGTGTTCTTAAGAGAAGACTATTTGGAGTTAGACTAGGCATTCCATAGTAATTTGTAGTTGCAATACTAGGAAGTGAAAGTTATGAATAATATCCTACTATTTACTGAAGTTTTCTGATTTTAAAGGTATGAAAATATAAGATCCAGATTCATGGAAATACTTGTACCCAACTGTACTTTCACTGTCTACAGCTCTTTGAAATTAGGGAATGTCAATATGGTACCTCAGAGTTCCCTTATGTCAGAGAATCCCATTTTATAGATGGATCTATGACCATTCACTACAGATTAATTGACTTGCCCAGCTTTACACAGTGAATTTCTGGCTGAAGTAGGGATTAAGCACTCCATTGTTTTGGTCTTAGCATTGGTACTATTCATTAACCGGCACAAATCTAGTTTTTTTGGTATTGTATTCTCTTGCTTTTTTTTGACTCCTCACAGATATGTCACATCTTCCTCACAGTGCATAATGCTGTGCAATTCAAGTCCTGATATGGAATGTAGATAGGAAATGAGGTGAACTGTCACAGCTCAATCGAGGCTAATGCCTCGCTTGTGGCTCTCAATGCTTGCCATTTCTTCCCCAGAAATGCTTCTCCTTTCATATGTTTAGACTATAAAGTGCTACAAAACCCTAACTACTCCAGAAAATCTCAAATGTCTTCCTGATGCAAGCTGATAATTTTGGCATTGACATGTCATTCCTCTTTCTGTTAAAAAAAAAAAAAAAAAAAAAAAAAAATTTATCTCACAATTGCATTTGGGGAATAAACCAATACCAATGATGCATTGCGGTTTGGCGGTAAACATTGTGGAAAAGTATTCAACAAAATCATTCTCCTGTGGCTGATTGTGTAAGATATGAATAATCACCTGTTTCATCTCCTGTGGTCAACAATGGCTGCTGTTGTAGATTGAATGAATCACTAATTTTATCCAAAATTTGGTACATAATACTGTGAGACTTTTGACACATTTGGAAACATGTCTTAGCTTAGAACTTTGATTCCTTTGGTTTTGTTTGCTTCTACTCTTTTCAGCCTGCACATATGAAACATCTTGTAGTACAAAGATAAACACAGTCTGTTTAATTCCTAATGTTGAATGTAGGCTTGGAAGATTGAGCAGGATCGATTACGAGAGGAAGAAAAAAAAGAAAAGGAAGAAGAACAAGAACAGGAAGAAAATTTGCAAAGTAGAAGGAAAAGCCAGGATAAGAAAGGTAAAGGAAGTAAACAATCAAACAGAAGACCTTCTGAAGAGAAGTATCAAAATGAATCAGCAGAAGCCGCTGAACTTGAGAAGGATCATAGCATTCCAGAACCATGTCCTGAGAAAGTTAATAAGGTAAGGAGTTGTATTATTATACCACATTAGAGAAGTGCTAACTATATACAGAGTCAAGATTACAGCTATTATCTCTTGTGAAATTTGAATTCAGGGCAAATTAAGCCTAACTGGGTCTTGTTACCTCTGTTGTTTCAGCAGCAGATCCTTTTCTAAAAGTTTTAAAAGCCGTTCTTGATGTTCAAATTTATTTTACACCAGTTTTTTTTTTTTCATGTAATATGACATGAACACAAACGTAAATTGATCATGTTGAGATTTTTGTGGGAGAGGATGGGAAAGGGGAGCATAAAAAGTTGTCCCATCTTCCATAGTAAGGAACTACTAGACCTAGTTGAAATTTTGACTGCCCACACTGGAAATCAGCATTCCTTATATTTCCTCTTTCAAAATTCATGTTCTTGAAGTGCTCTAATCTAAAATATGTATTTTTCCCATATTTCAGAAAGTAACTCCATTGGCATGTGTGCAACAAGAAATGTAGAGCTCAGCTCACTCTTGGAGATTAAGGCACATGAAATCTAAACTGTGATTGTGCTTCATGTCCCTAGCAACCCTGGGAACTCATGTCTAGACAGTTCAATGGACACAGCAGCTCTCCTTTTTCTGCCTGTTGCACTAACAGAGGGAGCTCTTCACTAGTTTTGTCCAAACAGTTTTTCAGCAGTTTGCACCACCTTATATTTGTAGAGTCTGTCTTGCATCCAAAACTTGCACACATCAATATAATTCAGTCTAAATTTGCTTAAGTACAGACTTCAGACTCAGAAATAGATGGCATTTCGGTCTGAACTTCTTTATACAGTCACATAATTTTTGCCGTCTTGTGGCACTCTGGAAGGCATAGCAATCTAAATAGATTTACAGTATCTGAATTCCAAAACCTAGAGGGTAGAAAATTGAATCTTTATTTGCCTTTATGTAATCCCATGACATTGTACTTTGTCTCTTTGGACTCGATCAGAACTTCTCTTTCTCTCACACTGTGTGTTAACCCACCGGTCTACTTGCTGCTCTTTAAGTTTCCATGATGGTTTTCACATGTAGCAAGTTACATCAGTTGGTAACTGGGAAATTATTTGGATATGACTGTAGCATGCTAGATATTTGCTCAAGGGTGTTTTATATTAGTTCAATAGCTAAGCAAAAGATATTGAGCAGTACAGTGTGATCCTGATGGTCTGTCCTTCATTTACCTCTTTCATGTGTACTGCCTTTCTCATTTACAGATAATTTAAAACTTGTTTTTTCCAGTTTCATGGCTACAATACAGGGGAGGATATCATTCAAGTATCAGGAACCAATCAATATCTTTTCCCATCCGATGGAGGACAGATTCAAGTAGAGACTATACAGTTTGTAAAAAGTGATTCTTTGTTTCTTTACGCTTTGCTTTGACTCAGTGCTAACTGATGAAATAATTTCTTAATCCATAAATACTTTTTTATGTCTCAGCAGTAAAAATTCAGTTCAAAAAATTCCATATTAGGCTCTGTCACTACTATCTTTACAGTTACCTGTAATATGTTAGCAGATGATAGATAAATGAAGTACCAGAAAACTAGAAATGCAGAAAAATCAGTTTGTATTTATTTGTTCAATGGCAACTGATGCACGACATTTGCAGAATATTCAAATTATTTTTCCAGTCAAATGCAATATATCTAAGCCACAGAGTCTTCTGCAGACTCTCAGATTTAATTATCAGGAAGTTTTTAAATATTTAGTCTAAACTCAGATAACCTTAATTTTGTCGCCTTGTTTTTCTACTACATTATTCAGTCCAGTTATGAGCAATTTTCTTTTTTTGAGTGCTTCAAAGTAGCAGGTGCTCCATTTATTTGGCTGCAAATAAGTCCTGAAGCCTGGTGGAAGCACTAATAGTATTCCATTGCTTTACAGAAACTTTGATAAAGGTGAAAGTAATGAAAGACAAGCACAATTTCTTCATTCATATTACTGACCCCAATGAAAACTTCGAAGAAGCTGAAGAGCAAGAAATTAATGAAGAACTGCAAGTTAGATCAGGTCAGTGGATTGATGTCACTGATATAAAGAATGAATAGTTTGATGTATTTAATAATTGGATGCAAAACTTACCAACTAACAGAAAATATATTGTTACTAATGGCAGAGAGTAAAAAAAGTTAGTGTTCCATAAAATAAAGTAAAAATCAGTTGTCTGACTTAAGCACTGTGTAGAGAGGTCTTAGCAAGATGTAGAAGCACAGTGCAGGTCAACATGTGCAAACCAGTCTCTTTTCCAAAGCAAGGAAATCACCATTCCTTAAGAAAATAGTTTTCTTCTTTAATGGAGGACTCATTCAGATCCTAAAGTGGCCTGAAAAAGCGCAAGAAGATGAAAGCTCAATCCTGTACATTGTGACCAAAGTCACAATGAAAGGGAAGATTTCACCTTCTGTTGTAGACCTCCTTTGTGGATCAGATGACCATAGCATTATTGCCTCCTCAAGACCTTTGCTTTGAAAACAGATCTTTCTGCAGTCCAGCAACTTCTGCTGTTGGTTGACATATTGTTCATACTCAGAAAGCATTGAATCCAAATCGTTTCTGAACCCCGGTGAGAGTGTTTCCATGAAGGAAGCCAGTTCGCAATAATTTGTGATATGTTTGCCAAAAACATTATGGAATTCCTGTCACCAAACTGAAGGGTATTGAAAAGGATAACTTATACATATTAGCTCTTTTCCTCTTCATCAGTGTTAGAAAACATCCTGCTCTTGCTTCTCCCCTTGGCTTGCCAGCAATATAATTGTATGTTGTCTTAATACAAAATTTGCATCCCTTCCACAGACAAGATTTTTTTGTGTGCACTTCTGACAGTTGACCTGTATCATTCTGGGTCTGCCAGACAGTACTGGCATCACCAGTGTGTGAGTATCTGAGACAAGTTGTATTCACTGGACACAAGTGCAAGGCTTTCTTCCCATGTAAACGGAGCACCTTTTAGAAAGGCAGTAGGGAAGACAAGAATCAATCCACTCTGATACTTGACAGTGGCTGGATGGTACAATGGTAAATGTGTATAGTCAGAATTCCAAACCATCATCCTACAGGCTGTATTGAGCAATAAGCATTGCAATGACAGGCAAGAAATAGGAGCAGACAAGGTCTCAGGATGTGTCCCATGTTGAGTTTGGGAGATAGCTTGGTCTGCCTTAACCTGCTTTTGTAGTCTTCTCTGCTACTCCTCACCATTTTAATATATTTCCCGTATGTTACCCATATGGGAAATCCCAAGTTTTTCTCTTACCAGTAGAACATTTCTTTAAGGCAGCAGCAACTGAAGTAGAGGCAAGGTAGGGCCCAGTGTCTGGGAGGTGTATCTTGCCTAGTTCATGTGGTTTTCACCATGACATATTCATCACATGATACCTTGATCTGCCCCTCTATGTGAGTTTGACTCCTGATCCACTTTTACAAATCCCAGACATGTCTTTGGATCTAATTTCTCTCAACTTTTTTGTCCTTTCTTTTACTTTTCCTGAAAGTACACACAGAATCATAGAATATCCTGAGGAAAGGGAAGAGACCCTCAGGCATAATTGAAGTTCAGCTCCTGTCCCTGTGAGGGACAGTAATTTTTATTAGTGCATAGGCCACGTGCAATGGAAATGGGCAGTTTAACATTCCTGTCAGCCAAGAAACAAGGATCCATAACTCCAGAACTGGGTTCTTTTGCTGCTTAAATTCCATAAGACTTTACACTAGTTGTTGCTATTAAACCTGTTTTTACACACCTAACTAATTAGAATGCTATTTCTGGATAAAAACCACAGGTGTATTGCACAAAACTGACTATTATATTGTACTCTAAGAATGGAATGTTGGTTTTCCCTGCTCTATTAAGTCTATTTAAGTTAGTCATCCTCACTGAGGTTCTACTTCTCACACCAGCCATTGGTTTACAGGTCAGGTGGTTCTGATATGTGTTGCTGTCCTTAAAATTGATTCTTTTTTTTCTTTTTTTTATTTTTTTAGGAGAATTGGAAAATAAAAAGCAAGCTGTGAGCAAGTTTGGATCTTTTTCAGCCACCTTGGAAAATGGAATCCAGCTGTCTCTGAGCTATTACGGACCTACAGGGGAGGCAGCAGGTAAAGTAAGCAAATAGAAGAGGATATTTGAGAACCATAGGGGGAATTTTTTTCCTTTTTTTTTTCCCTTCATACACTCCTTAACCAAATAATTTGTTGCATGCAATTCTGCCTTTCTCGGCAGCTGTTACTACATGGTAGAGAATTTTCAGCAAGGCTCAAAATGAGATTACATTGTCAAGAATTTTCTATGATTCAATTTTCAAAATGGAGGGAGGTCTCCAAGTTTTTCTGCTTACTGTAAAAACAGAGCAGTGCAAGTATTGTTGTTAAGTAGCCCAGCAAAATCAGCCAATTAATTTCAGCCAAAGAAAATGTGATTTGCTGAGGAGTCTTCTTGGTTTTCCAAGAAATAATATTTTTGTAAACTTATATAGGCGATTATGGAACTTTCATTTGACTTTAGGAGTTGGACTTTAGGTTACAGTTGTGCAGACATAATGAGGGATTTCTCTCAGCCTTTCAATAAACACATTCACCAACTGGAAGCAATTGCTTCAGAAAACCACAGTGAAAACAGCGTCTGCTTTTACCAAGAGCTTTTTGTTTCCATTACGTTTGAAAGGCCACTGAAACCATCTTATGGATAAAAGTGAAACCCTTCTCTGATCAGAAAATAATTCCAGCATTTTTCGTCTCTTAAAATATGAAAACATTTAATTGAATGCATCTTTGTGTGGACTGTGGTAAACCGTTCAACTCTACACTCAGTTTTAATTGTTCAAATATATTTTACAAATTAATTACTAAAGTAGACTGTTGAGACTTGGGTCAAAATAGTGGCCTGCAAAAATTTGGATTTTGGCATAAAAGAGATGCACGTCTGATTAAACACCTACATGTTAGCTGTGATGTTTAGGCTTATTCATATTCACCCATAATCATCCTATTCTGCATTAGAATAATCCTTGTCATGTTGAGCTCTGCTGACTGGCATTCTTTGATTGCTTACAGTTTTTCTGTGATCATTGCGTATGCCACATCCTTGTGGGTCTTTGTATCGTAAGTGCTCAGAATAATTCTGACCAGAAATACTCTCTTAGATGATTCTCATATTCCATCCATCCCTAATGCAGAAAGGTATAGCATGAAATCTGCAGTTTCTCTCCACTGATCAGTTAAATTGTGTGCAAATTACCCTTTTTCCGTGCAGTACTGAAATAGTTTTCTGGAAAACTCTCTTATTCTCATCTTTCCTGCTGTTTTTCATACTTTATCTGTTTCATCTTCCTTTTAGGGAAGCTAAGGTGATGAAAGGCCTCAAGTTGTTTTTCAGCTTTATGCAACTTCTTTTTGCGGGGGGAGGCAGGGCAAATGCTAATATTTCTTCAAGTTTTGAATTATTCTTTGTTTTCTCCAGCATTATCAAAGGTACATTTCCAATCACTTTAACATTTGTGTTAGAAATAATCTTCTTGTCTCTTTATGGATGTGGGACTGCTTGAGCACCTGCAGGGCTTTTGATTCTGGATACTATAGAAACTCTGCATTGCTCTCTACATTTTGACAAAATCATGAGAGTACAATTCCAAGTCCTCGACATGTGAATGTGTGTATCTGGAATTTTACATCTCTCTCAAGATTTCTAAAGGCACTTTACCTCAGTCTTGACAATCCACTCTTTTTCATTGTTACCCTCAGACATCATGTTCTTATTTTGGGGGGCAACCAAAATAAAGGCATGGGTGAAATTTCTGTGAAAGTGAAGTGTCAGTTTGTTGAAATAACTACAGAAAAATGTAAATTTGTATTTCTTTTATTTTCAAGAAATTGCTTTGAAAGGCAACATGACTACTTCTTGTTGACATACCTATCCGGCTGTCCTGATGCTTGGCTTGAAGAATTGCAAGAGTCTTATTAAGTCTAGATCATTAGAGTCTTTCTGAAGACTTATAGAAAAATAGACATATGTAGTACAAAATTTGTAGAGTCCATCTGTGCTGGATCAGTCCATGATGAAGCAGAACACAGTGATCATTTACTAGACACTAGATTCAGAATGTCTCCACTGCTAGGTATTCTGGAAGTAAAAAAGAATTCTAAAATTGTATTTTTTTTTATTTTTGAGGCAACAACTAAATGACCACTTGTGGGAAGCAATAGTTTCAAGATGTCTTTTAAGCTAAATTGAGAGTCTGTGGAAAGATTTTCTAAATACTCTTCTATATATAGTCCCTCTATCTGAAATAACAATCTGCCCCACTGAGGTTATTATTTCTAAGGTAAAATTCAGTGTACAAAATGCTTCTAAAAAATAAAATGTGGCCATCTACATTTATGAAGCTTAATTACATTGAAAATCTTTCTTTTCCCTTCCTTAGATGATGAAACAAGTCTTGCATTAGCAAGCATTCTGAACATCCCTTCTGTTCATCTTCCGACGGTAATTCCAACAACAGTTTCTCCTATTACATCAGCTCCAGGAAAAAAAGATAAGTTTGACAGAAGAAAATCAGGAAAACCTTCTGCCAAAGGAAACAAAGGTGTTGCCAAATTAGCCCCTTCATCACCTAGTAGCCTGGTACAGAAAGAAGAAAAGGTGAGAGAAGAGATAATATCCAATCCAAAGAAACAAACCAAAAATTCAAATGCATGAACATCTTTAAAAGGACCGTATATTCTTCTCAGAGGGCTTTGAGCTGTGCCTTTACAAACTCCTAACAATTTGTGGTGCTCTTAAGGATATGTCTTACTCTTTCAGTTGTTCTCATACGTACATGTTGGCAGCTGGTGATGAACTTAGTCTTTGTGATTCCGTGATGTAGAGCAGTGAGTCTGCCTTGGCCCACATTCTTTTGTCAATTTTGGCTTTACAGTTACAGCTGTGTTACACTGCAGGTGATCAGGGGGCTGGAGCACCTTCCCTGCAAAGACAAACTGAAACCATTGGGGCTGTTCAGCCTGGAGAAGAGACCACTGCAGGAAGACCTTAGAGCATGCCTTCCAGTACCTAAGTGAGGCTACAAGAGAGCTGGAGGGGGACTTTACCAGAGCTTGTAGTGACAGGACAAGGGGAAATGGCTTTAAACTGAAAGATTATGATTAAATATTAGGGAGAAACTCTTTACTGTGAAGGTGGTTGAGGCACTGGAACAGATGCCCAGAGAAGCTGTGGATGCCCCATCCTTGGAATTGTTCAAGCACAGGTTGAATGGAGCTTTGAGCACCCTGGTCTAGTGGAAACTATCCCTGTCCATGGAAAGGGGTTGGATCTCAACAATCTTTAAGGTCCCTTCCAACCTGAACCATTCTATGGTTATTAATATCTCAGGTACAAGAACTGCTAAATTTTTACTTTAACCAAGTAGAATTGTTTTGGGCTTCCCAAAACCCATTCAAAAGTCTAACCAGCCAGCAAATTAGTGAAGACAGTTTTGCAGTATCTTGCTCTGTAATTTGGTCTTTCCAGCTGGTAACAAACTAGGGACCAGTAACTTGTGGAAGTTACTTTAGCCTTTAACTGAAGTACTTCCATCACAGTACAGATCTTTGGAAAGCATGAATGAATCTTTGGAAAGCAGATTCTGAATTTCTGTTCTGAAGTAATTTTTAGTACCTCGTGGTTGAAGTAACACTGTGGATGTTGTTGCGAAACAGATTCTGTGCATATCCATAAAAAGGGCTCCTTACCTAATATCAGCATGGAAAGTGGTGTAGGGAGCTGCCAAACAGCACTGAGCATAACATACAGTAATTTTGTGGCACAAAAAAACCCTATAGAAAAATAGCCCTATAATTAAAAATTTTGTCAGGATGACTTCTAAACCAAAGACTTTTAACTACTTGGTTTGGAATTACTTTGGATAGAGAGTATCCATATTAGTGCATACAACACCTGTCTGTGTAAGTCTGCAAGTATTTCAGAGAATGGGATTAGAATCCAAATCGGACTTGACAAATTCACATGGGCATTGTCTTTAAAATAGGATGCAATTCAGTAAGAATAAGAGGTAGGTTCTACAGTTACATATAAATAATCAGTATATATCTACAGAATGGATAACAATTGTGTCAGTGACAGTTCTATAGAGAAAGGTCTAAGAGTGTCATGGATCACAAGCTATCTGTAAGTCAACAATGCCATCTTCCTGTGAGAAGGGCAAAGACCACTGAGATGTAAATACAGAGGAGCATAGCCTGCTAAATATGTGAAGTTATTTTTCCTTTAGGGCTAGTAGAGTCTCATTTGGAGTAGTGTGTCCAGTGGATACTGCACTGCAAGAAAAATATGGGCCACACTGGAAGTTTTAAGGAAAGCATGAAGAAAGATTACAGGTCTTGAAAACTTAACCAGTGGGAAAGATTTAAAATATTAGTTTGGGTTTCTTTGATCTTGAGTTGAGAGACAGAATAGCCTTCTGTAAAAACCTAAAAAAACCCATAATCTATTATGTGAGCTTGTATCATCATCAGAGGTATTAAGAAGTAAACTAATTTTCTGCAGTAGTGATTCAAGTCACTCTTTGGGAAAATGTCAGTAAGGCTAAACAAGGTAAAACCCTGGAATAATTTACCAGGAAACCTCCAGCCCTGGAAATTTCTGGAATATGTTACATTAGAATTTTTCGCTAGTGGTATAGTTATACTTGATTATTATTTTTACCATTAGACAGGGAGAAGTAGATGACAACTGAGGGTTACTTTTCCCCTACTCTGTGACTTCTACCTCATGATGCTGTGACTATAATCTTAGGGTATTAAGAGTAGCCTTAATTGCCAGTAATATTATGTAAATTAACTGTAAAATATACAGCATGTTTTACGTTGAAAAACAGGTGGCAGAATATCTGCCATTTCCCCCCTGTATTTCTATTCCTAAAAAGCAAGAATATGGGATAATACCAGGACAAGTTCTCTCTGTTACCTATGTCTGCAACCCAAAACTTTTCATCTTATGACTACTGGCATAGTGTAGTCCATTTTTACATAGGTTTTTGAGGGGATGATTCTTCAAGGTGAATGAAAGAAGATAGCATAGTCAAAAAAAAAAATAATATTTCCACTTCTGAATCCACAAACTCTGAAAATGTTAAATATGAGTGGTAGACAGCACTAAAAAAATATATTGTTAAAATGAAATCTGTACAGATTAAATTGTACTCTAATTTTTTTTATTATTTTAAAATGTGGACTGGAACTTAATTATTTTTTCATTCTGTAGATGGAAATGCAAGAACCAGTTCCCCAAACACAAGAATTGTCAGATGCTCCTGCTTTTCCGAGTTTGAATGTCTCCTGTCCCAATGGACTTGTATTAACTTTCCTCAGTGAAAGGTTTCAAGGTTAGTTTTCTGAGACACTGCAAAGAAAGGAATTTCAGAGAAGCTAAGACTACAGAAGAAAATTATTTCTTCATTGATGGGTTTAGATGTAACTCTAATGTTTTTAACATGTCAGAATGCTAAGTCTGTCATAATGTCTATTTCATAGTATTTGCAATATGAATTATTTTATTCAAACAAATATGAAATCTAGAATCACAAGTTGTTGAACATAAAAAATTGAGGGGAATGAAGTAGCGACCCTAAAAAGCCCTTGGGAGTGACATTGGATAATCATTTGAATATGCACACAGATTGGAATACTAAAGAAAAAGCAAGCAAATTCAATAAATAAATACATATATATTGAGGAATCTTGAGTGATAGTATGAAGATAGTTACATTACCATGTTTGCACTTCCTTTGAAAGCATATGTACTTAAGCTCCCAAGACAAAATATTTTGAAAGATTCAGGGAAGAATTACAAGAATGATAAAGGCATCAGAAGATATAATGAGCTCATTTCACCAGACAACTCCATTAAATACCAAAGACAAGGTCAAGGGAGTGACTGGTGCCAACCTGGAAGTACAATAAAACAGAATATTGGTGATAGTTTGTAAACACAGTATACAAAGTTATTACAATTTTCAGGGGCTTGAAACTGAAAGCTAGGACTTTATACTAGGTTTAAGTTATACTCATTTGGTAGGAATGTTACACTCATAAATGGTAAGAATTATTAACAAAACTAACCAAGGCTGTGATGGAGTCTCTGATGCTGGTTGTTTTACGATCAGGGGTTTTTTTTGTTGCTTTTCTAAAAGATGCAATCAGTTTCAAACAGGAATTATTTCATGGAAGTCCTTTGGTTTATGCCATCCAGTACATACAGAGAAAACACTCAGAATAAGCCTTTCTGCCCTTATCATTGCATTTCCTTTAGATGACTGATAGGGTATATGGATACTTTAAAGCTTCTGTGTCTGACAAATATCCTGCAATAACTATTTTTTGCAGTGTTTTTGAAAATCAGTGTTAGGTTCATCTTTGCATGTTGTAAAATGTAGTAAATCCTGGGGTTTTTCTAGTCATGCTGTTAGGTTTTGAAGCAGAGAAATGTGAATTTTGTTGTCATCTAGTTAGTTCTAAAAACAGCCATGTACAGATGTCATTTAATACCTATGTACAACAAATCTGTACAGCCCAGTAAATGTGCTCTGATTAATCTGGTATGAAGTAAAGAACATGCAGAGTGTTCTCAAACATACATAGTTTAGCAAGAAGCATAAATTGAAATGCTGAGTAGTTGAGGTGAACAGAGCAATTACAGACACTTACATGGAGTTTCTCAATAAAATTATCATAATTATACCTCTTAGCATACTCAAAACACTGCCATCATTTAATCTAAGAAATTTACTTGCTCAAGCAGACAGAATACATTACTTGGGTTTCTATACAAATTCAAACTTGGTGAAACTCAGGTTTTTTTTCACCTTTATGAGCAGTTAGGGAATTCCTCTCACATGATGTTAGTCTTCCAAAAGTTTGGCATCCGTAAGAAATCCATCTTCAAATTCCCCTTGTTTTCATTTGGAAAGACAGCCACCTTCAGAAGAGGATGCAGAGTTTCTGAGTAGGTGACTGTTTTGAACTTTGCTCTGAAATCAGGGTCGATCTTTTACTCTGTGCATTACAGATTCAGCCAAAGAGGGTTAGTCTTACCTAAAGTTGCACATCTTCTGTCAACACCATGATGCTGGGTGTGTAGCACTGTTTGAATGTGTGCTATGCAGTAATAAGTAATTTCAAGGTTTGCTTTCAGATTTGAAAGGTGAAGCCACTGCCACTGAAGCAAAGAAAAAGATGGTAGAGGAAAGTAAGGCCAAAGCAGATGAAGAAGAGAAGGAAGAGGTTATGCCAAGTAGAGAAGAGAAACATCAGGTTACAGAAGGTGCAATGAAGCAGGAAGACACCAAAAGTGAACAGGCTAAGCAGACTACTCTGGAAATTCTGGTTAGACAGAGTTATCCCCAAAAGGTAAAGAACTCTCATCTTTATTCACCTCCAGCAAGGCAAAGAGAACAAGAGGTGTCAAGAGTCATCACTAGTCAAGGAACTGTCATAAAGCACCTGATGGATGGATCTACCCAGGTATATTTGGTAGAATTCATTGCAAGCAGTACAATTTAGTACAGTTCATTGTAATGGAAGGTGATTACCCTTAAACTTGTTTTTGTCTACCGAGATCGAGAAGTGTCCAGTTTGTAGATGATGGAGTTAAGTAATACTGAATTATGCAGCCATGTCAAGACTAAAGTACTCATGGCTTTGTTCAGAGTCAGAACTTAGGGAGATTTAAGTATTTTTGGCAATATGAAAACATTTCTATATTTTTTTCAGTTTAAACACTCATATGGGATCCAGAAAAGACCTGAACTGTTCTTCAGTCCTGCAGACACCTTTACATATCCTAAATTTTCAGGGAAAATGTCTGTATATTTCTAAGTACCTACTTTGTTTACACTTATTTTTGTTGTATAGAATTTTGGTACAGTTTAGGTGATATAGGCTATCTTTGCAAATATTGTAATCAATCTACAAGCAACTTTGTTTTTAAACTCTAAGACTCTACATGTAGTTAGGAAAGAGATTAAAAGAGGAGTCATCTAATTTAACTCAGAATCTGTCAAAATAATTCCTTATTTCCTGAATTTCTTTTTCCTGTCTGAGTAGACCACAGTGCTTAGTGTAAGTTCTTTACATTTTTCCATCACACTAGATGCTAAACATTTAGCCAGGATTCCTGAGAAATGTATCCATTTCAGAAATAGCTGCTGTATGTTTATATATTCACAACATACTGTTTCCTGATAGAAAAATGTAGATCTTATGTACCTAAAATTATTTTACAGTAATCTTTGCTTAAATATATTATGAGTGTGTCCTTCTTTGTATTAACTTAATGTCTATGAGTAATCAGAAATTCATTGCATATGCTAAACATTCAAAAAAGAAGAAATATTTAATTCCTTACAGTAACAATTTCAAGATGTGTTTCTATATATTGTCCATTTCTTTTCTACATTGTACTGTATTTATAAATTAATTTAGGGGTGGTTGGAGTAATTCTGACACACAGAGAACATGCATATAAAAAGTTGAATGTAATGGATCTCAGAAACCAGATATAATTCAATAAATAACCAAGACTTCTGTTTATTGACTATCATAATGGCTAAAAAATTCACAGCAGTCCTAGACATGTGGAATATTTCAGTACAGAAATATGTGAATACAGATTCATTATCACTGCTACCAAAAAAGTCATTAACCTATGACCATTTAGTCAAAGAATAATCTTTACTGTTTATTTTTATAATGCCTTTTTATTATTATAAGAGGCTCCATTAATTAGATCCATAAACTACAGCAAATAGCACTCCTTCTGGCAGTGACAAATGGAATGAAATTTAACAAAACCAACTGTTGGATCCTACATGTGGGACAGAGTAATGTCAGGCACAAGTACACACTGGGAGAGGAGTCTGGGGAGTGCCCTGCAGGGAGGGCCCTGGGGGTGCTGGGGGCAGCAGCAGCTCAGTGAGAGTCAGCAGGGTGTGCCCTGAGCCCAGAGGGCAGGAACCGTGTCCTGGGGGCATCAAACACAGAGCACAGCCGGGCAGAGGGGGATCATCCCCTGTGCTCAGCGCTGGTGCAGCTGCACCCAGAGTGCTGGGAGCAGCTCTGGGCACCACCACTTCAGAGCGGTGGGAAGGTCCTGCAATGAGTCCAGAGAAGAGCAGAGCTGGTGGAAAGGCTGGCAGGTGGGCTCTGTGCTTGTCTGCTTTGGAGAAACAGGTACTGAGGGTCAACCTCCTTGCTCTCTGCAGCTCCCTGACCAGGGAAGTGCAGAGGGAGGTGCTGATCTCGCTGGGATCCACTGACAGGACACATGGGAATGGCTCAAAGGAGCACTAAGGGAGGTTCAGGCTGGACATTGGGAAGCATTTCTTTACCAGGAGAGTGGTCAGACACTGGAACAATCTTGCTGGAAAGGTGGTTAATGCCCCAAGGTTGTCAGTGAGAGACATTTGATCAATGCCATTGACAAGATGCCTTAACTTGGTCAGCCCTTAAGTGGTCAGGCGGTTGGACCAGGTGACCATTGTAGGCACCTTCCACCTGAAATAGTCTGTTCTATTAATTCTCTTCAAGATATCTTCTTTATTTCTTGTATTCATTCTGAAAGATTTTACTTTTTCCCTCTCCATCACCCACAGTATTCTAGTGACTATCGCATTTGTGACACATTCTTTTAAGACTTTCTAGTGGTGTTTGAATTTATTTAACCTCTAGTATGTCCTTGATTTCTGTAGATTCTGTTTGCTGATGGCACAGTGAGTAATAGCCCTGATTCTGGTCCTGTCCTACCACCACCTACAATTCCAGATGAAATATGGAGGAAAATTCCCTTAACAGAATCAGACGGTTTATCTGAGACCAGCACTAAGAAAGGTAATATTTACTGTGTTTTGGACAGATATAAAGTTAGTAGGGCTGATGATACTTAATAAAGAGCATATTTCTTTATTGTGAAAATTCTGACAGTGTGAAAATGCAATTTTATCTGTACTCAGCTGCTGCACACTGCTATGTTACCTTCATAGCAAATAATTTCTCTCCTACTCCAAATTTATTTTTCTTCTAACATGATAGGACTCTAATAAGTAAAAAGTTGTGTAAGAACTTCATTGGTATCAGAGTGAACGTGAAGTCTTTTAAAAGAAATCCTTGTAACTACAGTAGTGTTAAATTCTTACTTTTGTTTTACAGTTTTTTGTCTTTGTATTAAGAAATGCTTCTCTCACAGAGGGTATGTTTTTCTTTCTCACTCCATGTATTCCAAGGCACCTACTATTGGTCATTATCAATTGGTTATATGGACATGTGCTTGGTGGTAATATAAGCCATTCTTATTGTATTTTGTTTGACTGAGAAAGAACCAAATAATGTTTACTTCATACCTCAGAATGTAGTCTAAGATCACTGTCAGTATTACTTAATACACAGAATAATTCTGACCTGTTGTATTAACATAATTTTTTTTTAGAAATGGGTGAATAAAAATTGCTGCCAAAGAAACTTTTTGAGTCAAATCCAGTCCTTTTTCTTAGGTGATTCCTTTAGATACCTGCAAAGATGAGAACTCTGACAAACCATTTTCTAATATGAATTCTCAGTATCTGTGACCAGTGTATGTCCTTTATTTCTTGTCCTTTATTTATGATCACTTTTTCACTGTCCTCACCTTTCTTCTGCTCTGCTTACTCGACACATTTTTATTAAAAGGTTTAATCTCTTTATTTTTGTTTCGGGGGTGCTTTTTTGCTAGATATTTGTTCTAAGTCTTTCAGCTCCTGTCTTTTGCATAGACTTTGTCTATTTTTCCTGAATGTGGGAGACAAGAGTTCTCTATAACGTTACTATTAAGTTCTCTCCAGTTGTCATTCATAATGAGATCTTCATCCTTTTCTTCTGCTGCACCATAGGACTGATGGCATTAGCATGTTATTTACTTTTTCTGTGAGGAAGCAAATTAGATATGGCTAGTTCAAAATCACGTCTTTGAGTAGCAGGAGTTATAACTTTCTTCTAGCCTGTAAAATAGTTCATTTTGCAATTCTGTCAAAAGCAATGTTCACAAACTCTGAACTTTACTGGTTTTGTCTTTTGCCTTAGAGAATATCAAGTCTGATACAGAAATTTCTGTTTCTGCAGGAAAAGGCAGTGACAAGACATCACTACGCTCACAAAGGTCTGAGGAGTTTGAAAAGGCCAATTCTACACAACCTAAGGCAGGAACCTGGATAACAACAACTCCATTAGGCATCCTAGTGGGCACAGAGGGTGCCACAAGAATGGATCTGAAGCCACTTTTAATGTATCAGGCTACAAATCCTCCTGATGGAACGGTATTAACTGCTTTTGTGTTACTGTAGCACTGTCTATAAGCTAAGAGACAGGGCTGCCATCACATAAGTTGTAGGATTTATTCCTTAAAAACATCCTACAGGTTGTGTTATTGTACTGTTAGAAGTGCAGTAGCTTTAGATTTTGAAGAAAATGTGGTTCCTCTGTCTCTCAAGTAGATGACAATGTGGTAGTTAAGCTTCTTTAGAGCATCAGTCCTGATCCTTTATATTGTTGTTGTTGCTGTCACAAGTATCACAGTACCAATATAAATGAGTAGACCTTCATTCTTTCAGATTATGACTGTACGAGAAGATGAAGTGATAATTGTTGAGAATCCGGATGGTAACAGAGTAGTAGACCATGCTGATGGTACCAGGATCACAACTTTTTATGAAAAATGTGAAGACCTTTCTGTACCAGAGGGTAGTGTGGAAACAGGTAACATCTAAAGGGGAGCACTTACTTTTCTTGAACTTGACATATTTTGTGAAGCAGAAAGTTGTCAAAATACATGCTAAAGGTGGCTTATGCCAGTAGCCTAGAGAACAGATCCACTAGTGCAGTCTAGACTTTGTTTGTTTGCTTTCTTTCAGTAGTGTATTGAGTACTGTTGCAAGTAATTAAATTTCCTTCTTTCATACCTGTATGGTACTCCATCACCATGAGACCACAGGGCCAGAGTTTTAATGTGTTCATTGCCCTGTCTCCACCTGCCCTATTAATAACAAGGAAGCTGCTTTGAGTTTGAACTGAAGAGGTATGAAAGGACCAAGACATCCTTATATTCCCCAGTGAAGCCATGGACTCACCAACCTTGGAGATACTAAGTATCTGAATATGGCTGTGGAAAATGTCCTACCAAGAAAAGTGAAACTTGTATTTGCCTGAAATAAGGGGGGCTAAAGGTCATCTGTGATTCTTATAGCTGGTGTTTGATTCTGTATGACTGCTTCATTTGCAAGACAAGTCCTGTCCTCCTTAATTAAAATGAAGAGGACATTTACTGATTGGGTGTCTGGACTGTTCAAATTCAGTGTAGGAAAAGACCATTATTGAGTTAGCTGAAAATGTTCAGGGACATCTCCCTGTGGGATTTCAAAAGTCAAAATCCCTTGAATTGACCTATCTCTTCAATGGAAAGGTAATAACCAGATTAACGTGCCTATTTTCATTTGTTTCCCAAGATTTGTGTTACTGAATAGGAATTTCTTCACATTTTAGAGTTTGTATTACAGACGCAAAGAATTTCAGTGATCCAGCTTGTATATTACAAATATCCAGATCATTCTGGTTAGTACTGTGCTTGATACATTAGAGTGGAGTTTCCTGGCCAGCTCCAGATGTTACAGATATTTTTTGCTGTTGGGTTTTCCTATATTGAATTCACAGTCCAGAACTTAAAAGGTTGCATATTGTTTACATAACATAAAAATATGTGATAAAGGATGCTATGAAGTTTTTGAAGGTCTTGCACTGAAAAGATAAAGATCCAGCACTATGAGAGAAAAAGCAAATTGAATCATAAGACATTTCCATGATTTTTGTGCTCCTGTCTAATTGTTCTGTATTAATTCTTAGATGAACCCTCAGAAGTCACCACAAAGAAGCTTAAAGGTACACGAGTAGAGAATCCTGAGTTTGCTACTGTTTTAACAAATTGTGAGGATGGTACCTGTTGTACTATCTTTGGAGATGGGACATCTATTCTAGCAAAGCCACAGGGAACATATCAGGTGGGAATTATTTTTAGTTTGTGACAGTGACGTTTAATCTTTGTGTTCCAAGTTCCCTGCCATTAGCAGCTCTCACCTTCATTACCTCCCTTCTCTATAGTCTTCACTAATTCCTATTATTCCATCTATTTCATACTCTGCCAATGTTTAGATACTTACTCACAAATGTACAGTATATTTAAATCACAGTCTTAAATTTCCTGAAGTTAAATATTTCAGAGACTCAGATCAACCTACCTCTTGGACCTCATCTTCCTTCTTTCTCCCCCTTTGATTCCTCTAAAGTGAATGATTCAGTATTGAATGTCTGGAAGCTGTTCTCTTGATTTGTATCTGTTCTTCATTTTCACAGTACCTTTAAATTAATTTCTTTACCTTTGAGGATTGAATCTCTTCCCTTTTTGCTGTCATAGGTTTTACCCAGCAAGGGAGGCTTTCTTTTCTTTGATGAAGATTGCTCAGCAGTTTATAGCCATGAAGTTTATGATTTCAGCAGCAAGGAAGAAGAGAAACAAGCAGGGAGATACATTATGAAACACACTTCCAACACTATTTGTGAGATGATGGATCCTGAAGGAAATATTTTCAAGGTAAAATGCATAGAAGAAAACAAGTTTCTGCATTCTAATTTTATCTTATAAACTTCTCTCAAAGTCAAATTGCAACCTTGTAATATTTAAAGTAGCCAGAATCAGGTCTCTGGTGTCCTCTTGATTAAGTGATGGATATACTTTTTTTTTTAATATTTATCCCTCTTTAGAGAGACTGAAACAGAGCACATGGTGTACAATTTAGCTCACCTGTAAAGTTCCTTTAATTAGCCTGATTTGTACTATAGCAAATAATCGGCTCTGCAAGTGAGGATTAAAAACTAGGTGTGTCAGATTCAATTCAGGGACTGTCCTTTGAATCACCCTTATTTAAATTGTGTCTTAAAAAATGCATTATTATTCCTTTTTAGGTCATTGTTGGTTATCTTGTTTGAATATATTAATGTCACATTAGTTAATAAGCACATAGTATTTTCAAGAAGGAAAATACTTTAGAAGTTCACTCAGTAGGTGTACATCAATATCTGTCTTGAGTATACAGTTACCTGGCTTCACCAGTGAGTGAGTATTTTTGTGTAACAGTCCTTGGGAATTTATTAAGCATCAGCATGTGATATTGGTATTTATGATACAGCATGTCTTTCGAGAAATGTTTTGGGGGTTTTACTGTCTTTTCAGTTTTCCTCTTTATTTCTTTTTCCTATGAGTTTCCATTCACTCAGCATGAAATGTTTTTTTCTGTCTCTTTCACTGGGCTATGTTATATTAAAGTTCACCAGCAAGTCACTGTGTTAAAAGGATTTTTTAACTCAAATAATTTCACATAATTTCTGCTATAGGTCCTGGCTGATGGCAGCACAGATGTGTGCATTCCCAGCAGTGGCTCTAATGGCAAGGAGGACAGGAGCTCAGCAGCAGATGATGTTAACAAACCTGTCAGTGATAATGAGCATGTCCCCAGGTAAACTGCATTGCATTCATAGGTTAACACTTTCTTTTCTTCACTACACAGTATTTTACAGGGTTCATGGATTTGTGCTCCCTTTGTTCAGTACTCTGTATTTGCATATTGGATGCCATCACACTGGAGTTCTGCTCTCTTGATAGAGCCCCATGTGTGTGTTTGGCTGTGCAGGTTTTTCATCATCTCTGAGGATGGTTCTGGAACGGAGCTCCTGCGAACAAAGGATGTATACAAGTATCTGTCTGAGGTCTGCAGTGATCCTGCCACTGCAGTCTTGAAGGATCCTGTAGAAGAACAACCAGGTAGAAAATGTTTCTTCTCTGACAGACTACTAACAGAAAGAATTGAAAAGTTTCAAAACTCTTATTTGGGCAGGAAATGTTTTTACCCTTGTAAATAAGAATCCACACTTCTAGGAGAGAAAGAAAGGAGTTTGGGGAAAAACTCTGGGAAGCAGAGAATTAACTGAAGGATACTGTTAAGGGATAAATCAACTAACAAATGGCATGTCTTTATCTACTCTCAGTCACACAAATAAAAGTGATTACCAAATAAATATCTTCTTTGTGTTTATAATTTTAAAACTTGAATGTATCACTGTATCCATTAATGATGTAGCAATGAGGAGAGTGATGCCCTGGTGTTGACCTTTAGGCTGTCTGTTGGAAAGGATACATATTAAAAAGCTGGAAAAACATGACTGAAATAGCCAGTGCTACATGGTACCAACCACCTTGTAGTAGGAATGCAAGAAATTATGTCCTGGAATTGTTGGTTGTCATTGTAAAGGTAGTTGGAGATGCTGTGTTTCTATAAAAGACACTGTGATGTAGCAGGTAGATGCTAACAAAAAAATACCTTTAAAAGAGAAGAAAGTATGGTTCCCCTGGATATGAGGGGATGATAAGGGAAGTTTGCTTCAAGCCATAAAGTCCTAGGACATATTTCTCATAGATGTATGTCATAAGCATATGACATAAAACAGTTTTCTCACTTACTACTCTTACAAAGTGTGGCATATTTTTTAATGTACTTTTATTCACACAAATGACCAGTTTCCATTTTAGAAACCAATTGAAGTCATTCTGCCATGGTAAAAAAGAAAAAAATGAAGGGACATGGAGGGAGCCAGAAAAATGGAGAAGATGAAAAGATCAGAAAGATGGAGAGCACAGATACCCAGTCAAAATCCGAGTCAAGAAAATTTACTTACAACCAGCAATCATTTGTAATAGTAGAGCATCTGATTTTCCAGACTTCCTGCTCCACCTTTCACAATGCTGGCTGTATTTGCCTTTACAGCAAGGCTTCACAATTTTGTATCATTGTGACAAAGTACCTCAGTGGTGATAGCCATTTTAAAGGTCACCAGTGGGATAGATCATAGTAGCTTAAGTAATTTTTGTATTGGGCTGGAAAAAATATTTTGAAGAACATTAAAATTTATGCAAACTATACAAATAAATCATATCTGATGGAATCCATCCAGTGATCAGGGTATGAAATATGAAATACAGTGAAGAATTATACATGTTCTGAATATGTTGTACTACTTCTGAGATTAATATTGTACACATGGGTCAATGCTCTGCTCTTCCTTGTTTGGCCTACTACCCACACTATACGACTCAGCTGTTAACTAAGAATCAAAGCAAGTAGCATAAGCAGTTTATTGTTAAAAATGGGCTGAGTAATCTGAACCTGTACCACTATTCCATAATCAACTCAGTGATCTGATATTATCTGTAGCCATGGATACATGGAGTTTTTTAGTAATAAGATTTTTTGTAGATAGGTGTTTTTTTCTGTAGATCTGAGACACTTGTTGTTTTTTTTTTTACTTTGAACTGATTCTTAGCAAAATGTGTCTTTACACCAGGTGTTGTAAGTATTACTGTCCTCCGCCCTATGGCTGAAGAGTCCCCGTGGGTAATGAAGAAAAAACCAGAGAGTATTGTTCCTCTATATCTTCAGTCAGTGATTCAGGCAGAATCTTCTCCTCCTGAGGTATAATTGTTTCAAAGCTGTCTTTTCATGTTTAAGTAATAGATGTTTGTCTCTATGGGGAAATGAAACTCTAAACAGTGTGAATGTTAAATTCAGTTTATTAAGCAGACAGAGCAAAGGGTAGGCTGTGTCAGGGAATGTATGGTCCCATTCTTTTACACTTATTGAGGGGAGATAGCAATTTTAAGGGTAGTTTCTCTTACCTGTTGAAGATGCTTTAGGATAGATAAATTGTTCCCAGGAATCTACTGATTTTATTGTCCAGGTCTATGATTCTATGAGGAGAGCACACACTTTTAAAGTGAGACACATTACCAACAGCTGCATTTTTGGGTAATGTAAGAAGCCTCTTGCTCTTTTGTTTGCTCCTCTCTGTTCAGGCGAAGATCACAAGGAACCCAGTCAGAAGGAGTGCCCGGAAGGGTCTCAGCATTGGAGCAGTACCTTTGTCCTTGCCAGTCCCTGTGCAAAAATGTCCCAAAAAACTGCAAATCCGACAGCTGTTCCAGTATAAGCCACTCTGTGATGAGCTGAGAGAAAAACTGCATCTTTCCCTCAAGGTACTTCAACCACAGTTATTCGTTCTTCCAGTAAGCAATAGAGAACAAACAAGTAGATTAATTGGGTGTGATAAATGTGTAATACATACCTGAGAAAAATCTACTATGCTTGAAGAACAATTATTTCATACATAGACAAGTGCTGTAAGTGTTTTTCTGAAAAGGTTCCGTTGTTTCATTTACCTCTTACGAAACCTAGTTTTCTGAGCAAATACATGAGATCCAATCCAGTTTACATCACAGACAGTACTCTAACATATAATTTCCTTGCTGTCAATATTGATGTCTGTTACTTCGCTTTTATTTTACTTAGGGTTTGTTTTCCTTCAAAAAGTCAAAAGAATTTAAATCTATAAAGCTGAACAAGAATTTCTAGCTCAGCATAATTCTACAAGTAACTTGGTCACTGAGACGCACTCTGGTCTTGGTTATGTATTTGTTTTTGTAAATCAATGTAGAACATGTCCAGGTTTCAGTCTGAGTTTGTTACTCTATCCATGTCTAGGAAATAGCTGTGTAGCCTTCTGACAAGGTTTGTGGTCATCCCTCATTAGTGACTTGTTCATAGCATGGTGCAAGCTAGACCTCCTACGCCAGTGTTTTGAGATGGTGTCCACAAGTGAGCAGCTTTGCTCTTCTCAGTGTTGGGGTAAAACATTCCTTTATTTAATTTGCATTGTGAAGATGCTCTTAGAAAAGATTTCAGAATCAAAAGCCCATTATTACTTAAGAATTAGAGAATAACAAAATGTATGTGTCCTGTCATTTGTTAATTTAACCTATTTTGATAATGGGATTGCAGACTGAATTTGAAACTTAACAGCATGTGAAATGTGTGAAGGTAGTAGCCATTTATATTTTTTCCCCTACATTACATTTCAAATAAAATATGCTTGCAATAGAAAAACACTGACAGCTGCCCAGCCCAGATATGTTTGGGATATGCAAGTCTATCAGAATGAAATATTGCCATTTTCAGACTATAAATATATGAAAATTACTCTTTAATTTGCATACTGACCTTTCAAAGGCAACCCTGTAAGAAAAGTTCCACACCAAAGTGGCAAGGAAAGTCTCTCCATTGCCCAGATCTATTGTTGATTTTTAAAGATGAATGCTGTTTATTACATTGGGAAGGAAGAACTGCAATTATTAGCACTGAAAAAACAGTTGTAATAATTGCATAAATCTGCAATGAAAATACCCTAGTTACTCATAAAGCAATATTTAATCAATTCTCTTTTTTTTCAGAATGAAGTATCTTAAATCTTTAGCCACACCTTCCCTTTGTCAGAGCAAAATCAAGATTTAAGGAAAATATTCTTCTTTTCTACATCTCCTATAAGATTAAAGAGATATAAATGAGCGAGAAAGTACTGGCACTGGAACCATTGTTTCTACAAACCTGTCTTTTAGTAAAGTTTGGTGCATGTAGCTTTCTGGCAGAGTGGTGTGTTTAAGCCCATTTTTTTCTGTCCAACTAATTTAAAGAGATGTGGGAAAAGAAATGTTCCTCTTTTCTGTAGCAGTTGGTATGATTATGTCAATGTAAATATCTATTTTAAGCCTACATCTGCATCTTTCTTTTTTTTTCATTGTTCCACCAGGAATATATAGACAACGTCTTAAAGCAGGAAAATGAGCTGGAAGAGATGAATGTGAAAGAACCAAGAACCGAAGAGGAAAAGGAGAGTGCTGCAAGTCTCCTTGAACAGGTTACAGTGAGAAAAATCAAATTTTTAAGTATTTCTTTCAACAGAACCCTTGTA
Organism: Passer domesticus; assembly: GCF_036417665.1. Taxonomy (NCBI): domain Eukaryota; kingdom Metazoa; phylum Chordata; class Aves; order Passeriformes; family Passeridae; genus Passer; species Passer domesticus. Next base: position 106,291,947 of record NC_087475.1, on the reverse strand, counting down.
TTGCATTGGAAGCGTGAGCCTTGAAACACATTATCCATTAATAAACCAGCAAATGTCAGAGTAGCACAGTGCCAGTTCTGGTGTAGATTAATGGTAAAGCAAAGCCATACTCAGCCTTCAGCTGGTCTGAATTCAGCTGGGCACTGCTGCCATTTGGGGAAGCAATGCTCAAAACAGTTCAAGAGTCTGGCTCTACTGAATGATATGTTCCCAAACACACAGACCAAAATTACTTTCCAGTAATTTACTTTTTTTAATATCCCCCAAATCAGGATGAAAATGTTTCCAGTCTGTTGTCATTGCACATGGGAGACTTTTATTTCAACCACAGCCACCTCCATAGTAAGAATTTAAACCCTGCTTTTGGGATAATACAAAAACAGTCTGGAGGAATATTGTTATTACTGCTGAGCAGCATTTTGTTTTTTTAAATATAATCTGCGAATTTTCATGGATAATTACAACACAAAAAGAAAAAGAGGAAGAATAGGTAATGGGAAAGGAGGGTAAATAGAAAAGGATCACAGCTTTTCTGGAAAGAGGGACAAAGAAATGATTTGTCAGTAATTCCATCTGCATCTGTCCTCTAGGCAGACATTTATTTACTTCAGTGAGGCCCAGGTGCTGAACCTCACATGCTGCTCAGACCCAGTGAGCTTGTCTGGTGACTAATTATTGTTGCTTGTCCTGGCTGCCTTCAGCACCTTCATTTCCAGTTACAGATTTCACATTGGACCACTCTTTTGTGAGCAGCAGTCTCAGTGTGCACCTGCTGTGACCCAGGAATCTGTGTCACATTGCTCCCAAGTCTCCAATAGCTCTGTTACAACCCCAACTGGCTGGTCAGGAGCTCTGGTTTCCAGTTAACTGCCTCAGAGACAGCATGAGAATAAAGGAAACACTTTAGAGCCTCTTAACCCTCATTCACTTTACTGTAAGCCAGCCACATGAGATCTCCTCAGTAACAGAGCCTGCAAATTCCTGAACACATTTTCCATTTGACTTGTTGGGAATCTAAGCTTAATACAATATAAGTAAGTAAAGTTCCAATTTTTTTTGCAGAAGGATTTGAATTTGATTAGGAATTAGCTTAGTTGATCTAATAAAAAGTAACCATATAAAATACAAAGCTATCTATGCAGTGGGTCATCAAGAAGGAAAAAAATACCTCTTTAGAACAGGGAAATTGTACTTCGTATCCTTTTTTCCCAGCTTATGTTTTCTGACACCGTGAAATACCTGAAAATGTGACTGCAAGAATGGGGATAACAGATAGCACTTGTTTATAATATAAATCCTCTGAATAAGATGTTGTTGTTGTGAACTTTAGTTCTTATATACTCACAGTTATTCCTTCTTCATTGCAGTCCTTTCCTGACTGGGAGAAATCAACTGAAAAACTCAGTGATAAAGGTAATAAAAAATTGAATACCTGCATTTTTAAAATTAAAAATATCATAATAAGTTTTAAAATATTGTACTGTTATTTTTAAAGAGGCAATATAAAGGTGAATTTGTCTATGTCCTATGTACATGCTTCTGTGTGACTCTCACAGGTGTTTAGGACTTCTTAGCGTCAATGATCCAGTACCACTGAAAAATAATTTCTGGTTTTAGGCATGTGTATTTGATATTTTTTCTCACATTTTCACATGTAATGAAATGTAGTTGTAAGAACTATGACAGTACTTGTCTATTTTTATACAAGCAACAATTTTTCAGACAAGTTTTTCAAAGCAACTAAGTAAATCCTGGTTATTTATTACACTGCAAAATCTCATCTCAAACCATCATGTGTTGGGGTTACATTCACCTACCTAAGGGAAAAGATGGAGCAATGTACTATGGATTTCAGTTAAAGTTTTCACAAGATATTTGTTAGCATTGATTAATATTTTCAATATGTACAAATAAAAGCTGAGATGTCTGTTTCTTTATAAAAACCCATAAGCCTTTTCTGTAGAAAAATTCATTACATTTTATCCCATAGTGATGCTCATCTTGAAAGTGTTATTTTCCTTGTCAAGAGTATTTCTACTTGTCAAAAAACCTCATACTGTGTAAAGTAAACAGAAACTGCTGCAGCAAATGCTTGCTGAACAGTTTCCTCTTAAATGGAGCTGCAATTTTAATGTAATATTACTAATGAAGAAGATAGTGGGAAAGAAAAGCTCTTTGAAATAGGTAAAAATAGAAAAAGCTGAAAAATAAAATCATAATTTATGATGAAAAAGCTGACCAAAAAACCCCACATTTTGAAGTTTGAACTCAGGTAATTCCCAGAACACTAAGAGATATTGTCATAGTCTAATAGGATCATATCTCTCAAATACTCACATCTCCTAAATTTTGCCACAGAAAATTGTTTTCATCCAAGGAAATTTCTTTGGACCCATGATTTAGCTTCAAGGTATAAAGTAAACAACACACTTTATAAAATATGTCAGAGGACAGGGCAACTCTTTACTAAAGCCCCAGAACTGGTCACAATATTAAATGTGGAAAGGCTGGCATTTCTCCATTATACATATTGAACTAGCAGTTCCTTCCATGAGAATGTTGATTATGGCTGCTTCACAGCCTCAATTAAGCATAAGCAAGCTTAAGCAAGCTAAATGTAATAAGGGTCCCTGAAAGCCCACGTTATTTTCTTCAGCTGTGGATAGAGACCTCAGAGCACCCCAGTTAGAGAGTGGCTGAATGTCAGCAACTTTTCCTATTCACAGGTATTTTTATCTTGAAAGAAAGTAAAGATATGTCAGGAAATACAGGGTGGGAGTGTGAGCTTAGTCTGCTTCTAGTCCTTTCAATACTGAATTCAATTTCTTATCTGTTAATGTTCTGATCTTGATTTTGGATTGAAGTTCTTTCTGCCTTTTCCCTCACAGTAACAAAGACTCTGTTGGGTTTCCATAAAGTGGCAGAAAGATGCATTTAAAAAACATGTCCTTTGATTATTTTTTCATAACACCTAGCACTGCATAGCAGAGCACACCCATTCAGCAATGCCCTTCACCTTGCAGACCATGTGAGCCAGCTGTATGAGCAGGCACTGGCTCCTCCTGCCCAGGATGACACAGAGAAGACAAGCACTGCACAAAGAGTGAGCCAGCAGCACAGGTAGGACAGAGCAGCAAGGACTGCTGCAAATGTAAATTACACAAAGGGCGAAGCCAAGCTCACAGGGAAGGCACCATGCTTTACTGGCTGTCTTTAAGGACTGGGACCTAGATCCCAAGATACATATGGCAGTGTTTTACTGTCTTGTCCTCTGATTATTTTGTCCTCTATGGCTCTCTTTCCATATCTGAAAGATAATTCAGATGTTGTTGGGGAAGGATTTTGGATGTTTCTTGGATTGAATGATCTAAGAAAAATGCAGATATGAGCAAACACTTTTGTGCAAACCATACAAGTCTGAGTTAGAAGCCATCTGAAGTATTTACATAACATACTGTCCTAAAAAGCATTTTCTTTCCAGGGTTATCATGTAAATATTTTTGTATTTATAGAAGACTACTAGTTTTCTCATTCCTGCTACTCTGTCTTTTTGTCTTCCGGGCGATTCAGTCCAGAAGGTGTATCATCCAAGTGGAAAAGCAAACTGGAACAGAACAGGTAATAATATTAGTAGGGTCAAGTTCTTTATGAGCCAGCTTAATCTGCTTTTGTAAAGAATGTTCTTGATTTCACCAGGTCTTGGGTGATGGTGCAATGGCTTGCCTGCAAATAATGGGGTATTTTCTGCTCAACAGAAATGCTGAATAAATGGTTTGAGTCTCTTTCTTTTGTCTTTTTTTTTTCCAAAACCCAGCAGCATTACTGTTAACTTACACTATGCAAACCAAGGCTGAAGTCAGAAGCCCTGTGTTTTGTTTTCTGGTTCTGCCACTAGTGTAGAAAGTACTGTATATTAATATTTTCAAATGCTGCTGCTTTAGGTTAAGATTCAGGTATTCCATAAATAAAAGCTGATTTTTTCAAATAGAACACCAGACAGGTCTCACATGTTGGTGCATCAAAGCTTCTCTAGGCAAAATTGTCCTAGCTCTCTCAGCCTGTACTCATATGAAAGGTCTTCCAAACCTTAATCGTCTTTGTGGCCTTTTTGTGCACCAGACAGGTCAAAAGTGGATACAGCACTCCATGTGAGACTTTCCATATTGCTTCTTAATTATGTTCTGATTTGCATGAGATAAAAAAACCTTTTAGAATTTAAGAGTTACATTTTAATACAGCATTTCACACTGTTTTGGATCCTATTAAAAATTATTTAAATATATAAATCTGAGCAGTCAGCACCCAAGAACATCATGTGCAATTCTGGCTCTAAAACCAGTGTTAAAACTCTCAATATGATTAAGACTGATCATTTAGTAGCTAATATGAGACCCTGCAAGTCAGTGAAATTCTAATAGTGTAAAACTGGGCTATATCAAGCTGAAAACATGACTGATCTTTACTCTGGTCAGTCTTACCTTTAGAAGTTTGAATAGATTCTTCTGTATCCACAGAGCCAGCAAGTCTTTCTGTGATAAAGAAATTAGATGAGTTTTATGTTCAAAATTTCAGCAATGCATCTGGAATACCAATTCTTAGCTTGAAGTATTTGTTGGAAGGTTGGAAAGACACCAGTGGCAGTCCCAGACATATTCCATGAGGTTTAAAGAAATGGAGTATGTTCTGAGGAGGAGCTCCGCAGAGCAGGCAACTCGCTGTCTGTGTGCATTCTGCCCAGTCAATTCTTAATTCACCTCCAAGAAAATTGCTAATTACAAGAATATTACTTCATGTGATGAATCAGGGAAGAAAATGCCACTTGTCTTTACCAAATCCATTTCTTGATACACAATACTGAAAAATAGGATGAACTCAGTTATAATGATTTTTTCTTTCTTTTCCTTACCAATAACGTGAAAAACATCCCTAGGAAAGAACTAGATGAACGGAAGGCTTTATTTGAAGCAATGAAAAACAGAGTTTTTGATCCATATTTTGAATCTGAATTTGCCAGAGACTTTTACCAAGAAAAGGTAAGGCAGCTAAAAACTGGATGAAGTCTGTTAGGCCAGCTAGTGTCTCCCATGCTCCCAAAGACAATTTTGGGTTTATATCTCAGCCTCTGTTTATCCCAACAAACCATTACAAAAGACAACCATGGCAGAATTAATAGAAATTAATTAATTAGAAATTAATTAATTAACTAGAAATTATAGACCCTTGTAAAGGAAACATATCCTGGAGATAGTATATGTTCACTGAGTACAAACTCTAGAAAATTCCTTACATAAACTCTGGAGAGAGCCTGATTCAGAGCAAAGCTCAACCTCAGTTTTTTGGGTTTTTTTTTACTTACCCCTCATTATTAGAAAGTTAATAAGTAAAACTAACACTCCTAATTTAGAGGTGATCTTGGGGGCTTTTCTGCTGGTAAATGCTGTAAGTGCATAAAACCTACTCAGAAATTTAGGTTGTCATCTGATGTAACTATTTATATGTCTTTTATAGTCACCACTTTGGTTCTGCTTATTTGTTTTCTTTGTGTTCCTTTTTTTAAAATGTTTTCCTTTCTTTTTTTGCAAGGGGAGGAGGGTGTCTGCTGACTGGTTTTCCTAGGTGTTTAGTTGCAAAACCTAAGGCCTCTTTCTTCCTTTTCTCCAGTTTCCTGATTTGGAGACAATGTCTAAGGAACTTCCTCCACTTCAAAAAGGAAGAAGTGGGACTTGGCCTCTGTGGTTGCTAAAAGAACCCAGTAGAGGTAATCGAGTGTCTGGCATCAGTTTTGTATCTTCTTCAGGAGGACGAAGCCCTTGCAGACATCATTCAATGTGGAAGAACAATCAGTTTTGGATGCTAAGCTGAAGAATTGTGCTATGAATGAGAACTGGATAGATGGAAAGTGCTCAAGAAAATCTTGAATGGAATAAATAATAGTTAGGGGTGGATGAGCAAGAACCAAGGAGGCCAAGTTTTGAAAATAACTAGTATGGCTGTAGGAAAAATATTGGAGATTTATTTCTGAAACTCAGTGGTAAGAGGGAACTGGTGCAAAAGCAATGTGGAATAGGAAACATGCAGGCTAAAGACAGACTGGAGGACACAGGAGGAAAGCAGTGACTCCATGACAGGAAGCAGGGAAAGAAGCAATCATTATCTTAGGCTTCAGCTTTTCAGATCTGAGAGGAATACTTCAGTTCTGTTTAAAAAGCAGCCCTGACAAGTTACTGAAATCATACAGTGAGATTAAAAGTCATACACAGCAAAGATTCATATCAGGAAAATAGTCCTCTGTGGGGCTTTATCAGACCCCCACTAATTCCCATATTTCCTCATTTTCAGTCACCATAAGACCTCTGCTGGATTGTCTTTTAGTCCTCTATGGCTTATAGTTCAGTTAGCCAGAGGACAAGAAATTACTAATCACACAATAGGCATTTTTCAGATCCCTGTGGCCCAGTAGAGCAAAACATTGCATGCAGAATTTTCCCAGCCTCTCATGGTTATGTAGCAGCTTTCCAAGATTGTGTAAATTAAAGTGCCAAAGACTGACTGTTGTTTTTCACATGTTTATGAAAATGATGGTGATCATAAAAAACACTTGACTCAATATTCCATTATTTTCCCTTTAGAAGCCGAATTTCTTGATACCACAAATGATTCATCATTTTCACGTGGCCTTCTACTACAGGATTGTTCCAAACAAGATGATGGTTCCAGAAGCAAAAAAGGTACATCTGCCTTCCAGAATGTAGTTGGAGCAACTTGGTATCTTTTTACAACTTCTGACACAATATTTGCAATACAAATTTCAATCCATCCATTACTTTTTCATGCTTTTAGAAATCTTTCCCTTCCAGACCTAAACAAGGCTGCAAGAGCAGAAGAGACAGCCTTTCAACATAAAGTTCCAAGTCGGATGGTAGATGTTACAGGACAGAGAAGAAAAGAGAAAGTGGTATTACCATCATACTTTCAGGGGAAAAAACCGAACACTATACCAAATAAAAAGGTAAAAAATAGCTTTCTTGTCAATATTCATATTATCTGAGTAATCTCTTTTCCATAAAATCTTCACGCTGGAGTAATATTGGAAGGTATTTTGAATCTATTTACTGTAACATGGCTGTCAAAATTTATTTATGTTTACTGGCAACTCTAGAAATACCTTTCCTCTCTACTGATAGGAAATACTCATTCCGCATCAGGCACCTACATGAAAGCTCTGTTTCCAAAAGAGCAGAGCTCTTCCCCATTTTTCCTGAGACACCTCAGTGGCTTCATGCATCTGAAAACTCAAACCAGTATAAATTTCCAGACAGTATTCAAAGTGCTGCTGCAGTTTTTACTTAAATCAGGATTACTTTTTGTAATTCTTCAGGGTGAGTGGACAGAGGTCAAATATAGGTTAAGTAATTCTCTACCTGCCTTAATGGCCACCAACTTTGTCTCCTCTATTTTGTTTGCAAAGATGGAAGATCCTGCCTCAGGAAAGGTCAGCACATCTTCTGTTGCAACAAGACAGGATCTTACCAACTTCCATCTCATCCCACCCAGGGTGACATTTGGAGTGCTAGAGGAAGGCTGCACTTATACAACCACTGTAATCATGAAGAATGTTGGTGTGAACTTCTCAAGGTTAGTTTGTGTCACTGTTGAGCAAGAAATGACACAAATTCACCGGAAGGCTCTTTTGCAGAACACCCTTTTAATATGAAAATTCTCTTTTATAGGTAGGTTTGACACATTCTGCTTGATTGGCTAATTAACAAAAACATCTCTCTCACAAACAGTCCTTGAGAAGAACAGAAAAACAGAGTAGGAAAACACCACCTGCACGTTGTTTATGCTAACAACTTATCATCATTTCTCTGCAACTCCCTGGAAAGTGTCATAAGTCCACTGTGAGAAAATGAATTCCGTTTTCTCGCTCTCTTACCTGGCTGTCACATCCACAAGTTTGAATTCTTAGTACCCTGTTTTTTATCTCTCCAAATGGATCCTGACAAAAATTGAGTACAGTTTCTCTGGACCCACCACTTAGAGAAAGCACAGGAGTTCTGACAGCCACGTCATATGTCTGCCAGAGCTTTCCATAAGATGGAGCCATATCCTAGGAATGCCTCTTCTACTGCCTTTCCTTTAACAGCTTCTAGTGCAAGGGCACGCTGGCAAACTGTTCTTCAGAGGGGAATGAAATCCACAGGATCAGTTCCAGAGCAATGCAAAAGTAAAGGTCATATTTGATCTAATGATCTTTAAAAATCTGAACAGTAGGAAGTTGCATTCACAAAAGAACTGAATCTCAGATGTGAAACAATCAGTAAGAAATGAGGAAGCAAGACTTCTGCTTTAGTTGGTACCTTTAATTTAAGATTATTTGCACAAAATTCATACCAGTATCATGCTTTCTGCAAAGGACATTAAATAAAGATTGTTACGGACTTTTGGGTCTGCAACACACAGGTGTTTGCCAAGAAGCTGTTTGTACTTCATTTACCTTTGAATGTGCAGATTTAAAATGCTGCTGTTTCACATTCTGTTATAAGGACCAGGCAGTATTAACAAGCTCTTTGAAAGCTTACTTTGGCCCATTCATCTGCTCCTTTGGGGGTTTTTTGTTAGAAACCTGAGCCTTGGCAAGAAGCCCAGGAATTGCTGTAGTCCAACTTGTACATTATGATGGAAAGGATGAGCTAAGAAATTCTGCTGTCATTTAAAGAAGCAGAGGAAGAGCAGGCAGCCTAGATGAGATTTCTCCTGCCTGAAACAGTTTCTGGCAAACTGACTCTCTTCTCTTTCTGACAGGTTTCGGGTGAAGCAGCCACCTCCACGCACAGGACTGAGAGTGATGTACACACCACAACCTGTAGGTTACACAGGAGAGCTTTTGGTTTTTTTTCTAGACTCAGCTAGAAGACTCTAGCAAGCTCTAGGCTAGCTAGAGCACCTTTCTGGGACAGCAGCTGTCTGGGAATAGAGCTGCCAGGGTACAGAGTTTTGTTTAAAGTTATTTGAAGTGATGCTGTTTTCCACCATCCCTCTGCCACCTTCAGCTAAGCACTCCATGCACTTGAGTCTCAGCCTGTGCCAGAATGCAGAGGGGTAAAAATGTTCAGTTCAGTGGAAAGCATCAGGTCAAGCAGTGAAGTTATAGAGAGCTTTTTCAAAGCAAACAGGATTACTTTGCCACTCAGATACCTGAGTTTTCCCTTCTGCTTAGGGTGTTTGTTATATCTGCTCTGTCTTATGCCTAGACTTAACTTCCTGTCCTGACACCTTCAGGATTTAAACCTAGTAAACTATTGCCTCAATCCTTTCTTCTCCTGCTTCCAGCTGTTCTCCACCTTAAGATTTTTATCTAGCAAAGCACCATAGCACACTATCTCACTATGTAGGAAGCTTTCATGCTTTCTGCTTTTGTTCAGTCTCTCTTTTTACCTTCGTGCTATCTCTGAATAGTGCTGGCCGCTGTCCCCACAGCATCCACATAATACCTAGAAATATCTTGCCAATGCATGGAATCAAGAAGCAATGACTTGTGCAGAGGTAGTGCCAGAATGCAAGTCAAACCTCCTGCTCCAGAGCCTTAGCCACAACACACTACTTGAAATCATAGCATAGTGTGGGTTGGAAGGAATCTTTGAAGGCCCCGATTGAGAGAGAAGGATGGTGTGGAGGACTGTGTCAAAGGCCTTACAGAAATCCATCTAGATGGCTGGAATAATTTCTGTTCTTTTCTTTTTTCCTCACATCTGCCCCTTTTGTACCTCCCTACCTTTATGTTCTTTTTAAAAACAGAATAAAGTATTTTATTTAATTTGGAAGGGACATACAATGGCCCTCTAGTTCAACTGCCTGACCACTTCAGGGCTAGCCAAAAGTTAAAGCATAGTATTAAAGACACTGTCCAAATGCCTCTAACACTGACATTAGTGGGCATCATCCACCAGCTCCGAGGGCTGCTGGAGGGGACCATGTATGAAACTTGCACCTTACCTGTGAGTCATTCTCTGTCTCTCCTAGGTGGCAGCAGGCTTGCAGGTTGAACTGGAGATAGAGATTTTTGCCATGCTATTTGAAGGGAAAGACACTGGTGGCCTTGAAGAAGTTTCCCATGATATTGAAATAATAACAGAAACTGAAACTCTTCTCCTGCCTGTGAAAGCAAATATCCTTTGTTGTCTTATTTCTCTCACACACCTTAGAGCATCGACCCTGGGGATCACCTTCCTGTTGGGAGCCTCAAGCAGTGTTTCCAGTGCAGACTGTTGCAGTAGCAAGCTTTACTCTCCTTTTCAGAAATACACAAATTGGTGTTTTCAAAAGCACAACAAATGAACAATTTAAGATGCCAAATGCAGTTCACGTCAGAATAACTTTGTTTGAAAAGTGGGGAAAAGAAGAATGGTAACTCAGAAAAACGTTGCTTTTAAAATCTAAATGAAAATAACAGATACTCTTTCCCACCACCTCTCATGAAAATACTTTATTTTGAATCTGTGGTAGCATCTGGTGGTACAACCTCATGAGCAACAAAATGATGTATCATCCAGATACTAAAGAGACAAATGGGACAATCCCTGAAGCAGCAAAGATGCAAGCACAGAAGCGCATGAATGCTGCCAGAAATGAGCCTGTATGGGTTCAGTGGGCTTTGTTTAACTGATGACAGCAGTACAGTAAAAGAGCCAAGTCAGTAGCTATTATTTCCTATTTCCCTTGTGCTCCAGGTGAAGTTCTGTTTGACTTTTAATCAAATTTACACTTAGAAGTCTGGAAGAAGGGGTCCTCTGGAAACCTATAAAAGAAATAGCAAGGCAAGCTACAGCCAAACATGCCAGAAACTTCATTCAGAGTACGGACCACCCTTACCAAAGAAAGGAGAAGTTCAGGATACTCTGACCCTGACCAGAGTAACAGCAATTCCTCTGGGGCTTAATATGCTCTGGATGTGATGTTGAAACTCCCCAGATATACTTGCCTTGACCCAAAGGAACCTTTCATGCCTATAATTGCAGAACCGAGCTAGACAGAACCAGTTGCATAGCAGCAAAACCAGCTGCTGTTGTGTTCCCAGTCACCCAGTCTTCAGACACAGTTGCAGACCAGCCTCCAAAACATGTGCCCTTCCCCCATATTTTAGCTGTTCCTTTAATCTTTGAGTTGAGGGCACTAGTCCAGATTCATGTTTCACAACCTTACTTTCAGAATTCATTCCTACCTCGACAGGTTATTTTACTTAAATAAATGTACCAAAATGGTTAGATTCTTAACATGGTATTCCACCTGTGCTATCCAGTGACATTTACAGGTGCCGCCCAGAGGGATACCCCCAGGGAGGGATGGCAGCAGCAGTCCAGGAACTTCCTCCAAGCCCCAAGCCACGGTTACGGATCACACTCCCACGAAAGCTTTGAAGTTAGTGTAAGTACTGCATGCAGTGACACCAGCTGTAAATTAGAGTACACTTGTTTTACCTACTCTTCACTTTATCAGCTGCATCCTGAACAAAGTTCATGCAAATAATGCACCTAGCACACTGACCTGGTTACTGTGACAAGAGGAGGGAAACACTGGATGGCTTTAACCAAAGCACTCACTGCAAGAGGACTGCAGGTTATTACAACTGCTCAGCTCATCAGAGGCACTCACAGCAAAGCCTCCTCAGTCCTGTCCCAAATCTTCACTTACTGTCTCCACATTAAACAAGTCCTTGAACAACCTGGCAGCTGGATTTATTACAGTTAAACCCTAATAAATCAGTCTCTCTTTAACACTTTTCACTTTCTAAAACCAAGTCTTACTAGTGTCCCATTGACAACTGAGAGCAAGTGTAATAAGGGACAGGAGTCCTACAGATAGGGCAGCCTCAATGTGACAAGTTCAAATACACACAGCCCTCTGCACACACAGTTTCATACAGCACATTTCTGTAGCCTTACAGATTCAGTCTACATGAAGAATCACAGAATATCTGAGTTGGAAGGGACTCACAAAGATCAGGCCCAACTCTGCACAGGACATCCTGAGAATCACACCATGTGTCTGAGAGCATTGTCCAAACACGTCTTGAATTCTGTCAGGCTTGGGGCTGTGACCACTTCCCTGGGGAGCCTGTTCCAGTGCTCAGCCACCCTCTGGGGGAAGAACCTTTTCCTGATATCCTAACTGTTCCCTGACCCAACCTCAGGCCTTGGGTCCTGTCACTGGTCAGCAGGGAGCTCAGTGTCTGCCCTTCCTCTTCCCCTCGTGAGGATGTTGGAGACTGCAGTGAGGTCTCCCGTCAGTCTCTTCCAGGCTGAACAGACCAAGTGACCTCAGCCACTTCTCACACTTCCCCTCAAGGCCCTGCACCATCTTTGTAGCTCTCCTTTGGATGCTTTCTAAGAGTGTCTTAGAATGGTTAAGTCTTCCCTGACAAGAAAGGCTTACTGGGAATTTCTCACAAACCAGCAGTCAATGTGTTTAACATTAGGCTGGTGTTCACCTCGTCCCCCTGAGCTCAGGCACTCTACAGCACAATTGATGGTGACAGTTCATAAACAGGGAACCCTATCGATGTCTCTCCTCAGCTGAGCAGTCCCTGTTTGCTTCATATGTGCAACATTGACATCATCTTTTTCTTTCAACCTAAACATCTGTAAGCCTGCCATGTTATTCAACCAATCAGCAAAGGAATTCCAGCTGTATCTCATTTCCTCTCCTCTGGAGAAAAAGTGACCACATCAGTCAGTTCTCAAAAAGTTCACAGACATGTGCCTCTGACTGCTGCATCTGCTCTAGGACTGCCCAGTATACATCAAGTATAGCTTTTTTTTTTTTTTCCTATTTAAATATCTTCTTACCTTTTCCAGTGTGGAATTCTACCCCCAAAGTAACACACAATTATAGTCTAGAAAAACAACTGGTTTAATGCCAGGTTTAATCCTTAGAGATTTACAACCTGGAGCTCATAATGAAGGAAGTTTAGACAAACTTCTCACTCCATGTTTAAACCTAAGAGAAATACTCAGTTCACATTTTAGTGAGACACCCCCAGTCCCAAGAGAAGTTCTGATCAGGGCCATCTTCCATGACAAGCACAAAGGGACAGAAATTAATTACACAGTATTCTCCTCTCACATGTGTAATCCTAATCAGAGCTGCTGTCACCACAGCCAAACCTCCCTTCTCTTCTGACAGTGTCTTTAGTGAATTGATTGACAATTCCTACTGAAGCTGGCTGCAGCTGTCCCATGCTTCCCAAACAACTGTACCCAATGCCTCTTTGAACATTCCTCCCCTCAGAGTCTCCTGGACTCATGTCCATATCCAAAACCATATCCATCTCAGACATACCAAGGAACTCTGGATTGGTTGGTTTAGTCTCACAAGACATGGAACACCAACACTGCTAGGTTAAATCCTCTTACTGGTTAAATAGTCTTGTTCAGCCATCCAGAACAGAAAAAGTCAATTCGCTACAGAGGCACCCTGAGAAATTTCTAAGTTTCTGTCACCTCTCCCAGGTGGCTATCACCAGAGCCAGTGATTCTCCCTACTGAGACCTGGAAACCTCCCTGCAATATTAAACTTGATCACAAATTTGCCACACCTCCTAGCAGAGACCAACAAGCAAAAATCATGATCAAGCATCACCTGACCAAACTTAGTCCTATCTCATTAACTTCCTTAGTTATTTCACATCAATATTTAAATCATATCAAAAAGGTTCTCTTAACGTACTCAGAATTAAATACCACATAGGAAGCTGCCCATGAAAGTCTTCAGTATTCCTTAGCAGACTGTCCATCCTGAATGTGTGGTTGTGAGTTTTGTACCATTCAATTTGTGCAATAAAACCAAACCTCTAATCTACCTGAAGCCTGTGTAAGAACTCCATCTCATGTTGTTGTTCCCTTCCAACAGCAAAAGGCCAAATCTGAAGCCAGTCTGTAGCAATCACAGCGCTCACACAACACTTGCACTTGCAGAGAATCTGGACATAATTATTAGGTTTGGTTCAACGACTGTACAAAGGTGGAACAGGGATTTCTTCTTGTTTTTTCTTCCTTCCATTCATATTAATTTTCTGTGTTCTTCCACTACAGGTTAGAGCCCAAGAAGATCAACATGAGGATCAGCAACACTGAAATACCTAGATTTTAGTTCAACCTTATGGAAACATTCAGTGTAATTTTTCCATTCATTTAATCAGCTTAAATGAGAATAAATATTTTGCCGTTTCCGTTAATGGGAAGGGTGGTCCAAAAGTTGCACAATCTCTTGACATGGCTGTCTGAAATGTAAACAGTGGAAAGATGGTTTCCACACAGTTTGTTTTTAAAAGGGATTAGGTTTCTAATAACCTGTGCTGAGGCACCTGAAATCTTTTTCAAGTACTGGGAATGCACCAGGTTTCAACACAGTCAACTGTGATTCTTCAGGAATGCTGACCTGCTCTTGTCTTCTAATTCCTAAGTTTCTGTTTGCTTTCTCAATCATAGGCTTTATGTTCTGTGTGCTCACCTACCTTTAATAAACTGAACATACCAGATGGGGGTTGCAAGTACACAAAGTTACACTTGGCAAGAGAGAGATCCTTATATCCTCTCGTTCACAGTCACCATGACCACCTTCAAATGTTCACCTGCTCATCTCTCTTCATAGTGGAAGACTGAGCCACGTAGGGATGGTCTTTTGCCCCTCCTTGCTCCCACCTACACAGCAATGACTAAAGATCACAGGCTACTTTTGAGCCACCATATTTGTGTGTGCAAGTGCAGCTCTGCTTCTGGTTTATTAATTCATTTCTCACAAGGTCCCTTCCTGTGCTTCGTTCTTTTTCCAACATATGACATGCCGAGAGAGAGATGGGGAATTTTCCTTGATCCATGGAGATGACTTGTTCTCACAACACTTCACAGTGACTGAGAATCCCATGACTGGCCATTAACAGCAGCTTTCACCAGTGTGAAATATGAACACCAGTTCTGAACCCTCACATAGGTGAGATACATATTCTAACAATACAGATTTAAGCTTGCCCTATACTTGAAAGTGCTTTCCTGCTCAGGTTTGTAAATCCAGCGAATTTCACCCAAGAAAAGGCAAATCGATGCCCCAGGGATATTAAAATTCCTATCAGAGGACTGTTGGCACAGGACAGACCTCTTCCATTTAAAGCACATGCTGGGCTCTGTCAGTAGCCACCCAAGTACTGCATTAGTACAGACCTGTCACAAGTGATACAAATTGGAGAACCAGAGGGAAACTTCAAGAGGGCAGCCTGTGTCAGCAGCTAGGGAGAGAGAACTTTTGTACTCCTAAAAGACCTTTTCTCCAAGGATTCTTCCCTAATACCAGTGACAGAGACAAAAGTGAGGCAATTCCACCTCTTCCAACTTAGACCAGAGGATATCTGTCATTATAAGATGACTCTGCATCCCAAGCTACTCTTCTGTATCACCATTTACATCCTTCCCATCAGTCCCTGAGTTCATGTGCCCATGGCCATGTTCTTTTCTTCCAGGCCTCCCAGGAGATCATCATACAGCAGTTCATTATACAGCATCCATAACATCTATTTCCCTGTCATTAAGGTAAACAGAGGCAGTCAGCCTTCCACTTTTGGTGCCTGGTTTTGGCATCTCTCTCCTCAGTCACCTCAGCTGAGAGTGCACTGTGGTGTCACAAGCCAGCTCTCCACCTCTAGCACTTGTTTTTCCAGTGGGCTGACCCATTTCAGCAGCAGATAATGTAGATAACAGATGCCAACTGACTTTACCAACAAAATGTATCATCCTACAGTGCCTCCTCTTCCTCCTAGTAATCCCTCTTAGGAGGGTCTATTTAGTGAGTAGTAAAGAAAAGAACAGAATAAAATGAAATAGAACAGCATAAGTCAGGTCATGTTTGAATGCAGCTGTTTCCAGGTGCCTCTATAATTTTATATTTGTCCAGATATGGATGAAACTTGTGATTCAAGTGAAACAACTGGCAGAGCTGTATGAAGGTTGCCATTTCTGTAGTCTGAGAATCACTTGGAAATGGAGCACAACGTGCTCCTGTGGATTACCCAGACTCTGAAGAGGCAAGTGAACAATCATCCCCTAAGTTACTTACGAACAACTGAGGTACGGTTGTTACACCTGAGGTGCTGACTAGAGAATGACCAAGGGAACTGCTGGCCTTTTGCATAACTGCTAGTAATAGACAACCTGAGTCAAAGACAGCAGTCAGCCACAACTGGGATGCACCTAAAAATCCATATGAAACTCAAGTTAGAAGGTCAGCTTTGAGTACCTAAGTCAGACATGTGAGCCCAACAGTCAGCAAAGTATCTGGAAGCAGCCCCCACCACATCCCCCAGACCAGTGAACTGACCACTGGTAAAAAAACAGCATGTGCTACAAATTAATAACAAGAGTAGCAGAGACTTGTTCACTCCATTCTGCTCCACTGCCCCCACTGTGAAAATAAATAATTTTATCTGATACAGCACAAGTACAACACTGCAAACAATCAGTGCAATTTCTAAAGCCTGGAGCAAGTAAAAGGCAAACAATCCAGGTTTCTCACACTTGGTCTGCCAGCTCTCTGGAAAAACACAATCTGGAATGGCAGGCCTTTCATTTGCCCCCACTGGTTTTATTCTCTGTAAAAAATCCTTTGATACACAGGCCAAGGCAACTGAGGATTTACAAAGGAAATACCAGGACAAAACACTATTAATAAAATTGTCTCACAAAGTAAATATAAATATGCCTTTAACAGAGTGCAGCCATGTTTCTCCCTGTCCCACTAAAAAGTGAGTGGCTGTAGATCAAGTCCGCACACTTCAGCAGAAATCAAAGAGTTTTTTCCACAGGCCACAAACCACCAGCAGGTGTCAGTGAAAAATCCTGCCAGGATTTTAATCCTGGACTAAGGCATGGTCTCACCAGCAGTCCATGTGCTGGATTCCATCAAATCAACACTGCCAGAATGAGGTGATCTCAGGATAAATCAACTCCATTTCTATCAGGCATTGCACTAGAGGAAGAGCTTGTGCCTTTGACAGCTACCTCAGAAAGAGTCCAAAGGCATCCATCTGCAGCAGACTACAGAGTTCATCTCAGAGACAACCATTGTGAGTTGGGTTTACATGCTGGGTTATACCACATGTGGAGGGGACAGCCTTGGTCCCAGCCACTGGACATCATCACAGATGTTCAGCTACAAGAACACTTCCATGGTCAGCACTGAGGCTACATGAGTCCATCCACGTGCTCTGGGTCTTGGGCAGCAAATGCTAGAGCACTGCAAGAACCATCTTTTCTTTCTTCTTCCTTTTTCTCTTCTTCTCCTCAAAACGTTCAGTAGCATCAGCAAAAAATGTCACCTCCTCCTTGGCCTCAATCTCCCTCTTGAGGAACTGGAGCCCTGCCATGTTGAATCCCAGCACATCCTGCAGAAACAGACCAGCAGCACACTGTGAGGCACATCCCAAGCTAGTTAGGGTGCAAAGAGTCCTGTACTGGCCACCCTCTACTAAGAGATGATGAAAACAAGACAATCCACAGATTTAAAGAAAGCAACATTAGTTTGAAGGTAAACTTCATCTGACCAGGAGAACAGCCAGTCCTGCACTCAGTTCCCCACAGTCCTCTCTTAAAAGCAGCTATAATCCACCACATTTTCTGAAAGATAAGTTGCTGGCAGGCACCTGAAGCTTCCTCTGAGAATATGCAGAGTCTGCATTGAGGTAGCAGCCCACAGAAAAGCCCAAGAGAAACAGGGAGTTAGTTACTTTACCTCCCACATATTTAGAAGCTAGCAAGCCAAGACCCCAGCACATGTATCAGAAAACCAAGTGCAAATGAGGCAGGGAGCACAAGTGTAAGCTCACCACTGGGGTATTCTCACATGAGGAGGAACATAAGGAAAAGGCAGCCTATTTGCAAAAGAGGGTAGTTTAAATGAGCTCAGATCCCTACACAACTTCCCCACTGGACACCACAGACAACTCATGCTCACAAACATTGTCTCATCCCATTATTCTACATCCTGGAAAAGGGGAGGGGGCGACACTCACCCGGGCCTCACTGACTCTGGAGATGGTGGTTTTCTTCAGATTTTCTATCACTGTCACCAGCATCTGGTTGCTTGTGATCTGCCCAAAATGTATCCTGGGAACAAAGCAGACAGTGTATTGCAGCATTGTTATTAGAAATAACAAAGGCCCTCTCCTCTGTATGTTCTGGACATACAGGGTTTTTTTAATTAGTCTTCCCCAGACACTGGACATGGACAGGCATGGATAAATTTATCTGGAAAAGCTCTTTTCTCAAGTTTAACAGTGGTTCAGGGGGAAGGTCTTTCTGAGGACACAGGCTCTACAGTGACTCTGTGCCACCAACAGTGTCTCATCAGTCTTAATGTGGGATTTTTTCATTCAGTTGAGACTTGGGCCACCAGGACCAGCATCCCCCATCTGGGCATGTCAGCACTCTGCATCCAAGCAGTTCATTCCCACACACCATTCACTGGGGAGATTGCTCATTTCCTGCAGAGACCACGTGTTTATTCCCAAGGATGTTCCCAAGAGTTTCAGGCCCAGAGGCTCAGAAGTCCAGATACTGTCTGGGTAGATAAAGGACTCACTTGAGCAGGAAGAGGAGAGCTCGGCACAGAAGCTCAACATCTGAGCCCTGCTGAATATATTCATTGAAAAGTCTGAGCAGGTCAGGGACATAGGAGAAAGGCAGCACCAGGAGAGACTCTTCCAGCTCACTGAGGGAAAAAGCAAAGGGGCACAAGCATTAGTCTCAGCCACTACACTGCTACAGATGAGCAGGAAACACATCCACATAGGTGGGTTCTGGTACTCAGCTGTGCTAAGCATTTCTCACAGCTGGTCCATGACTGCCCACGTCTGCACCAGATGTCCTGCATCTGCACAGCCCAGGCATCTCCTCCAGGGAGCAGGCACACAGCCTTCCCTCCTCAGCATCCCCAAACTGCTCTCCACATACATGCACATCTCCAAGCAGCCAACCCACATCCAGAAGCTTCAGTCCACACTCCCCATGGAAGGAACACTTTCCATTTCCCATGCATGTTCCAAAAGAGGCTGCTGGGAACAGTGACTCTAGACTCTCTAGCACTGCCCATACCTTGCATGAGACCACTCAAGGACCCCAGCCAGTCCTGGGCCTAGAAACCCAACACTCAGTCACAAATCTGTTCAGCAATGAAGCTCTTGGGACTCACCTCGACTTGACCTTCTTGAAAACTTCCAGCACATAGGCAGAAGGCTGCAACAGAGGAAAGACAACAGCCCTGCTTAGTAAGAAACACTCCAGGACCAACATGCCCTAAGGTCCATTTCACACAGTTAAAAGCACACCATCTCATCCTGTGAGACAAACACATCAAGCTGAATATAACAAAGAGGAAACCATTTCAGCTTCAATCAGCTGCCACTCTGAGAAGTTCTCCCTCAGCTTTCTCAGGATACTCTACACTGGTGAAGAATATTGTGAAAAATCTGATTTATATTTAATCAGCTAAGTCATCTCAATTTATGTCAATGAATCTTGTACAAATTGGAAAAAAAGATTGGTAAAACAAATTATATATAAAAAACCTTATACAAACTAATCTCCCGGACTTAATTCCTATGACTCCTGTTTATCTGCTGGAAGCATTTGGCAGATGGGAAAAGATTCCCAGAACAGAGCTGGGAATTGGGAAAGAAAAGTGCCTCTAACTACTAAGTCATAAGATTTCATTCACTCCTGTTAAGTCTATCCAACTTATAATTATATAGACCTATAATCATGGAGGAAGGGACAGGAGGGCTCTTGCAAGGTGGTTACAGGTATTTAGAAGGAAGACAAAGGCTGTTTCATCTGGCACTGACATTCAGCTTTGAGCAATCTGGTTTAGTGGGAGGTGTCCCTGCCCAGGGCAGAGGGGTTGGAACCAGATGATCTTGAAGGTCCCATCCAACCCAAACCATTGTATGACTGCATGAAAAGGGGAGAGAAAAAACAAGGATCTTCCTAAGGGTACTTAAAAACCACAGTTTGGGAGTGCACATTGGAATAAACCAGAAAAAAACTAATCTACTCAGAGTAGTGGACTTTTATTTATCAATGAAATCCACACATCCATGTCTGTGTATTTTGTAATATGTCAAAAACCTGCAGAATTTACTGAAAACTGTTGTGCAGTAGTATGACACGAATGAATAAGGGCAACAGCTCTAGCCTGCAATACCCAGGCACTGAACTACCATTCAGAATTTTCTCAATGTAAACTCCACAAGAATAGGAACAGAAACAGTAATTGTAGCAACTCCACATGAATAAACCTGGGAAAGGTTTGAACTAGCTTTCCTGTATCTTGGAGGAGACAGTAAACCCCTGGCTCATGACAAGGAACATCATCAAGTCAAGGCTACCATCAGGGTTGTTTAACCCTGACAGGGTTAAACTTTTGTAATACACATGCATGATATTAAAAAATAACGAAAAAAAAAACAAAACCAAAACAAACCATCAACATGAAAACCCTAAATTATGTTCACTTTGCACAAGCAAAAAAAGTTGAACTAAGCAGCCCTTCCCCACAGCAACCCAGCATGTTAGCTCAGACAGCAAATCAACCAGCCCCACTCCAGCTGAGAATGGGCTACAGCCTGTGGCCTGGGCATTCCACTTACTGTAATATTTCCATAGGCACGGAGAATGGGATTGACAGGGAAGGGAACCTGGAGACACAGAATGGGTTAGAATGAGGCAGGTGTGTGTAATAAATGCATATTCAGAACAAACTTTTAGCCACAGTAGAAGAGAGCTTTTACTGAGTGTCTTCCTCCAATTCCCACACCTCCACCCTGCCCAGAACGTTGCTGAAGGCCTCATTTGAAGCCATCAGACAATCTCATTCTCAGACATATATGACTAACTCAAACATGGATGAATTTTCTTCCACTTCTTGTCACTTTTCCTGCTTCTATGACAGCCCCTTATTCAGCAAGAAGTGTTGAGATGAAGGCAAAGATGAGCCTTGAGGATGAACCTGCAGCAGCACACTCTTCCAGGGACAAAACTTAGGTACTGATAAGACTTTAGGCATAAAGATCATTAGCAAGAACCCCTAATTATGCTCCAGAGCATGATGCCATTTAGTTCTCCAAAAGATTTGAGCAAATGTCTGCTGTTTTCAGCTGTCCTGACTTTATCTGCATTCTAAGCCTTTCCACCTGAGGTGGAAGGATATGCCCAACACACCTTGGGATTTTTACATTCCTCAATCTTTTACCTCTTTTCCTGCAGCTTTGCATATGGCATTGTGTTCCTTTAGTTTTGCCATCTCTTCTCTGTACAGCTCGATGGCTTCCATGATCCTCTCAGCCTGTGCAGCACAAGAACAGCACATCAGTGACACCAGACAAGCCAGGACAAAGTTCAGCTGGACAAATGGAGGTGGAAACAGAGGTGCTGACAAGAGAGCACCACATGGCATCTCCCTTGCTAACCTCTACTTCAGACTGCACCATTACCCTGAACACTCAAGTCATGTCCTGAAGATGTCACACACTGTCCACATTCCCCCACTACCCTGGGTGCTCTCTGCTGCAGCTTCAGGTGTTGCTTTGACCACCACCCCCAGGAAGTGTCCCTTTGAGGCACGAGCCAGGGTCAGGCCATTTTGACTATTCAGATTAAGGATTTCCTCTGAAAATCACCAAACATTGAAATCTGCAGCCATGGAATTACCCACCTCACACCTTCCTAGCACACCTCCCACGTCAAGCACCACAATAGATTTCCACCTTCCACAGATCCCCACTGGACTGCACAGCCTTTCAGGGAGAGGCCTAATGCCTTGAGAACATCCCAGCTGCCTTTTGCTCCTTTGGGATGCAAACTCCAGAGGGCAAGAGCAGCTCTGTCTGTCCCACATGTGACAGGTACCTCACACCTCCTTCCTCTCAGGAGGAAAGAATTCCTAGTGTGCGACTCTCCAGAGTCAAAACCCTCCCTGTTGGCTTCTGAGCAGGACAGACTGCCTCTGCATGCAAGAGCAATTTGCCTCTATGTGACAGCACAGGTTACTCCTCAAACTGATGCTATGACCCCATGAGAGTCCCCCTTGAGAGACTGGTAGGGCACAAAGCCACGCTGGCAGAGCCACAGCACCTTACCGCTTTGATGGTTTCGATGGTCTTCTTTCCTGCCAGCCCTGTCTCTCCTTGCCTCTCTCCAGCCACCTAAAAAATACAAAATACAGAGCTGCAGTTCCATCCTTCCACAGCACCACAGCCAACTGCACCATGGACCAGCCACAGCTTCAGCATCCCCCTCCCCGCTGCACTGCCTCAAAGCAAAAAAATGTTCCTTTCTCCCTGACACCTCTTCCATGCCTCTTACAGAAATAGTTTTTACAGACTTTGTACAGTCAGACTGACACACATTCAGATGGTGCAACTCACCACAGGCTGCTCTTCCTTGGCCACACTCTCTTCATACTCAGCTTCTCGTTGCTACAGAGGATGAGAACACAACATATTAACAGCAGTGAGTAAGGCAAGGGTGCAAGTCTCTTCCAGACTATTTGAGCAAGACAACCTGGAGGGCTTTATGCAGCCCATTGCAAAACCAGGAGCAACCAGCAGAGTCCAACAATGCCAGTGGCAAAATGCCCATTTGTCCCTGGTCCTAACCCCACAGTGAACTCTAGCATCTCCCACAGAGAAAGAAATCCAGGTCTCTGCTCTGTGTGCAGGAACAGCCCTTCAGGATTCCACCAGGCTGAGACAGACACTACAGTTCACCACCACACCTTTCATCATCAGTTCAGCCACACAACACACAAGGAGCAAATCTAGAAGAGTCCCAGGGTTGTCCTAAGCTGCAAAAAGAAAGAGTCTCTGGTCTGCCATCTCTCACATAAAAGGGCACCAATTGTGTTATGCATAGCTCACTACTCGTGTATTCATACCCACCTTGCTATTCAAACTTGACCCAAAACAAACTTTTCTGGAATCTGGAAAAGAGCTATCTCTGTCTCTCCTTTTATCAAACACAGGACGTCAAGGTACAGAGCGTGGGTCAGCTTTTGCAAACAGGCTGGGATAAAAAAACCCTAAATATCTATTACAGGTTTCTCATCCACTCCTGCTTCTGCATTTCTGCCTCCTCCCCCCTCACTGTGGTTTAAGAACTGCCTTAGGAAGGAGTGACAGAAACAGCTTTCTCTGAGGGATCCAGCAAAAATATAGAGTTACAAATTGTTCCAAGGGAACCTGTGATTGGATACATGAAACAAACACATCAGCCAACCCCAATGGTGGCTCAATACTGGAATAGGTGCTCAGACAGTCTGGAAGATCTATTTCCTTGGAGATGTCAGTGTACGAAGGCAAATCTCTAAGCAGTCTGATACAGCATTAAGATCATCCTGCAGTAAGCAAGGGGTTGGACTAGAGACCTCCAGACTTTCCTTCCTATTGAAGTCCTTCTGAATTTATGATTCCTTCCAATACATGCTCAAATTGAATAGAAGGAGCTTCTTCCAGCATCCCTGAGCTCTGGGGCCTGCTACTGAGACAGAATGGACCTCTCACAGTTGGAAAAGGGACAAACTGCATTTAACAGGAGCAGAGCTCTCCATCCCTCCACATCAGCCACCTGCTGAACTCCCTCCCAACCCAAACACACTTGTGCTGAAAGGAGCACAAGAGAATGTCAAAGACTGTAAGCAACAGACATGCAAAAAGCCACTAAAGACCAAGAAAAAAAAAAGGTCTGAAAGTTGGTTTTGGTAGGAAAGATGCAACTCTTACCATCTCCCTCTCCTCTTCCAAAATCAGTGGCTCCCTTGTCCTTTCCCAAAGGCGCAGGGACTTGTCATGGGATGCAGACACCACATAGTCTCCATTGGGACTGAGTGCCAAACACCAAACCTCCTGGTGATGCCCCTGCATGGATGACAGAAGAGCTAGGACATTAACATCACCCAACTTCCACCCCTAAGGAAAATCCTGCTCATGAAGGCATAATGCTTCCTTTCAACAGACTCCAAAACTTCCTACCTCCAGTGTTTGGATATGTTCAAATTTATCTGCATCCCACTGCTTAATCTTGCTGTCCTTCCCAGCTGTGAAGAAGAGATGGGATTTGGGCACGAACTGTAGATACATCACACTGGAAGAGAAAAAGGCTCAAATTTACCCACTTGGGGAACACTGCAGAACTGTCTATGCTGGATAAAAGGATTATTGCTGGATCACAATTCCTTGGAGACAAGTCCACAGTCCAAAGATGCTGTAGGATTTGACTAACCTGTCATCATGGGCAAAGAGAGAACGGTGACAATCTCCAAAATCCAAGCCCCAGATCTTCACATTCCTGTCAGCAGAGCCAGTTGCAATTAGAGTCCCATCCTAGAGAGCAACAAAGAGAGAGGAGGGTGTGGGGAGCTGGCTGGCAGCCCCGCGAGGAACGGCTGCTGCCCTGGTGACTGCACTGCTGAGTAGGCACACAGCTCTTGAACTGTGGCCTCCTGATCCCTCCACCTCCTTCCCAGTGGCCCATGCCCTGGTACTGGCACAGCCCACTGAGAGCACTCTGACCCCCTCTGACCCTCTGCAGGTATTTGGCTATATCCTGACATTCTTCTTGGCTTTCAATGAGCCTCATTCCAAAGATACCTCAAAGCAAGATGAACAGCCCAAGAATGAACAGGCACAAAAAGGCTGCTTCCTCTCAGCACCTGCTCTCTGCTCCCACTAACAATTCAGGCTCCCCTCATACAGCAACTTTAGCAGAAAGCAGGCTGTGCCTGTTACAATGAGTGCAAGGAACCATCACAACATTTTGATTTCCACTCACTCACATAACCCCAACTCTGATACCCCTTCTAGTGAGCACAGGACTGCAGAATAAGAAGGGGCTTGCTGTGTCCCACCTAGAAACTGCTATGTCAGGAGCAAGGAGATGACAAGAAAGCATTATCCTGGAGGTCCTGATGCCAGCAGAGGTTCTCACACTCAGCCATGTCACCACAGTCCCAAGTTACACAGCCCAGCCCTAATGATACTTACATAGCAGATGTCCATACACAGCACTGGCAGCTTGTGTCCGTACAAAGAAAGGAAAAACTGAAGCAGAAGAAAGATGACTCAGTTAGACATGCTGGGTAGAGAGGTGGGCAAATCTCAAGCTCCAGGCTACTTCTGCTCTACCTCAGGAGCTGTTTTCTAGCACTGCCCCACTTCCATTCTTGCCCTGAACACTGTTAGCAGCAGGGTCATGAGGAACTGAGAAGAAGGTGGAAGTAGCCAAGCAAGCTGAACTAGCTCTGTTTGCTCTCTAGCTAACTCTGATGCCAATGACCAGTGTCAATGGAGTTCATTTCTGTTCCTCTCTACACAACTGCCAGCCCAAATCTGTCCTGTGTCACTCCATAATGTTCACATGCTAATACACAGCTCACAAATCCACCACACACTGCCCACAAAGAAGGTTCTCCTCCCACAGGCTTTGCCTCTGCCATGCCCTATTTAACGCCAGGTGAGGCACATTCATCCCCTCCTTCACAGTGCCTGACAGATCTGGAGTACCACCACATCTGCAGGCTCAGAACACTTTTTAAATGAAAAATGGATCTTCCAGTTCCCAGTGTGGAATAACTATGGTTCTGTCAGGTTTGGAGGAAACAGACCCCTGAAAGAGGATACATGTTCCACATAAAACAGACACTTTTCCTTTGCATTCCTGATCTTGCAGGCTACAGTTACATCCCTTCTGGCACAGCCTCACAGCCTGTTTGCTCATGCACCTTGAGCGTGTCAACGTAGAAAACCTTCACAGTGCAATCCAGGAGGGAGACAGCCAGCAGCTTCTGGTTGGGGCTGTACCGCACACAGAGCACGTCTTCATCCAGCTGCAAAACACGCACGTGCTTCATGGAAAGCCTGGCAACAAGAGGGGAAAAACAACTGTTAGCCCAAGCAAACAAAGTAGGAAGAGAAATGGATACAAGTCCCACATTGCAGCCCAGGAAAACAAGTAAATTCTAACATGCAGCACCCATTTTTCACTGTGACAGGACTGGAAATAAGCAGGCTCTGGTGGCTGATGAACTTCACTGCTACATTTACAGTAATGATCTGCAGGCCCAGCCTGATTGGACACTAAACTCAAACACATAAAAAGGGATCAGAATGAGGGCAAGTGCCCTCCTCCAGCTAAGCTCAGGTCTCCACAAAACTGGACTGAGCCCACACTCTCCTCCATGTGTTCCACACAGATGTCATGGGCAGTTCTTGCAGTGCACAGCAAAGGCCAAAGCACCCATCAATGACAATAGCACAAGATTTATCTTCTCACCTTTTCTGAACACTGCTCTCATCCTTCACAAGCTCAAACTCCCAGAACTTGACACATTTATCAGCACCACCTGTCACAAAGCCATGCTGTAGGAGAAAACAAGAAAGTTGCTGTGAAACTAGTTCCTATCACCCAGAGAAATTCTACAGCAAGGAACTGCCAACACAGAGGTTTTTGGGACGTCCCACATTCCTACACCATTAATGATTAAGTGGACACCACCAGGGGCATTTGCTCTGGTTACAGCACACATTGCCGGAGCAACAGAAACTATTTCAAATGCTCTAGCTTATTTTGGAGGTCTAAGATGAAGACCACAAATGTCATCTGGATTGAAACCTTGGGATGGAAAGCAGTCATCTCAGCTGCAGCTAACAATATGCTTTTGATTTGTGGGCAGCTTAAGACACTTACTGCTACTGGGTAACACACAACTGACCACCACCCTACAAGAGCCTTCTAAAGGAACAGCAGTCCAACATTTTACAATTAGAAGGAGGGTAAAATCTATCACATATGTTCTCATCTGTAGGGTGGATGAATTTCAGGCAGACTATTTCTTGCTAGGGTTTTGATTCCACTAGAAAGTTATTAGACACTACCAGCTGCATCCTCCACCTCTGAGGATGAGGGGTTCCATGATTCCATGAACAAAGCATGTGGTGCAAAACAAATTCCATGGTGCAAACACAGTACTATAGGAAAGAATCAAATGAAAAGATGTGCAGGTGATACTTTTAAGGGTGGCTGAGTTACCTGGTCTGGTGAAAGAGCAATAGACCACACTGCCCCATCGTGAGCATCAAGTGTCTCAATCAGACTGCCAGAAGCCAGGTCATACAGCTGCAGCTTCCCTGTCTGGGGAGAAAGACATCACAGAGGAAGAATCAGCCTCTGCTCACAACTCATGACAGCTCCTGGCAGAAGAGCTCCCTGCCACGCATGCCCCCAGCAGCCAGCTTCATTAGGTGGCTGTTACATATAGATGGCCAAACTCCTGATCTCCATCAGGGCCTTCCCAAAGCTCTACTCTGCTTTCCACCTCAAGCCACAAGAGTTCTGTAACGACTCTGGGAGCACAGCAATGCTCCAGATCAGGAGAGGCAATGCATTTTCTGTGAGGCTGCCTTAGTGACATTTTCCTAACACATTCCCATTCCTGGGCAGTCTGGAGTCACAGGGCCACTCCTTACCTTGGTCCCGACAATGACCTGCCGATCCCCGGGGACAAACAGCGAGCAGAGCGCGTACTCACACTCCATCGTCCGGATGCACTGCAAGGTCGACCTGTGGGCAGAGCCCAAAACCTCTTATCACCCACAGAATCTGGCCTGCCCAGTGAGACATGCTCCAGTGTGGCCTCTACCCACAGCTGTCTGTCACCTGGGGTCAGAAGATAAGTCACCACCATCCTATTGATCCAAACACTGCCCAGCACTACTGCTAATAGCATTTCACATAAAAACATGCCACTGTGTTGTCCACCATCATGGCCTAGTGCTGCTGTGAACAAGAACAGAGCTCCTAATTTTAAACAGCATTTCAGAAAGGGACAGGGTGTAACATAGTGTACTCACAGGAAACTGAGTTTGAAATCAACACCACTCAAGAAACACTGGGAAGCACTCTACATCAACACACAACACTCTAGATCAACCCAACAGCCTACCCAATCTAATACTGGATCCTTCAGATAAGATGTCAAGAAACCCACATGTCCCCTAAAGAACAGGTTTGTTTAGGGTAACAGTTAATACCTCTTATTAAAAATGGAAAAACAGAAAAAAAACACAGCAAAGTAGTCTACACCCGACTGCTATGTAGGACCTTTGTGTTTAGACCTTCTGTTGAAATTTTAGATTTA
Source organism: Passer domesticus (assembly GCF_036417665.1). Taxonomy (NCBI): domain Eukaryota; kingdom Metazoa; phylum Chordata; class Aves; order Passeriformes; family Passeridae; genus Passer; species Passer domesticus. The sequence goes on along the minus strand of NC_087475.1, from coordinate 106,263,717 downwards.
TAGGTTCTCAGTTTCCCTAATAAGGAGAAAAAAAAAATTCTTTTCTATTTGCTTCCCTTACTTCATTTGCTGTTTTATCTCTTTCCACTGTCCCCTCTTTCTTATCACTGCCTCTCTTAACACAGCATCTCTCAATTCTGGGAGACAGACACAACCAGACTGTGTACCTGTTCCAAATCTTCACGGACTCTGCAGCTGCTGAGAGAATGGCAATGTTGTCAGAGCTAAAAGCCAACGTCCTGACATCACTGCGGTGGCCCCCAATGGTTATCCTGGACACACGGACAGCCTGGGGCACTTGTGCTGACAGGTCCAGGTTGTACAATTCAATGATATTGTTCTGGAGCAGCAGCACCATCTTCAGCTCTCCTTTTGGAGAGAGAATCAAGTCAAAGGACCTGTTTGATTAGATAAAATCAGAGCTGTACACAGGGGCAATATGACCTGTTTGATCAGATAAAATCAGAGTTGTACACAGGTATAATAAGACAAAGTTTTGGAGGGATCAATTATCAAGAAGAACTAAGACAGAGGAACATAGAGCACATCCAACAAGCAAGTGCACACTGAGCCACAGAGGTGTGAATGGACTGGAAATCACGGCAGGCCTCTCCCCATCTCCAAGCTAAACATGTTGAGGGGGAAACTTCTTCCAACTCTGCCTGCACTGAGCCATGCAGCACTCTCCCCAGGTAGCTGCATAACCACTCATCAGACTCTACAAAAGGCTTTCCACTCACTTGATTTTAGAAGAAGTTTTGACATTAGCAACTCGCTGAATCTCTTCCTGCAGGCTCAGCTCCACAATCCTTTCAGGCTCCTCTTCAGAGGTCTGTCTGGAAATGTCAGATAAGGGAGAAGAGTCAAATGACCCAGCACAGCCAACACAAACACAGCAACACAGAAATTATAAGGAAACCATTTTGCCTGCTGAAAACAACTTCCCTCTTACGCAGCAGTGCTAACCACACTTAAGAATAGGGACAGTGAAGAGTGGACAGTGAAGTTCATGCCAGTATGAAGACAACTAAAGACACAAACTGTCCTAAAAAACCTCCTCCCCTGGAGCCAAAACACAAGGCACATTGCAAAAATGGATACAAAACAGGCAAGAGAAGCTGTGTTTGACAGCACCAGCAGCTTCTGTTCATCTCCTATCACTCACCGAAAGCTCTCAGCCATTGTCAAAATGCATTTCCAGATTTGCAGATTTGCACAGATGCCCTGTGCTTTAGTTTCTACCCTGGAGCCAGACCTCTCCCTAAGGGCTGTTCTGAGGCACGGGTTAAGTGCCAGGATACATAGAAACACTTAACACAGAGTAACCATTACAAAAACTCTCACCTGTATCTCTGCCTGCAGTAAAACAGGAAATAAAGTATCAGATTCTCTGTGACTTTTCAGATGCACCAAGCAGTATAAACACCGACATCAGGTAGAGCTGAGCAGCTCTGAAAAACCCATTTTATATCCATTTCTTTGCACACTTAAGCTTTCTTTTTTCAGAGGGAAGACCCAGAAAGTAAGGTATTTCCTTAGTCTCTGGAGCAGGGCTGCTCAGACAAGCACAAGGATGCACAGAAAGATCAACCTCAAAATGTTACAGCTAACACAAAGAAAATGGCCAGAAACTTGGGAGTTCGACCACTGTGTAATGCTACTGAAGAGTTTTTCTAGAGCCTTCTGGACACAGGCAGAGGCACTTACTTGGCTTTTTTCCTTGCTTTCTTCATTTTTTTTTCCAACTTCTTTTGGATTTCCTCTTCAGAAAGGACAGAGAACACTTCCAGAACAGCATCTGTTCCCTAGAATCAGAGCAAACAAATTCAAAGGTTTGCAAAGCCCTGGCTGACCCTTACAGAAAGCACCCAAGCTCTGTACCAGCCTCCTCTACAGCTCAGTAGCAGAGTCCCCCATTACTCACATGGCAGGCCAAAAACTTGCCCATCCTGTCTGTGCCAAGAGTCACCACTCTGTCTCTCCCTTCCCGCAAGATGGATCCAACCTTGCTGCACTTAACAATGCGCTACAGGGAAAGAGGAACAAACTTGAAAGGTCAAATGATCTTCTCAAGCAAACTCAAGAAATCTGCTGACAAGAAAAGTCAAGGAGAGGGGGAAATGAACCTAAAGGGTCCTGGCAGAACAGCTAGTAAGGATAATAAAGGGACAAAACAAGCATCTGTGTGAGCTACAAGCTTATCTCCTGGTATTTTGTTGCATTTCAGTTGCAAATAATCCTTGGCAGTCTCAGTGGAAGAATAACTTAATTTTATTGACAAACCATAGCCATTTAACAGACAGAGCTGATATTTTATGCTAAAGAGGCAGCAGAGCTCAGTCAAAAGAGGCAGAGAAGCTGAGAACAGAGACTCTTACACAGGGCATTGAAGGGAGAGAAATCTCCTGGAGAGGAAGCTGGAAAATTAATTAACAGTCGGGTATCTACCACAACTACAAGTGGCCTGAGATCTGAGCAGTACTCCAGAAAGTTCCACCAGAAAGACAGATTCAATAAAGTCTCCAGCACCAACACAAGTGGGAATAGCTTTCTGCAAAACATGTTTCATTACAGTGCAATTTTAACCTCTCAGTTTCTGCAAAGCTGAGCATCCGTACTGAACTCAGCAGCTGCAAACCAGCAGGGAATTATTTTATTTCTGTGCTGTTTGATGAAAGAGCTTTATTAGCACTGTTTAAATTTATACATTTGCTAGCCCTTCTCAAACAGAAAGGAAAGAAAAACTGTCAGTGGAGAATAAATCTGTGGGTATTTTGGCACACATACTTCTGCTGATGTTTTGCAGGTAGATGAGGCAGCAACTGCTGCTGAGGAAGTTGTTATGGAGCAAGACAAGAATTATCACAATTTTCCCAAACAGGCTAAATATGACACTCAGGATATAAACCATGCAAATGGGGTTAGATACACCAGCTCAGAGACAGCACTGGAAAACTGATCTTACTTCCTCAGGATGCTCATCCAACTCTAAGGTCTCATCCTCTTCAGTGTTTTCTTTTGCTCCAGGTGAAGATGGCCTTTTGCTTTTCTTGGATTCTGGTTCATCAGGATCTTTTACCTGCTCACAGGAAAAAAAAAAAAAAAAACAAACCAAAAGGAGTACCTTAAACTTGAAGAGCTATAGTATTGTGCTTTCTGGCTCACACTTCATTTCCCTGGAGATACTAGTGTATGCTAATCAGTTGTGTCCTACAGAATTCCTGCAGGCACCAAGCACTCCATGTGCTCCCATGACTATCATCCACCCACAAGGCTGTCTTCCAAAGCTGTAAGGGTCCTGGACTGCCAAGCACATTGTATTCTCTTTGCCATCTGTATGGCAGTTGTCTTCTGTTAAGTGTGCAGTTTTCTTTGTCTCTTCCACAGCCACTCCTTCCTCCAGGGAGACATCTGCTGATAACAGGCTATTGAATGTCACTGCATGACTGATAAGGACTATAGCATCCCACTGGGAGATGCTCCACTCAGAGGGAAGAGCCAAGCATTCCTACCCAGATATAATCTTGAGAATCTGGAACACCAGCACAGCTTCTCCACTCATTTCCCAGAACAGCTGCCTCTTCCACTAGATCTTCAGAGGAAGACTACACTTTTCTACAGGATCCCTGTTCCAACAGAACCACACATGACACTCCAGGAGGACTGCAGCCACAATTCCAATTGGACTGCTACCAGCACCTGACCAACAGGGTGTCAAGTCATATTCTGACTCTGTCAGTGTTGTATTAGTTTACTGCATTGTTCATTTTTTATTTTCTTCCCTAATAAAGAGCTGTTATTCCTGCTCCCATATTTCTGCCTAAAAGACCCTTAATTAAAAATGTACAGCAATTCAGAGGGAGGAGGTTTACATTTTCCTTTTCAGGAGAGGCTCCTGCCTTCCTTAGCAGACACTTGTCTTTCAAAACCAAGACAGTAAATCAGAAGGCAGGAAGATCTGACACACTGTGGAAATCTCATTCTGGAAGTGCTCACAGCTTCACCTGAAAGCGCAAAACAGGAAACAGCAAAGCCCATCCCATGAGCAGCTTGTGGACCAGTCAGATAGCAAAGACATTGCTTTGGCTGTTTCCCAGAACATCCATCAGATATGAACATGTTCCAGTTCCTCAGTTCAAAGACAAGCAGCTGAGCAGGGGGGCTGAGGGGTTACAGGGGGAATGTCTTACCTCCTGGATGTACGTGAGATCCCACACCCTCAGCTCACTGTCAGCGCTCCCAGTGATCAGACGCTTCTCTTTGGACAGCAAAGCCATGCCCCAGACCTGTCCAGAGGCACCATGTGAGGACTTAACTATCATAAAAATGCACAACATCTTTAAATGACCTACTTAAACAGCAATCAAATAGATAATGGATCTAGCTGGGACCTCCTCTGGGGACATGGGAATTGTCACCCAATGCATGTGATGACAGCTCTTGGAATGTTTGGAAGTTTCTCATTTGCTCACTTATAAAGCCTGAAATACATTATTTGGAATAATTCATGCTTATGTGAAATATACGAGAAATATACAAGAAATAAGTTATGCTTGTAAGATGCCTGTAAGAAATATTCTTAGAAGTTTTAAACCCACATGCCAGAGCCAGGTAGATTGCCTCACAAAACTGCAAAACCACAGATGGCAGCGGAGAGAAAGATCCAATTAACAATCCAAAGGAAGTGGCTCCTGCAGACATGGGCTCTTCCCCAAGAACAGTCCAAGAAATACCCATATCTACCATTGAGATAGCCAGCATCCCACTGCCAGGTTCCCAACTCAACATCACCATTCATCGCTTACCAGAAACTGTTTTGTCCAGCCCAAGGCAGAGAAAGAAAACTACATGAATATGTGAAACCATGAAAAGAAAAGGAGAGACTGCCCCAGACTGAATAAACTGTATAAAAACTGCCCAGACCAGGACAGCCTGGACCAGGACAGCTTCATGAACAGAGGGGATCCTGAACAGAGGGGATCCGGTGCCACAAAGTTCGGACCCAGCATTGATCCCGGGCTTGGTGCTGTCCCTTTGATTGTGGCAATCAGAGACCGTATCTCAGTCACAAAATAAAATCTATTGTTATTAATTATTAGTTTGACTTTATTGATTATTACCTATTAACAAGCCTAATGGAAGTAAAATGTATGATGGTGCCAGCTTATAACTCCTGAAAGCAAGGAAAGCCCAGAGTGAGCCCTGGCATCCCAAGTCTCTCCAGCCCAACACTTCCACTCATCCTCTTTTTACCTCAGCTCGGTGTCCAACCAGAGTTTTGAAGCAGTGCTGGGTGTCCAGATCCCACCATTTCACCAGTGTGTCTTTGGCACTGCAACAAAGAAGGAAAACTCAGACTTAAGGAATGAGTGCAGAGCTTACCATTTTTCTAAGTAGTAGAAATACAAAAAAATCTCAAACATGTCAGAATGCATCACAGAGCATGGCTGTAAAATTCAGTGCTCAAACACTGAATTTTACAAGCCATACAAAAAAGGCACAGCAATGCTGCAAAAAGGTATCTGTCAAGTCATTGAAGCTGACCCCCAAATATTTGAAATTGCACTAAGAAATGGGTATCATCTACCAAACTAAAAAAATAGTACTTTTTCCATCTGAAAAAAAGGCAAAAGAAAGTTGTTTTAATTTTAAACTGAGCTGATTGCATGCACTCTTCTATTAAGCTAACAAATGGCATATTAAAAAGTAAAAAATTTGTGACTGTTGCTGTCAACCAATTATTATCAAAGGGATTCAGTCAACTTGCAGCTCTTTTAGTTGAATAACTTAAAATCAGCTAAAAAAACCCCTATCATCTTTTAATTAATTTGTGTATTTGCAGCTTACAAGAAAGCAATTTTTCTGTCCCACTGCTGTGTGAATTACACAAACAGAACGTAAGTCCACTTAATTCTTCAAGATGAACAAAAAAACCCAAACATTGTTACATACATAATAAATATGTTATCACTATTCTTTGTTACAACAATTTGGGATTTACCAACAATTTAAACCCTTTTCCAAACACTTTTTTCAGTATGGTCATATCAGTTGCTCTAAGACTTGGATTCAGGCACCAGACTTAAAAAATACGTGGATGTCACAAAATTATATTCAAAGATGCTGGTGGATCTGAGATGTCACAAGACAAGAAGAAAAATACAAATGGCTGTAGCACACAGGATGGCTAAATTGCATGTACAACCATGCCTGCTTTTCTGATCAACAATTTCTCTTAGTCTGGCTCACCAAGTGACCAACAAGTTCTTCTCCTTCAAGAAGAGGACTTGAGTGATGACATCCTTGTGTCCCCTCAGCCGGTACAGGCCACTCTCGTTGATGACATCCCACACAATGACTTCTGTATCCTGGAACAGAGAGAGTGTCTCCGTGGGACTGGTCCTTGTCTCTGCAGAACTTCTGCCATGAGACTGAAAGGATTACCTGAGAGCACACTTTCTCACTCTGAATCACAAGGACAATTATTGAAAGGGACATTGCTTCCCCAGAGGTGCAGCCAGACTGATAAATGTACCACCATCCCAGCCTGAGACACTTTTGCTATCCCTCATCTCACAGGATTCTTCACTTTAACAGCTCTACCAGTGCCCTACTCCTGCCTGCAACCCCTGCTGCTCCCCCAGCCCTGGGCTCCCCAGCTCCTCTCACTGCCATCCTCTGCAGAGGCCACACTCAAAATGCTGAACATTTCAGCGCAGGTCAGCCTTCCCCACGGGGCATCTCTGTGAAAGGGCCATGCCCCAGATGTCAAAGCCTCACCTTGGAGCCAGACACCAGCCTGCCACCCAGGTGGTCGTACTGCAGGGCTGTAACTGCAGCCCTGTGCCCATTGAAAGTGATACTTGATTCTCCACTCAGGAGGTTGAAGACACGGATTGCTCCATCTTCATAGCCAACAGCCAGGTGCAAGCCATCTGGAGAGGGGCAGAGGCAACTCACTTGCTGCTTGAGACCCTTAAGGATAAGAACCTGCAATTTTTAGGAGACAAAACAGGTATAATGTTGATAAATGACATGTCAGAGTCAGATACTTAGCAGAGAGAATATAGTCTATTCTTCTCCTGAACTTCCAAGTGAGCACTTCTGCCACTTATAAATTCATTTTTCAACTTCCTGTACCAAATACAGTATTGTTAACCCCATTTTCAAAGGCAAACAGCAGCTAGAAGGGAAGCACTTTTTCAGGAAACCAGTGCAGAACAAGCCCCGGAACTCAGAACCTGAAATTTCTGCCCCCAGATATTATGAACCAGAGAGCAAGAAACATTGTTTTAGAGTAAAAGTTGGAAAGTTTCTTCCTGACTCCATCCTCTCTTGTCTGGCCTTTCTCAGGTACAGGACAGAGCGGCTCTTCCACAGACTGCACAAGAACTTGAGAATGATGAAAACATCTCCAGAACAACATACAGCAGTCAGCACTCCAGAGGCTGTGAACAAAACCAGATTTCAGTCTGTAGTGGACAGCAGCACTTACAGTGATTTCTGAATCTCACAGGAGTCAGTGTGTGGCAAAGTCCTTAAAGTTACAGGTCACAACTCCCCTCTGGGATACAACTTTTACATGGATGCCCAGCTCCACAGCCAAAACACAAACTGTGTGTCATCCCTGATTGTTCAAGAACATTCACACAAACAGCTAAACTGGGAGCAGCTTTCCAGTTACTGTGACAGCAATCACTCTTCCACAACTGAGGTCCTGAGGCAAATCTCACATGGATGCACAGTGAGATTCATTTTAAGACCAAGTCGAGCTAAATTACTCTCACAGTAAGAGCAGAGCAGCAGGACTGCCACTCCCCGTAACAACTGATGGCTACAAGTTACTACCAAAAGAAAACAAAATGTGAGAATTGCTGCATTCCAGACATCCATTATCCAAATCATCCACAGCCTCCTCTGTTGTATGTGTGCTGGTGCTGCCTGGTGGATTTCAACAAATGCAACCCTTAAAACTTCCTTGAACAGAAATAACTTATAACTAGCAAGACCTTCTTGTAAGCATCCAACACCGCAGGATATTTTGCACTACACGATGTAGAACCCTTTTAGTCCAGTGACCAGCTTGGAGAACTGGAAGACACAGTACTTTGGGCCAGGAGGCAGCGAGAGCTGCAGAGCCACTCCATAACTCACTAACTCACGCTGTGCTCACCCTTCCCAAGAGGCGGGGATGCTGCGGAGGTCTCGCTTCCCCCCAAACACAAACACAGTAACAAAGTCGCACAGAAACACAAATCGTTTCGCTTCAGGCGAACTAAAAGCCGCTCACGCTGCCCCAGCACCGCACCCCGGCTCCCACCTTCTCTCCTTTCCGGGTGTCCCACACGAACACGTGCTCGCAAGCCGGCACGGCCACGTAGCGGCCCCGCTCGCCGCGCAGGGCCACGAAGGCCACGCCGGCCCTGGCGCTGGCCACCAGCCCGAAGAGCGCGGCGGGCTCGTAGCGCAGGTACTGCCGCGTCAGGCCCATGGCGGCGGCCAGGAACGCGGGGAGGGAAGGAAGGATGGATGGAGCGGGGAAGGAAGGAAGGATGGCGCGGGGGAGCCGCGGCGCGTGTGGCTTGGGCCCGCCGCGCTGGAAGTGCGTCAGAGCGGGTCGGCCCCGCGGCCCCGCCCGGGAAGGGAAGCGGAAGCGCGGCGGACGCGGGGCTGCCCTGGGTGATGTCGCCAGACCGGCGCCGACCGGGACCGTCTGTCCGGGCGGGGCTGGCGGCGGCTCTGCGGCTGTGCCCGTGAGTGCGCCGCGGTGCTGGGCAGGGCAGGGCGCAGCCCGGCCTGCGCTGCGCGGGCGCGGCGGGAGCCGGGCGGGGGCCGCTGGGTGCCGGGCGGAGCGCCGTGCCGGAATCCCGGCTGCGAGCCGTGGGGCGGGAGAGGCGGGAGAGGCAGGTTCTCCTCCCGGTGCGGCACTGGGGCCTCGGCCCCGCTCGCAGCGCTCTGTGCCCCGTTCCGAGCCCGGCAGTCGCTCGGGGCCGCCTCCGCCCCGGCAGGGCCCGGCAGCGATCGCGGGGAGACAGCCCCGAGGGCTGCGCCCCGCTCCCCTGCCTCCTGCTGCCTTAGCCTGGCTTTGGCTGCTCGGCAGGGGGAAGATGCTGTTGTAGATGAGCTCCTGGCTGGAGCCAGCGTATCCGCGCTTACCTTCCCCTTCTCTCTCATTGTCTTTTCTCCCAGCGAAAATTATACTTAGATGCTCTTACTGGTATCTTTGTCCTAGTGTCAGCCTTTATTACCCCTCAGTGTGAGCTTAGATACTCGGTTGTTTTGTTTTGTTGTGTTGTTTTCCCCAGGCTGATGAATGCACTTAGTAAGTCGCGTTTCACAATTACTCCTTGTGGGTGCGATCGTTTTTAAATTATTATCAATTATGAACCTGTAAAAGGAGTTAAGTAGTGGGTGTGTATGTGGCAAACTGAAGTGACTTACGTGGGTATGTTTGCGCTAGTTTGATTCACTAGTGCAGTTCAGTAGTCACTATGGAAATGTAGGAGCCGAAGCGTTACCTGCCGGCAGCTGAAAAGTGAGTACTGGCACGTCTGCGCCTTCATCTGACAGTGTCGTCTCAAAATCAGTCAGGTGGCAGAGTTCAGTCTTAAAATTCGCTGGGCCAGCGTTCAAATTTACAGCTTTACCTTTTCATCCAAAACTGATTTGCGTGAAGGGGTTTTGTGCCTGAGTGCGTGGCTGTAAGAGCTATGTGACAGCAAGCCTTGTGTGCAGCAGTTCAGAATTCGCTGAACTGCACGGGCTGTATTATTTGGGGAGAGGGAGAGATTTTGTTGGGCGTTAGGGGCATTGTGGTTTGGAAGGCTCTTTTTCCTTTTTTAAATAAGTATTTACCAGTATCTGAAAGGATAGATTATACATTCCCTGCTACAAATTTTCTTTTAGTCTAGATAAAGAAATAACACTTTTCAGAAAGACTTAGTTCCTCTCTGCACTTGGAAATTTGTTCCTGCAATTTCCAAAATGCAAGGTCATGAGTCAGCTGGATCAGTTTAGTTGAGAAGGTGTTTTCACCTTGAATTGTTTTAAGAGGTTTATCTCACTGTGAGTATCTGCATGGCCTTATTATTGCATACAGGTAACAAAAGAGGGAGTGTTTGAGTGGGAAATCTGTTTTTCTGTTGTCTGCTAGCTGTTACTGCTTGCAATCTTGTGAAAGGTCTCTATGGTCTCTCAATTGCTTTTAGTGAGCAGCTGGTGACCTGGTTTGATTTTTTTTTTTTCTTTAAAGCACCTGGAAGACTCCAGTGAAAATTGGAGTGTGACAAGTTAGCAGAGGAAGGGAGGTGCTGTTTCCATTCCATGGATCCCTTGGGTGCTCCTTCCCAGTTTGTGGATGTTGATAGTCTGCCAGGCTGGAGTGATGCCTATGAGGCCAAGCAGCTGGATTGTCACCAAAGTCCTGTTGAAAAAGCTCAAGTTGATGTTAGATCACCTTTTCCATACAGGAAAGATATCAATGAAAAAATAATCTTGTGGTAAGTTCGATGTGGCTCTCGTGTGTCAGTCGTCACTTCTCCATTTATGGCAGGATCCATATCTTCATGTAATGATCACTGCTGTAGAATAAAACTTCTAAATCCTCTTTTCTTGAATCAAACATTACAGATCTGGGAATAGCATAATCTTTTTGTTCACTGTAACTTTGAAAGTCTGGTATTTTGCTCCACCATAGTTTGTGCTCATAGGCAGTCAATGCAGCAGACTGGAGCTGTACTTCCTACTGTGATACTGTATGCTTAGTATCAAAACCTAGTTGGGCACTTGGATATGAGATTTTTCTTTTTAAAAAAATATGTTTGTTGTCAATTCACTTTTTTCTGTATTTGCTGGTGTTATTCTGCTTTCACGTTTCTATTCTAAAGCAGTATTTCTTTATTTTCTGTGATTCTTGTGGCTTGCTTTTGGTTCTTCCTGCCCCTCCTTCCTCCATTCTGCGTTTTGTCTCCATGACTTTCTTCCAAAATCTATTGATAAAGTATAGTGTGCTGTACTTACTCCACCAGTTTTTCTTTCCTGTAACTCAGATACTTGAGGCTGCTCTTTAGATGAGATACTTGAGGCTGCTCTTTAGATTAATAACTCTTAATCAGTGTGAAGGGAGAAGGATTTCTTAGGCATGCAGATTTAGGGATCAGCTTGAACCTCTTTCTGGTTAATATATGCAAGAAATGGGACTGTTCATGGATTTCCTGAACTCTATTAAATAAAGAAAGCAAGGAGTAAAACAGAGAGTAAAGAAAGAGGGGAGTAAAAGGTTAAACATTTCTTATGGCTTGGGCAAATGTGTGCAATTTCAACTGCTGGTTTAGTTGCTCCCTGTGCGTGGGAATCTTTATTTCCCTTCCTATGCTCTTTGATCCCAAAATCCCCGATGGCTGCTGCTGTGACAAAAAGCAGGTCAAAGTTCTGCTACTCCATTGTCTCTTATGCATCTGTGACTTGTTTATCTTCTGCATGTCTGATCTTTGGACAGCAGAATGAACATGATCAACTTGAGAGTTCACATTTTGGGAGCAAAAGAGAAGAAAACTTGTCCAGCTGCAGCATCAGTCTAGACCCACAGTGGTCTGAGGAACAGCAGCTGTAAGGTGCCCTGGATAATCTAATAAAATAAATAATATAATAAAATAAAGAAGTACATTGAAAAAATTGTTTAAGTTTTGAAAATAATCTAACACAAGGACTGTCCTCTTATCCCCAAGAGAAAATATGTGGGTTTTTGGAAGTGTTACCTTCCATCAATTTAACAAGCTGCTTTGCGTGTTTGCTGCCTGAGCTGCCCTACATACAGCTACAACACTGCCTTTTCTACAAACATCCCAAGTTACTGCTGAGGCTGGGACTTTTTAGGGGCTGAGTTTTGCATGCAGTCAGTCTTCATCAGGGAGAGGCAAAAGATGATTTGGCTTGGTGAGCACGTCAGGGTACGCTACGCTGTGTGGGCACTGGAGTCCTGTTAATGCTTTTCCTGTAACATGGCGTTTCCTTGCTTGTCAGCACTGATTTGAGAATATCCTGCTCAGTTGTTCAGGCTGCAATAAACTGTTTCCTCAGGAAAGGAGATGTCGCGTTACTGAACTGCACGGCCATCGTCAACACCAGCAATGAGACTCTCACGGATAAGAACCCGGTGTCTGAAAGTATATTCATGCATGCTGGGCCTGACCTGAAGGATGAGCTCCAGAAGCTCAAAGGTAAGAGGCCAGAGACATTTTTACCTTATTGAAATCTCCTGTCCTTGCACAGTATAAAGCGTCAGGATTGGGGCACAAATGAAAAAGGTAGAGCTTCCCCCAGGCCCCAACAGCTGATATTAACATGAAAAAAATGGGGGAAACACCTGCCAGTCTAGTCTCTTTTTGCTGCTCACATTACAGATAATTGAAAGTCTGTGGCAGATACTTGAGTTGGAGAGCCCTTTCTTTGTGATACAGTAATTCCCATTGCTATCTGAAGCCACTTTGAGCAGTTAGCTTATCAGTGCTTTTGCTCAAGGGACCAGTCTTGCACATCTTGAGATTTTATCCTGTTCAGTGTGTATACATTATGAAAGACAGAAACTGAAATTCACCATTGAAGAAATTAAGTGGATTATGTCAGGCACATAATTGTGTATCCTCTTTCAGGATATTAATATACACACAGTCTTTCAGAAAGATATGATAATAGATAGATTGATAAAACACTGCATTGACTAAATAAAGTCTTTGTGACTTCTTAAGTTGGTTGGTTCATTTGTCTCTTGTGTACAACAAATGACTTTATTGGAAAGCTATAAGAGCAGCCCTAATGGAAGGCTATTCAAGAAATGGATGAGGTTTGCCTAGAGTCTTTATTAACAGAGTTTATTGCTGATAAAGGGAGATGAATACTCAGCCTTTTTTTTTTTCATCTAACAGGCACTAGGAATAAGAGTTTCTTTATTTTGTGTGTGATAAACAAGAGTTTATAGTTATCCAAGGTCATACAGAAGTCTAATATGGTTTACAGATAAAAATTCACATCTCTAGGAACTACAGTACTGAACTGAATTTTGAGGTCTCTATGTAGTACTGCTCACTCTGGATAACAGCTTGGTCTCCTTACATATATCCATACAAAATGGATATAGAAGAGCCATATTTCTAATATAAACTCTCAGTAGCTTAAATTGCAATTGAATAGAAGTCCTGTTTCTATAAAACCATCCTTTGCTGATTCAGCTTGCTTTTTTGAGTAACTTAGAAATTAAACAGGAGGAAGAGTAGCCATTTTTTAACAGAGCAAAAATTCAGTGTGGGCTGTGGGTTGAAATTAAAATACCATGGGTGCTCTAGAATAGTTAGGATCCCACATTATACACCAGAACTCATCTAAAATACACTTGTGTTTCTTGTGTGGACTGAGAGGTGGGAAGAAGGGAACTGCATTTCAAGGAGTCCTAAAGCCTGAGATCTGTCAGCTCTGTAGGGAGCTGTTGTGCTCAGCTTCTTAAATTCCCTTTTACCCTGCTGAGTTATGCGTAGTTTTGCATCTTCTACCACAGTGAAAACACTATGTCTTCTCCCTGTAATGCATTCTGCAGGCTCACAACTCCCTATGAAGACACTTCTCTTTTAATCTTGTGCCAAGAGCTTTATGGAAATTAGTTCTTCTGTGACACCCTACTGACATGTTGTGTGGGGGAGGAAAGAGAGGCTGGGTTACAGATTTGGCATTTAAGCACCCAGAGTATGTTTGTCACAGTAGCAGAAGTGGAGGAGAGCTTAGTTAAAAATCAGTTTAGGATTCATTTGTTACCACTGCTTCCTTTTTGCCCTCTTTCCACTTAGCCTTGACATTTTTTCATTGGAGAATGTGCTGGAAAAGGGCAAATGCATGGTCTGTGTTCTAAAGCTGTAAAATGCATTTTCAGTGAGGTCTCTCCTGCTTTATTCCTGCTGCTTGGTATATATTCACAGTTCATAGATTCCAAGAAAAATCTTGATCTGAAAGCATGTGACACACTGACTCTTCAAAGGCCTGTGCCTTCTTTAAGGCTCAACTAACGTGTATATTCCTGGGAGCAGCATCAGTTTTGATCCACACAGAAATACTACAGCCAGGGGCAGGCTTGCAGATGAAGTGCTATTGATAGAAGCTTGCTTATCAACAAATACATGTTGCAGTCTAATAAAGACTTTGTGGCAGAAGTCTTACAGCTCTGTTGATGCTTTTTCTGTGCCACACAGATGATGTAGATCATTCAGACTTTACATTTTGAACTTGGAGAAAAGCTATTCTAATAGCTGAAATCTTACCAGATAAAAAATAGGATCTTGACTTTGTTCCCAGTTTTGCCACAGACCTTGACTTGTGCAGCTCCCCTCACTTTGTATGTTAAAATAAGAGTAATAGCTACTGCTCATTTTAGTTTTATAAGTTGTATAGACATCTCCAAACAGAATGCCTTGGGCAGTATGAAGTGTGATCTGAGTATAGTTAAAGATTACCAATGCTACTTCTGCTTCCCTGAATTTATTGGTTTCCCTACTGAATTCACAACTATACCTCAATCAAATTAGCTTCATTCTTTTTTTCACAAGTTTTTCTTACAGGCCTTTGCTTGCTCCTCACTGGTTGTGGGGCGTGGGGACTGCAGAGGAAGAAAAGTAACTTGATATCTGATACATTGTTTTGGGTTTGTCTTTCCTTTTTCCATATTGTGCTTATTTAATTAGTCTCTTGAGCTGTCTTAGAGGCTGTGCAGGAATTCAGAAGAGTATGCTTAGTTTTAGTATGGTGTTTTCTTCCTTATGATTAACCCAGAAGAAGCATGGTGGAGGTCTGTAGAAGCTAATGATGTGATTTGTTGGATCAAAAACACTACAAGATGCTGGCTTCAAGGCAGTGTGTGGTTGCCATTAAAAAGATACACTTGAGGTTTTGGGTAAGGAAGATTCTCAGCCTGGAGTGTCTCTTCCCATAAAATATGCTTTCATGCATGCTGCTAGTTTGCCTGAGCACTATGAGGAAAGAGTGGAGTGGGAGAGATGAACATCCCTGTTCAGTGGGCAGCTTAAGCCAAGCTGCTGCAGCACTGCTGCCTGAGCACTGGCTGCAGCTGCTTCTTCCTGTCTCATTCCCTGTTGTGGCCACCAGCAACCTGTAAGACAATCAGGTTGAAAGCTAATCCAATGAAAATACTGGTTTTCAGTCAGATCAGAAAGATGAAGTGCAGTGGCACAAGCAAAAGGAAGGAGTTTGGAAAATACTTTGAGGGTAGGGAAAGAGAGAGACTTTGTCTTTGAGGGTAGGGAAAGAGAGAGACTAGAAGTACTTCTTCAGCTGTCCAGACCTGGAGTGGACTAGATTTAGGTGAAGAAGGGGAAGTTTAGCAGACTTTTCTTCTGTGTGCTGAAGGAAAACCAGACTTCAAACACAGAATCTGTTCCTGGAGTATGTAACTGGAGGGTGCTGTGAATGGAACAATTAAATGGATTGCTTGAACTTCCTTTCCTTGAGACTAGACAAGTAGTCTGTCCAGAGAGTTTAAGCTGCATGAGGATTATATGTCTGCCTTGTAGACATGAAGAAATGTGCAAAACAAAGCAAGCTACCTCATTCTGAGAGCATAAATCAAACAAGTGTATTATCTATGCAGTTTTAATAGTTTTGCCAATGACTGGTTTGTTTGATTACTTGTACTCATTTTATCCAAAAATCGGTCTCCCCAAACCAAGTGGTTAAATTCAGAAGGACTTTTTATTGCTAGCTGTATGGTATACTTGTGCATCTGTCCTCTGCACATTGCTAAATCATTTTTACTTTGCTCTGTATTTAGTGTAGTAAACACTGCAATTAAAACACAATTTCTAGCAATATCTAGTTAGTCCTTATACGCATGGTTTTAAAATTAAGAGGAACAAGCACAGTTCTCACCTCCTCAGCCTGACGAGGTGCTAAGCAGCTGGTATGAGTTTGGATGCTATCCTTCATATTTGATTTCTAGAACCCCAACTCGACTCGTATGTATGAAGTGGAGTTGTCTGACTGGAGGAAGACAAGGGCTTGAATACTTCTGCCTTTGTTACCATGACATGTGCACTTACCCTGATGTTTTGTTTCTGGCAGGCTGCAGGACGGGCGAGGCCAAGCTGACGAAAGGATTTAACCTGGCCGCGCGTTTCATCATTCACACGGTGGGCCCCAAGTACAAGAGCCGGTACCGCACGGCGGCCGAGAGCTCCCTGTACAGCTGCTACCGCAACGTCCTGCAGCTCGCCAGGTAAGCACAGCACTCCCACACAGGCTGCCACCTGGGCACTGCTGTCCTGGAAACAGCTCTGCACAAAGATCTCACCTCTGAGAGCGTCTTCTCGTGTGTGCTGGGTCTGGTTAAGGACGTGAAAACAGCAGCGGCTTCGCGGTGTGCTTCGTGCCTTTGGTTGTCTCTGCTGTGGTGTAGGGAAAATGCACAGAGAGATCTGGGCTGGTTCAAGTCCTGAAACTAGAGCTAGAAGCTAGAGCTGTGCAGCATTCAGTTCTTCAAAGGAGAAACATTAATAATTGCTTTGGGTTCTGTGCTGCAGCTTGTTCCAGCAACAACTCTGTGTGTCTGCAGCCATGGGGACACACCCACAGGCAGATCTGACTTCGTGTTTGGCTTCTCTGCTCTTGTACAACAGACAGCTAAAATTCTGAGTCAGGCTATAAGGTTACTTCTAAATCTACAGTTGCAGCAGCTAGGTTTGTAGTTTTTTCTCCTTCTGTCTGTGGTATTTTCTACTTCCTCTTAACTAACTGGGGTATTTCTTCCTATTTTTCTCTGTTCTGTCCTTCTCCTGTGACAGCTGTTGTAGTGGTAGCAGTCACAAAATACACCCGAGCAAGAGCAATGTCAGAGAGCATACCTAACACTTTTTTAGGGTTGGAAAGATCAATTCTTCCAAGATTGGACTTTGTGTTACAGTGCAATAGTAACTGTTTCAAACTCAAGATTACAGCTATGATTTTTAGCATTTGCCAGTTTTGTTCTGCCTCAGAAGTTACAAGCAAATTCAGGCCTGGATTGAAGCATGTTAAAAGCCATTTTAAAATTCTTATACTTCTGCACGCTGAATGTCTTTTCAGTCAATCTGTTTTCTAGAGTAACTTTTGATATTTGTGAAATTGTCTGCCATCTCTGAGCTTGCTCAAACTCTTTTGATTACTGTTGGCAACAGCTCTGCTTTACTCTTCTGAAAATGTGGCTCCGTGCTGGAAGCATCTTACTGGTCTTAAAGTGTGTGTCACTCCATTCTGATGGTTGTCTAATCATACCTAAGATGGAGTAAGCCACCTTGGCCTGTGTCCAGACCTCTAACAAAACAAAGTCATTGGTCAGGTGAAGAAATGGCAGTGTGTATGTATTGAAGAGCACCTTCTTTTTCCCTCCTCCTTACTGTCAGTCCTAAACAGGAACAAAAGTATTTTGAGCAAGAATTGCAGGGAGTTTGAGGGAAGAACTTCATTCAGGATATGAGAAACTGTAGGAACAACATAGCTGAGGTAGAAGAAGAAATCTGAAAACAAGAACCAGATGGGGAATAATTAATGCAGTGGGGAATAATTAATGGTTCTCTCCTTCTCTGCTTAATGAGGGTGTGTGCATCTTGCCAGGAAAGAATCCTCCTGCAAAGACCTGAAAGAGGATTACTGCTGCTTAGAGCCAGGAAAGAAATTAATGGTGCTCCCTACTGCCCTGACAGACTTCTGTTTGCACCTGGCTGTCTATTCATTTGTTTCTCTTTTTCTGGATTCCAGGGAACAGGCAATGTGCTCCGTAGGATTTTGTGTCATTAATACTCTGAAAAGATGCTACCCCTTGGAGGATGCAACCCACATAGCACTGCGTAAGTGTCTTGGAAAAGAGCATAAACTGGATGGCAGCAGGTCACTTACCTCTGACAGATTGCTCTTGAAATGGGGAAACCTTTTCTAGGGGCCTGTGGTTCATTAGAGCCTGTAAAAAGGCAAGGCATTCCATGGTTGATCAGAAAATGGAAGACAAAAACAAATTATCCTTTCTCTCAGTAAAGACTCCTGGGATCTCATCAGTAAAGATCCATGTGAATCTGTTCTGGAACTTGCATTTTTCAGTGTATTAATTTATAACCTGGAAAATATGCTAAACATGAGGTGAGAGAGTTTGTTGGTAATAAAAGTTGGTTCAGAAGAGCCAAGATGAGACCTTACTGTTGAATACTTGTAGGCAGATTAGAGCAACAGTGAATTTTATCTGCTGTTTTGGTGTCATCAGCACATCCAAATGTCAAGTGATATCCTTCCCCCACTGACCCACTCCTACAGGCTTCTGCCTTCACATGCAAAATGATGGGCTGATTATAGGCAGCAAAACACTGAGATGATAATGCTTCCATGAAAACAGCACCTGGGAGGAGCTCAAAACAGCAAGCTGAGTAAGACACAACAAAATTAAGAATGTTTTGCAATCAGTCAGTGCTTTGTTCACCCTTTAAAGCTACACATTTGAAAATAATATAGTAGACAGAGAAGTTGGGGAGGTCAACAAGAATAGAAAAAGGCAAGAAATAGTGAAATGAGCTCAAGACTTTTTCAGACTGGAATATTCCTGTCTTTAGGGGAGTGTGATAAATGTCTGTAAACTCATGAGTGGCATGGAAATGGTGAAAAGAAATCAGCTGTTCACTGTGTCCCAGAATAAGAACCATCAAATGATGCCAGTTCAGAACAAACAAAGGGAAATGATTCTTATGCTTGTTATTTGTTTTATGGAAATTCTTACTAAGAAGCATTGCTAAAACTTTTCCAATTTCCTTGCACTCGAGAGGAAACTATATTAAAGAAAAAATGAAGATCACTGAAAACAAATCAGAAAACATTCTAGGCTGAAAATAAAGTACAGAAAAACAGTCAAACAAGAATATTATATAGTCTTGTATATACTGGTTGCTATTTTCCCCCATCTCCTTTGGCTTTTTCACATGTTCACATACATTCAGAAGTGTTTGCTGTGAAACTGCACAACTGCATTTGTTGTGTAGAGTAATGTCACAGGTCAAGACGATTACACAGGAATTTGTGTACAGTAGT
This sequence comes from Passer domesticus, assembly GCF_036417665.1. NCBI lineage: Eukaryota > Metazoa > Chordata > Aves > Passeriformes > Passeridae > Passer > Passer domesticus. The sequence goes on along the minus strand of NC_087475.1, from coordinate 106,244,619 downwards.
ACAGAGGAAGTGTTTGAAAATAGTTCCTTTTTTCTTCTCTGCTGTTTCTTGAACTCCCAAAAAAGTATTCTCTGTAGATAGCTTCTTTTATTGCTGTCTTCTGTTGTCTCTGTAGGTCTGTGTGATACTTGATAAAATATTTCCATACCAATGAATTTGTTTGGACACTTTCTCTCATAATTTACAAATAGAAATTTTATATATTTTGGCACAGCTTACCCTGGAGATTTTGTGTTGCTGAGCCTGCCTTGAAGCAGCTTCTGCTGTAGCTTGCTTATATTGCTTTGCTGATAACTTCAAGCACTGTGGCTTGTTTTAAGAATGTCTGGTTTTAGCGGTTTGCACAGGACTCTCTAAAGGAAGCATTTGGCTTGATTTTTCCAGGGCCATTGAATCACATTTCACAGTCTAAGGAATCCTAGTAAGCTAAAATTAGAGAGATTTATTCTCTATTTGTGTCTCTCTCTAAAGTCAGCATTAGGAGAGAGTGGAGATGCAACTTCCAATATGCCCAGCCACCCGTTTGGTGTGTTAAACCACCACTGAATCCACACTTGCCTACAGCCTGTGGAGCTATTTAGTATGAGGAGAGATGTATCTCTCTTCTGCACTCTGAGTTCTTCACTTGTAGCTGTGTGTGTAGATTTCTCCTTCTGTTTTGCTAACTACATTTAATCTGCTTCCTTGCAGGCACCGTTAGGAGGTTTCTGGAGGTTCATGGAGAGACTCTGGAGAAGGTGGTGTTTGCTGTCTCTGAGCTTGAAGAGGTATCTTGGCATTCATTCCACCAAAATTCCTGGGCATGATTGATCTTCTCTGCAGCAGTAAAACTGAATTTTGATTTCCTCTTCAGATCACATAGACTTTTGGTCTTGCAGCATCCTTCTTCATCTTTTGTAGCTAGCCTCTTTTCCAGAACTGTTCATGTTCTTAGCAGTCACTATGGACACTTGAGAATCTTTCTGCTTCTGGCTTCTGTGTTGCTGAGCTGTGGACAGGGAGCAGTAGGGGAGGTGATAGCATGCAGTTGTGCTGGATGTGATGTGTTAGCCAGAAAGGAAATTCCTCACACAAAATTTCCTCCTTACACAAAGATGTGCTTGAAGAAGGCCATGTCAGCATCCCTGCAGATCACCTACAAAGATCTGAAACACTGCTTGCTGACTTGTTGGAATAGCAAACTTGACATTTAATGATCTGTGTTCTGAGAGATGCAGGCAGTCTGAATATTGACTTTCCTTGTACATCAAACTTGTTCCTGTGCAGAACACCCACGCTGTGTTCAGGTTCTACGGCATATGGATAAGGAAAATAACTAATTTGTTGGGGGTCATAAAACTGCTAATCAGTTGGAGAGACCCCATGAAGTAATACATTCTGTAGAGATTTTCACTATTTTCCATTCTTGTTTGGCTGGTGCCTTTTCTTTTTTCCCAGGCAGATCACTAAAGGTGATCTGTATAGTGTTATATTTTAACATAAACAACATTTGCTCAAATCTGTTGTCCGTGTGTGTTTTAACTTCATTACAAAGCTAAAGTATCTGCAAACTACCTGAGTTTGTGCAGGTTTTAGCAAAATCCTCTCAAAGTCGTGTGGCAAAAAACCCAAAAAGTTAACCTTTATCAAGGTTACTTTATCAAGTATTCCCAGCTCACAGCTCAAATTAACCATTGAGGGAGGCAGTACTTTGCCTCCAAACTGCTGACAAGTTCTCTGCTACAGGGCAGATGCTGTTTAAGGGAAGAGCATGGATGTGTGATAGATCCTTCACACATTTTTCTTATTTGTAGGCCACTTACCAGAAGTTGCTGCCTCTGTACTTTCCGAGATCCTTGGAAGAAGAGGTCCAGTCCTTGCCTTACCTCCCTGCAGATATTGGCAATGCGGAAGGGGAGCCGGTGGTACCGGAGCGGCAGATCAGGATTACTGAAAAGCCAGGTGTTCCAGATGGTGAGTTTGGAACTGGACTTCGGAATAAGCGTCTCTCTGGGAAAGTCAGTGGGAAAAACAGAAAAGGAAGGAGAGAAATGTTTTCCTACCTCAATTCACCTAAGTCGGGTCACAGTGATTCCAGTTCTCAAGCTGCCTCATTGGCTTCTTGTGTTCCCCAGCAGTAGCTGCAGTAGAGCTGTTCTGTCTTTTCCTTTCTTGGTAGAAGAGGTGGGTAGTTCGTTCCTTTTGTAAATTTTTTTTCCCAAAGTGATTAGGATTTTTAAGGCGTTCTTGCAGAATCTTGTGCAGCTCCTAACTGAAAAAGGTATTATGGATAGTGGTCTGTCTTGTGTATTAGCAAAGTGTTATTTATGTATTAGCAAATGTTGTCTCAAATGATATGATTGTATTGATACAGTGCATCCAACTAGTAAATGGGCAAGGAAAACTAGCAGAAACTCCCTAAAATATATAAAATAACTAGAGGAACCCAGAGATCTGTGTTTGGAGGTGGTCATCAAAGTTCAGTGAAAGTCTGTTGGTGGAGGTGAAATACATATAGCAAAACAATTTACTGTATTAACTGACAGAGCAGACACATTCTGCCGTACTTGTTAAGCAGTGATGTGCAAGTTTTACAGCCTTAAGCCATCCAAAGCAGATAACTGGGAATTAATTTCAATTTTCTGCTTTTGCATAGCCAGTTGGGATAAGGCTGAATATTTGATATTTGCTGCTGTGGCTGATCAGTGTGAGGTATCCAACCACAAGCTAATAATTTGTGAAATTGCTGGATTTGCGTAGATAAGAGTGAATTTGTATAGTGGAGTCCTGCAGTCTTGTTCCAATGCTGCTATAGCATGTCATGCTGAAAGGAGAAACTCTGTTTCTGTCCAGATTGCCCAGAGAGACAGTGCTAGAAGTCTTAGCAACATGCCTGGGTGACATCAATTCAGTGGAGCATTCTGGTATTGTCACCAGGAAGTGAGCCTGTGCTCTTCTATTTCATCACCCAGCCATGTTGTAAATAATACTATAAAAATAGCTACACTCAGATCACTACAGCATTTGTTCAGGAAGTGTCAGTGATGCAAGAAATGGGCCTTTTCTACAGTACAACTTCTAAATTGAATAAAGCTGCAGCACCTGTGCCTCTGCATGCTAGTTTTTCCCTTTCTGAGAAGTAGGATGACTGTAAAGCTCAAGTGGGATGACTGTAAAGCTGAAGTCACCCTCTCCAGAACTTGTTTTTTGGGAGAGTAAACCCTTTGTAATGCACTGATGACTAGGACTTCCCAGTTAGTTTCCAGGCTTTAAGGCTCTAAGCCAACACTTTAAGGTAGTGGTTCTCAGTCACACGCTGTGATCTGCCATGGTACTGGTGAGGTATCAGAGCCACATCATGGTGCCTCAGGGGCTTTGTGTCAGTCTGTAGCACAGTGACTATGTTGTTTCACTGGGACATGTACCAACTCATCAGCAGCATTGCTGTCCTGTACACAGCCCAAACATTTGATACCATCTTTGTTTCCACTGCAGATGCTTCAGATGAAGAGGGTCTGGAGGCAGATTTGTCCTTCATTGGGTCCCATGCTTTTGCCCGCATGGAGGGGGACGTTGATAAACAGAGGCGCCTCATCCTTCAGGGACAGTTGTCAGAGGCAGCACTGCAGAAACAGCACCAGAGGAAGTGAGAATTTGCTTGTTCATGTGAATATTTGTGTTAGTTAGGACCAACCCTTATGAATGATGGTTTTGTTTTCTGCAAAGCCACATCTTCCAGCAAGCAAATACAGGTAAAGCCTGGTGTCACCCTGGATTGATGTAGTAGCCTCTTTCGCCTGAGGGGAGAAGGGACGAGATAGGAGGAGAAAAAGAGAAGCTTGTGATAAACCCTTTAGCACACCCAATGCATCCAGCCAGCTGCCTTACCTGTTTGCCACAAGATGTCACTATTTTGTCACCACTTTTAGTAGTGGTGCTTTTGATACTGCCCACTTGTTCCTGAGGCTCTGCACAGATAGAAAAACATTTTTCTTCCATTTGATAAATTAAAGAAGGCTCAGGCTTTCTCCCCCTCCCTGCCCTAATGTGCTTGATCACTTCTCTAGAAGGTCATTCCATGCTGGACACCTCTCAAGGCTCGATGTTGGCTTGTTTTGTCAGATGAGGCACAAGGTTAATCATGAAGCTGGTTACTGCATGGTTGTGTTCAACATCTAGGCTTTTAAATGAAATTTTCCTTTTTTATGTCTTTTAAATACTGATATATTTAAATAGAAAAACCTGTGAGATCTTTTCAGCCCAAATACAATGCCTCTACAGTTACTAATTGATATATATTAATATGTATTAGTTGCCCAGTGAAAATCGATAGGTATGTAACTAAGACACTTTTTTTTTAACATTTCTTTCTTCAAAAAACTTGATAGTTGCTCCAGAGGTCAGAAAATAGAAACATCAGAGAGGGCTCAATCAGAAAAAGCTTGTTTTGTCCTTCCCTTCCCATGTACCTCTTCAGGCTTATACTGCTAATCCAAAGGGGGATTAGATCTGACCAGATGTTTTTGACTTTCTAGTTATAATCGCTGGCTGTGTCAGGCAAGAGCTGAAGACCTCTCTGACATTGCTTCTCTTAAAGCTTTGTACCAGACAGGTAAGTTTGGTGTACTGATGACTGATCTATGTTGTCTTAAAGTAAAAATATTTTCTTTGGACTTGCCTATACAATAGGTCATGCTGAAAGTATAGCTGTGTTTCTGGAGAGAATCTGTCCTGCACTTTGGCTGATCTCTTAGGCCTCATGAGAATCCAGAGTTTACCTCTATCTTTGTGTAAATACCAAGGTTGTGTGACACCTTCTGCTCAGTAGCTGCAAATTTCTGTTCTTTTGTTTGCCTTAGACAAGGCTCTGTGAGCTGCAGGAGGTCCATGAGGTATGCTCTGGGAATCTGTGCACTGGAGTTCAGAGCCTGGTTTCTAGGAAGAATTTTGCTTTGGTGATAGAATTGCAAGTGAAGGGGTTTTTTAAATAAAAACTGTGTTATTATTTGATATTTAGGCAAATGTGGAGTACACAGGCAACATAAAATTGCAGTCCTTAAGTTTCTCTGATGCATGGGTTTTTTGATCAGAGTAGGTACTGGTATAGTGAGAGCAGTAACTAAGCATATTTCCTTTGTTGGAAACCAGATGCATTGCAAAAGTTCTGAGCTGAGGCTCTTTCTCCCTGGTTTGAAAGTGCCCAGCTACAAAACCTGGCATGGCTGAGAGAAGTTGAGACATCTTTCTTTCTTTTGTAGGTGTAGATAACTGTGGCCGCACTGTGATGGTGGTGGTTGGAAGGAATATCCCAGTAACATTGATAGACATGGAAAAGGTAAGGCTCTGTAAAACTAGAGTTGTGGAGGTTACATATGAATGTTTTGGATGGAAAAGTCTGATTGTAAGGGTAATTCAGTTTTAATACTAGAAACATCATTTGTAGGACTTAAGATGTTAACTAGAAAGTATTTTTATAGGCAGATGAAAACGTATACCCTTACAGAGCTATGTGTGCATTGGGCTGACACTTTTTCCATGGGGCTATTTTTGGGAAAAATAGGGCTCATGTGGACTCCTTTTTCTTCTCAAGAAGAAGGAGAGTTACCATGCTTCTGTATCTGCCAAGATGTGAGGAGTGAAACATAATGAGTTAAATGTAGTTTTTTTTCAGGGAAACAGCAAGAATGTATCTCCATCTCTGAGGTCAGATAGACAAAAGACTTCCAAATTATTACAGTCATGTTGAAGTCTTGGAATGTTGGCCTTGCTTTTGTAGCTGAAATGCAATGCCATCCAGCCTCACAATTCCTGATTTTTAGATGAAATAAGGGAAGTATATGAAGATGTAATGCAACTGTGAAAGAGTTCTTTGCAAATATAAATTTTGTTTCTTTATGCCTCAGGCTCTTCTGTATTTCATCCATGTCATGGATCATATTGCAGTGAAGGAATATGTCCTGGTGTACTTCCATACCCTCACAAATGATTACAATCAACTAGACTCTAACTTCCTGAAGAAACTTTATGATGTTGTTGATGCCAAGTGAGTGTCAATAGGAAAAGAACATGTTCCAGTCTTCCTCTGTGCTATGCAAATATTTGTTATTCCCTGTATCTGATTTCCCATTTATTTCTGAGAGAGTTTGGCTGGGACAAAGACCTAAATAACTAACAAAGGCAAGAAGAAGGAAGAGGTGTTTTCTTTCCTTCTCAAGTCCATCTTTTTAACCAGAAATTCTGTCCTCCGCAGTCTCCCTCTGGAGCTCTTAGGGGGGCACTCTGGTTGTTTTGTCTGTCACAATCCAGAGCTGGAGCTTTTGGAGCCTGGCTTTGTTAAAGTGTGTTGCTGGTTCTGAGAGGAGAGGTTTGGGTAACAGTGGCAGTCATAATTTGTCCTTAATTTTCTTTCACTTCCTACTTAAAAGACTGAAGGCTGTGATGTCTTTAACTGAAAAATAACCATTCTGCTTTTTAAAAAAATTTTCTTTTCCCTTTATGTTTACTCTTTGGTATCTGCCCTTACATTAGGCCTAACTTTATAAAATTACATCACAAGCACTTAAGAAAAATGGTCTCTTTTGACAGTTACTTTGTGTATATGACTTTAGTTAGAATTCACTTTTAAATATTTTTTTTCTTTCTCTAAACCAGGTACAAGAGGAACTTGAAGGCATTGTATTTTGTCCACCCAACATTTCGTTCAAAGGTAAGGTAAATCTTCCAAAAGAAGAGTGTATCTTCAATATTGGTGCAGTAGCACATAAGCCTCTAGCACGAAGAATGTGGAGATGTATAGAACATTCCCAAAATGAGGCAGTATCTTCTGGATCCACTGTCAGAACTTGACATTCATCCCATCTTTGATCTAGCTGCAATCTTCCAGCCTTTTTTGATAAGCTGAACCCCAATGCTGTGCATGCTGTCTGTGCCCTGGGCTCTTACAAGAGAGAGGTGGAAGCTTTGAATCACATTTCTTTCAAAGGGAAACATCTTGCCATTTTTCCTGCTGGCAGGGTCACGTACCATGACCAAAGACTCAGGGAATTCTTTTTTGTGTGGTTCATCTCCTGAATGTTTCACCTTTCACCACAAGAGGTATCACATGCGTCCTGTGTGTCACTTCAGAGCTGCCCTGGGATGGGTAGAGAGGTGTCTCGGGCAGCAGTGAGATTAGTCAGGGTTAGAGTGGAGAGCAGCAAAGAAAGATGGGAAGAATGCTTTTGATGGAGTGCAGAAAAAATCCTGTTGATCCATCAGGAGACAAAAAACCTGAACTTGTCATGCACTAAGTTATTACCCTTGGCTGGGATCTGTGTGGGACAACAGAAGATGGAGCTGATTCCTTTCTGGACCTCACATCCACTACTCCTACTGCAGCAGTATGAGCACTTCAGATTAACTAAGTGGCAGCAGTAGCCCTTCCTAGAATTTTTGTTTGTCCAATTAAGACAGAAATCTGATCCTCCATGTTCACATCAGATTAACCTCTGTGTTTATTCTGCTTTTTGCTGACATTAATCAAATTTGAGAAAATTATATGCCTGGAAAAACACATCTGTTTGCACATGTTCAGCAAGAATTTCTTTGACTACTAGATTTCCAAAGTATCCTTTATTTGCCTGTGCACAGCTGGGACACTATGAGACTTGGAGCTTCCTTGTTTTTATGGAGATAAGAGTGAGGCTTCCCAGCAGTGTAGGTTCCAGTTTCTGTTAGGTTATTAGTTACTCACACAGGATACAGATCAAAGGTCTGTGTCCTAGAATTAGAGCTTCCAGCTCTGATGCTCATAAAAATGTAGGACCTGGCATAGAACATTACTAAGGTCACAAAGTTGAGTGGAAAAGCTGAAGCTATGAAGTACTAGTGTTTTAGATTCTTAGCAGCATTTCACCCCCCTTCTCTCTTCCCATACATTTCTATTTCGTTGAAAATATTTTTCTTGTTGGAGGATGACAACTCATCCTCATGGTGTCTGTTGCCATCTTGTCTGTCCCTTTGGAAACTGCAGAGGGACTCAACAGATCTGTAGGCGAAGCAGATGGTTGGTGGGAAGCAGGGAGGGTGAGAGACACAGAGTTCTCTAACTTGCTGGAAATAGTATTGGTTTGTATCTTATTCTGGCAGCACAGCTGGAGGCAAAAGAAAATGTGTATCCATGTCTTTCTGCCAATCTTTTCTATAACTGGAAGGCAAGCAGGATTGCTTCTGACTGTTGCACGGACTCTCAGCTTATGAAACATGATGGGGAATATGCAGCAGAAAGCATGGTGAAGAAGATGGCTGCTAAGAGGGAATGATTTTTCTCTCCTCTCCTTTTTTTGGTTCTTTCTCTTGTCCCCATGGAAGATTGCTAGCTCAAAAGCTTCGAATTTCTTCACATTTCTTCAAAATGTTTGGCACATTCATCTTCCTATTTGGATCACTCACTTCCTTCCTTCCCTAGAAGTAGTAGGAAATACCCCATGCCTCAGATTCAGGAGGAAGGTCTGTACATTCTTGTTACTTCCCAAACACATCACCCTCGTGCACAGATCTTAAATGTCTGCTATAAATTGTCCCTTTCACAGCAGGGTTGAATCCTGGCACAGTGGATGGCTGCCATCTGTTAGAGTCACTTCTGCTGATTTATGGGCTAAAAGAGATCAAAAGGCTTTTCATCATGTCTTTTGGAAAATGCTATGTTCCCAGAAAACCAGCACAGTTCTCCATGTACTTTATGGTGCCAACAATGATTCTTTGTTCAGTTTCTAGGTATGAAACTGTTGTAAACTATGTGGTTCTGAGGGTAATTGCCTGTCTAGAATACATGGAGTTTGGTGTGCAGTGGGGAAAGGTTCAGCAGGTAACCTAAAGTGCAGAGTAAATGAAGGAGGGTGAGCCACTCTGCAGAGTTTTTATACAGTGCTCCTGCCTTTCCCCATGCTTTGAGTGTTCTTGTGATCTGTGAAATGGAGCTGTGTTTGTTATGAAATCACAGTATAGATGTCAACAGTTTTGGAGGTTGGAGTGGCTCTTGCTCTTGCACTTCACTGCCAGTCTCAGATAAAGGTACCCATGAAGTGCCATCACAAGTTCCTGTGTACTCATGCATGCAAAGTTCCTCCTGCTTGGTTTTGATAAAGCTGCTGATAGATAAATAAAGGGCTTTTGCAGGCATTTTTATGTGAATCCTCTCAGCTCTCCTCTTCTGTGAGCTCTCCAAACAAACTTTTTCAGAGCTTGTATTCTGAACTATAAATGGCTGGATCTGAAACAGTCTCACCCAGAGTAATTCTGTTTTCATTAATTGGCTGTGAGTCAAGAATGTTTCACAGCTGAAATATACTGAAAGACTCAAATTAGATATTCATACTCTTTGTATTTATCATGAACAATTTTTGGTTTGTTTTTCTGTAATGGTTCTAAAAACAGTTTCTTGAGATCAGATGCCAGTGGAAAGGTTGTTGCAAATCACTTAGGTTTTTTTTCTACACAAGATCCTTCCAATTGTAATAAAATTTCCCAGATTTTAGTAAATTTCTCTTTGAGGTATGCCCAAATTATGATATTAGAGACACAGCTAATCTGTGTTGCTATTTTTTTTGTTGGAGACATTGCATACATCTAACTGTGGGTTTATAGCTTGGCAGAGTGATTTTGACAGCCATTTATTTAGATTCAGAATATCAGGACAAGAAAAATGAAGGGCAACTTCAGCAGATGTCTAGATTTTTAACTTTCTTTGGCTGCTCTGGTATAACTTCATCTACTTTCAATGCATTAACAGTTTAATTTAATTTAAAGTTCCATGACATATTATCAAGAAGAAAATAGAGCTGCTCTTGTATTACTGTTTCTATAACCTGTGATTATCAAGAATAAGGGTAATAGAAAAATTCTCCAGAAATATTGCTGCCCTCCTCCCTACTCTCTGTGCTCCTGGGTAATGCCAAGCTGCAGTGGCTTGTATAGTGAGAGGAAGGAGGGGAAAAAGAAAAAACACTTTTCCCAACAGCAGTTTTTGTGATGGCTGCAGAAATATCCCCTATTAGGATTTTATACATTAAACATCCATAGCAATTATGTTTAATGAGTGTCATTCATAACACACCTTGAAATCCATGCTACTTTGGTGCAAGATTGAGAAGGTATTTTCACTCATTAAACTGTCCCTCAGTGTCACTCATAAGAGATCTTGTTAGAACAATATAATAAAAAATGGATGCCAATAAAATCTGTCTCCCTGCTTTCTGTTAACTGAAATCTCTAATTTATTATGCCCTCAAAATAACAGATTTATTTCAAATGTTCTGTCATGTTCTTTACCTCCTTTTCTCTTTTTCACTGTTCCTTTCTCATTAAAATAAGCTGTTCTGAGGAGGCAGCACAGTTATTCCGGGACAGTTTTTAGGAATTGACTTTCTCTTTAATGTTGTATTCAGACAGATCGTTTTTATTGACTTAATCTTAGAGTTTATTTTAAACTCTTGCTTTCCTCAAGGCTTTTATTGCAGTGTTGCTTCTTTTTTGTTAACTTCCTGGAGTCAAAGCAAAATTATCAAACAGAATGACAGAATGGTCAAGGCTCTAAAGGACTCTGGAGGTCATCTGCTTTGACCTCTGGCTAAAGAAGTCAGCAAGAGCTGGTTGCTCAGGACCATGTGATTGATCCTTACTATGAGCACTTGTGACCTGTACAACAGGTTTTTTCTTTTCTTCAGTCTTCCAGGAAAAGAATAGAAAAGAAATAAGTAATACAGTACTTAATTTTGGAGAAGGTGCATTGAAAAGGTAAAGCTTGTGCAGTCAATCTAAGCAGGATTAGATTACTGTCTTACTGGTCTTCAAAACCAAAAATTCCATATCCTGTTTTTACCCACAACAGACAGAGGTTTGATGTGAATATTTAAAGTAAAATCTTGTAGAATAAGTTGATAGGCTTATTCTTATAGGGTTAAGTTAATAAGGCTTTGATTAAAAAGGTTGTAAAACAAAAGCTCACTCAAACAACCCAAAGCAGGAGGGAGATTTCAGTACAATCTTTGAAAAGCCAAAAGTCTCCCTTTATCTCCCTCTAATTGGCCTTTCTTCCAAGTGAAAACCTGAATGTAAAGGGTTGAAAATGCTTCTGACAGAGTCAAATAGGTTATTTTCTGAACTGGCTAAACTTGGAGTGAAAACATGCCACTATACTGATGGGGTTTTGAGGACAAATAGCAGAATAGCTGTCACTCTTGGACTGTAGAAAGGCTCCTTAAGCTGGCATTTGGGGAGGAGTGAGTGTAGAGTCAGAAAACACCAGCTTGAAGCTCTCAAGCCACTGCTTGGTAGCAGTTGGTGGTGCATATTTCCTGACCTTGTTGTGTTATGATTTTAGTTCTTCAAGTTCAACCTGAGCCTGTTTCACTGTGGAGTATTACATTGCACTTGAAGGTTTTGAAGCAGCACCTTGTTAATTGGCTTTTGTGGGGTTTTATTTTCAGGTCTCAGCATGGTTTTTCACAACCTTTACAGTCTCAGGGCTAAAGGACAAAATCCACTATGTGGAAAGCCTTCAGCAGTTGTTCACAGCCATACCCCCAGAACAGATTGATCTTCCCCCTTTCGTCCTCGAGTACGACGCCAGGGTAAGTGACTGCCTGTGGCCACCATGAGTCTCTGCCCTAAGAGCAGTTCTTGTGCTGCTCCCATTCTGCTCTGCAAGTGCTTTAAGGGCACTGACTTCCACACCTTAAGAATGGGGAGAAGGAAGAGGGAAGGTTCCTGGAGAGTTCGTGTTGTTCTGTGAGTAATGATTCTCTGAATATTTTGTCTACATCAGCCCAAGTAGAGGACTTGGCTAAATGAGGGCTCCTTTCCCATTAGAGCAGTCTCCTATGTGCATAAAAGGAAACCTACCCTTCTTCAGCCAAGAACTGTAACATAACACACTAACAACCTGTGGACAAGATAAAATTTGTGTTAGCTGCTGAATACCTTATACTGACTGGAAAAAAAGAAATAGTAGCTGTGTTTCATCTTCCCTGCCCCACATACTAACAAGCATGAAGGAAAAGGAAGAAAAAACCCCGCAAAACAGCAGGGAAAAATGGAACAGTAGAAAGGTGCCCTGCCTTTGTATAGGATCTTCTTGCTCTTCCCTTCTGGACCTCAGGTCTCTAACCAAATAGTAGCATGAATATGGCTTGCATTGGCAAAATTCTTCCAAAGACTATGTGATGTAATTCCAAAGTAGTAGCCAGAGCTGTGTGTCTGCATTAGTAGCTTTGTCTGAGTCACTGGCTGTGCCAACATCTGTGGCTTCCTGATGTCATTGCTTTGACTTAATGGCAAAAGTTTAACTTGCACTTTCTGCTTATGCTTAAAACACAGGCAAAACCAAGGCCTGTGTTTGCCTGTTTACCAGCACAGTCCTCTCCTGGGTGAGTTGTGGCACTCACTGTACCCATGGCAAACAAAACATAATACCTAATTATTTCTGCCTCTGCAGCACTGTCACTGCACCAAGGTGTATTGAAGAAGACTTCAGTTCAACTGCTTATTCTGTTTTCTCTATTGCAGGAAAATGGGCCTTACTATTCCTCTTATCCTCCATCCCCTGACTTGTGATCTGCAGTCCTGTGATGCTGCCAGTTTCCCATGGATCCAATGACCTGATGCCTGCCAAAACCTGTGCATTTACCCATGTACAGAATTCAGAGAGAGGGTTTTCCTCCCCCAGCTCTGGTATTTTTTTACTGATGAGATATTTTCAAGCACTCAAGCAATCAGAGAACTTTATGCCACTGTGAACTGTACAACTATTTCAAATATATTTATCCAATGGAAAAGCTGATTTGAAGATTACTAGATGCGTTTGTTTGTTTGTTTGTTCATTTTGTTGTTATTGCTGCTATTATTGTTATTTTTTGAAGCTGTTACATTATTTTTCTGAAGAGACTTTCTCTTTTCTGGGAAATCCATCAAAGGCACTTGATCATATTTTTAACTATTACTATTTTCCAGCTCTGTTTGTAATACCCATTTCTGACTGGTCTGTACAAGTATTGTGTAGTACCAGCCTGACACATCACTCATCATATGGTCTGTGTTTCACATCTGATTACTTTCCCTTTCTGTTAGTACTGATTACTTTAGTCTTGACCCAGCAAAACTATCTGGAATTGGGAATGCCATGTCTGCAGGCTGACAGAGAGCACTACAGCCAAGCCAACATTACTCCAGGATTTAGTCCCATAAACTGCTAGGAGCCTTGAAAAAGTCCCTGTCAGTTTTCATTGGATGATGTGAAGGACCGTGTCAGGATGCCACAACCCTCCCAGTAAGAATAAAACTGAAAAGCATTTGTGGTTTCTTGTCTCTGACTGTACTCATTTATGTTCTCCTTTGCTGTGGCCAGGTATGTTTGTATAAGTGGATGCCATCTGCCTAAACTGTGCATGGAGGGGAGGGGGAAATGGTGGCTCCAACCCCAGCCTCTGGTGGCAGAGATTGTTTCTTGGAGGTATCAGTGTCCCTCTGATTTCCTGTTGCACTGACACTCATTGGTTTTTGACAGACATGATATATGCAAGAGAGCTTAGCCACAGTTTACTTGAGGAGCTGGAGGTGAGAAGTGTTTCAGGGCTGCCCGTGGAAAGCTGAAAGAGGAGGGAGAAGGCTCCCTTGTAAAATATAACAGGGATGGCAGGCCCAAGTGCAAAAGAATTAAATCCTTGGTAGGAAGAATGTCACAACACTACTGAAAATGATGGTATGATTTTCATTATTTGATTCTAGCTGCTTTCCTGCCCCAACTCGTATCTGCTACTCTCTCTTTACCAAAATTCAGTTTTTCTTATTTTCCACTTCTGCAATAACTACCTTATTTAAGCATTAGCAGAAGTCATTGTGAGATATCCTAGAAGGTGGCTATTCATGCCTGTTGAGCTGGTTGGAAATTATACCCCTGTTTTATTTAAACATAATGTAAGCTGGTGGGATAAGCAGGGAAAAAACATCTCTCTTGGTCATCTAATTGCATGTCATGATTTCTGTTTGCAGTCAGAGAGTTTGGAGTGTGGTCTAAGACAGGCTTACTGAGTTCTCTTTCTTTCCTACCTTTGCCTCCTGGCTTGGTGTTGTGTTTATTCTGCACATATCCTCAGCATATTGGGATATCTATTGCCATGTCAGTCACAGATTACAGTAATCACTTGCCTGGGCTGTAACAGTCATGTATATACAACATGTACAAAAAGCAAGTGGGTTTGCTTTCTAAGTGTCCCTCAGGGTCCTTAAGTGATTCCATAATCACATCCAAGGTGCTGCTAAAATCTGGAAACTCCAGCACAATGGAAAACTCCCTTAGTGCTAATACTGGGGAGCACTGCACCTTATGGTCTGTTCACATGTGATTGATTCAGCACTTTTCTGGTGCCCTTTGAGAAGGAAACAGCAGCAGTTTGTACAGAGCTACCACGTGTCCCTCCCGCCTCTTTTCACCTGGCTGTTCACAGCTGCCCTTGCCTGGTGACTTTTATAGCCAGCACTGAATTTTCCATGCTTCTCTAACGATTTGTGTAGCTTTCCACCCCCGTTAACCATCTGCTGTTTTTCACACCCGTGGCATTTCCAGTGGGGCTGCTGCAGAACTGCCAGCGTGCACTTAATGGGCAGATTAAAGGTGATTCAGAGCTTATTGTGGAAACCAAACTCTCAGCTTGACAGTTTTTAGATGGTTTCTGTCCCTTTAGCTCACAGATGGCTCAGAGTCATAAAACCTAAACAGTTCTTGTTAGGACTCAAGTCTGCACGTTTTCCAAACGTGCAGTCATTTTCAGAAATTATTTGGCTCAGTGAAGTGTGAATGTGCCTCCAGAGCACTTGCAGAGCAGAAAGGAGATTTTGGCACTGTGCATCTTATTGTGTATATTTTTCCCTTGAAAGACCTTGCTTTAAGTCTTTTTTTTTTACCCAAGTCTTGCAAATCACTGTGGCAAGACAGACCTGCACTGTACTGCAAAGATCCTGCATTTTCCAGTGAGTCTGGAGTTGTGACAATTTACCAGTTTTATGTTTTTAATGGAGATATTTGAAAAAATAATGTGACAGTGAAGAAACCAAAATCATTGAAATGCTCAGGATACTCACTGCTACTAAAATGTTTCATTGCTTAATTCTAAGATGCAAAAAACTGCATTAAACCAGCTGAGCTGCATTTGTTTTAGGCAGTGATAAACACTGGCCTGCCCTAGTTAAGGGTGGACACAATGCTTTCCTCTGGAAGGTGGCCAGGGAGGCAGTCTGTGCATGTCACAACTGCATTTTATCATCCCTACCCACTGCAGCATTCAAAGTCCTGATGAAGGATTTATTGTCTTGCTTAAAGCCACCTTACACCATCTGCAGGCTCAAAAAGGGGAGTCTCCTTAGAGGAGTGTACTGATGTAATTATGGGGGTCATTATTCCCCTAAGCATGGCCCAGGGTGTCACAGTGGTAGAGTGGCAGCACTGTTGTCAGTAGAACTGAGCTGTGGTGCTCATGCTTGGCCACCCTGTTGTGACAGATCCCCTGTTCTCTCGTGGCACTGCCATTAGATGTCCTAAGTCTGACCGTGCACAGGTGACTCAGTGTCTGGCCTTACCTGTTCTCATTTGCCCAGGCTGAGTTTGTAGCAATTGCCAAGGCAGTGGCTGATAAATTACCTGGTGGCTGCTGCTCTTGTTGAGTGTTGTGCTGATTTCTCAGCTGGATGCTGTTGGGAAGTGGCAAGAAGTTGTGGGTGAAGTCAGAATGTCTACAGGCCTTTGAGCCAGGGTGAATTTACAAGTCACAGAATGGTTTGGGTTGGAAGGGACCTAAAAGGTCATCTAGTTCCATCTCCCCTGCCATGGGCAAGGACACCTTTCACCAGACAAGTTGCTCAAAGCCCCATCCAACCTGGCCTTGAACAGTTCCAGGGATGGGGCATCCACAGGTTCTCTGGACAACCTGTTCTTGTGCCTTGTTTGCCATATACACTTCAACCTCAACTGTTCTTTTTTTCCTGTGCTCTCCTGCTGACAAAATCTGAGGATGAAAACAGAGCTGCTGAGTTTTGGGGACATCTCTTCCCCAGTGGTTGCCTGAACCCATTTTTCCTACTGCAGCTGCCTGTGTTGGCTCAGCTTTGCAGTGAACAAGGCCCTCTCCCCAGTCTGTCCCTGAGCACTCCTGTGGCTGCAGGGGCTGCACAGGATTAGCATCCTGCTGCTGAGAGCAGACACTCCATGTGAAATCAATTTAGATGGTTCTGCTATTCAGCAAGCTGATACCAGCCCTTCTCCCCTGTCAAAGCTGAAAAACAAGAGCAAAAGGAGTTATCCCCTTTCCTTGGCCTCTCTGGGATGAATCTCCTGTTACATTTGCGATCGAGCAACCAGCTAGTCCTGGTCTGAAACTTGTTTGCACCTCTAAGTGTAATATAGGAATTCCTGACTCTGTTGATTCTGGCTAAATAGGGACTGATCCCAGTGACTTCTGTTAGCAAGTACAGTCTTGGGAGAGTAAGGGAATTGTTTCAGCTGTATTTGGGGAAAAGGGAAAGAAGAAAACTACCTGGAACAATTCAATTTGTGATCCTGCAGTGCCAGGGAGGACTAACACCAATATATAGCCAGCACTCCTACAGCAACTGGCCTACTGGATTATCTTCAGTCTCCCCTGGAAAGCAATAGTCCCCAAATTAGAGGGATGAACAACTGAGTACAGAGACTAGCAATGTGCAGTGTCCAGTCTCTGTGCAGGGTGAGGATGTGTGTGAGCTAAAGCAGCCCTGAGCCACAGTGGATATACTGGAGCATGTAGAGGCAAGCAAATCTGCCGCAAGGTGCTGTTTCCTTCCAAAGTGAAATGAGACAAAGATGGTTCATGCCTCAGTATTGCAATACAGAGCCTTGCTTGCTCATATGCTTAAAATGAAAGCAGTGTGTGAGGTGGTGGGGAGCTCTGAACCTCTCTGGTTCCAGAGCTGATAAAGCTCCCTCCTCCAGGAGAAGGGGGGACAGTGCTGTGTAAAGGTTAAGGACTGCAGGGATTAAAATGCTGCAGCCCTGAGCCCTCTGCAGCATGGCCTCTGCCTCTTTGAGTACCAGGTGGATTTCTGATAAGCAGTCTACTGCTTGATTCTACAATCCTCCTAAAATATTTTAAATGGCAAAACCATTCTCAATATGTGTAACTGAAAAAATGCCAAGATTCCTAATGCAATTTAGACATAGCTATGGAGGAGGTGGCTTTGCTTGGAAGGACATTATGTACAGAAACGAGGGGAAGGGGATTGTATCAGATGATCCACAGCAGCCTGTCTGCCAGCACAGCATCTGTTTTTAATCGGTCCATCGGATCCTGTTTGAAGCCTTTCTCAGCTGTGCTTCCCTTGAAAACCAGATTCCTCATCCAGATGTGGCAGGACTGCTTGCCATTACAGTGTGGTTAGCACAAGAGCAGCAAAACTCAAAATGTTACTGCGTGCTCAACACTTTCACCAAGATGTTATGAGGAGTCCTTGCTCCAGGGAAGATGTAGGTACCAGAGCCTCTTCATTCCTCCCATCTACCACAGTTTATTCCTCTCCAATTTTTGAGGAGGGTAGCAAGGAAAATTGTTAAATTCCTACCCTTGTGTCTTTGGAAGGTGTCAAAAACAGGTCAGTGTCCTCTAATACCGATGCTTCCGAGTGGGACTGGTTTTGGGAGCAGGATCTGGCTTTGTATCCAGGTAGCCAGTAATGGCAGGAGTACCCTGAGCCAGCTCCTGCAGAAATGCTCAGGATAGACTGTTCCTGGACTAGAACCAGCTCTGCACTCTGTCAGTCAGTGTGGTCCTCACACGTCTCTGCCTGGTACCCACAGCTCATTTGCTGCCTGCACATGTGAGTTTCAGATCCCTCCACTAAGGAAGCTGTGGGCAAACGTGGTGGGCTTAATCTCAGTCCACTGGGAAGGTCCTGTAACTCACTGAGAACTGACATGAACGGAAAACAGAGGAAAGGCTCAGCATGATGATTTGTTCTTGTTGCATGTTGTTTTTTTCAGAAAGCAAAAACAATTTTTAAGTAGTTGATAAGAAAAATTGTTTAATTGTTAGCGTTTCAATGAAGCTCTGGAGTGGTGTACTCAGCACCTCTGCTGGGACAAACTGTGTGGCCTGTCACAGAGAAATAGGAGTCCTGTGTTGTCCATCTTTTCCCAAAAACCTCCCTCATACCTGGTACCTCCAGGAAAGAGGATTCTGGCCTATGACTGAGGAATGCTTTGGGTGAGAGGGTCTTCATGATTGCCACAA
Organism: Passer domesticus; assembly: GCF_036417665.1. Taxonomy (NCBI): domain Eukaryota; kingdom Metazoa; phylum Chordata; class Aves; order Passeriformes; family Passeridae; genus Passer; species Passer domesticus. The sequence goes on along the minus strand of NC_087475.1, from coordinate 106,226,350 downwards.
ACCTGAGCTGCTGTCCAAGCTGCTGTCCTGGCCTGGCACATGGATACTGTGTGCTCAGTGCAACTGGGCTGTAATCTGGCCTTCTGCTTGAAGAAAGGGATGCTGATCAAGTTTCCAATGTGGCTGTAGAGCTGCTTTATCAACAGGAGCATTCACAATGAGTCTTGTTTGTAGGTTTGGGTTCTAGCTGACACTCGTAACAAGCTGACACCTACAATGTGTGCACCTGCAATGCTGCACAGGAGCAGACAGAAATACTGGTATGTGAGTGTGCTGCCCTGGGGGTAGGTGTTCTCCCCACAGAACAAGCCCAGTGTCTTCCATCAGTTTAGTGTGCTTGCTTCAGTGAAAGAGATGTTTGCAAACTCTGATTCGCATTCTCACCAGAACATTTGTGCAGCAAGGAGCTCATAACTCCTGTGGTTTAAAGGTTTAATAACAGCATCTGGCTGCCATCACAAATTGGACACACTTAGCCATTGCTAATGGTTTGGCTTTAAAAGCTTTTTTAACATCATCTGAAGAGGTTTACTTATTTGCAAAAAGATGTTACCCTGTCTGCCCAGACAGGACATTTCAAAGGTGGCTTTGCATATTGAAGACTAAACACTAATGAACATCTCCACAAGAACAGGGAAGGTGAAAAATGGTCCCTTGATTGAATTAATAGTGGTAGCAAGGGAAAGGCCTGGCTGGGGTTCATTATCTCTGCTGGTTCTCTGTCTCATTGATGCACTGGCACCCTCTTCATGGGGTGCAAAGTGTGCATTTTGGGGCAGGTGGATCCACAGCGCTTGGAACCTGTTCTCTGCAGTAGCAATAACGAGTGAGGCATAATGCAACTGCCCTCAGAGGAGTATACAGCCTATGTGGATTCAGGAGTTCCTAAAAGATTTTGGGCCACCTCCTCCAGCAGCTGCAAGGCCCCAGAGGTGTGCTAGTAATGGGAGATCCCAAAAGAGAGTCGATGACCCAGCCTGGCCAGTGCTCACCTGAGCACAGAAGAGTGGAGAAAGAAAGAGCAGATCCTGAGCTCACTGGAACCTGTCACTGTCAGTAGGCAAAGCCTCATCAATCCAGCCCATCCAACCCTTGGATCCATCCCTCGCCAGCGAGGGGAAAACTGAGAGAAAACTTCTGGGCACAGCTGAAACTCTCCCTGACAGTGATCTACATTGCAGGCCAGGAGCAATTCCCCTCTTCTGGTCCCAGGGGACTTCAGAGGGTTCTTCCAGAGGTGCTGAACAGTACATTTCAGTAACGTGAGCCTCTCTGATTTGTTATGAAAACACATGCAGGAGCTTGCACACACTGTCAGTAGGAAATTTGAACTTAGTAAGAGGGTACTGAGCAGAGGTCAACACCATGGTTTGAATGATAACATTGAACAAGAATTTTTCTAAGGCCAGAGCCATCAAAGAGAGAGCATGAAGCAGAAGAGCTGCTCTTTATGAGACCAGACAAGAGCATCTGAAAAATGCAAACATATTTTATGGTAATGCTAGGATAGCTTCTTTTGGCAGATCCCAGTGAAGTAGTTACGTTGAAGGGAAATGCTCCATGTCCTGTTGTGGTGCCTTTGTTTGCACTTGAGCATCTCTTTGAACTGTACTCTGTTACAGCCATACACCAAAACATTTTTGAGGGGCTGGTCCAAGAATTTAGAAAATAATAATAATAAAATGTTAAGCCCCAAGAACTGGCACCATGAAGAAGGAGATGCAGAAGTGTTCTGCAGCCTGGCTGGTGCAGTAGCAGCCATCAGTGGGACCTGCTGATGTGCCAGCTCAGGACAGCAGAGCCCAGGGGTGCTTTGCCCATCAGAGCATACTGAGGCACAAAGTAAGTGCTGGAGCAGGTGGAGTTTTTGCAGATGGAGTGGCCATAAATAAAGATGCCCTTTTAGACGTTTTTCGAGTCACTGATGCAGTTAGGCAAATTCTGTTCTGCTGCATCACATTTAAATGCCTCACTCTGTGCACTGTGATCATCGCTGCTACCATTAGCCAGCAAAACTGGTTACACAGTCATTGCACAGCACAGCACAGAAATCATTCACTACCAGCAATGACCTCAAAGTGAGTTACTAAAAATAGATGTTGGGGCTGCCCCCCTGCAAAACCCATTGCTCCCTCCTGCCCCATCTTCCAGTGGCCCTTTTCCAAGGGGCTCAAAATGCAACACCTTTTCAGCACCTGGTTTGGAAAGGCCTGTCACTGTTTGCTGGTGGATGTAAGTTATTTTATTGATTCAGAGTGGCAGCAAGTCATACAACTAGAAATAGCCCTTACACCTCTGAAAATACACTGCAGCCATCAGCAAGGTTTTCTGATGCAGGGCTGCTTCCTTAGGCTGGCCTTGCCATGCCATGAGGGAATTCACCACAGCCCTGGAGCATCCAGCAAGGATGAGCAGTTCCTCTGTGCCCCCACCCCACAGCACAGCTCACTGCAGTTTTAAACCATCAATGTCGAATCAAACATGCTGACTCCAGACACCTCTTGAGGGGCTTTCAGCTGAGGGTTTTGGGATGAGGAAGAGCAAAGCCATTTAGGAGCCCCCTGGATGCTCCAGTTGCTCTTTGATGCACCACAGCATGCGTGACTGCAGCGTGTGCCTGCACCTCGGCGCTGCTGGGGAGGGCAGTGCCATGGCCCTGGCTGCTCTGCACAGCTGGGAGCTCCACTGCCCCCAGCCCTCCATCTCCAGCTGCCAGCATCCCTGCAGTCTAAACAGCACAGAGTTTGCTGTGTCTGAAAAATCCCAAGAGCAGAGCAGCTGCAGCCACTCCAGGACAGCAGTAAAGGGACGTGCTCATGAATCCAGAGAGAATTATTCTTTTCTCCTGGCACTAGAGCAAGCCCTAACGAGAAGCAGCCATCACGAGCTTTTGAAGAATGAACTCACCAGGAGACTCCTCTGCTCTGATCGGCCTCCAACCCTCTCATCTGCTCAGGAGAAATAATAAACTGGGACACACAAGTTATTTTCATATGCACAGTCAAGTAGCCTCACATGGGGAGGACCGGCAGGGAGGGTGGGGACAGTGTTGGAGCTGCTCTGCCAAGGATCAGGCAATGCAACAGGGAGCCTGAACAGCCCACAAAAGTCTCTCAGTCCCTTTGGCAAGATGCAGGAGAGGGTCAGGGGAATGAGATGCTCTGCTTCTCAAGGCCAAAAAAGCTGTTGTTTTTTAACCTGGGCTCAGTCCTGGTTCATGCAGGACATGAACCGATTGCCCCAGGACAGACAGACAGTGTGGCCAGGCACATCACAGGTCCTGGGCATCTTGTGCAGCCCAGAAAAAGAGACAGAAAGAACAGGGTTGTCTTCAACCAAAGAATAAACTTTGAGGATATAATTTGATGGCTCAAACTGTGTTACTAATGGGGATTTCCTTTTCCTTTTTTTTTTCTTTTTAATTTTAAATGTTTCCCTTTTTAAAACCTTATTTTTCCTTTAGCATTTGCTTTCCTGCTGGCAGACAATTTTTTGAAGGGTCACATCCCTTTAATTTCCATGCATCCTACTCTTACTACCTTCCAAGCCAGATAAGGAGTAATTAACTTTTCATTCTGGAAAACAAATTTATAAATACAAATATAGGGGCAGCCCTGAGTCCAGCTGCACACAAATGCAAATACCTGCAATTGCAATTGCCTCTTTTTTCCAAGACCAAGAGCAGCAATGCAGCTGTCTCTTTCCCACAAAGTTTTAACGACTAAAGCTCCATGTTTTGCAAAAGCTCCTCAGCTGGGCAAAGCCAGTGATCCAACCAGCACAAGGTTTTCCAAAGAGGGCTCTTCCTGTGGAGAGAGTCAGCCCTTTGCAATATTGCTAGCACAGACAGAGTCAAGGGGTGACAATCTCGTGTGATTTCCAAAAGGTCACAAGCAATTTGTGGCTCTGCTGAGCTTCAGGTGTTGTAGATCTTTTGCTTTCTGGTAATATAACCCCCCCCACACACACACAGTAGAAGAAAAGGGGCTTGGGTTTGGGATTTTTTTTTTCAACAGAGATTTTTAAATATATACTTGTTGTTTAATCCTGAATTGAATTCTTCTTGCATAATCTGCTTACCCCAAGGTCTCCTATCTCACTCTCACTCTCACTCACTGTTTCCTGCAGGAAGATGGTCAGGTAAAGATAAACAGGGATGGAAACTTTGTCCATTGCTGGCTGAAGCAGTGACCACTCTTTGAATTTTCACATAAAGTGCTTCTTGTGACCACTTGCCAGACATCTGGAGACAAACAGCTGCTAAAAGGAACCAACATAACGCATAGATGTTTTGAATTGTTTGCTTGACTAAAATATCTTTGAGCCTCTTGGTTGTTCTTGTATTTTCTCCTTGCTTGAATTGTGTCAAAAGTCTTCCAGGAAAAAGAGAACAATCAAGATCTAATTTCCTAAATATAATTAATTTTTTTTTAAAGAATCTAAAGTCTGCCAAAGTTGCAGGTATTTGTGTCTCCTTTTAAAGAAACAAACAAACAAAACCATCCCCCAAACACAGCAACTCTCCATCCTCTTTCGTCTCACATGATGGGCTAGAACTTCAACTCTCTTTTCAGGTTTAATGCCACTTTTCCAAGAGAAAAAATGTTTTCAAGTTGGAGACAGAATGAAATGGGCTAATTTATGCCAGCAATTTGTGCTGAGACTTCCAAAAGTTTGCCCAGCAGCTTACAGAACTGTAGAACTATAGGGCTTAAACCCCTACGTGGCTAATCTCCAAAGGCAAAAATAAAGGATAAGCAAAGACACATTTAGAAAATTCATAAACCCGCTGACTGCAGCCTGGAACGCCTGCTGCAGAGCAAGTGCCTTCATCTCACAAACTCAACAGAATGGCCAGCTGAGTCAGCCAAAAAGTGACTAAAAAAACCCAAAAATAACCTCACATGGAGTTTTGGAGGTTTGGGGTTTGTTTAAACAGTCTTTTCTAAGGTAATCTGCAGACACAGGGTATGGATATAGGCTTGTAGGTATTTTTTTTCTTTCTATCCATTCTGCATTGTGGTATTTAGCTTAAAGATTATTAAAAGAGATATTAGAACCTTCCTTGCTAGTGCCAGGCCATATGGACTTTTTGGTTCCTGTGCTGTATTTAAGAAGGAGTGAAGACCAGAGAGTCCTGCCTGCTGTCTAAAAGGGAAGAAGTTCTGCCATGGAAACCAGGCAAAGGGGTAGAAATGGACAGGAATATTTGACCAGGTTTCCAGGGCAGTGACTGGGATTAGTGAGCCCAAAGATGAGGCTCACCATTGGGTTGAGGCTGGCAAGGGGCGTGGCTGGAGGGACACTTCAGTGAAAGCACCGTGCCCAGTTTCTCTCCAACACCACAGAGTCTCCCATGCTCTCAGGGGGACCAACCCCTTCCTGCCTGGGAACAGCAAACAGCAGCTCATCTTTATTATTTCTGGCTCACTTTAATCGATGGTCCTGAATGTCTGGGCCAGCAGCACCTGCCCCAGCAGGCTCTGCCACAGGAGCGATGCCCGACGGCGCCGGCAGGGCCAGGTGCTCATCCCGAGAAGGGCAGGCAGGGATGCCAGCCCAGGAGAGGGGTTAGTGCCATCACTGCCTCCTTGGGACACAGCTTCTGCAGCACCCCGAAACATGATGTGACTCTGGAGCTGCAGCAGAACCTGAGGGATTTTTTCCCCTTTCTGGGATAAATGCCCAAGTCCCACAAGCCAGGGGATGAACATCAGGATAGAGAGCACTGCAAGTGGCTGGAAGCTCCTACCCAGGGCCTCTCTAGAAGGGCTGTGGCTGGGGCAAGGATCCCATCCTGGCATGGAGCCTCACCTCACTGCATCCTCAAGGCCTTTTCAGGATCTTTTACTCCAGGACAAGATGTCAACAACCTGGCACAGAGCTGATGTTTAGTCTGACCTCGCTGTCATGTCTCCAGCATGCTGCTGCCTCACAGGGATCGCTGGCTCTCAGGAATTTTGCACTGCACATCTCGCAGAGAGCAATTGAGCTGCTCCTCAGCACCAGTGCTGGCTCCCCTGCAAAGCTGTGAGGCAGCTCCTGGGGTCCCAAGTGTTGGTCCAGCCAGGAACACTGGGGTACTGGCACCCAAGATGGGACAAAGCAGCCAAGAGGCTCAGCCAGCACCGTGAACTCCATCAGATGCACCACGTCTGCCATCCACAGCTGCCAAACTCCATTAAAAGCTCTTCCCTTCAAAGAGTCCTTTCCTGCTGCAAAACACGGGTATTGGCCAAGGAACAAGTGATTAATTCCATCCCTTGTGCTCTGACATTCAGACATGGGAGTAAAACCTTCCTGGCATCACAGGGACCTTTTGGTAGGACCACACATTGGGCTATTCCACATTCCCAAAGGCACAAGCACCTCTGGGGACCACACACTGACTTTTAGGATTGGTTACGAGATCCACTATAAACAGCTCAGAACCCTCCTAAGCTGGTTCACATACACATTGCTCCTCCAGGGTGGATGGGAACATTCCCACCCTGACACCCAGCAGCCCCAGGCCCCCCAGGATGGGATGGGGATGAGCACAAGCAGCTCATGCTGTGGGTGGCACTTGGCACTTGTAGGACTGAACTTGGGGCTGGGAAGCAGCCCTGAAGAGCCATGCATGGAGCAGGTGCTGCAAGAGCCACAGACCTCATTGCAGGACACCACCCCAGGGGCAGGTGCTCAGCTGGTGTTGGGATCCTGGTCCATCCCTGGGCTGAGCCAGGGAAATGACAGCGCATACAGGATTTTGTTGGTGTGTGGCGTTTGGCTTGCAAGTCACCCCCCAGCTTCCCCAAGAGCTGGGGGGTTTGAAGGCATCATACAACACCTCTGCTCAGAGACCCTCACCCAGCTCAGCCAGGCTGCCTGGGTGTGGATCAATTTGTCTGTGTCAAACCCTGCAGGTCACCACACTTACAGGGATGGATGGAGGTGGAGCAGAGTCCTCTGCTGTGGGCTCTGTGCTGGCCATGGCCCCCACCCACCTACCCCTACCTACTGTGCTCAGCTCAGAGCACAAAAGCAGGGCAGGAGAGTTTCTGTGGGGTGTAGGAATGCAGGAAAGCAAGGGGGGAAATTCCTTTTCTCAGGTGCAGAGAGGAAGCTTCAGTTACCATGCTGTCTACTGGCATGAGGGAAGAAGAGAAGGAAGCATCTTGCAAAAAGGAGGTATCCACAGGGCCCACTCACTCAGGAAGAACCTACTTTAGGCACTTGGCTGGAAGTCCAAGTGCATGGGCAGGGGGATGCAGCAGGCTTCTCTGTCCTTTTATTATCATTGTCAGCAGCTGGGACACCGTGAAATGTCCCAGTGCTGCACCTGGCCCTCCACCCTCATCCCATTTTAGCCGCGGTGTCCTTTCACAAAGTTGCTGTTTTGGGTCAGAAAAGGCTTTTGAGAGAGCAGCTGTTCCCAGCCACAAGCCCTGCTGCCTCTCCCCCCGGGGTCAACAGCAGCCAGCCCAGATGATGGGTGCCAGGAGAGGGATGTGCTTCACAGGATGCCAACAGCCCCCAGGTGTCCTGGCTTTACTGGGACCAGGAGGCTCCTGTTTCCAAACGTTTCCTCTTGTGGCTCTAACTCCCCAGGAAACCTGACCTCTCCTCCAGGGCAACAGGATGGCCACAATGGGCACAGAACCTGCCACCCATGCTGCTGTTGGGACAGAGGGAAAAAAAACATGTGAAATGTCTCCAAGAGAAAGGGTCTTCTCCTGGGACTGCTGATGTTCTGGTGGTCCCTACTTGAGCACAAGCCAGCTTCTGCCTAGATCCAGCCCTAAGAGAGCTCTAAGCCTAGCCCTGGGTTTTTCCTCTCCATTTTCTCAGGCCATGTCTGACACAGAAGTTACTCATCCCAAGCCTACAGAGTTACACATGCTCCCCTCATGCAGAGCCATGTCTGGGACAGCCCAGGAGCATGAGCCCATCTCTTCCAGCAGAGAAGCAACAATTTATCAGTGGGAAAGCCAAGCATAACCCCCTGTTAGCTCAGAAAGCCAAACCCCACCAGGGAGGGGATGTATTTCTCTGCTTCACTCTGCCATAGTGCAGGTTTTCTCCCCAGGGGGAGGTGAAGAAACACACACTGCTGGGCAGTGGCAACCTTCCCATAACATCCACCAGGGACTGAGAGAGACTGGGGCCACCCCGGCCCATGTCATGCCTCACCAACCCAATCTTTGCACCACGTGGAAGCTCAGACCCGTCAGAGAGGCCAAGAAGAGGGCTACAGCCCCCCAGCTCCTGGTTCCTGAGCCAGATACAAGGCTGCTCCAAGCTGCCAGCTGGGATCATGTTTGGCTGGTTTTGTAGCAGCAGCAAGGGACATGGGGAGGAGGTGGGGCCCTACCAGAGGTGAGGGACTTGCATGGCTCTGGACACACTGCCATACAGGGCACAGTAAAACTCCTGCCCTGCATAGCAACAAGGCTGCCTGTGACAGGCTGTTCTTCTGCCTGAAGTCTAAATTTGGCCCTGGGGCCAGCACCAGCTTCACTGCTGAGAAGCCAAGGTAAGGGGAAGTGAAAGCCACAGGGGCTGTGACACCTGTTCTGCCTCGCTGTTTCACTTGTGTCACTCCCAGGAGACCTTGAGTTGCTATATTTGAGCACTGATTACGTCCTAGCTCTGTTCTTATCCTTGTTTGTGAAGTTTGACTGCGTTCACACACTCTTGTGTACACAATGTGCCACCCTCCGGCTGCCAAGGAGCACTCACAGCCGGCTGGGGCTCCCTCCTCCACCACAGGGACACCTGGGCAGTTTGGGAATGCTGTCCCAAGGCCTTCTGCACCACCAGCATCCCAGAGAACACAGGAAACCAGAGAGGAGCTGCTGAAAGCCCAGGCTGGGTGGAGGCCTGGAATTTGAGCCCCCATGGCTAGAGGTGCCCAGAGATGGTCCTTGTCCTCTGGAAAAGCCAGGACAGCTGCCATGGACGTGGGGGTCTGCCTTTAAAGAGGGAGAGGATGGGGATGAAACCAGCACAGCTGCAGCCCTGGCAGAGGGATGGGAAAGGAAGGCTAGCAGGAGGCAAGTGGAGAGGGGAGCAAGCAGGGGCTGTGAGGGCTGGGATCTGTGGGAGAGGAGGGAGAATAAAGGATGGTTAATAAGGCCCAGGCCATCCTGGGTGGAGGGGGTGCTGATCTCCCAGTTGCCCACCATGAGCAGCACCTTTTTATTCCTGAGGGTGATGATAATGATTCTTCCACTCTAGGAGAGCTGCCAGTCTGGGTTACACTGTTCCACAGCATGGCCCCTCTTCCCTTCAATCTCATCCCAGCTTTTCCTCGCCATCTTTTTCCACTGTTGAAGGGACCTTTCATTCTCCTGGGAGTCAAAGACCACTCAAAACAACTCAGGCTTTCAAGCCAACCCCCAAAACTCTTCACCCTTCTCCCCAGCCAGAGGGGCTGCACTGGAAGGAGGCAGCTGAGTCCTCTGTGACTGGGGGCACCAGCACAGCAGGGCACATGCCCCAGTCACAGCTTTCACAGGCACACCAAGAAAAGTCATCTGTGGATTCCTGCTCCTTTCTTCCAATGACATTTCCCCGGTCAGGCTGATCCAGTCATGACCTCCCTGTCCTTAGTTACACACTCTCCTCCTGATATTTTCTTTCACACACTGGTATCGTGCTCTTCCATGCAAACATCTCCAGAGAAACCCATACAGCACGGCCTAGCCATTTCATTTCTTCCACATTTCAAGGGGCTTAGAAGCTACAAGTGAAAATGCTGCCCTAACAGTGCTGCAAGATTCATAACGTGGTCTCGGGCCCCAGAGCAAACAGTCTGAAACAAGGTGGGGAGCTCACACTGTAACACAGAAGAAGAAGAAGGGGGAATCTGCTGTTCAAAACCAACATCCAGGTAAGCTCTGCCTTCCCAGGGGTCTCAGCTGGCTGGAAACAAGTCCCTCATGGGCTTTGATCAGCATCCACTGCGTGTAAGGTGGGATCTGAGGTGGGAAGGCTCTTCTCACATTTGTTCTATTATAGTCCTAGGCCTGAGTTATCTCTTCTCTGCAGCTGTCTACTAAAGAGGATTTGCCTGGAGACTGCTTGTCTGTGTTCTTTTTGAGGAAGAAGCAAAAAGAGCCTTGTGAACCCAGGCAGCAAGAAAAACCTCTTCATGGGAAGTGTAGAGGTGAGCCTGAATGGATACAGAATTGCAAGATCCAAAAAAAAGGGACTTTCCTGTGTGATGATTTCCATTTTCTTCTCTTTCCTTCTCTTTTCAGGTCTCTGTGAAATAAAACTGGGGTTAAAATACTTTCTCCTCTCATTCTGAAAGGCAAATTAATTGGTCCTTATGAGATTTTCAGACTGAAAGAATTAAATAAATTGGTATTGACCATTTTTGGCTATGGAAATGCTACGCATGTGCCATAGCTGTGAGCATCATGGAATATCCTGAATTGTTAGGAAGGCACAAGGATCTTTGAATAGTTGGATGCACGGTATTTGGACAGGTGACAGGTACAAGAAAAGCCCTGAGAAGACTGGACATGAGGCTTCACCTGGAGCTGAAGAGAGAGGCTGTCTTCAGAAAGGCTGGTGGGAACAGCTCCTGGAAAACAGGCTCTCCCTCTAGAGGCTTCCATTCAGACCGGGATCGCATGGACCATCCCTCCCCATCTCCCTGCTGGTTAACCACGCCCGCAGCGTCTCCGCCTCATTTTTTTGGAAATTTCTCCACCAAATGAGAGAGCTCTTAAAAGAGCTAATTAACCCTCTCTAATTAAAGGATGTGCGTAACCCCCAGACGTCCTACACACACGCACAGAGGCACGGCCCTCCCAGAGCCGCCCTCGGGGCCCGGCCGTGTCCCGGGGGAGCCGGGCTGGCCCCGCCGGGAGCCGGGCGCTGTCCGCGGTGCTGAGCGCTCCGCGGGGCACCCCCGGGACGCTGGGACGGGTCTGCTGCTCGGGAAAGCTGGCTGACGGGGAGAAACCTAACCAGACAACAAGAAGGGGAAAAAAAAACCCCAAAAAAACCCCAAAACAAAACAAAAAAAAAACCCAAACCAAAACAAAACACCAAAACCAAACCAAACAAAAAACCCCAAAACCAAAACAAACAAACAAAACAAAAAAAAATCACCAAACCGCCCCCCCCCAAAAAAAAACAAAACAAAAAAAAAACAATAAAACCACCAAAATAGCAAACAAACAAAAAAAAATCCCCCAACCTAAAAATCTGAACTGGAATTTGACATTGGAAAATGAGTTTAATGCATGTCTTTTTCCACCCCCTACCAGCCCAGGGAGTATCATCATCTTCCAGTCTCATTGAGCTCATTTCAAGGACTTTTAGCTGAGGCTGTCATCTCTCTTGCATACACAGCTCTTTGGCTATCTAATATAGTCCTCATAAAGAACTCTTCCCATTTGAAAACTTTACCTTTTTTTCTCCACAAACTTCTTTTCTTATCCATCTTCCTCAGAATTTTCTCCTGTTGAGATATTAGGCTTTTAGAGACACATCACAATACACCAAACCACTGGCAGGAATACTCTGTTTCATATCCTAAAGGTTCTCATTTAGGTACTCCAAAACCAGCTTCCAGACCCCTGAATGTCTCCTGGCTGAACCAGTCTCAGGTGTGTGATCACCAGCACAGACTCAGTACTAACTGGTTTTCTAATTCTGGCTCCTAAATGGTTTGGAGCCATTTCCATTTGGAAATGAGAGAGTCCCTGAAGTTCATGGGGCTGACAGTAACTTTACCTAACCAAATATAACTGGAGAAAAATGGCCAAGAGCATGGACTGGATGAGCTCTAAAGACATGAATTATTCTGTGATAAAGCCCTGGGCTCCGAGTCAGCTTTTTCCCTGAGCCTCTGCTCCTGCCGTGGCAGCAGCGCTTCCTGCCGCACTCAGGCACGGAAAAAACAAAAGCTGGGTCACTCAGCTTCACGTGAGAGTGCAAGACAGAAGACACAAAGGCTCTTTAACCCTGCAGGAGATGCCTCCACCCCGAGCCCTGCAGACTTTGGCTGAAGGAGTCGCTGACACTCAGCTCGACACGGAGCAGAGAAGGCTCGAGCAGCCTGCAAGAACAGACCCACGCTGTTATCACAGAGCCACCAGAAACGGTGACATGTCTCCACTGGGCTTGAAGGAAAATTCCTGGAATTTTGTCATATTTCTAGCAGTTTGGGGCAAGAAGCAATGCTGCAAAGGTTAACCAGAGGCTGAGCTCAGGTCCCAGATAACCCAAAACCAAAGTGGCAAGGAACAGAAAAGCCCCAGACAGATTTTGCAGCCAGGCACAGACACCAGGGGCTGCCTCAACTCACAACAACCCTGGGCACAGGACACAGCACTCTGTGAAATGCCATAAGCAGCTTATTTTGGGTGGCTGTATGTCAGGAACCCTCAGCCAAAATAAACCCCTTGGCTCGCTTCAATGCATCTTTTTAAAGAGAAGAATTTATATAAATACTCTTTTGTGAAAGGAAAATATTGTTTAGAGTCTGTGCAATATTTCATGAGATTTTTTTTAAATTATCTTCACTTTGGAGTGTAGGAAGTAAAACATTAGCCTGAACAACAGTCATACCTACATTTTGCTGTTCTTATCACCTGTGACAGGAATCTCCAGGTGATATCTGGGAGCCAGAATACAACCAGCACCTACCTGAAGAAAAATGAAAATGGCAACTATTAATGAAAGTAGGATTTTAGCTCTTTAAAGATATAATAAGTGTATAGCAAAACAAAACCCAGAAAAACTCCCAAAGTAATTAGGGCCCTCTATACATTAAAACCCACTCTTTAAATATTTGTTTACAACATTTATAGAGCAGTTACACCTTGTTTACTCAGTGCTTGTGTTCTCTGCTCGCTCAATACTGTGAGAATAAAGATTTGGTTAAAGTCTAGGTAAACTGCCAGCACTCTGGCATGTCTGGATTCTCAAGAATCCATTGCTGCGGAAATAAAAAGGAAATTAAACCACTGGAAAAATTAAAAAAGTATGTTAGGTTTCTATGGAGCCTGATGAAATTTGGGAGCAAGGTTTAACTTGCCACTTAATTCACGTCATTTGGAGGTAAGGTTTAATGGACACTTACTTCACATCACTATGCAGTGACTGTGGCAGGGCACTGAAGGGCCCTGTGCTGCTGCTCAATGCTCAGCAGCACCCCAGGCCCCCTCTAAAATGACCCATGCACAGAAATCCTCTCCTCAAGGGGCAGAGTGGGCACCACCGCCTTTCAGACAGCTCTGGCCACTCTTCTGCAGAGCCTTAAACACTGTTCTGCAGTTTCTCAGTCCTCTGATACAATTCTTTAAAGCAGTGTCATTTCAATGGATGTAAAATTCAGCCACTTAGGCTGTCAGACTGTTTCAAGTAGTGCCACGGGCCAGTGCCATGACACTGCAGCCTATTTGTCATGTATTACAATGTAATATGTATTGAAATTAACCTCCTCCTCTGAGATGGTCCCTCTCACAAATGAAGCATGACTTGCAGTCTCTCAAGCATAGCCACAACTGCCTGAAGAACGGTCATCATCAAAAAAAAAAAAAACAACAACAAAACCAAAAACAAACAAACAAAAAACCAAAACCAAAACAGTTTTAAATTGTTTTTTTCTGCAGTTTCTCTCTTATTCATGTCTAGACCACTATAGTGCACTGCAACAGTACTTTTCCATGAGGTCTGGGATCTGGATCTTTTGGCTGTACTGGACATAAATTCTCTGATGATGATCTGGTATTATAATACTGCAAATCAGTCAAATGATCCCTGAGGTGAACTAGAAACCCTTACAGTATTCATCTACTCCTTATTTGCAGTAAGTAAAACCAGCAATCAGGCAGCAAGCACCTTCAAAGTAAAAGCTGCTGTTTTGGAATTAAAAGTCATAACTTCACAAGCAGTTTTAGAGCAAGACATATTGTTATGTATCACATTGCTACTAAATTAACTCTTATTCATGAAAGAAATTTCCTTCTTTTTTTTTTTTTTTTTAAACTAGATGTTCTCACCAAGTACTTAAAACAAAAATTCAAGTCCTGGTCAACTGAAACTCATAACAGTAGTTGCAATTATACCCATATAGAAATCTTTTATTTATTTTAACTAGTCAACAAAAATCTGGCTTCTAAAGGCCAGAGTTCACACCATAAGTACTGAGGAGAGCCACGTGTAGCACTCATAAGACTAGAGCACATTTACCACAGTTTATATTGCAATTGACTGTTGCAAAAAGTTACAAATTGTACTTGTAGAGCATCCTAAGCATGGGCAGAACACAGCCCCACTGCAAGTGCTGCTGGCATGCTGCTGCACTTTGAAGTCAGACCTGCTTGCAAGAAGATGAAACACCTCCCTGACAGTTTCCTGGGTCATCTGTGTGGGTTTTTTAAAAACCTGAAGCCTTCTATTTGATTTCTGAAATGCCCCAATACCATCCAGCCTCCCTTTCCCTTCCCACTCCATCAACAAGCAGGGCTTCCAAAATATCCACTCCTGGCCCTGCTGGCAGGTCCATCTGTGACCAAAATGTGCTTTTTCCTCTCTTCAGGGCCCATGGTCTGGGAAATGCTCATAAACAGGAATCCTCCTTCTACCAGAGAAGTGCTGCGAGGAGGGAGGCTAACCACCAATTTGAGGCATGCAATCTTTAGCTGGAATATTACTCCACATTCAAATTTTCCTCTGCTCCAAAACAGATGCTGGGGGGTATTTTTTCCTGTGAGCAGCATTTCTCTGGAGTAACTCCATGAATTTGATGCCGGAGGCTGAGCTCCATCTGCACATTTTGCTCCCAGTAATCAAACAGGGCTGAGGAAACACAGTGCAGTGCAGCTGGGCAGCAGGACAGCTGTAACACAGGAGCCCATGCCACTCAGGTCTGCCAGGCTGTCAGCAAATCCCCCACAGCACTGCACAAACTCCCATTGCTGTCACAGGGAATTTGGACTGTGCCTATGGCAGGCTCTCATCCCCAAAATAACTTACTTTGTCCCAGCCTTAAGAAAAGCATCCCAGGAGGACAAAGTGGAAGGGAACTCCTGGGCGTCTAGAGATTTACATCACTCCTGGCAATTAGTCAGGGGTGTGCAACATTTGGGGAGCCCCACACAAGCAGCAAGACAGGCAGATGACTGTGATGAGTTACAGATGTGATGGCAAGACCAGAAACATGGAGCTCCTCACTTCAGTTGTACCAAACCAAAGACCCTTTGACTACTCATCTATTCCTTTTTAACAGTAAGTAAAATCAGTAATTAGACAGTAAGCCCCAAGGACATTTTAACTGCAGAGTTTAAATGTGGGGGTGCAGAGGAAAGGACTGAGGAGCTGCTGTTAAGCACGGACAGAATATAAGGTTTCTTTGCTGTCTCTGCTCTGTATTTGCAGAGCAAATAAAAACTCCCAAAATAACCTGCGTCCAGTAGCTCTGTGGACTTTGTGCTGACACTGGTTTTAAACCACCTGCAGGTTTCAAAGTGCCCACAACCACGTCACATACTCTTCAGTATGCAAGAACAATGCAAAACTGTGAGAACTATGCAACATTGAAGACAGCATGGTAGAAAAACAACAAAGATGAGTTACTCTGTCCATCCACCTTGTGGATAGACATCCATCTGTGGATTTGCCCACAGAATTCAGACAAAATGCTTTTCTAATACCTCCAAGTGCAAAATACCACATCTGGAAACCAGGAGCACAGATGTTGTTGCTAGCAGATGGTAGAGGCTGCCTCAGAAAGCAGCAGATGGAATTTGAAATCACTGTGGATAACTGACTCTGCACAAGCACTTGGCATGCCATGGTAACAATGGCAGGCAGAGTTTGTGGATACAAACATCAAGAGCTTGATGCTCAAAATCTGAGCATCATTTTTTGGGAGCATCTAGAACACTGGGCTAACAGCTGGTGCTGGGTCACGAGAAACAGGAACAAGGAAGTTGCAGAAGAAAACATTTCCAGCTTCTGTACCAAATGTGTACAACATGAAGCTTCAAGTGCCCATTTTCTGCAGTTCATCCAAGAACTGAAGAGGTTAGTGGATAGCAGGAGACTGTCTGGGACTTCTCAGCCTTGTTGATAAGGATGCAGCAATCCACAGGCTGAAGATGAAGTCCAAAGCCCAGAGTGAAAATGCAATTGAAATTCTCAGTAATGACCACAATCAAAGAGTAGAACAGGTTCTCCCAGTACATGATGCATTGCCACTATCTTTAGGGCCAGCTCAGGGCACTAGCTTTCAGGGAGGAACATTCAGATATAGCTTTCAGAGTAAGTTTCTCAGATAAGCAATAGAGAGGGGGTGGGGAAGGGAATTGCTGCAGGTGGACAGTCACTTCTGAAGCAGGAAGGGCACCCACAAAGGGACCAGTCTGTGGGTGTAATTCACATTCCACATATCTGGCACTCTCAGATTTGCCTTGCTGCATGGAGGCAGTGACTAAATTAGAATTCTCATACTTCAACACTTCTCTTGCAAGGGACGACAATTTTCCCTTTGCTTGAGGTGCAATCAAGCCTTGGGAGTCTCCTGAAGAATGCAGGAGTTTCTACAGAGGTTTCTCAGTGACAAAAGGTTATTGGCACAGACTAGACCAGCCAGTCCTCTGTCTTGGCCAGGCTTCTCCCAGAGTTTGCACTACTCCATTCCCCAAGCAGTGGGGTGGTATGGATTGTCCTCTACTCTACTTACCAGTGACAGAAACAGCCCAGCATTTTGCCTAGCCTATACAACTCATTCCTGCTGGTTAATTAAACCACTTAGCCAAGGGTCAAAGGGCTAACACCAGCAAATGTATAGGATTCCTTAATCCTATATACAAACTACCAGCTTAGGCTACAGCAGCTGCTTTGCACACACTTTTTGCCAAGACTTGCTTTTTTTCCAGCATGATGACTCAACCCTTTCCTAGGAGGAAAATCACTAAGGTTTGGCAGGCTAAATAGTCCCTTGGCTGGGCAGTCTTGCCTATAGGATATGGAACTCGTTGAGATGAAGCAGAACAGATTATAGCTCTGCTACTGCAGCAAAACACAACTGCCATGTTTTATGCCAATATTCAAGTGGTATGTGCTGGATACATAAAAAATTTACTGCTGAAAATAGCAACTGCAGGCATTTAATGTATTGATGAACTAAATATACAAACATGTAATATGCAATGTTAAATAAGCAGGAATGCACAGATTTTTTTTTCTCTTTCATAGGACCAACTACTCTGTCTCTGTAAGGGCACCTTGAATACTTTGATTTCAAAAATATTAAGTATTCCATCACAGAAGGAAGGAGAAAATAATAACAGAATAATGACAATAATGTAGATTACCATGTGTCTAATGCCTCACAGCCCATGACAAGACTGAGCTCATCTTGCACAGCATGATGCAGAGTTCTAGCAGATACACCAGAACAGGATACTTATTTTCACTAACAATACAACTGCAATAGAGCAAAATCATCTTTCTTTAGTACCTCTGAATGTTTACCATTATATAAGCTCTATATGGAACATACAGAGTATTCTGGCAGCACTTGCCTAAGCACAGCTACTTTGTTGTTTCACTATCTAACCCTGCAAAGCTGAGTTTGGTTTTCCAGAAACATAAGGGTGGTACCCAAAATAACTCCAAAGCTTTCATGGTGTGACAAACAGGAGTTAAGGTAAGAGAGTTTTAGGTGACAGCAGATGGTTTGTGCTGCCCAGCTGCATTATTAGTTCTCTATTTAAGTTCATAGGGAAGCAATTTAATCTCAAAAAGGGACTACACAAGGTTCACTATTGCTTCCATGGGATCACATCGCCTCTAAATTCCACAGACCTTTCCACTGCACGTGTTACAAAGTCCTGGAGACTGGAATTTCTCCAGGGTGAGAGATACGTAACTGATGCTGGAGTTTGTCTGAGCTCTGGAGGGGATTAGAAACAAGCACACTTTTTAAGAGCATTTATTCTTTATTCTGGATCAGGAGCAGCAGGACTACCACACAGCCCTAGCTTGTACTTAGCTTTGACCTGCTCAACTCCCACTGACCATTGGTTAATAGCAGCATCAGTGTTTAGGACAGCATGAAAGCAAAGGCTTTCAACTCGTAAATAACCTGAAGAACAATTGCTGACTTTGTTTCTCACCCCCTTGGGTCTTGAGTTGAAGTTTGCAGTAGCATATAAAATGGAGTGTGCCACAGAACAGACTGGCAGGCTCTAGCTCAGACCAGACCCCACCTAACAGGTCTAGGTCTGTGTTTCACCATGTCTTAAAGTTGAGACCAGATGATGGTCAGACAAGGAAAAAAATCGTTCTCTAGAAGCTGTCTCTATAATGAAAGTGAAAGATTAATCATGTCTCACTTAACTGACTAATCTTCAATCAGTCGAGGCAGATATTAAACATGTACCTCAAATAGCATCTAAAGCAAGCATTACTGTGTACCCCACACTACTACTCACTTCACAAGTGCACCTGCACACCCACTGGTCAATAAGCTGTACAGATACTTTGTCAGCATTGTTTAGATAAAAAAATAGCTTGAGGCAAGGGTTGTTTAGCATATGTTTATTTGCACAAGGATTTCAGCATCATTAAGGTCCAAACCCCAATTTCCAAGGACGACAAGTGAACACCACAGTGCAGAACAGTAGACAAAGTTACTGTGACCAATCTCACATCTGGGCTCATCACAAATCCAAGTATTTCTAGTACCCTGTTTTGCCAGCTAAAAGCAGAGGGAGGGGGAGAAAGAAAAAAAAAAAATCACTTTTTCCAAAGAGATGCGAGACAGGTTTTCCAAGAGCTGACTTCTTTGAATAGTAAAAAATAATTAGAAACACAGGGAAAAAAAGGCCTTCTAAATTTCAATGGGAAGTGCAGTTTTATTCAGAGAGACAAGCCCAATCCAGACATTTAAGTGAGAAAATCCAGAGTGCACCAACCATTCCCCCCAAAGTTTCTACTACAGACCAATGTCTCACTGTATATCTAGCTTCACTGAAAATAAAGAACATTTATGAAATACACTTAACTGTATTCAAGAAACAATTGAGCAAGACTTAGGTGTAAGGGCTAGAAGTTGTATTATTCATTTGGCTCTCCCAGTGCCCAAATTAGACCAAGCTGCTGGTGGCTGCAGTCAACTTACTGCTCATTCCTGTGCCTAACAATTACAGAATCCTGACTGAGCTGAGTGACAGGAATGGAAAACAAGTACCATCAGTACACCGACAGTTTAGGATTAAGGCAATTTGTCCAGGTTCTCTTCTAAGAGGCCTTTTCCCAGCTACTCATATGGTGACAAGCAGAGAGCACTAGTAACATCAGTGGTTATTCTAGGAATTGGGAACCCACAAAGCCCAGGCACATACCAAATGCTTAACTCCAGAACTCAAGTCCAAAATATGAATCTTTAGGTTTCAATAAAAAGCTCTAGGTATTTGGACTAGATTTAAATACTACCTACTGCTATGTAGAGGAGATGATTAAGTGAAAGCATGAAGATCTTTTGAAAAAATGGTTGTCCAGAAGCAAGCAGTAGTCTTAAACCCCCAGCTCAGTGATTGACTGACAGAGCTGAGGACAAACACAGCAATAATTAAATCTTTAGCAGAGGAAGCACAAACTATGCTTTAGCTTACAACTTGTTACAGTGACCATGGATGAGCACAGGACTTTTACCAAAGTGACTAAAACACAGTCTTCTACCAGGTCTCTTTGGTAGCATCTCTGTCAAATAAAAAGTCTATCTTACAGTGGAAGTCACAACAACAAACTGCAAGTCAAGGGGAACTTGGCAATAAATGTTGTCAACAGGTGCTGAACCTCAGACTGGCTTTGTCCAGCAGTGCTGACAAGCTACACCAAGCAAACAGCTATTTTACACCACAGCCTAGTTAGTAGAAGCTTGATCCTGAGGAATGATGCACTGCGTGTTACTGCAGCTTTGTTTTAATGCCACTGCCCAGAGGGAATGTATCAGGTAACAGTCTGAAGTACAGTAGTCTCTCCCTAAGCCCCACATGACACACAAGAGGTTAGAAGAGATTTGCAGAGGCATTATTAGTGCTGAGGAGTGACTGAACCAAGCAGGCATCCTAGACTCAGCCTAGGGTCATCACTTTTACCCAGTGCTCATTCTCAAATTACCCCTTGCAACAAGGGTCACCACAAACCTGAACCCAAACCAGCTAACCCAAGTTAAGCCACTGCCACTGGCACCATCAAGCTGCCAAACAGGGAACACAGGAGTCCTGCAAAGCTCAAACCCAGCCACGCAGCTGCTCAGAAAGCAGCAACTCAATGTGGAGCTTCCTCAGAGGTCTCAGCATCAAGTTACAACAGCAAAAGCACAATAGTTATGGCAGGAAACTTAACTTCTCCATAGCTCTGTCTCACTAGGAATCCAATCCAGCCTTTTCTCCTTCTCTAGGATTTCCTTTTCCAGGAGATGCACCTGGCCTGATGTCCAGCAGCCAAGGCATTAAAGACTAATAAAACAAGTCTGTGTTTCCAGCTTGTGAGGACCCCTCCCAAGCATCTCACCACTTCTTCCATGCAAGCCAATGCACAAAAACAGTTCCTAAAGATCAGACATGACATCAGAGAGAAGGCAGATACCTGAGTCTGAGCCCTTCTAGGCAACTGTTCACTTCTGCAATGGCTATAGCATAGGCTGGCTTCAAAAACATCTATGCAAGAGATGGCAGCAATTACAAACTCTTAAGTCTTCTTTATAGTGACACTCTATACTAGGCCAAGTATTGCTTTCCATGCAGGAGTTATTCTTGTCTAGGACTGCATTCCAGCAGTAAGCTTGCACTAAGTTTAACACATATGACAACACTGGCATCATGATAGTTTTTAAAAAGTCAAAGTCTTGGATGACAGATGTCTTGTCTGTAAACCACACCAAGTCCAAGCCACAGTTAATGAAAAAGGTGGCTTTGCTTTCAAGTTTAGCTACTTTGGCTGACTAATCAGGAAGCCTTTAATGAAAAAAGCTCACAATATAATCCACCAAATTATTTGTCATTTTGCTACCGAAGTTGCTATCAAAACTGTTCAGGAACAGCAGGCTAAAGCCTGCTTAGCTACACACAGTCCACTTAGTAGACTGTGTCCCTCCCTGCCTTCCTAAGCTAAATGAAGTCTGAACAGAGAAGTAGCCTCACTGCTCTGTTGAGACAGTCTTTACAAAGTAGTTATGAAAAGCGGAAAGAACTTCTTGGTCTTTTGAGAAGCAGGCATTTTTTACTTTTATTTAAGCACAGTGCTGCTGCTGTTTTCCACGTTGAATAGCAACCAAACATTGGTGTTCCACCTGCTTTCTGCTTTACCTTCTAAGCCTTAATAATTTGTTGGATCAGGCACTTCGGTCTTACAAGCTTGCAGAAACAGTAATAAATAGTTATAGAAGCAATAAAAAAGATTCAGTGAACAAGCATTCTTGAACATTGCACCAGCACATAATAAATAGCTCTAAGATTTGCCTTTCTAGTCTACATCTCTGGTTAAACAAAAACTCAAGATCATTGTTATATGTATTTTACTATTATAATTCAGTGAAGATCATCCGGTTAATAACACCACTACATAAATAATTGAGGAATTTTTAACCTTCCTTATGAAGCCCAGGAGTCTCAAAGCAGCAAGTTCAGCACACACCCTTCAGGAAGATCAGCCCTCTGTACCTCCAAGGGAGTGCATATTCTTCCAGAGACTATTCTGAACTCAGGCCCAAACTTTCAACACATACAGCTTCTGTGGAGAGCTCTGCTTAGCGTTTGTACACCCCTTCAAGTGAGGGTTAAGAGCAGTAAAAAGGAAGAATTTTACCCTAACCATTCAAAATGCTGTCTCATACAGTGATCAGGTGATAGGGATAACCCAGTAAGCTCAGTGGTGACAGAAAGGCAAACCTTCAGGACCGGCCTGAAGTTGGACAATAAGAAATTCATTTTAGGAGGCACTTCAGAATTCATACTGTGGCAGGAGTGCACATAATCCTGCAACTTATAGTGACTTGGGATTTTTGTTGGTTTTGCTGCAGACCTGTGAGGAAGAAAATCTGGTCAAACCCCAAAGTAAGAGCTGTGCTACTTTCCAACTGTGCCAAAATTGTCTTGAAAGATAGTCAGAAAAGCTTTAGCTTCATGCTGGACTCAAGAATATTTTTCCAAGTTCACTGTTCAAACTGTGGCTCCAATTCTATTTAAAGCTTCAATTTCTCCTTTCAAGAACTTTTTACATTACCAAGTTTTAGATTATGTTTTAGTGTGTTTTTAGAAATGCCACCTTCCAAGTTTTTGTAGTCAAGAAAAATTTAACCATCTTATGCTTTATGAATAGACTTACTAAACTATCTTCAACTTCCAATAAATTAGTCTTGAACTCAAGGCAGGACCACATCGCCACAGGCACTACAGGAAACAACATTTATGTCCTCTACAAGACAGACAGTATCCATGCTGTTACCAGCTCTACACAGACACCAAGTGAAAGCGACCCAAGCATAACATGAGCCCAGTCTTGGCACAATTAGCTCAAGAGAAATTTGGCCAGAACTTGGACTGAGGAAGAGTAATGAGGTTAGGAAATAGAAAGCAGAGTTTTGCTGCTACTCCAGGAGCAGCTTCTGCTTAAGGCATTTTACAGTCAATTAACCAACCCAGTTTACTGAATACTCCACTTAGATCCCACGTTAACAGCCACTTCCAGAGCTAGTACAAAGTTTCTCAATTATTCCTCTTAACATCTGGCTGCTGGTTCTCTTCCCCTGATGAAGAGGTAATAAGGCTTTTTGGCATTTGTAGAGATACACTTAAAGATTCATAGCAGGTCACCTGGCTGCATAATCCCACTGCACACCAGGAAATGGACAGTCTGATACAGTCATGTTTCCATTAGAGAACATCCAACTGACACTTATTACTCGTCTATATTTACACTCTTGGCTTTCAGTAGTCTCCAGCCAGGAGCACTCGAGGGAAGCAATCAATTGCAAGGCAACCAAGTGGGGTAGGACTGGCTGTACAGCACAGGGGCACTTGCCAGATAGTAGTTGCTGAAGTTTGCATCGCTGACATAAGGTGCTGGCTGGTAGTAACAGGTGACATTAGTGGCATTAGGGATGACGTTCTGTTCTGCCAGCACCTTGAGTGCCAGCAGAGAAATCAAATTGAGAGTCTGCCTTCGCTCGTGCCCCATGAGGCAGACGGTGCTCTCATTCACCACCCTGCGCAGAATCATGAGGTAGTCGTACTTGCTCCTCTCTTCTTTGGAGAAGTGGTTCTGGAGGTAGGTCTCCAGCTTGCGCTGCTGATCCAGGATGTCTGGGAAGTCTATGAAGAATCGGGAGCACATGTAGCGCTCCAGCGTTTTGATCTCGTCCTTATCCATGGGCCTGAAGTCTCGTACTAAGAGGTTGCTATACTTCAGCAGCCCACCACCTCGGATCTCTTCAGGATTTTTGGTAGCTATCAGCTTGTTCTGGAGATGATCAAAAGCTGCTTCAAAGTCTCCATACATGCTCTCCCCAATCACAGTTGGATGGAAGTGTTCCGACATGGGTGTTTCCGAGTAGTCATAGTAAAAGAGCAGGGAGTCCAGAATGATCTGGAACGAGTCCACACTGAACTCAAACTGCCGCCGTATGCAGTCTACAAACTTAAGCTCCACGTTTTTGCCATGCTTGTTGGAAAGTGATATCAAGCTCCAACGGTCAGTCTCCGTGTACACTTTGACCAGCTTCTGGATGTAGGCTTCCTTCAGTGTTACGGGACTGATTTTCAGCTTGCTTACTCCTTCTGGCAGGAAATTCAAGAGGGATCTCAAGACCACATCTCGAACTAACTGAAACTCTGCCTCACTTGAAAGAGAAACTTGAAAAATGAGATCCAGGTCTTTGCATCCCAGCCCATTATCCTTGACCAGGACGTGACCAGCTGCAGAACCGTTCAGACGGACATCGTGGACCACAATGCCGGCTTCGCTCAGCCGGCCCCGAACGGTCTGAACAATGTCCTTCAGAGTGATCTTCAGCGTCGGGAAGTTCCCCCGCCCATGGATGGGAACCACCTCTGTGAGAACCTCGTGCAGACGGCTGACCTGCTCCCAGTTCAGTACACTGCAGGACATGGAGTCTGCTCTGCTGCTTCCTTTGCCTGCCATCTTAGGGCTTTTCTTCTCCAAAGAAACTGTACAGAGGTAGAATATAAAAAGACAAGTCAGAGCTTCGGTTTATGCTTCCTAGAGCTATTCCTAGGCTCTGTTTTTCTGTCCATTCACACAGACACAAACTAGACAGAAATAACTATGTATCAATGATTATCAGCAATTTTCACCTGAAATGAGACAACAGCTTTTCTATTGGTGCAGGCAAAAAAAAAAAAGTTGCCATTGTTCTTTTTTTTTTTTGGTGAGATAGAGTTACTTCAGGAAAGTAGTTTGTGTCAAATGGAAATTACCAAAGATGACACAAGCTAAGGCAAAAGTCATCAGCAGCACCAGCAGAAGTGAGATGAGCTGCAAATGACATCTGAGAGGCAGGCTTTGAAGTTGTTTCATGATGCGTATAAAGCTCAAACTGCTGTCTCCAACTAACACAACTGTAGAACAGCCTCAGGTGTTAGTTTCAGTGCTTAGACATCCAGTCCACTGATAACTCTTAAATTATGTCAGAGATACAAGATTTCTTCCTATACATAGAATGCTTTCCTTTCTAAATGATCCACCATCTAGCACTCACAGGATAAAGGTCAAGTACATCTTGCTCCTGCAAAAAGCTGCAGCTCTTCAACATCCTGGACAGAATTTCAACTGCAAACTCAGGTAACAGCATTCAATGGGCACTCCAGTCTTTGTAAGCAACACTTTACCTTTCTTCAGAGACGCTGCCTAACCAAACTACCTTTCTGGAAATGTTCATACTTGCCCCAAGTTCTGCTCATTTGTGAAGGGCAAACAAGCTTGTAAGACCTGGGACAAATTCAGATGATGGATATTAAGTTCATGTTACTCTTTCAACACCCAGACTCTCACTAACCAGACTAGTCACAGCCTTGTCTGAACATTTTAAGTACAAGAGAATGATCCAATTAGCTGTGACAAGATTCCTTAAGCCACCTGCCTTTTGTAGCATGGAGATACTTACAGATGTTCTGTCATGCAACTCAAAACAGTGTTAATACCCTTTTCTTATTTTAAGTCTTCCAGGTTTCTGTGTAGCCAGGTGCTTCCTGACAGCTACAGACTAATTTAGGCCTCACCTTCTTCTGCCCCAAGTACTCCTGAAGACTGCAGCTGCCAAGGTCAGACTAGTCAAACTTAAGCTAATTAACTCTTGCCTACCAAGGAGGAAAAACCAAACCCTATAGTTTCCTAGCATGCAACAGCACAGTTCATGGAACATTTTTAAGCAAGTTCCAAAGAACAGCTATTGTCATCTCAAAGCTCCCCTTTTTCAGCTTTTCATTTTTGAGCAACTCATTTGACTTACCACCTCTTTGGATGAAGAGAGCCAAACCTAGAGCAAGAACGCAGTGAGGTTAAAATGCTTCTGGGGAAGTAGCTTCTGCCTTTGAGCAGGAGCTGCTGCACTACAAACTGTGCTGCCATGGATCACATCAGCAGGTACAAAACAAACCTCTGATTTGCAAGATGATTAATCTAGGACAAATCAAGAGGTTCTTCAAGCTTGATCTTTAATGCTCCATCACAGCATAAACACAAAAGCATCAAGCCTGCCAGCAGTTGCTCTCAGGCAGTTCAAGCACATTAAAGTACATTTCCTCAGTAAACTCACTGCGTTTCCATTAAATCCTTCAGATCACTAAAGAACACAGGAGTCTTCCCACAACTTCTAACTGAAGCTGCAAGTGCTTTCAGAAACTGCCTCTGAAACTATTCCCTCTCCTTCTTCCCATTTGTAGCCCTCTCTGTAGTTAAGATAACACACGCAGCTCACTGACCCAGTGACCAGAAAGGATTTGGACCAGTGCTTCCAACCCCACCACACACTTGGTTCTGTTTGGTGACCCTCACCTAGGAGAATAATGCACATTGCTGCCCCGCGGGGAGAAAGATAAAGCATTTCATTTCTAGCTCAGTGGAGGGTTTAATTCTCAGGCTATCAACCTCCAAAGCCTCCCACTCCCAAATCACTAGTGTTTGCCTACTCGGCAAGGTTTATGTTAGAGACAACAGATTCCTAGCGACCCCAGTGGATTTGGGATGCTAACAGCCCCCACGCCTCTTGTTTCACTGCCAGCCACTCCCTTCACAAGACTGACACCTGAAGACACTCACTCCTTGGGAAGAGCACCACTACGGAGGCAGGAGGCACTATGGTTAATACCGAGCGTAAAGAGCATTGAAAACAACACTCAAACCAGAAGCAAAAAAGAGCGAGGACTGCACACCTTCACCTTGGCCACGACGAGGTGCGCTACCCTGCAGCAGCAACTTTCTCCTATAAGACACATATAATTTGACACAACACCCAAAAGAGTCCAGGGGCCTGCCCCTGCTCCCTCCGCCTTACGCCGCCTCCAGCACCCACAGCAGCGACAGCCCCCAGGAGAGCCCGCCCGCCCCGGAGAGGGGAGAGGAGCCCCGGCCCCGCCGCTCACCTCGGCCCCGCCGCTCACCCCGAGCAACCACGCCAGCCCCGCCGCTGCCCGCCACGGCCCTTTATGGCCCTGCACCGCCGCCCCGCCCCGGCCCGCCCGGCCCCGCCCGGCCCGGCTCGGCCCGGCCCTCCCGCCGCAGCGGGGGCGGCTCTGGCCGCCGGGCCGGGCGCTCCGCCCGGGAGCCCCGCGGCGCTCGGGGCGGGCCCCAGCCCCGGAGCCCTCGCCCGCCGCCTCGGGGGCTCGCCCCGCGAGCTCCACACGCAGCGCCCAGCTCCCCCCTGCCATAGAAACACAAACTTGGCAAAGGGCCCCGCGGTTCTGGAAGGGCATTGCGGGGCTGAAGCGCCTCCAAAGAAGAGCAACGAAGTTGGTGAAGGATCTGGAGCACAAGTCCCGTGATGAACGGCTGAAGGAGCTGAGGTTGCGTAGTCTGGAGAAAAGGAGGCTCAGGGGAGACCTTATTGCTCTCCACAACTGCCTGAAAGGAGGATGTAGCCAGGCGGTGATAGTCTCTTCTTCCAAGTGACAGGAGACGACAGTCTTACGCTATGGCAGGTTCAGGTTGGACATGAGGAAGAAATTCTTCACTGAAATGGAGATTACACGTTGGAATGGACTGCCCAGGGAGATGATGGAGTCACCATCTCTGGAGTTGTTTAAAGGAAGACTGGATGTGGCACTCAGTGCCATTACCTAGTTGACATGGTGGTGTTTGGTCATAGGTTGGAGTTGATCACCTCAGAGATCTTTTCCAGCCTAATTGGTTCTATGATTCTGTGAATCTGTGGGTTTACTGAAATAAAACAGGGCTTTCCAGAAGGCACCTTGTCCCAGACAGAAGAGCTGTCAGCAGAGATCCCAGACATCCTGCTCTTCCAAAGAGTTCTCTGTGGTGCACGACTGGCAACAGCCAAAGCAGGCACTTATCCAGAGCCTACAAGGACAGGCTCACAAGGATGTCAGAGCAGTGCTACTGGAAACTCTGGCTGATGGGCTGTGGGAGGCTCTGAGCACACGGACAAGGATGATGGAATCACTGGACAGGAATTCACTTGGAGATGCAGTGTCATAAAAACCAGCTGGGGGTTAATAGTGCAGGGTGCAAGATCATGCGTTCTGGGGGCAAAAGTCACCATTTCTGCTGAGAACATAACGTTTCATCAAATACTGGGGTATCTGCCTTTTGTTAGGATAATCAGGACTCATAGAAGCAGGGAGAAAAATCAACACAACCTAGGGCAGGCCAGCTGACATAATCCTAGTAGAAATAAAAAATGTACTTATAAAGCATTGGAAAAAAAAAAATCACCGCTACATCTGTTATACTGTTTGGCCATACACAGTCAAGAAAGATGAATTAAAACCTGCACACATATGGAGAAGAGCTGGCCTTGAATGGGGAAACTGGAAAGCTCCTTTTTGCCTAGCAAACACAACAGGCTGCCTTGTTTCACCAACAAAGCCAAAGCTGAGCAGGAATATGGATAGGTTAGATAATTATTTATTTTATTCCAGTATTGCCCCACTGGGATAAATAACAGAAAACAAAATGACCCATTTAAATTAAAGGATAATATTGCACAAGAATCAGATTTGAGGCAAGCTACCATCTTGTTGTCCAATGAGATAAATAATGAGATTTCAGAGCCTTGCAGGAGGGAAGGGAATAAAACTAGGTTTAAGATGAAGCTAGAAAAGAAAATTTGTAATATGATTGATTGTGGCGGTATGGAGCTGGACGTGAGGATCCAGATGTCTCTCAACACTTTTTCCCTATGTTTCTAAAATTAGAAAGAGGAATAGGGAACTCAAACAGAAGTAGTAGCACACATGAGAGAAGCATAACCACTTGTAAGGAAATGTCTCACTTGGAGATTAAAACAGTGAATGATCTCACCTCTTAAGCATACTTCTTCAGCAAGATTTCTGCCTCAAATAATATTGCCTTTTGACAACAACTGATGATTTTGGGCAGCATATTTTCTGTTGTCACATGGGGAGTAATTAAAATACTTATTATGAAATATTTTCTATTGGGAATATTTATTAGATACCAATATAGACAAAGATAAACTGCAGTAGATACTGCCATTATGGATGTTAAAGTATTAATCAAAGGAAGAAATGTGAACTCAATACTTTAAAGTTCATACTTTACGTTATTTGTTTAAAAGTTCTTGTTTCACAAAAACATTTTTAAACACAAAGAGGTATCTCCACTCTGTTTTAGAGTGTTTTCTTTATCCTCTGACTAGCAGACCTTGAGTGTTTGTCAGGGTAACAGCACAGTACTGTCTGCAGAGAACTTAGACCTCCTGACAATAAGCTTGTTCTTTTTAATTGCTTTTCACAAGTGCCACACAAAGGGTCCTTGGGATGGGAATTGGACATGCCATTAAAGCTGGCTGGACCAGGCTCCTAAGTAAATTGCAGGAATAATGAGGCATGCATCTTTGAGGAATGAATGAGCCCATTTACCCCTAAGGAGAATCTGCGTTCTGCTACACATCCACCTGTGTCTGTGCAGTGGATTATTGTGCCATGAGGACAGAAAACATGGAAATATACAACTCCCTGCTGGGACAAGATATTAAAAACCATGGGCTACTCCTCAGGTGCTGTGGCTGCTGAGGTGGCTGACACAGCCCAGACACAGCTCCAGGGTACAATCTTAATGTTTAGCAGTTATTTAGGACCTTCCTGCCAGCTCTAATTCTAAGTCTAGGGAGAAGTAATGGGTGAGCCCAATCTTTGCAAGACACACTTTCTCCAAGAGTGACTGGGATACAGATAAAATCCTGCCAGAAGACAGTGAGTGCTGGCAGCCACCATGCTCCTCTGCTCTTGGACAATTGTCATCTCTCCCCTCTCCCACAGCTGCTCCATCCCTCATCTCTTCTGCCTGTTCCTCCAGTGTTTCCTCCCAGCTTCCTCCCTCCTCCCCTCTCCTGGGGTGTACCCTTCTTCAGGATACACAGCACTGGACGTGTTTCAAAGGGTTTTCAGACAGAGGATGGGGAATGAAGAAGGATCAGCTGGCTCCTGGGAAGGCAGCGTGACAAAGGGGAAAGAGTCTGGGAGCTGCCAAAACAGAGGCAAGTACAGAGTTATGTTAAAACAGTGCAAGTTGTTCGTTTTCATCCAGTAAATAGGGCAGCAAATCTGGCAGAAGAAACTCACTTAAAAGCCTGTAAGTGAGCTCAGTGACCTGGCACTGTCAGATTAGTTTCCTTATGTGATGCATTGCTGAACGTAATGTGTCATCATAAATCTTGGTTGCTACAGCTGTTAAAGCCATAAAGTGAAGCAGAGTTATTAATACCCAGTAGTAGTAGCTGTCAGGCTCCATTCTGTAATTGAGCATCAGATCTGCAGTTGGAAAACTCTTCTTTTTTGTCTGACATGTGGAGTCACTGCATGTCTGCAGATGCTGAGAGAGTGGAGACAGGTAGGAACATCCCACCCACGCAGGGCTGTGATGAAATCCTCCTGCAGAGCATCAAGAGTGAGCCTCTTTCTCGGTTGTTTCTCTAGCTGCCTCTGGAAGTCTGAGGTTCCCTGCTAGGAGATGAAGCAATTCTTCCTCCTGATATATGGATAAAGATAAACACGTGAATATAGATACACAGAGTACAGTTATGCAGGGAACAGCAGCCTTTAAAAAATCAGAAGATAAATTTGCTGCTAGAAGCACCATGACTGCTGGAAATCCCTGCTCTAAGGGATGCGATGCTGCTGTGGAGGACTTCCCAGCTCCCACAGAGTTCTGAGCTCAGCAAAACACCCTTTCTCCAAGAGGCAAGAAATGGTACCAGGCGCTCTTCACCAGCAGGACCCATGCAAAATAAGTTCCTGCTGCATTTAGATGTGAGGAAGACACAGAAATCCATAGCTGCTGTCTCTCAGGTATGGCTTTTTGAAGATGTCCCCACTACTTTGCTGTGTGCCACCCCTGGCGACCCGAGCTGTGGGCTGCATTCTCTTCTCACAAATCCTCTGATGTACAGACCCCAAACTACCCAAAAGCCAGAAGGAACAGGGCCACCCCATGGTGTGATGAAAGATGCAGACAAATCCTTCTAGGAGGAAAGAGGGTGTTATGCCTCTGCCCAGGCTGCGGCGCTTTTGCTCCCATAGCAGGAAAATCGGTTTTGCTGGATCCTGGTTGTGCTGCGAGGATCCAGAGTGGGCAGCCCACAGAAGGCTGGCATTTTCTTTTCCCTTAGGAAGCAGCAGGGCAGACACATGCAGAGATGGAATGCACTTGCTGGAGAGAGTGAGCAGCAGCCCATCATCTGACTGGCTTTTTCTTTGCACCTGAGCTCACCCCAACTGTTAATTAGTCACACGGTTTCCTGGAACCTGGGGGAGAACATCACAATTTTCGGTGGTAGAGGAGAAGAGGATGGGGGGAGGCGGAGGTGGGGGGAGAACAAGCATTT
The DNA here is from genome assembly GCF_036417665.1 of Passer domesticus. Lineage (NCBI taxonomy): Eukaryota > Metazoa > Chordata > Aves > Passeriformes > Passeridae > Passer > Passer domesticus. The sequence goes on along the minus strand of NC_087475.1, from coordinate 106,195,290 downwards.
GCAAATCAGACTGAAAAGAAATATTTACTCTAATTTGGGAGTCATGAGCAAATTCAGGACACATCGCCTCAGGCTGCAGGTGTCAAACACAGCGAAGGGGGTGTGCAGAGTAACAGTGAGGTTTAGGGAGTGCAGTTTCAGTTGTGTGAAGCCCATTAGGTACAGAGCTATCTGTGGGCTCTGCCTCAAGGACTTTGTACTTAACCCCACTACAGCTTTTCAGTTTGAAATTGCATCTTTTTCACATTCCCTCATTATCCATGGCTTTGGAAAGCAACATGAAGGACTGCAGTGCTAATACTACCACTGGACCAACCTCTTGGGATCCTGCATCCAGCCTTGCCAGGTTTAAGTTGCAGACAGTACTGTTTGCCTCTCCACATTCACAGATTTGAAGGTTAACAGAGATTACTAACCACGCCTTAGTATTCATACAATACCTGGATAATATAACCCTGCTGTAAAACTCATAGCCCCTTGAGTAACTTGCAGTTGTCTGCAGACTTTTTTCAGATCACTCAAGAAATGAATAATCTGTGTTTTCCCCATGGTAATTTGCTACAATTGTTATCTGCTTTCACAAGTAAAGGTCCATATACAGTTTTATCTGGTTTTAATTTCCACCTGTCTTTCTTTTCAGTATGTATGCTTTTTCCCCCTGCTGTTACTGGAAAGTTGCCTGCATTTTTAAATGCTTTTTCAGTAAACCTTTTGTTTCTCACTGGTGGCAATGGCAACTGGAAGAGGACATTTTGCACATTTATGTAGCTTAAAATAATCTAAATGAGAGCTGTCAGAGACTCCCCTTGCTCAGATACACAGGCACACCCTCTTGGTCATGTTCATGCAGTTTAGAACTGATCCATCCAAAGAGGGGATCTGCCTTTCCCTGGAGCAGCTTTCCTGCTGGACTGCTGCACAATCCCACAATCACACAGGCACTAGGGCAAGCATGGGAGGTGAGGCAGGATGGCAGCAAACTTCAAGCAGTGCCCTTGCACTCTTGGAAACCTCGGGGCCAATCTCAACTACAGTCATCTCGGTCTCTCAGTGGGTCACCAGCAGCGCACGGAAACTCCACAGCTCTGGAAGCTGCCGTCCCACTGCCCATCTCCCAGCACGAATGGCAACTGGTGCATGCAGTCTGCTGGCACTGGTGAGGAAATGTCTCGTGGGCAGCATCCTCAGCAGCATCTCTGTGGTGGCCCATCCCTCCTGCAGCATGGCAGCTGCTCCATGGCTCCACAGCTCCACCCGCCTCTCCTGCGGGAAAGCGATAACAATCTCCCTTCCCACCAGGTTTCAGTCTCACCTTATCAGGTGTGAGGTGACTGCCAGTCTCACCTCCTCTGTGGCTAGTCAGCATCCTGCAAGGATCCCAGAGGCCCTTGCAGATGTTTTTGCAACAGTTTTGCCTACAGCTGTCTCGCACGGAGCTGCACTAGAACAATCCCCCAGTGACAGTAATTAGGAATTTTAGGCTCTTCTATCCCATATAGTGGAGACGGGGTAAGGTTCTGTGTCCCAACCATGGAGAGAGTGTAGCACAGGTCTTTATAACAAAATTTGGCATTTTGCCATGATAAAAAAGTGGATGGAGCCAGGCTCTTCTCACTGGTGCTAGCCAGTAGGACATAAGCAGAAACTGATGCACAGTTCTTCCTCCTGACCACGAGGAAGAACTTTACTGTGTGTGTGTTCACGCACTGGAACAAGATGTCCAGAGAGATGTGGAGTGAGACAGAAAACAGCTGGCAAACAAACTTTCTAATACAACTTAAAGTGTTAGAAAGCAGGGATTCTTTATTATGAGTGTGCTGGATACCCAGAAGGTATCTTCTCTAATATAGCTGTGTCCAGAGTAAAATCCCATCATGACCATATATATTCATTGCAGTGTACTTCCTACACAGAAACATCACTATTTCTAGAACTAATTTGCATGGATCCACCTCAGAAGTCTTTTATGGTCCTAGAGGGTAATCTAAATGGGTCTGTGGTGGTCATACTCACTGAGTGGCCCCGAGAGGAAAGCTGATGTCTTTATGAACAATTTGATGAGTGAAGGTATGGGTGTTAAAATCTTTGAAATGGGTCTTAATGTTTCTGCCAGTTTTGGGCAGCAGAGCCCAGAGTGCTTGGCTCCTGAAACAGACAAGATTGAACTTCTAAATTGTGGGGTGAAATAGTAGGTTCAAGGCGGGGATATGTGTTAGGCAGTTCAGGAAGGCTGTACCTTCCCAGTACCTTGGCAATGGGGAAAGGAAGAGGGCAACATGCGGCCAGGAGTTTAGGATAAAAGGCGGCTGTGCCCTCCGAAACCTCGAGAAAGCAAACTTTGTAGGTGTGTGCCCCAGTGAACTCTCCCTTTATTCAAATAAAGTTGCTGGACATCTCTGTCTCCTTTTTGGACATAAGCATCTGGCATTTGTGGATTTTCCTGACACCCCCAATGATGCAGATGACCTTGGCTTGAACTTCTTTTAGGGCATGCACTGATGCTTCTTGTTACATGGCTTTGCCACAAAAGCCACTATACTCCTTGTTATCTGTTTATTCACTGGTTCCAGCTATATTTAGCATCCTGTGTGTCTACTTTTATACTCCTTTATCTATTTTGCTAGTTAGTATTTAAGTTCTATTTAGCAGCTTCAAGGGGAACTGAAAGCTTCTCTTCTTGTGTTGTCTGTCAGGAGTCTCCCTCACCGGAGATACTCCAGAGCCGCCTGGACACAATCCTGTACCGTGTGCTTTTGCACGACCCTTCTTCAGCCGGGAGGTTGAACCAAATGACACGCTGTGGTCCCTTGCAACCTGACCGCTCCTGTGATACAAGTTCTTTTTCTGAGCATTTTTAGGGAGACAGAGGGGTGGGAGGAAAAAAAAAGACGCGTTAAGACAGACACTCATGGACGCGGCGAGGAGAGACCCGCCCCAGCAGGCACAGTGCGTGGCCATTACCACGGAAATTATTATTTCCACACTGGCAAGGGAAGCGGAAAGCGGCGCCGTGCCGGGGGCGGCGCTTCCCGCCCGGCTCCCGCGGCCATGGCGGCTCCCGGCGGGATGGTGCCGGTGCTGGCGGGGCTCTACGTGGGCGGCGCGGAGTCCTGCTCGTCCCCGGAGGCGCTGTCGGCGGCGGGCGTGGTGGCGGTGCTGACGGTGGACGCGGAGGAGCCGCCGGCCGTGCCGGGCGTGCGGACCATGCACGTCCGGGCGCGGGACGAGCCCGGCGCGGACCTGCTGAGCCGCCTGGACGAGTGCGCCGCGTTCCTGGGCGCGGCCCGGGCGGGCGGCGGCGCCGCGCTCGTCCGCTGGTGAGCCCGGGGCCGCGGCGGGGCCCAGCGCCGCCCGCGGCCGCGCTGCCGCTGACGGGCCGCCCTTGCCTTGCAGCCACGCCGGGGTGAGCCGCAGCGTGGCCGTGGTCGCCGCCTACCTGATGAAGACGCAGGGGCTGGGCTGGCAGGAGGCGCTGGCCGCCGTGAGGGCCGCCAAGCCGGACGCGCAGTGAGTGTCCCGCCCGCGGCCCCGCGCCCGCCCGGCCGGCCGGGGCCCCCCTCACTCACCCCGCTCTGCTCTCGCCCCCGCCGCAGGGTGAACCCCGGCTTCCAGGGGCAGCTGAAGCTCTACGAGGCGATGGGGTGCGCCGTGGACACCAGCAGCGTCCTCTACAAGCGGTACCGGCTGGAGATGCTCAGCGAGAGGTTCTCCGGTGAGTGGGGGCAGCGCGGGTGCGCGGAGCAGTCTCCCGGGCCGGGAACAGGCTGGCCCGGAATGAGCCCTGTCAGAGGGGCTTGACTTCGAGTGTTGCCCCCAAAGGAGCCGAGCCTGCACTTGGCCAGGGCCAGCATTCACGTTCTACCAGCCCTAGAGAATCCCAGCTCATCAGTGGGGGGAGGAAATTGTGCCTTTGAGAGATGTGTGGGAAATAAGGTCTGTAAGGAGCTGTGCTCTTTAGAGCAAAGTGCAAAAAAGTGGTAAAGCTCAATTTGATATTTTCCATGATTTTTACATCCCTCGCAAAGCAAACAGCATCCTCAGAAAATATGTCAATGTGATGAAAAAAATAACATGCAAAACTTGAGATAAAGTTGAAATGCAAAGTGCAAAAAAGTGGTAAAGGTCAATTTGATATTTTTCGTGATTTTTACATCCCTTGCAAAGCAAACTGCATCCTCAGAAAATATGTCAATGTGATGAAAAAAATAACATGCAAAACTTGAGGTAAAGTTGAAATGCAGGTAATGGAGTAAATTTTCATAGTTTAATTTGCCAAAGATATGTGTGCATCGGTATAATTTTATAATAAAATAATAATCTTCAGCTTTTCTTGCAAGATCTCAGTGTTGCATACTCAGCATCACAGTGCTGTTGCCCTTTATGTATCATTGTCCTTAGCAGTTCTCATTTGCAAGCTGACTTTCTGTATTTTGGGCACACAAACATTGGCACAACTGCTCAGAAACCTCCTCTGCCTTTACTTTCTGCTGAAGTAAGAACATAAAGCAAAATATCTTTATTTTATCATGGTTGAGGCCATAGTCTAGATCCCAGTTCTTTGCTTTAAGCAAATCCCAGTCTTAGGCATGGCGGGATGAGGCTCTTGGTTTTAGCTTAATCTGTTGGAATTGGTGAGAGAGCAAATGGAAGGGAAGAAGGTGGCTCCTGCAGGCTGTGACTGGGGCACAGGCACAGTCCTGTCTCATTCCCAGGAACACAGCGTGGCTGAGCTGATCTGATTCACAACATGGTTCTGACTCCTCTGCAGAACCTCAAGACTTGCCCCGAGAAGTCTTTGCAGTTGATCCTACCACTGTATGTCAGACTTTGAACACAGAGGTTCTCTACAGATGCAGGAAATGCAGGTACTTTATATATTTTTTAAAATATGTATTTTTTTACATTTATAAAATACTTTCTCCTTAAAACAGCATTGTGAAATCTACTAAAGAGTAGAATAACCTGTGTAAATCAATGGGCATGTTATTCTTGTCAGGTCAGGGATGAGCTGTTGCCTAAGTTTCCATACTGTGTTTGCAGGGAAAAAAAATCGAAAGTACAAAATAAAAAAATTTTTGTTCCCTGGAGCGGTGCTTGTGAACCTTCTAGACTAATAAAAAAATGTAGGATTTGTACTCCTTTTTAATTATTCAAAATCAGGAGGCCCATATCCTTATTTTCTCTTGTCTGTAGATTTGCCCAGTTAAAAAACCCGTTTGTTTTACTTCTTTTTTCCCATCTCCTGGAGGGCAGACGCGCTCTGTTCCGTAGCTCCAGCATTTTGTCCCACACGGAAGGAATGGGACCGACAGCCTTTGCCCACAAGAGGATAGCAGAGTCTGCACGGCTTTCTGGGAATGGCCAGGAAAAGTGCACCTCGTACTTCATCGAGCCTGTGCAGTGGATGGAGCCGGCATTGCTCGGAGTGATGGAAGGACAGGTGAAGTGGAGCATGCACTTTGTGCTTTGGATTTTTGGTTTGGGGTCTGTTGTTTTTTTTTTGTGAAGGCGGAATTGTGTTTCTTTTCTTTCTGAAAGGAAAACCCCCACACAAAGTCCTAGGCCTCCCAGCCTTACTGATGTGAATTTTGCAGCTTGCAGGCAGATGCTTAAATGAAAAATAGTCCTTCACAAGGAAACGAGCTGATGCTCTGCTTGAGCTGACAATACCAGCCAGGATCTTGGAGAGGGTTTGTCTGCTGTTTGTTTCTATTATGAGAAAGATTTGTGGGACTTCAGAAGCCTGTTGTGGTCTCAGGCTGAGTCTTTTGGATCCTGGTAAAACTGTCTTGGAATCCCACTAGGTCCCAGCAGCTGCATTTCCACACCCTGCCTTCTGCCAGCACAGCTGCCTGCTACACCCCAAGGCTAAAGAGCCCTTCCAGTTTGGCTTTTTGGCCTGTTTTTAGCTAGGTCCACATCAACACATGTCTTAGACTGAGTCCTGTGTTTTTCTTGCAGCTTCTGTGTCCCAAATGCACGTCGAAGCTGGGCTCCTTCAGCTGGAGAGGGGACCAGTGTTCCTGTGGCCGCTGGGTGACGCCGGCCTTCCAGATCCACAAAAGTCGAGTGGATGAAGTGAGGACATTGCCTGTTGGTAACTTCCAGACTGCCAAAACGTGAACTCATCACTTCACTTGATGGATTTCTTAACAGCTACTAAGAACTACTAGTCCATGGTTGCCAGGAAATGAGCTTATGACTTTCAGCCCTTTGCAAGGTGGTGGAATGACTTGAACACCTTCAGTTTGCCGTATCTCTTAATATATTCTATGAAACACCAGAACACTTTCTTCAAAGAGGTGTTACAGAGTGGTCAAATCTACAAAATGGGCCAAATGTGATGTTTTTAGTGTATTCTTTATTTATGTGTTGCTGTTCAGAGAAGGTCTCAACACCTTATTCAAAAGGAGTTGCTGTGGCCAGTAGTGCTGCTCAGCTTCTGATCCAAAGTGCCAAGTGCCCTCAAATGGTACAATTACAGTTGTTTTGCATGCATGGCAGCAAAATACAAACTTACAGTTACACTTCCCTTGTATTAAAAGTAATCCTAAAAATACCTGCCCTAAGAGCATTTACTACTTTGTAACTGTGCAAGCTGTAATGGAATGGGAGAACTGAAGTAAAGAGTCCATGCCAAATTACTGCTTGCAGTTTTGAAGAAATCCCTAAAGCAATGAGTAATTTTTTTTTTTAAGCAAGCTGTCACCTTTTGTGATGGGCTGCTGTGTACACCACTGTGGCATAGGTTTGGTTTGACATAAGAAAACAGGACAGATAAAACCTAATTTAAATCAATTTTATTTTCATTGACTTGAACAATTTTTTTAAATTTATTTTTTTACACAATTTCCAGCAACGTACATTATGAAATATACAAGATAAAGTAGGTGGTGGGGTTCTGCCCATGTTGTAATTCCTCCCACAGCTGTGGAAGGAAGACTTGCAGGACACAGTGAACATCAGAATCTCAACACTGAAAACAGACACAAAACAAAAAGGACAAAAATATATATGAAACTTTAAACTGGTCACACTTCAGGGCCAGGTACAGCACAATAAATATTAGAACTGCATTATCTTAGACATCTTCTGTAAAGTTTATAACATCCTCTATTTAAAGAGATAAGAACATCTGGTTTCTAGCATGAAATGCTACATTGTACAGTGGTGAAGGGTACAAATGATGAGCCCAGCAAGGGCTTGGATGGTGACTACTCATTCACACATGCTCGTTGATAAAATAAGCAGCATACACCAAAAGTTTAGTGAGCTGTAAACTTAAGCGTTCACTACCAGAATATCAGCTGGAGGAGCAGTTTCTTTTCGGGAGAACCAAAAATAGTCAATCCCTTTAAGTTTCAGCTGGGCTCTCCCCTGACAAACAGTGGGTTGATACCATAATGGAAGTGGCAGCATTTGGTCCGTAGCACAAGATCCCTTTGCATCACTACTGTTCAAAGCTGGCGCCGGTGGAAATACTTCAGTGCAGAATTAACGCTCACGCAGGCACGGTGTCACCAACAACAGGTGCTGTCTCAGGACTACCAAAGCAGTAGGTGGCAGCTGGAACCCAGCTGGGCACAGGATGCCACCTGACACAATCGAGAGGGAGAGACTGGAGAGGATGCCAGCATCTCTCTCTCTTGCACTCTGGAGCAATGGGATGAGTGCTGGGCTCAGGGAGTTTGACAGAAAGGCTGCGCTCTGCTCATTCCTCATCTCAGTCTAGTTTTACCAATAAAAAAAAAAAGCCCAAGAGACAGCAGTTTCAGCTGCTTGACAGAGTGCTTCCAGAGCACAGAGCAGAAGACCAGAGCCACTGGTTTCTCTTGCATCGTAATCAACAAGGCAGGAGTAAATACATTTTGTACTCTTCAACCTTCCCCCACTCATCCCCTGCCCCCAGCTGAGCATATACATTCCTCTTACACAAGAACTGGGGACCTTCTGTGCCACCACCCAACAGGCCAGGTGAACACAGGTGGAGGAAGAAGGCTAAGCACGTGCTTGCCTTTCCTTGGCATAACCTGGGCATTGCACTGGGGGCAACTGCACTGGCAGAGCACCACCAAGGAAGGACCAAGGACCACGCTGTGGTCAGCACGTGTAGCATCACTGTACCTTGCCAACCATGCCCTGCAGTACATGGCAGCATCACAAACTTCACAAAGTAAAGCAGCTGAGTGTCAGGAAATTTTACAGGATGAAAGGGAGCCAAGAAGGTAAAATTCTGCTGGAAGCTGAGCACCTGTGGCTTTGATTTTAGCTGATGCTGAGTCCAACAGTCCTATCTGCATTAAGTAGGAAGATAAAATTGTATTTCTCCAGTGTACAAAATTATACCAGTCACTTGCATATGCTCATCTTCTATTTAGTCCCTTCTTGAAGAGGACCAGAACTACCACATTTCAGTACCAAAAGACTCGGCTGAGAGACTCAGAAATGACAGAGTAGTGAAGAATTTTTGGTTGTATCAACATGTCATCACAATATGGTCAAAAATTCTGTTTGAGAACAGGGAGTTCTATGTCTGATAGTCACTTAGCAAAGTGGCAGGTGTAAATGCCCTTCCCACTGCCAGCTCGCAATGTACTGCATGAAGACCTACACCTCCTCTGCCAGCACAGCTCAACTGGTTACACCCCGAGGGGAAGGACTGGTTACCAGGAGAGCTGGGAGAGGAAAGGTGAAATTTTTCCCACCCTAGAAGTGTACAACAGCATTTCCTCACTCAGCCAGGCCCATTCACACATCACTCACCACTTTAGACGCACAAAGCAATGCCAAATACAAACTAAGAGGAATGTTTCTTGTAAAGACACTCTCTGAGTATGAACAGGGGAAACATAGGGTTATTTATCAACTCAAGTACTGTTGCATCATTCTTGTAAGGGAGGGAAGCAGAGGAGCTGAGATGAGGAACTGAGAGGACAAACTGGAGTGGTCACAGAGGTCGAGTCTAGTCTTCCAGACTGCGAAATGCATTCTGCATATCCTCAAACAGCTGAGCATAGTCCGCCTTGATTTTTGTTTCACCATCTTTGACGGGGTCCTGAAAGAACACAGCAAGTAAACAGATCCATCAGGAAAAGCCCATGGTAATTAACTCAGCCCTGGTTTGCTACTGCTGTAACCTCTTGACCTCAGGATTAACACTTGCCAGCTGCAGAGCAGGCACCCTTAGCTCTGTCTTTGCATCATGTCTGTCTCCCTCACCAAGAGCCACAGGGTTTAAATATCATTCTCTTCCCACATTAGTGAGCAGGTAGAATGGGTACTGGAAAGAGATTTATTTTTTTTCCATGAGCAGTGGTTACTGCACTGTAAAGCAACTGATTTGGAAAGCAAGCAAAAATACTGAGGGTCTTGGTTAATGCTGTGTGATTTAAGAGCTGCAGTGATTAATACCAGCTCCTATCCCCACACCAAATGCAGTGCATCCCCATTAAGTGGAAGAGTTACTCTGCAATTACTTAGACGTTGTTTGGTTCAAATTAAAATGTATTGTGTAATCATAAAAATCTTCAAAATATCTTTGTACAGCTTCATTTCTTCAGAATATTTTTCATGAAAGACAAAGGCCAAAAAAATGATCAGCTTTGCTCTGAGGCTGCAAGGTTTTCTCTGCAAGAAGCATTAACTGTCAGGCTGTGAAATCTGTTCAATGTCTTCACCATGCTCCTCTGAGTGCTAAGATCCTCTGGGTCAGTGCAGCTCTTGGTAAACACAGAAGCCTTACACACGTGGATGCACTATTTCTTACATTGTCTCTCCAAAGTACCCAAACCACAGGATGCAGGACATCTGAATCCTCACACCTATCAGACTGACCTGGGGAATACAATTTTCCTTTCATAACCATTAGAGATCCAGCTCCACTTAACATGTATTCACTCTCTGGTTTCCCTTTTGCAGCCATGCTGTCCACTGCTCTGCTGTACTGCAGGTGCCTGCTGGTGGGCCATGGTTTGTAGAGAGTATTTTAATTATTCTATCTACATAAACAGCTCTCAAAGAAGCTCATGTCCCCAAGGGCATCTGGTTATGTTCTTGATGCTTTGAGAATATATACTAGGAACCCACTTACTGCAGAAACAAGCCAGTACCCTGCAGGAACAGAATACATTGGCATGGCAGAATATTTAATTCTAAACATATTTAATCCACTGCTACTTGTTCTTCGAAGATTTGCAGTATTGACTTACATGAGTTTTAACAGAGTAAGCATTACATTTCATAGAGGAGATCAGTCAGTATCACAGGTTACCCACAGTCCTACCAGTAACTGCTACACCAGCATGCTCTGGAGTTTTAGTAAAGCTGTACCCTAAAATGACAGCTTCTGAAGTTATGCAGAGCAGGTACCCCAATCCACTTGTTTTGTCTTAAATCCATGCTGAAGTTACTCCTCCCTTCCTCTCCCCACTTCCAACACTCTCTTTTATATTAGAGACAGGAATAAGCAGCCTAAAGTTCAAATCCAGGATCAACTGAATTATAGAAATGTTAACTGAACTATTGTAAATAAAAGTTAAGGGAAAAAATGCTTCTGCAATAACATATGACATGTCCCATGTTTGGCTTCAGGCTGCTTCTCTCTGACAATAGTCTCCTTAGAACATTACAATATTTTTACAGAATTTTATCACAAAACTCCCAAAGCAAACTGGAAAAGATGCTTGTACTGTTACCATGACTATATGTAACACAAAAGAGACTGCTGAAGGTGGAGTTGCCAAGGCTGTGCAGTCATCATCAGCTGAATGGATTTCTGCACTGACCATTCTTGTGCTCATAAATCAATTCTTTACATCTTCAAAATGATGGAGTAGAGTCTCTGTTCACAGACCTTTACCAAAGATCTTTGGTAAACACCACTGAGTCATCCTTCCAGAGGCCCTGGAAGCTCACAGGAAGCAGGACAACCCCCTTCCTTACAAACATACCTTGAACTTCATGGAGGTAAGTCTGTAGAGGATTTCGCTCATGTTCTCTCGGATGATGGACCACGTGATCTTATTGTCACTCTGAGCTGTGGTTTCTACAGCACGGCGTGCCATGTCATAAAATGCAATCATGTTGGAAAGCATTCCCACTGTTTTATAGAAAGGGCAGAACCTGATGGAATAGAAGAGGACCTGTCAGGTATCTTGGAACAGTTATCAGCATCCTCCCCTGACAGAAAGAGTGCCAGCCCACTTTACTCCAGGGATTTTTAAGGTATACTGCCAAAGGAGAGGTCAAATAGGTCCCACATTTTTAAATAGTCAAATTGCAGGCCAAGACAATCATCCTGAAGCTGATTGAAGTTGAGGTTTCTGAAGCAGTACCCAAACATTCAGGCAAAACAGGAGTGAACAGGAACTGCTGCTCTACAAGTCTCACATTTCAATCTGTGCCAATGCTAACAAGTAAAGGAAAACAATGAGCAGCCAACAGAATTCCTCCTTCCTGTTTTGTCCATCTAGGGAGCAGGCTTTCTCCTAACAGGCTGGGATGACAGCTCTGCAAGTTTCTTTGCTCACAAGAAAAGGAACTTCTCTATGACAAGAGCACTTCATGCAGTTCCATTTTTAATGGGTAGGCGAGTGCCATAAAAGGTACCTCGTTATTATTTATGTGCTACTTGTTGTGCTTCCTATAGCACACACACATACCTGTCCTAGTAACCTGATCAAAGGCACAGACTGTTACAAAATTATGGATGTCGTCATTTCTAGTGATGAATTACTAGAGACTTCCTGATCTACCTGGGCTGGGGAGTGAGATGAAATACAAAAAGGCCCCTTGTCAGGCTGTTAAAACACAAGGATAGCATGGAAAGAAGAAGAGTTCACTAGGGAGAAAGAGAGAGTAAGGGTTTTTTTGATGGATCAAACTTACTCAAGAATTATGCAACAGTAACTGAAAACCAATTCTTGCAGTCCCATGTGTATTGATGGGATAAACAGGAAGACTTTAGATGTTGTCTATGAAAATAAAGCAGTCCTGTCCTCCTCCTCAGACATTCTACTGCAGAAACACTGGCTAACAGAACAACAGAGGAGGTCCTGGGAACCCCAAAGGGTTCTGCTTTCAGAAGGTGTCTGCACGCCTTGGGTAAGACAATGTGAATGCACTGTTGAATGAGCTACCTAAGCACAGTTCTTCCACTTCTTTACAGGCAGTAACATTAATTTCTGCACTGGTCAGCTTCCATGTGAAATAACGGTATCAACCCAGACTGCACAGGACTAAGAGGGCAGAGTGGCCAGTCAGATCTCACCTGTCATAAGGAGTGTAACCATTCTGCTGCAAGAAGTCATCTTTTATCAGCTTGGCAACCTCCAAGGTAATTTTATCTGTTTCTGCCAAGGAAGCCTAGAAAAGTAAGGTAAACAGTTAGTTTAGTACTCAAGTCCATGAAGACACATGGCCAAGAACATGTCCTGGCCAAGTACAGCTGTCTTTCAGCACCTGTCTTTCCACCCTCCTAAGACAGGATTAAGCAGAACTCTGTCTTTTGGGTATTTCTCACTCCCTTCTATAGAACAGCAAATTTAACTGATTGCCAGATTAAGATGGGCCAAACAGTAAGTCTGTTTTAGGTCTATCTGATGATAAAGGAAACTTCCTTCCCACTGTTTCAGATCATGGAAAAGCCACCAGACACTGAAAATGCGAACAGCTTTGCTATGAGATACATTGATACATCACCCTCCAACATAAAGAGAAATTAATTTATACCTTCCTCAACCCTTATGGAAGAAAGACTAGATCTCAGCATGCTAGATCAAGAAGCAAGCTAAAGGATTTGGTACTAGTCTGCACCATTACCAATGTCCTTTTCCCAGCTGGCATTCAAGAAAAGAAAAGGATTGATGTAAATGCCTGTCATACTCTACAGGAAAGCCACAACTGCTGCACACTGCTACTCTTGGCACCATGTGGCTCTTGGTTGCTCTTCTCCACCTTCATCATCCTTTTGCTAAAGGGGCCTGATTAAGCTTTAAGTAGCCCAACTTGCTTTCTAGACAGGAAGTTTGAACCTTCTTTCATGAGAAGGTCTAACAGAATTCAGAGCTAAAAAGAAAAAACTATACTGACTGTACTTCCACAATTCCCCCTTTCTAAAGACTTGCTGCAGTTGTTAGCCAAGCCCAGACAGAAAGGAACTGTCAAAAATAATATCTCTAAGAAAAAAAAATCACCAGTTCCAGTAATTCTATCATGAGAACAATGCCTACTCACAAGTACTGGCTTATGAATATCCCTTCCTCACTGAGGACCCAATCCTACCCTCCTTTGCAAACCACTCTTTCAGAAGATGGCTTTGTAAATAGAGAACTGCAGAAAGTCCTATGACCCCATTTCCTTTTCTTCAAAGACACATCAAGAGAAGAGAGCTCCACTAGGCAAGATCTGATGAAAGGTCTCATCCTGGTTGGACTAGAACATCAGTGAAGAGACAGAGCATCATGAGCAAACTTCCTCCATGTAACTGTACTTAATACATGTTACTACACACTGCTACAGCTCTGTAAATCATAATATCTCATGTGAACATCACAAAATTAAACTACTGTCAAGTATGTGCCAGGAACTTGCCAATTATCATATTTACAGTGCTAAGCTGAAACACAGTTTTCACTGGGTCCTTTCTGAAAGCTTTCAATGGAAATTCTGCTGTCCAAGTTAGGCTTTCTCTTCAAAACATTGAAGTGAAAAAAGGAAATTAAAGAATGCCTGCAAAATGGAGCCATATGTCACAGGTTTCCAAAAGAAAGAAACAGATAATCACAAGTTCTTTAGAAAGCAGACTTCACGTTGTTTCTACAGGCCAACTAGTAACTGCCAACACCTCTGTCCTGCAGTTAACAACAACTGTAAACAACAGTTTCTAATAAACTGTAACCCTTCAGATAACTTCAACAGTAAAGATGAGTTTGCATAATTTCTCTACAAAGACTGCTTCCAATGGAATAGTGCTTTAAGTTGCAGCAAAGGGCATTTCAGCAATAGAACAGAATAGAATAGAACACTGAAGCAAGTGAACTTTAAAGCAAGCAGTAGACGTCCCAATATCATTTACATAAGAATAGCAGCACCAAGCCAAGGTTTAGCAAATCTGAAAAACTATTTGTCATTAGAAGTCAAACAACATGTAGGAAAGTTGGAATAAAGCACAGTTTGAGGTGAGAGAATCTGACATCTGCCAGTGATCTTTTGTGGGCAATGCAGTATCCATCAGGTCTGCTCTAAGACATGGTCAAAAGCCTGCACTAACCATAAGGAAATGGAGGATGGCTCAACAACACATCTGGTCACTCACTTTTCCAACAAGCTGCACGATCTCTGCAAGGTCCTCTTCCTCCTGTAGGATCTCTTTGGCCTTTGTCCTGAGAGGGACGAATTCTGTGAAATGCTTGTCATAGTACTCGTCCAGGGCTCGCGTGTACTTGCTGTAGCTGATCAGCCAGTTCACAGATGGGAAGTGCTTGCGCTGGGCCAGCTTCTTATCCAGGCCCCAGAAAACCTGCCAGAAACCAGAAAGGTCAATCAGCTCTCCAAATCAAAAGTGAACCAAAATAATTGAAGGCAATAAAAAAAAAATAGAGAGAGCAAGTCGAAGTTAATGCAGCATAGCAAAGGCTTCACAAATGGAAGCCTGGGAGCTTATAGCAGTGACATTCAAATAACACTTTTCAAAAAATAATGCAACTTTTCAGCTGAGTTCAGATTTATTCAGCTTGAGACTGCTCATGAGGGAGCAATTAACCACAGCAATGTCAATATTGGAGTCTATGTAAAGTGGAGACTGAATAGATGTAACTGCTTTTCCCAAAACTGCACACAGTTGCAAGACACTCCCAGTCAGCTTCTCTGAGGATTTTTTGTGGTTTCAATGCACCTATATAGAGCAGTCTGCTTTCCCTTTCAGCTGGAACAGATACTTTTGCAGTGCAGCTAAATAGGCAGCACTTAGAAAACACACAGATATCCCTGAGCAGGCAGTGTTGGAAGGAATTGCTGCCTTCACTCCCTCTTCCAAAGGGATCTCAACCACATCGGTTTGAGACCATCTCACAAGGTCTCCTTTCACAGCGTTAGAACATTTTCCAAAACACCCTACAATGCTGCCTGTGTCAAATCAAAGCTCACCCCAGCCACTGGCATAAATGTGCTGAAGTACAACCATTTGGAGTCTAACAAACCAGACAGAAGAGCTGCAACGTTGTGAGACGTACCTGAACAATGCCCAGGGTAGCAGATGTGACAGGATCAGAGAAGTCACCACCTGGGGGAGAGACACTGAGCAACAAGAGACAGGGAAAGGTTATCAGAGCTGCTTTCATAGTTCAAACTGAAGTACTGAACATATGACTGACTGCACAGCTCAGTGCAGAGAAACCAGAAAAGTCAACATGATTTCAAGTAAATAATAGATTGCAATATGTTTGCAGAAAGTGCTTGATGCATACCCACACAGGGATAATATCAAGCATACCATGAAATAGTTACATCAGTGACTGATTGACAGTATTAAGGTGTAATTTCAGTCATGTTAGCTTCAGGTAGTAACTCCAGCTTGGATCATCAAACCTGTCTCAACTAGAGCAGATTCAGCAAGAGTGCTGACAGAACATCATGAATACACAGTGCAGTGATTTTACAGAAAACAATATGCCAATTTGAAATTATTTTTGATATTCACCTATACAGTAACTACTTCATTTGTGCTTGACACTCCAAGACATGCTTTCCCAGAGATTAAAAAAAAAATTGTCTTCCAATCTCAAAAGCAGAAATCCCGTATGTACGTATGTTGTGAACAGAACTAAGCAGAGCAAAAAATCAGCTCTGGGTGTTCTTGCAGATGCCAGGGGCCCTCCTGAAAACACAGGGAATCCACTTTGCCCAGGGTATGATACACAAACCAGTATCACCCAGGAGAATGCCTGTGGACAACATGCTTCTCACAGCACATCACAGCCTGAGATACACTGCTCCATGGCATTCTACTCTATTTGAGCATAAGAATCATGATTCATTATGCCCCCAAGTGCACACACTGCTGCTCTAACTGCCCCTTCTTTCCTGCTCTGAGCATGGCTTGACATACTTTTCAGAGAGCCCTAATGACATTCTTCCCTGAGCCACTTGATCCGATTGCAGTGCCTGTGATTCCAGAGAGTTACCTGTCTGCATTCATTCCTTCTGCCCCCACGCACAATTTAGCAGCAGTTCTGGGTGAACAGAGACCGTATATCTACCTACTCACTCCCATATTTTTAAGTTCTGCAGCTGCACAGAGCAAGTAGGCCTTTTTGTCTGACAAAAAGGTACCGTGTCACACAAAACAGTGAGGGAGAACCGCAGCCAGTGCAGAGGCAAAGCAATGCAACACTCACGCTCCGACAATGCTGACGCTGCCTTCCCTCTCAGGATTTCCCAGACACTTCACTCTCCCGGCTCGCTCGTAGAAAGAGGCCAGACGGGCACCGAGGTAGGCAGGATAACCACTGTCTGCAAACAGCACCACAGAGATTCAGTCAAAGGCTCTGAGTTTGGAGGGCTGCATTTACAAGCCTAGACTGAGGAAGGACTACTCACCAGCTGGCATTTCAGCCAGTCGCCCTGAGATTTCCCTGAGGGCCTCAGCCCATCGGGAAGTAGAGTCTGCCATCATACTGACATGGTAGCCCATATCCCGGAAATACTCGGACAGGGTGATTCCTGTGACAAAGACAGTACAGAAAGGAATTCTATGCTTATATGTCATCATAAATATGTAAATAAACCATATTATTTGATTTACATTTTGATGGAAACAGACAATGGAAGTAACTCTTTCTTCCCACTTATGTCCCTGCTGTCTTTTTTTTGCTGTTGCTGTTTAATTCTTCTCACTCTCCTCATTTTTGTTTATGAGCCACTCAGATTCATCTTACATTCACGTGTATTTCTTTGAAGAGACACCGCAATGTCACTGATGCTACTCTTTCCCTCACTGAAACCAGGAATAAAGACTCCTCTTACTGTAAAATGTCTCCTTCCCTTTCAAACTACCAGAATACAAGAGTGAGAAAAAGGTTGTGTTTTATTTGAATTATCTGACAACTGTTCATAAAAAAGAACTTTAAAAAAAGCCTTCAAGAGGCTGCAAAGGAAAGATTAGTCTACCAACTGGGAGAATACTATTCCTGTCCATTAAGTAGCTGTACTTGTCAGCAAAAAGCTAGTCAAAACCTAAAGCTTACAGAATTAACACATGCAGAAAACCTACACAAGTCCTGGCACAGTAAATTCACCTTATAAACAAAATTTACTCAATATTCAGAAAATGCAATTATATGCAAGCAAGGAAGATTCAATTAAGATACTAAGACTTTGTGCAGGTAAGGTCTGAAAGGGTTTACTTCTGAAACTAAACTGGCTTCTTGATATGGTTATCTCAGGAACTGAATATACTAGAGAATGATGGCTTGCTGTATACACACAACTTTCTCTATCCTCTTGTAAATCTTACCAGTATAGATGGAGGCTTCTCTGGCAGCCACGGGCATGTTGGAAGTATTTGCTACTAGAGCTGTTCTCTTCATGATGCTTTCTACCTTGCCATCAACTTCCATTGTTAACTAAAATGCAAGAAATGGAAAAACACCCAAACTGTAACAGTAGCAAGATTTTTTTGTTAATTTTTTTATGCCTTTTTTTTTTTTTTACTCTTTTACTTGCCTTGTGTCAGGATACTCTCCTCACAGCTATTCTACCAAGATCAGAGATGAGATTCAAAATTTTAGGATATGTTGGTTTGTCTTTCAGACTGCATACAGCTTAATGTTTTAATGTACATGCTTCAGCCTCACCTCATCTTCTGCAACTGCCAAATCCCTGTTGATCCCATTCAAGTAAGTAATGACAAACCCACTGCACTAGGTAGCACATGGTCCTCTCTCAGATTTCCAGGCTGAAAGAGCTAAAAATTCTTAGCCTGCTGTCATAAGTCCACTAGGAATTAGAGAGCTTTTTTCCCCATCTACAAGAAGCCAAGTTAGTATTTGACAACTGGACATAAAACCACATTTTTAACCTCAGTGAAGCCTTACAAGCACCTGAACAACAGAATGCACACCCTGACATTTGTGTAGAATTCCATTTATGAATACCCTGGGATATGCCGCCTTCAAGGCTAGCTCAGCTTGACTTTCCCACTTTGTCACCAATCAACACACCCAAGCCTTTTAGCCCCTATTTCTGACAGTGATCTTTCTACCTGACTGTTCATACTAGCTGACCCTGGCATAACAACTTCACTAAAACATAACAGGTACAAGGATTGGTAAATCTGTTGCTTGGTTGGGGGTTTTTTTGTTTGTTTGTGTTTTTTGGGGTTTTGTTTGTTTGTTTTTTGTTTTTTTAAAATTTTTTTTTTATTAACAAGGTATTTTCTACTTCATTCAAAAGGTACTCCAAATCTTATCATGTCAAACTAATATCTGGTAACTGTATCACCACTCTGAAACTTGTAAATGGATGCTGCATTTTCTATGCATGGTCATGTTAGAGACATGACCAGCGACAGGTGAGATGCTTACCACTGTGCTAAATTCTTCTCTGACATTCATTCTGGCTTTATTTTAAACAACTTGGAAGGTATACCCAAAAACTAGTCCAGATGGTTATTGAAGGGCCACTGAAATAATTCTTGAACAAGCCAAAAAGGATTTTTGCCAGAGCTTCAAGGCAGGCAAGATGATCTTTTCAAGTCACTCTACCAACATATTTTACTCAGTTACAATACCAATACAACAGCAAGTCTTCCCAGGAAGGTTTACTCTCCATGAAATCTCCATACTAACCTCAGGGAAATCTCTCAGTACTTCAGACATTTCATTTCCTCGTTCTCCACAGCCTACATAAATGATGACATCACTGTTGGAGTACTTTGAAAGAGACTGCGAGATCACAGTCTTTCCACAACCAAATGCCCCAGGAATCGCTGTTGTACCCCCTTGTACACACCTGAGTAAAGAAAAAGGACTCTGTTTTGTAAGGAACTAAAAGCCAGCTCTTTCCCATCTTAGAATATATTTTTCACTAGAACTCCCTCATCAAAAGCAGAATGACAGGAGTCACATTCAATGTTCTGGGTGAGAAACACAGAGGTATTTCACTAAACAAAAAAATTGAGGGATTAAACTATCCTTTTCTTCTCCTGTCCTTGAAGAATGTGACTTATGCTGATACAACAGCATGACTTTTGGACTTGAGACATAGAAGTTTTCACAGCTGGAAGCAGCAATGGAATGGAAATCCTAAGAAAAGAACAACTGTACTTAGCTGCGTGTTATAGAATAAGCAGAACAATATTTCAGGACCAAAATAACTGAATTCAGTGTCTTAGAAGTTAGCTGCTTAAATGAGCAGTTTGTGTTACAGTTAAGTGCAACAGTTTTCCTAAGTGGCAACCTTAAAATCACTGGAAACTACACATCCTCAAGACCACGGAAACATATCCTACTCATGCATTCAAATGAAGATAGCAATCTCGAAAATTCTAGCCTTTCTGCAGATGTGACATGATTATGTTAAGTTCATGCATGTCCAGTTTTTTCTAGATTAATGCACTAGAAGAACAGTTTTGTTAAACTTCCTTTTTCCACCAATGGGTTCACCTGCTAAATAAATACGAGAAATTCAGCTAAATATATTTTACGATTATGCTGTGACACATGGTGAAAGTTTACCCTTAAAAAACCCCAATGCTCTAAGGCCTTTTGCCTCTGCTTCCCCCTGAGAGAGATTTCTTACGGAGTAGAAAATAAAAGGAAGCACTTACGGGAAGAGGGCATCCAGGACTCGCTGGCCGGTTAACAAAGGATGATTGGCCGGTAACTTCTCGGTAACAGGACGGACTTGGCGCACAGGCCACACCTGCACCATGGTGAACTTCTCCTTCACACCTTCGAACTCCAGCTCTAACACTACATCCTAACAGAGAGCAGCAGATATGTGAAGTGAGCTAACAGCTGCGTGCTGGACCAGCACACAAATTCTCATTTTAACTAGTCTGCACAGGCCTTTGATAACACCACAGAGCTCTCAGAACCTCAACATGCAATCATCACCTCCCCAGGGAAGGCTCTTTCCCATATGTACAAAGCCTCTGGGGGATAACAGAGCAAGATACACCATACATTAAAAACACGCTTTTGAAGAGCAAGTGAATTTTACATATTCATAAGATATTTTAGATCCCCACAGAGGTCATCAAACATGGCACATTGAAGTGCCATTGGGAAGCCATATACATAGAAAAGAGCTGCACAAAATAATAATGCAACCCCTGCAGGCAGGGTAGCAGAAGTGATCATTAACTCAGACATCTTGTTGCATGAAACACTTTAGCTGGCCTCATGCAGAACAGAAAGAGTACACCAACCTTATAAAAGAGACATGGAATATACCAGCAAATGCTGTTTGGGAGACTTACTGAAGTGTCGTAGTTTCCTGGAGGAGCAATGTATGTAACTGTACCCCTGTTTCGTGGGGGCAGCATGATTTTGTGATTGATCAGGGAGTTTTCATTCACCACACCATAAATATCTCCACCAGTGATGTGGCTGCCAACCTAAAATCAGAACAGGTCTATTAGTCATAACTTTTAAAAAAGAACCTTGAGAAACTGTAAAAAATACTACAGCTATTAAGTCTAGCACTGTGATTACCCCTTTTAAAAATTCCTTGTTACAGCACAGTAGCTCATTTACATAACTCATTACTCCAACAGCATTGCTAGCAACACTACCTGTGCTCAAGTGCCTTTCAAGGCTCAGACAGGAGCAATTACTAACAGACAAAAGAAATTTTCCTCGTTTCTTTTCCACCTCTCAACCTAATGTGCTAAGAAGAGAAAGGATAGGATATGCTAACCTGCAGGGTTGGAAAAAAGATGCTGCAAAGGGCTAAAGCCGTGACATTTTCCAGCTCTAAGGCTACCTTCACCATTTGCAAAATGTGTGCTGCAGTCATTCTTTTTGCTCAGTAACACCTGCTCCTGCTAATGCTTACTGCAATTCCATGAGTTTCTCTATGGTTTGGTAAATACATCAAAACTCCATAAATTTCTCATATGCAGCAACAACACACTGTAAATCATATCAAGTAAGTTTTGGTGATCCCCATCCAGTCTCATGCATCACTACCACCTCCTAGCACTCCTTTTTGCAAACTTCAATAAACGCAGCATAAACCACAGGTCCCAGCAGCCACAGCCTTAGCACACTGCTCCAGGCCTAAGCTCTGGGGGGAGAGGAGCAAGAGGGGAACACAGGACTGTCAGAACCTACCCGCAGATTTTTGGAAGGTGTGAAGTCCCATTTGACATCTCGGCTCAAAGCTGACACGTTGACACCTCTAGGGATATAGATACTTTTGGTCAGGGCGCTGATGTCTGAGAGAGGTCTCTGGATACCATCAAAAATAGCTCCCATAATGCCAGGCCCCAGTTCCACTGACAAGGGCTTCCCAGTACGGAGCACAGGATCTCCTACAGAGACACCAGCTAAAGATTTGCTGAGGAAAAGTTCATCCAGAACAAGGGAAAGAAACCAGGCAGAAGTCATCAGCTCACATCATACTCTCTAACTCCTTTTCTGACTTTAAGGTAATACTATTCCTATGCTACACATGAGCATTTTGGAAGCATGTAGGCCTCATACTAAATTCTGAATTTGCTCAAACAGCAAAGTTCACCACCCTCTAGAGAGGCAAAGTAGTGCCAAATATTCAGCTTTACAATCATTTGTTCAAGTCACCTGTTGTTGGCAACTAATGTCAACTAATATGGATGCGTTCACTGGAGTGCCAGGCAGTGGGATGACAAAACATCACACATTTCTTACATCTTCAAACCTAGAAAACAGATTAGGCTGTTTAAGTCAGATAATGTTATGAAATATGGAATTTTTCACTTCAGAATTTGTTTAGAGAGCACAAATGTTTTGATCTTGAGCCTTGCACAGCTTTTTTCAACAGCAGCCTAATTTTAAAAGGACTTTGTCTAAGACCAGCACTATTGCCCTCCTGTCTTGTATCAAGTTGTCAAGTCTGTGCACTACCTAAGCTCCAAAGACACACAATGCACTTTTCTCTGCAAAGGGCCAGCACCTTGGCAGAAGGGCCTGCAGGAATACAAAAGAAACCTCCAAAACTTAGACAAACTTAATAGATTTAATACGAGTTGACTTCGGAGAGGCCTAAGACCAAGCTTCCTCTCAACAGGACATTAAAAGTAAACTATACTCAAACTTGTTCCATGTACTGATGGAAAGCTACTTGATACTGTAACGAAGATGCCATCTAAAATGATAAATTATTAGGCAGAAACAGGACCTAGTCAGCAGTTTGCCAGCAAGCTCTTCAGAACCAAGGTTTGGGAGCTAACACAGCCTTTTTCCTAGGCTCTACAAATACAGCCCCCTTGGGAGGGGGAAAGAGGCCTGCCTTCAAGTTTCATGACTTCTTTTTTGACATTCTCTCATATATATGTGTGTGTGTAATAAAAAATACATTTTAAGTTGCCTAGTTTTTAGAATATATGCTGCATCACAGCTGGACCAAGATAGTGTAAGCCTACTGCAGAAGAAAAAGTGTAATCTATTATGCTTGGCAAAATCCTCTGTCCAGAAGAAGACATCCTGCCCACTTCACATTTCTTTTTAAGTATTATACAAGCACAGTTATCAAAAGCAAAGATGCAACAAATATTGCTTAGGTTTGCCATTTATGATTGACACTTGTCAACTGCCTTAACAAAGAGGTATTAAAATGCACTTGAATTCTAAGGTACGCTTTGATTTCCAGTCAAAAGAAGTCTCCTCGCTACACAGCCACACAAGGTAAGCTTCACCTCAAAACCATCAAAATTTACAAAACACACGCAGAACAGATGCCCTGCCAGAACCCAAAGTATCTGGCAGCACAGAGGGAGCAGTGAAAAGGATACAAGTTTCCTCATAGACCTGGACAGTTGCCAGATCCCCTTCCAGCCGGATGATCTCCCCCACCAGCTCGCTGTGTCCCACTCGCACCAGCTCGTACATGGCAGCACCTGCCATGTTGCAGGCTGTGACCACTGCAAAAGACAGGCACATAGGTGAGTTATTTTTCCTGCAGCTCACGAAATTCACCCATCACAAGTCTGTAAGAACCGCACAGCATGAACCTGGTATTCACCCATATCAGACACACACTTTTGACTTCATGAAAGGTGCCACAACTCCTGGTATTAGTTTAAAAATCAAAAGAATAAGTTTTCCTACAGTTTTCACTCTGTCCTTTATCCAGAATAAGAGGACACTGTGAGAATGTAGTAATTCACAGGACAATTCAGGCCATAATTTCTCTTATCTGTCTTGACAGATTGCAAATGTTGAGGGTGTGAGGTGCTGTAAACTTTGACAAACAAGTTCCATAGGCTCTTCTCCCTTGCAGTGAGCTGGGCCACATCCTCATCTGACTAAATGAAAACACACAAGAAAATGGCAAAACTCACCCAATGCCTGGTAGTTACATATACCTGTTGCTGGGGGCCAGCATTTTCAAGTCACTTAAACTTCTGTTTACCTTGGTAGCATCTGGATGCTGGCATAAACATGGACAGATCAAGCCAAGGAACCTGCTAAATACCCTTGCATCTAACATGATGTCTAGACAGCTTTTAAAAAAATACTGTTTTTTGTAGAAAAGCATTGTCTATCTTAGGGCACTTAAATTAACTTTCAACAGATAAAGATTGTAGTGCAGCATGTTTTGGGCCTGAAACTTCTTAATGCTTTGAGTTAGATTTCAGCAGGTCATATACAGAGTCCTGGCTGCTTTAGAACAAAATTTATTACATCTTGCAGGTTATAATCACAGTAATGCAAATAAGATTCACATATTTACACAAAAATGCATTTTCCACTTCTTGGGAAAGAAAGCTGTGTCAGTTTAAAATTGTTTCTAAGTACCACCTCTGCAGTTACAGAATTTGCAGTTAAAAAACTTGTGCCTATTTAGGTAGGGATTTTCTTATTCATCAAATACATTGCATTAACAAAAATACTTGCTAATCTTCCATTCTCACATTCCCATCCTTTCCTTCAGCTCTTGCAGAGAATGCAGGAGGGAGCAGAAATGCCAGTAGAGTCTGCCTGTGTTCAAAAGCTGTTCCTAGCAGAGCCTAAACTATTTCAGCTGATAAAGATGAAGGAAGAGTCCTCCTTCTCCCAGCTGCACTATCACCACACTCTTATCACGTTCCCTGACTCTTGTGGCTCCTTGCTGACCTCCCCCAGCCCATGGTGCAGGAAACAGAACAGCTTGACACTGACAGGGACTGAGGATCTCAGAAAGCACAGGGACAAACTTGCAGTGAGAACAGACTATTTATTTTATACCCTTTTAGAGAAGCTTAGCAGACTGGGCCCAGGGGGCTTTCTCTCATATAGAAAGCTTACCTTTTGTTATTATTCTTGTTTTTATTCAACTGCCTGCTTCTGCTCATTACATTTTTTAAAAAAGGTTAATTAATAGTAACATCTTGTTAGCAGTTTTTTTAGTAGTTTGTCAGACTCTAAGTCAGTAATTCTTCTTGAAGTCCCCCACCCAAAAAAGCATTAAAAGCACCACCCAGAGCTCTTTTATATGTCTCTGCTCTGTGAAGATTAACAAGATCCTAGATAAAACAAAATTTATTACTTCCTTTACAAAATAATACCTACCAGGTCCTGAGACTCCATAAACATAGCCAACAAAAGCCTCTCTGTCCTCATCACGTATTTTGGGGAGCTTGGAGAAGTCCATTTTGCCTGTTCAACTGAACAAAATTAAAAAATAAGAGTCAGTCCTGAAGAACACACACATGTATTAAGTTCCTCCTCTTCCTTCTGCTTTCTTCTTATTTCCAGTTAAAAAGAATTCTGAACTCATAGCCTGAAGCACCTTAACCACTATGATTTTAAAGCTGTAAAAAGTAAAAAAGTAACAGATTTAAACAAACAAAATATCTGAGATTCCTTATTGCAGAAACACAGGAGTAGAACATCACCCCATAATATGCTCTACAGAATGCTATTGAATGAAAAAGATGCAGTCCAACAATGCCCTAACGCTGTTTCTCTGTTTTTAAACTTGGTAATAGGATATTTAAATGTCAGAAAATCTCTTTTGTATTCCACATCTCATTACCCTCCTTCAAAATATGGAGTTTTCCATGATTCTGAGTGAGCAAGAGAATGTTCTGGGTCTGCTTTACTGCCACCAGTCCCTAAAATGCAATACTACAAATATTAATTGTGAAAATTCAATTTTTGCTATCTTAAGGTGCTGAATCACAGTATTTAGAGGAAGAAACACAGATTTTCAGAAGCACCAGCACACAAACATGTGACTCCTTTCCATGTGTCTCACAGCTACATACTACGCAGTCTTTGCTCTCGGTGAAACCCATGGAGCATAACAGAAGAATTGTGCTGAATAATGGGCAAAACCCCCAACTTGCAACAGTTAACCAACAGGCTGTCATCTCATGCCAGTAATTGTTCAGGAAATCTAAACAAGTGGCACTGGAAAAGCTGTTTTATCAACAGACTTCCTCCATCCATGTTTGTGCTGTGGCTGACAGTTGGGCTGTCCTGTTTCCGGTGCGGATCAGAGGATTTAGCGGTTTTGCTTTGTGAGCCCTTATCGTGCTGTGTGTTACCTTGGAAACTGATGGGTGTTAGAGAACTGTAAGGCCACACTCTTCCCATTTCTCCTGTGCAGACACACTTAGGACACTGGTGAAAGGTGTGCTATGGCAGCCCCAGCACAGAACACTCCTGTGCTAATCAGCAGCAAGGCCCCTGTTTGGTGACACGAACTGGGGGGCATCTGTTGACACTCACACTCAAGTCTTTGAGAGCAGCCTAAACTCACCCAGCATCTTCCACAAGGCAGCAAATACAAAGGCATACTCAGGCTTAAAAACCTGCCCTGTGTACAATAAGCAAGACAACAGCTCCACTGCCACCCTTTCCAGTAGAATTAAAGGATAAGTTTTTGCTTATTCTTTGGGAGCTGACTTTTGCTATTCTTGAAATCCTACAACCGTTTTCCAGCCTTTTAATACAATAATACAAGTCCCCTGCCCCTCAGCCTCTTTACTGATCTAGAAGTTTCAAATTGGTGGCACTGCTCCTTAAGAAAAAGATCTCCCACAATTCCAAACCCTTGTTCATCCTGAAGGAATAGCCTCTCCCCGACTCCATGTCTCTGTGGAGTGTACTGTCTATCATGGCTGCCACTGATTTATTCCACAGCAGCCACCACAACAGCTGATCATGGCTCAGTCACCACCAGCTTGGAGCAGACCTGCTAATGGGTCTTGAGCCCAAAGGCTAAGCCAGATATCCGTTAGATCCCTCTACCCTCCATAGCCATAGGTTATCTTTCACACTTCCTGGTGTTTAGACCCAGGAGACAATTTTGATTTCACTGTTTTTTTTTTCTCAAATGGCAGAGGGGAGGTCCTGGCAAAGCAATCTGCAGCTCCTGAGCAGCTGGTATGAGCTGGTTCTGATCTGACTAACACAACTATCTCATCTTTTTTGCTTTTAACAACTAAAACTCAAGCAAGCACAATTGCTGTTCATATAGAAATAAGCAGTTGTTCTTATAAATCCAAATTAAACATTAACTTCAATATAACAATACAGAACAATGTCCAGTGCTGTACCATCAGCATCTCTAAAGGCACAGCAGAGAGTTAAACCACGTTCTCATAACTGAATTAGTGACACAGCTTAGACAATGTCCCATATGAGTCAAAATACAAGAGCAAGGAAAAGCAGGAACACTGGACCAGTTTCAATTTAAATTAACTTTTCTTCATAATCAAAACCTGCTTGAAGCAACTGTTTACCTTTTAGGGAGGCAAGTAAGAACCTCAGAACAGCCATTCTGCAGTTAAATGGCAACATCCTGACAGCCAGCACCTGCCTCTCCTGCTCCTGTGCCTGCTCTGCTCCCTCTCCCTTCCTACAGCCACCATTCTACATTACTGGCCAAGCCAAGTAAAAGAGCAGGGGATTCCTCCACTAGACCACCTAGCAACACACTAATAAACCCTGTCTTTACCATGATCTCTAGCATCTGCACCAACAGTTTTTAAATACATACCAATTCACTATTTCAAGTGTAAAATATGTGAATTCTTTCTCATCTCTGCATTACCTCCACTATACCTCCAAAGTACAGTCTACCCAAAGCCAGTGCCCACCCAGCCAGGCTGACCTCTTTCTTAAGGGGCTACACATCTCTTAACACTGAATACAAATTAAGGGGGGGGGGGAACCCTGTTATTTATCTCTGCATCATTTTCTTGTGCTTGTGTATTACCACTACAGATTTTCAATTTATATGGAAAAGCCCTTGAGGGCCAAAATGCTGCCTTACTTTCCTACCTCATTAGGTATTTTCATTGATAGTACTCAAAGATAATGAAATTCCCTAAAGCATATATGTACCCCAGAAGCCATAGTAGCTGACCATTTCAGAAATCTACAGAGCCCCTGAGGCCTTTGAAAGGCCTCTTGCCAACACAAGATATTAGGCACTATATACAATTCCCTCCTACAAAAGTCCACTAGCACACCTACATAGGATATCAGATAATTTTAATTCCCTTATGAGTAAAGATGCATCTTGTATCCTTTACAATTTATATCTTCCTAATCTAAAACAGTTCACCAATTGATTTCAAACATGCTCTTAAGCTCTAGCAGTCATATTCTGATTATATAGTACCAGAAATCAAAGTATTGCTTGCAGCAGAACCTTCTCTGACTAAAAAGTGATTTATTACACTGATTTTAAAGTCCTAAGTAAACAAGAAAGAGCCCATAACCTGAGCTCTCTATCTTGGTTTCTCCCCAGCACAGTAATCTGGTTACACAGTAGCCTAAAAAATGTAACTGCCCTGCTCTCAATGTTGGAGAAACCTGGTTTGCTTCACTCTTCCTGGGTTTTGCATCTAACATTTGATCAGACGCAGAATTTACACGACGAATTGCCTTAACACAAAGATTTTTTTCAAAATTCAGACTCCGGTGAGATTTTTAGGAGCCTTCTTGCAGCAAGGAAGAAAATCTACAACAATTTTATCACATAAACACAGCTCCTTACCTTATTTTGCAGAAGCAGGGAGTACCAAAAACCCAGAGGCCCAATTCAAAAGCTAGAATTCAGCAGTGAAGCATCACCGCTTGCGAAACAATCGTCCTTCTAGTGCCCCTACACAGAAGGATGAGAAAGCTGCTGCAGAGGGGAACGAAATTTCTGACACACAGCAGAGGCACAACCACCTGACTTGATGAGTCATCAGTCTCTCTCTCCCTCTCTCTCCCACCAGCACCGAGGAATGCCGCAATAGCAATTCCAGCCACCTCGAGCCCAGCTGAACTCCCATCTGTGCTCTCTCTGCCGCACAGGACCGAGCAGAAGAAATTAAAAGGCTTCAGCGTTTGCATTAAGGGCCTCCTACAAAGCCGGGAATTCCAGTGCCCAATGAGCAATGCACACAACTATATAAACATCTTTGAAAGAGGTGCATGTTTTCTGCTGGGATCTGCTCACCTGCCAGCCCTCCAGTGTAATACAGCCATGTCAGTGTGTGCTGTGCTCGGGAAGAGCTTAACAGAACAAGTGTTTAACAACAGACTGCACAGGGAGGCGCTGAGCACACTGCAATACTAATTGCATGAGCGTGCTGAACAGTATTGATTGCCTCCAGGAGTCTTGTGGGGCTTCCTTACGCTCAGAAACCCTTCCCCTGGCCAGCAGAAGCACTAAGGCAATTGTACTACATCCAGCACCTCCACAAAGCAGAGAGCTGTGCCACCCTGAGTGACAGCTGCTGGAATCTGCTCTCAGAGATGGGCAGGCACTGAACAGAACACGGGCAGCTGTGTGACCCCTCTCTAAGAACCTGCATGAAGCTGAGGAGTTCCCTGCAGTCTTCATAACTTCTCAAGTCTCTCTTTGCAAGTTCTAGGATTACCGACACTTCAAATTGCCACAAAAGCCTAGACACTAACCACAACTGTAGTGAAGAGCACAGCAGCAGTAATTTGGATGCAGCAGTGTTACATCAGTAAGTCATCAATGGTAGGAATCATTCTGCTGGAATAACTTTGAACTTGAAGGTCATACATTTTAGCACATCTGAAACAGACTAATGTGGTTTGATGTCGAAGGGTAGAAAAATAGAGCCAGAATAGAAGCCCTTACATTTGATATCCAGGAAAGCTTAACAGGCATAAACAGTAAAATGTACCCAAAGAGTTTTCCAAAGAAAATAATACTTCCTCCTCTTCTTATTAAAAACCTAGACATTACAGGACAGTAAAGATCACCACCCACATTGGACAATCAGCTTAGTGTCACACTGGAGGGATGCTTCAGGTTCAAGGCTGCCGACATTTACTGTGCTCACCTGAGCAGACTCTGGCACAGTGCACAAATCCCAGTGTTCAGCTGCATGAAGATCTGCTGCGAGGTCCTCATAAATAACTGGATAATCACTGCCACAGATTTCCTGTAACTAGAACAGTTTAAACTTCCCCTTCTAACAGATAATGTCCTTAGGAGGAAGTATTAAAAAAAAAAATATATATAGGGCCTAGACATATATTACTAGACAAATGCAGAAGTTTGGCAGCATATTCATATCTAAAATTTAGGATATTGTCCTACAAAAACCAACATGCCCAGAACTCTTAACACAGGTCACTGGGAAAGCAAGCCCAATAGTATTCTCAGGAAACCTGCTCCTTCACAGTATGCAGTTATAATTTTACTATAATACAGCAGGGAAATTACTCCAGATTTCTCAGCCACCAAACAACTGAATTACTGAGGTTCAGAGGCACCTCTGGCAATCATCTACTTCCAACCTCCAGCTCCAAGCAAGCTGATGTGGGCTGCTCAGGGCCACATTCAAATGCATTTTGATTACCTCCAAGGATGAAGCCACCACAAGTCTCTGGGCAACCTGTTTCAGTGTTTAGACACCCCTGCAGTAAAGTGTTTTTCCTATGTTTAAAGGGAATTCCCGGTATTTCAGTTTGTGCCCATTGTGTCATGTTACCTCAGCAGGAAGCACTGAGAAGAGTCTGGCTCCATCCTCTTTGCTCCCTCCCATCAGGTGTTTATATACTTTACAATAAGATTCTCAGAGCTTTCTCTTCCTGAGGCTACATAATCCCAGCTCTCTCACCTGCTTTTCCTACCTCCATATGCTTAACAGTCTTTGTGGCCCTTTTCTGGATGCACGTCCCTATGCCACATCTTTCTTCTACTGGAGAACCCAAAACCATACACAGCATTCTAGATGTGGTTTCCATCGAGTTTAACCAAGGTGAAAAACCACCCCCCTGGACCTGTGGGCAGGATTCTTCCAAACACAGCCCAGAATAGTGCTGGCTGCCTTTGCCACAAGGGCACATTGGCAGCTGATGTCCAGCTTGGGGACCCTCAGTTCTTTTCAGCACTCAGTCAGTCCTCAGCCTGTAGCAGGATATGTGGTTATTCTGCCTCAGGTGCAGCACTTGGCACTTCTCTTTGTCAAACTTCATGGGATTCCTCTCAGCCAATTTTTCCAGTCCAGGTCCCTCTGTATGGTAGCACAACCCTCTGCTACACCAAACACCTTCCAACCTACCATCTGCACTCTGGTGAAACCAGGCAGGAGTCACGTCCTGTACTCAACACAATCTCGTGGCTCAGTCTTCTCATGACACAGACACCATGAAGTGAACAGCAACCCTCCTGCCACAAGCTCTGAGCTAGAAAGAATACTTCTTACACTCAACAATATGGACATTTTTCCACTTAGTTATTCACACAATTTCAATTGTCACAGGGCACTTTGAGGCCACCTCTGCTTTAGATCAACCCAGAATCTGCTTAAGTGATGATCAGCTGATCATCACTTACTGTGGACCCATCACATACTGTGGACCCATCTGCAACCCTACAAGACCATTTATCTTTCACATAACTTGTTCTTTGGGTTCTTATAAGCCCCCTCCTCTCACATGAGGATTGTTTCACATGTACACGTAAATCCATGTGAAAGAGAATTATGCTGCCACCATCATTATGGCTAATAAGTGAGACCATGCAACATTGAATTCATGAAGTCCACCACAAGCTCCTACTGACCTCTTCCTAAAAACAGATGGGGACTTAGCTGTGGACATGCCAACACATACAAGTTTGATACTTCAAATAAACATCATGCCTTGCATACAAACTAAAGATATAATAACAATATATTTATATTTGATACATATATACAAGGTACAGTATATATTCCCAAAGCTAGGGCGTGAAGTCTGCCCATGCAAGATGTACCACCACGACAACTCCAGCACCCAAGCTTTTATTCAGCAGCTTGGGAAATTCCTACAGTTAGCCCAGAACAATTCTAGAACAAAGCTATTTGAACATGACAAAGAAGTCAACAGCTAAAATAAAACTAGACAGAAAGGCTGGCAAGGTGTTCATTGCATAAGTACTTTGACCCACTGAAGATCTGATCAGCTCAGTAGATAAGCAGCCTTCAAACATCAAACACAGCCGTCATGCCATATCTAGAAGTGATAAAGACCCTAGCTAAATCCATTAAAACACTCCTGTTACTAGAGAAAACCACATTGTCCACGTGAAAAAATGTTCATCAACTGACTCATATGCTACAGTTTTCCATAATAGGGTTTTCTATACCATTTCTTTCCTCTCAGCTGAGGCTTCTCCAGAGGAGGAAATTGATGAGCCTCTCCTTAGTTCTTACTTGCTACACTGCTTCACAATTTTATTACTGTGAAAAATTTGACATTCCTTTCAGCCTGCTACCCATTCTGCCCTTTGGCTTGATAGACTTTCACATAAAAGAAAGATCTAATACAACTGAAATCTCAACCATAATACAGAACACTAATACAAAATTCATCTCTGTGTTCTACAGTGACCTTCTTTTCTTATCCTGATCCTGTCACCTAGCTGCTAGGGCTGAAAAGTTCTGCAGCCATCTGCTCAGTCATTTCCTCTAGATGAACAGTTTTCATTAACCCCACTAATGTTACTGCTCAACTAAAATCTACCCTAGCTTTTATTAAGTAAAAGTCACTCGATTTTCAGGTGTAGTTGGCACTGTTACTTGAAATACTTTTTGTTGCTCTAACCTTTAAGATGACAAACATTAAAATGAAATTAATATGTAGCTGTAAACAACTGTAACAGCAAACTTTACTACAGTTCAGCAGAGTGACTTCTGAAGATCTTACATCAACAGACAAAAAGTGTGCAATTTGACAAAACAACTGTTGCTAGGTTTTTAAGTCAGGCTCAGTTTTACACACAGATGATGTTTGAGCTCATTAAAATACACTGTCTCCTCTATAAGCCTCACTACTGCCCAACCCTCCTCCCCAGGTGCAATGGCTAAAATACTGAGCTTGAGTTTGGAATTTCCTTTCACCATTACACCTAAATTTCAGGTCACCTTTAAAGTTAGGATATTATGGAATCTTCAGTTTATTATACAAGGTATTTTGCAGCTAGTTTGAAGAGGTGAAACAGGGAGTGAGTCTGCATGAAAGTCTTTGAGAAAGATCCAACATCCCTAGCAGATAGAAGTACTGTTTTATAGCACCTTTGATATAATGAAACACCTGCTGGAATCACAGCACACCTATTGGCACTGAATTCCAGTAAAAGGAAATTACTTGAGGTTGACTTTTCCTATAATGAAAAACTGCATCTTTATGTTTTAAAGCAAGTCAAGCTACATTTGGAAATTTTATGTTCAATAAAATAATACTTGAACTATTCACAGCTTCTTTAGAACAGCCAGAGGCCTTCCAACATATTAATTTTACCATTGTTTAAACTAGATATCGTGGTGGATGTCTGAATATCTACCAGCTCATGCAAATTCATCCCATGATAACAAAACCCTTAAAATTTTAAGGCTCTATAGGCAATTCACACAATAGAATTACTTTTTAAGCCATGCTTACCAATATAGTCTGCAGTTAGTCTGAAATACCATCTTAGGGTTTTTCTGAAGAGCTGCTTTTTAAGGTCTTACTTTCAGAGTGGGAAATAAAGTAATGATACAGTGTAACAACAACAAGGGCAAACAAAACATTTGCCCCGCTAAAAGAAATTCTTGGAAGATGTAGTTTCTTTGCTCAGATATTAAAAAAATGATAAGTCATTCTTCAGGCTCTTAGACAAAATTTGCACACCTGTCCATCTATAAGAAGTTATTCCTATAAAGGCACAGCTGTCTCTCTATGAAGTCCATGGTTTTTCCCATATCCTTTCTATACCTCCTCACACCCAACCATCCCAACCACAACAGGACTGCTCTTCATGCTTAGGGCACAGAACACAGACATCCAAACCACCTCTCTTCTACATGAACCACCACAAACCACTTCAGTAAGCAAGCACAGCTTACAGCAGCCTAAAGATGGGACACAGCATCTTCACAGCACACATTCTGGCACTTTTCAGGGGATGCTGTCTGGCAGAAACACAGCTGGGCAGACTGGTCAGCTGAAACCAGAGCACTAACATTTCAACTTGGCTATGAGAATCCTTACAACGTGAGCACTTTTCAATTGTTTAGGAAGGACAAAGATAAGGCTTTTATATTACAGAGACCCTCTAGAACACCACTGCTCTCAGCATTTGTATCTGCAGTGGATCTATTTCCAGCAGGCTTTTTAGCTCATTTACCTGTTCAGCACAATCAGTCTCGGTTAACTGGGGCAGCTTCCCCTGCTAGTTTTGGTCCTTGCTGATTACGTTTGATTTGAACATAACAGACTCCCCAAAATGTTGTAAACCATGACAAAATTAAAAGAGGGGTCACTGTCAGACAAATTATTTCTGAACAGAGTGAGCAGTGACCCTGAATTTTACCATTACACAAGCTCAGAGGTGTAGTCAAGCTGATGAAAGAAGCAAATTCTGCAGCTAAAACTGGTCTTTATCTGCCATTTGGTTAAGTGGTAGTAACAAGGTCTGTTAGACTTTAGGATTTATCCATATACATCTTACATTTTTACTTTTCACAGTAAATGCATCGTTTCAGTAAAGCCAGGCCATGGAAGGCAGTGTGTCAGAACAGCTATGGACATCTAAAAAGCTGGCAGCAAATGGTCAATGTTTCTGAGACATGGGAGCGTTGAACTTGAGAGCTTGACAGACACAGGAGAAACAAATGCTTGGGTGAAATAAAGTAACCAAACGAAAAATATTTATGAGTGCAGAACTTAACCCCAGGAGAGATGACCAAACCCAAGAATTTGGTACAAGCTTAGCTGTCCACTTCCAAAGGGAAGAATGGAGTGAGCACATCAAAGACAAGCAAAAAGCTTTCCGTACCATAAAAGAAGATACAACAATGACAAACAGAAGATCCAGTCAAAACTGGTTCTGCCTGTTGGTGATTATTGGCTTATTCTGCACAGAAAAAAAAAAGGCAGAGAAGGTTAAATTCATTCTGCTTCTTCTGCTGGAGTAGGACCCTGTTTTTCTCTGCCCAGCTGGAAGGCTAAAGGAGTCACATGTTTTAAGATGTCAAGTAAGAATGAATGAGCATGATATTCCAGTTGACTACATGGTCTGTTTTCATTGGCAAAATTCCAGCCTAAAAAAAAAATAAATCACATGGACACCATTGTTCAGCAATGCTTCAATATTTCCAAGTCTGAAACCCCCCAATTTTGAACCAATGAAACAAGCAGGGAGAAAAGTATATATTTCAGTCAATGTAGCATTGGGTTTGTGTTTTGTAGGGTTTTCTTGAAAAGACAGAGAAAAAAAAAAAGAGGGATTACTACTTGGTCAGCAGCAGCATCCAGCATTTTATGGTCAACATCAAAGTAACCAAAGACCCCAACTAGATTATCCTGTAATCCTTTTACTCTTTCTAAAGGAGTAATTAGGAACACAGCCATAGCTCACAAACATGCAATTTAAAAGCACGAGGGAAACCCATCAGCAGGAACTTCCAGGGCTTGAGAACCCAAAGACAAACCATTATGGCACGAAAACAGAAGGGGGAATGCACAGTGCCTCTAAAAGGGGAATCATCTGGCAACCTGCAGGACTACAGCAGCTTTGGATGACAAAGTGCAACACCAGCACCCATGCAAGTCTGGAAGATAAATGCATTAAGTCATCCTGGGAAAAAAAACAGACAACAGAAGGACACTTAAGGCCCACAGCCTTCATAAATCAGGGTCAATGAGGCATAAAACTGTTAATGTTTATACTTAGACCAAAACAAAAGCTAGATTTAAGCTAATGCTTTATAAAAATGAAGCAACACTAATCACTCATGGCTCAACCCTACTAGCACTACCTGTAGAAAATAACTGTTGATTTGGAAAATGACAAGGCAGCATTTACAGGAAACAGAGATCTTGTGTTACTATTGCAACACAAGACTGCAACCCCCCTTTGAACAGTCAGCTGATGCCAGCAGCCATTTTCCACTGTTGCCTTAATTTCTCCTTCCCTGTCCTCTCAAGCTGATGGCCATGGTGATTTAGTATTTCTGAATGTCAGACTTCGCCACCTGATCACAAAATTAAGACTAATTTTTTCCCCCACATAAAAGAATCCTCCTTCCCAGAGGATTTTTCATTACAGACTGGTAGGCACAGCAAAAAAAATCTGCAGTACTTTTGGTAATTCAGAGACGTGCAGATTCTGATCTCACTTCACACATTCTAACACAGAAAATAATAAAATGTAGATATTATTACATATTTGTATTTACTGGTCATTGAAAAGGCCTTTGAAAGTACTGCACAGAGAAGCCAAGCATTCAGCTGCTGCAGATCTGCACAGTGCAGAACTCAGCACAAATACATCACAAGTCACAACACACTGAAGATCTGCCTCAGTTCTCAAACTTCCACTTGCAAATGCCAGTTTGTATTTGGCAAGTTCTTGCTAATAAATCACTTCTAGCAGTTTGACAGCAGGTTTTCCTGCTTTTTCACCCCCTCTCCACTTCAGCAAGCAGAATTAGCATTTGAAATACCATGCTAGATCAAATAGCCAGTGTACCTTGCTGAAGTATTGCATTACAATGAATAAAACTATCACCAAATTGCTTTTATGCCCAGCAGAAGTGCAAGTTCTCTGAGGGAAGACAGTAAAATCTTCAGAAGAAGGACTTGCTTCGTAAGAAAGTAAATTACTCTGGGCAGCTGCATGGAACGGATGGATCTTGGCACATATGTGTCACATACTCCAATGTCACAGCTACCCGTAACATGAAAAACATCATCCAGAATCCAGTCATGCAAATTTCTCTCTTGCCTGTAAGTGAATGCCAAGAGTGATGCTTGAAACACCCCATCTAAGGCAGAATTTTGTCACTGGCTACAGGAATAGGAACACATTTGATGTGCCACCAGGATATCCAAGTGCAAAGCGGCAGCGGGGCTCCTGTGTCCCGGCCGGGCCGCAGCGAGAAGCCCGCAGGAACATTCCCCTTCCACAGCCGCGCACCGAAAGGCTCAGACCCACCCACTCAAGATGGTGGGATGGCCTGGCAGCGGCACCCGGCCGCTACGGGGCTGTCTCTGTTCCGTCCGGCACAGCCCTGGAGCGGCTCCCTGCGCTCGGCAGGCTGCTCCTCCCGGGCCGCTCCGCTCCCCGCTGCCTGCCAGGCGGGCCGGGGAAGCGCACGCCGCCTGCAGCGCGCTGTCCTGCCGGCACACGGCTTCCCGAAGGCCGGCTGCCCTGCCCCGGGCCCCGGCGACACCCGCCCCGCGGAGCCGGGGCCGCGCTCCCTCTGCGACACCGGGAGACCGCGTCCTTCCCGGGCAGGCTCCGAGCGGGGCGGGGAGCGGCGAGAGCCGTCCCCCCGCCTCCTTCCCGGGCAGAGGAGGGCAGCCCCGGGCGCAGCTCGGCGGGCGAGGGCCCGAGGGTCTCACCTGGGCCGGCCCGGCGCGCCCCGATGCCCGAGTGCCTCCGGCGGCGGCAAAGGCGGCGCTGGATCAGCTGACGCCGGGCCCCGCGCGCATGCGCCGCGTCGCACACCGGAAGCGCCCGGCGCGAGCCCGGCCCGACTCCGGGCGGAGCTTCTCCCGCGCAGCCCGGGCCGCTCCCGCGCAGGAGCGCGCCCGGCGCGGCGAGGGGGCCGCTGATTGGTCTCTCGGCGTTCACGTGACGGGGGCATCGCCCCGCCCCCGAGGCGCGCGGGGCGTCCCCGTCCTCCCCCCCGCCCCGCGGGGCGCGGCGCGTGCGCGGCGGGGGCGCGCGGGAGGGGGCGGGGCGGGGCGGGCGGGTCATGGCGGGCGGGGCGGGGGCGCGCGCGCGGCGTGAGGTGAGGGGTCACGGGGCGGGGCGGGGCGGGCGGAGGCCCATGTGGAGCGGGAGCGGGATCGGGATCAAGATCCGGGATCAGGATCGGGATCAGGGGGAGACCGAGCTGCCCGCGCTGAGCACGGGGAGGCCGGAGCCACACCCGCACCGCCGGGCCCTGCACGCAGCCAGTGCGGACGCCGGGCAGGCCGCGGACGCACCATGAAGGGGTGAGTGCGGGGCTCGGCCCGGGCCGGGCCCGCCCGGAGGGGAGCGGGAGCGGGAGCGGGGCGGGCCCGGGCGGCGCGGCGGGCGGGAGGCGGAGAGGGCCGGGCGGTGCCGCCGCCTCAGCCCGGGGGAGCTGCCGCGTCCCTCCCGCCCGGGGGGACGGGGCCCGTGGCGGGCTGTCCCTCGGGGCGAGCAAAGCCGGCGGTGCCGCCGCTGGCGCCCTTCGGGCTGAGCCGGAGCTGCCCGCGGCGCTCCCGCGCCGTCACGGCCGTGCCGCCGCCGCCGGATCAGCGAGGATCGTCCGCGCTGAGCCCCGCGCCGGAGCGGGCGGGACGCGGCGGCTCCTCGTGCTCCGGGGATCCCGCCCCGCGGGGTCCGGCGATCCGCAGGGCGGGTGGAGATGCTGGCCGGGCTCTCGTCCCTGTCTGCTCCTTGCCTGGCTGTGTGCGGAAAAGCTGCCAGCCTCGGATGTGTGTGGTTTTGCAGTGCTATTGTGTGCGACGTCCTCTTAGCACTTTTGTTGGTTTTTTTAAGTCGTTGGTTGCTGCGTGGAGGCTGTACAGCGTGGATGGATGACAAATGAGCTGCGTTCTGTGTCGTGTTTCTGTAGCACACCCGCTGCTTTGGGCCTGGCATCGCTTCGCTGTGTCTCCTGAAAAGTAGAGATTTCAAATCTGGTTGGCTGAAAACACGGATTTCCTTCTCAGTGGGGGCAGTGAGGTGCCGCTTTTGTGCAGGAGACTGGAGGCCTTTACACTCCCAGTTGTGCTTTGGTGTCAGATGACCTGCCTGACCTTGTCCAGGTCACTTTGGGACAGGTTTTTCAGTGTTGGCTAAACCACCTACTGTTTATTAATTTCAGCATCACTTGTACTCCACAAAACGTGCTTGTTCCAGTTCTGTGCCTCAGTTTCTTCATAGGCACAGAGGAAGCTTTCC
Organism: Passer domesticus; assembly: GCF_036417665.1. Classification (NCBI taxonomy): domain Eukaryota; kingdom Metazoa; phylum Chordata; class Aves; order Passeriformes; family Passeridae; genus Passer; species Passer domesticus. The sequence continues at coordinate 106,156,713 of NC_087475.1, read as the reverse complement.
CCAGCTGATTTTCAAAAGAGCATTAAAGCAGTCCCCTTGGAACTGGTGTTATGCAATGATGGGTATTATTATTCCAGTTTGGCAGCTTAAGGCAGGGTGAATGCAAGCTGAATCACTTAAGCTTTTACTAAGAAATGGTAAGGGGTTTAGCTTATTAGCAGTAGGGGTGAGGTCATACAAGACTCTTTGATAACACACTCTTAGCTGCTTCTTACAGCGTGTAAGCAGCTTCGGGCACCCTGAGGGGCTGGCAGGTGTCTGTAGAAAGAGGTTCAGGGATGATTGCAAATAAACAAACTCTCAGCTGACATAAGATAGGCGTGTTTGGGGTGTTGGACAACTCTTTATCCACCTGCACCACCCTACATAAAGTGGGACACCCCCACTTTTAGTCCCCGTGTGATGAGGGCGGCGGGGTTTGGGGAAGAGCAGCACGGATCAGCCAGGATGAGGTGGCAGTCGGCGCGATCCTTGTTCCGCAGCGCTCCCGACAGAACTGGGTTTCCTTTTATCCTTTGTTGACCGTTCTGCTGTTTGCTACAGCTCAGCCTTGCTTTGGTGGTGTGTCAGTCGTGGGATGGGGTTACTGGGACCTGGATGTGCGAGTGGGGAAGCAGCCCAGGCGTGCCAGGCTGGGGATGTCCTGGCAGGGCACGGCCAGAGCTGACTGCCGTGCTCAGTGCTCCCCGAGGAGCTGAGCCTGGCTTTGCTTGCACTGATCAGGAGTTCTCATTTCATGGGCTTTTTTACTTCTTGTAACTTTTTTTTTTTTTAATAAAAGGCTATGGAGAAAAAAACTGCATACCACTCTTCTGCTTCCAGAGCACCAAACTTCATTTCTGTCACTTTACTTTTACTTACAGGCAGCTTTATTTCTGGTTCAACTTCAGGGCTTACTGCTTTGGGTTCTGTACTTGGTATTTCTGCTCTTCTGGTGCTCTTTCATCTCTTTGAAGAGCAGCATATTCCTGTCTTGCCAAAACACTGTTAGCACCACACAGCAAGTTCTGGTGCAGAACAAATTCATATTCCTGTGCAGATTCTCATATTGAATCCAGGTGTTCTCTAAAAATTCAAATGGAGGCAAATATGCTGGCAGAGCTCAAATTGAAAAATAACCCCATTTAAATACAATGAGACTCAAAGGACTAGAAAGTAGTTCAAAAGGAATGTATAAATTAGACAGGGGTACTTTGGAACAAATCCAAATTGTTTTCTAAGTTACAAAGATCAGTGAAGATCCCTAAAGTATAAGTATTGTCAAAAGATGGGTCCAAAAATAGATCTAAAGCTTCAGCTCCCAGCATACAGAAACTAATAGGCTTGAAGGGATCTGGTCTGTCTTCAGTATTGAATCCAAAATTGTGGACAAGTCCTTCTGAACAAACTGATTCCATCTGACTGTTTTTTCTGGGAATGTATGCACTGCATTGTAACCCACACCACAAAATGCAGAGATGATTTTGGAAGCGCTTAGAGCAGCTGATGTTTAATCAGCTGTCATTATGAAGAGTCTACTTTGGCAGAGAAGGAATTAAAAAAGAAACTATCCGGTTCATCGGCATGAAATTTCAGATCTAAAAGACTGTGTAGTCAATGTATGTGTCTTGCAGCGTTCTTTCTTAGCTCTCTGAATTGGAAATAGCACAGAGATGTGAGTTAATAATGCATAGCAAGTTGTAGTGTCTCTGTCATCAGGGTGTTTGAGGTTAGGTGAGCTACCTGGGCCCTCTGGTTTCAGAAATAGCAGAAGTTCTTTGTGTTTTCTCAGCTGCTTACAATTTTGTGGATTTTCTCTTATTTGATCAGTTGAACACCATCTTCTCAACTGGGAACTGCTATTAGTTTTCACCTGGTTTTGTGAGACTTGGCTTTGTGTTCACTCTATCCTCACCTTCTGAATAATTTTAATAGAGTCTTATTATGTTTCCCTTTTTTTTCTTAAATGTGACTTGAAAAACTAAGGTAGTTCACTGTTCTGTTAGTGAACCTTGTGATTCTCTAGAGATTAGTTTATTTTTTCATTTATTATATGTTATTATTGTTAGTACTTGAATTTGAAAACCTGTTTTAGAGCTGTGTTTGCATGAGGAAAAATACCAGTGGAAGAGACTCAGGTTCCACTGTCTGTAGTAATCTGGCTGTTTCTATAGAATGGATGTAAATAATACTCCCTGCACTTTGCTGTTTTCATGGTGTTGATTCATTTGTTGCTCAGTGGTTTTGTGTTTTCATTACAGCTGTTATGCTGCTGGTTTTCAGGAGAGAAAACTGGAAGTTTTGCATTGATTCTTGAGCATTTGCTGATTGCTGTTCGTGACATTTGATGTCTTAAAGTAAGGGTGCATTTCTGACTTGTTTCAGTTCAGATGAAACCTATGAAAGTAAGGCATCCAGCCTTTCCCTGATAGCCTTCCCTGAAAATCACATTACACCAGGCTATTGCAGGACCTGCGTGCTCCACTGCGTGCGTGTACCTGCTGTGTGACCAGGATTGTCACTTACAAGGAGCCAGTAGGGCGTGTTACGAGCAGGGCCCAGTGCCTGTGATCCTGTGCCTGTGTTATTTTTCCACAGTGATCAAATCCCTCTCCAGTTTTGATGGGAAACACCTGGGAGATTGTCGTGGGGCAGCACATCTTGAGCCATGTGGCAGAAAAGTGATTGAAACAGGGAGGAAGTAGAGTGCTGTGTGTTAAACCAGCCTTCGAAAGAAGTGTGCACTAACTACTTTTGGGTAAGACACTCCTAGGAGATTGCCTCTGAACTTTGTTGTGTTTGCAGCTAAGTCTCAGGTTTTGTAGCTCCTAGGGGTCCTCTTGACTTGGTGTGGAAGAGTCCTACAGGCTACATCCTACACAACAGGTACCTGCTGCCTCAGAGAACTTCCTAAGCCTGAGACTTCGCAGGATTGTGCTGCTCTGGCTGACTTTGTAGGAGAGACATCACAAGCTGGGGAGTACTGAACATAACAGAAAAATAACTATGTTGTTTCTGAAGTGTGGGGGGTCATTATGGTAAGCTCTGATACCTCTGCTTGTTTTGCCTGGATTCAAGGAGTAAACCTTTCAAGGTCCTGAAGCTGATCATGTGTCTGAGAAGAACAGGGAGGGTTTTTTCTCTCCTGAGTTAGTATGACAGAGTTTGTGCAGAGCTGCTGAATTGTTTCCGTTTGCTCGGCACAGTGCTAAGCTTAACATATATGGGAGGAAGTTCCAAGTTTATGAGAAAACTGCTGAATGGTCATATGCACTGGAGTCAGGACAAAAAAAGGTAATTGAGCTTGAAAATCACTTTATTTTTAGGCTTTTTCTGAACCTAGAAATGTCCAAGTGTGAGCTACAGTCTGCATTTATTTTCATGGACGGTAAATTTAGACCTTGCCTATATGCAAGCTTACAAATGGCTTAAGAGCTTCTAAATGAGGTTATAAAAAACTCAGTGCAGTTTATTATAGATACTTTAACCTGATTTATAACTCTGGCCACTTTGAGTTTAATTCCATAACCAGATTAAGACATTCCATGAAGTAGGAAGGATTGGAGGGTAGGAAGGTAGCAGAGGAGTTGTAGTCATTTTACTGAAGCACTTTAGAATGCAGTCTTGTTTTGAGTACTGTTTGATTATTTGGTTCTTTCTGCATGTAGGTGTGGCTTGGTAGTTTGGGATATTTCTGTGAAAAATGTAGTAACATTAGTTAATCACCAAATGCCACAGACTCTGCTGCCATCTCCTGAGGACAAGAAATGATGCATCCTCCTTTGCCACACTAAATCTCTTTTAAAATGGGGAATAATAGGTGACGGTTGAGCCAGAAAAATACTTTAATCCAAGTGGAAATCATTCAGAACTTGAAGAGCCTGCCCATTTGGCAAGCATTATAATTGTTCAGCCCAATAATCTGAGAAGGCGCTAGATATTTTTATCCAGAAGAGGAAAGAACATCAAAAGTTGGTTCTTTATATTTGTTTGGGAATTGATAAGAGAGAAGTGCAGTACTTCCTTGCATAACTCCTGCTCGAAGTGAGGCAGGCAATGCCAGGATTACTTTCTACTCCTTCCTGGAAAAGAGAAAGGGAAGAAGTGACCCATGTGGGAGTTTGTTGTAAAGCAGCAGAAGTTAGTCAGGAGGGAGTTTGAGGTGGGGAAGCCAGGGTAGGAAAGAGTCTGTGCACAGAAGAATACCTGGTTATTTGGAGACTCCTGGCCTTGAAGACCTGAGAGCAGCAAAGCCCAGCACTGAAATGAGGTAACTGTGTATTTGTGTCAAAGCACATTGAATGAATTCATTATAAGAAGGAAATTAGGCTTTATTGAAAATAGAGCCAAAACCATTTCTACAACACTGTCACTAGGTGACTAAGATTAAGATATTTGAATATCATTTTTCCTGGGGGCAGAGTATTTCTTTCTTTAACTAATTGAAAATACTGTGCTTCATAGTAAGATCTTCATGCATGAAGTACTTCCTGAGCTCACTTGGCCTTCCTTCTCCCTCTCCCTGTTCCTTTCCAGGCTCCTTGTGATTTTTGGCCCTCAGCAGCCTAGAATCTCTAACCCTGAAAAAAAAAAAAGTGATTTCCACCATCTGAGCATTGAATTTATATTCTCTTGAGAGTATGGGATGAGATCTGGGCAGCAGCTGAAGGCTCATGAAAGTTTTCTCTACATGGCACTTGGAATTGTTGGCAAAGATCACAAATTAGGTTAAAAATTGCAGTTAAAGGAGATTTGTTTTTTGATCTTCAGGACAAATTTTTATTTGAGAACTAAGAATTCATTCTTAGTGAAAATTAGGAAAAGGATGGGGGGAGGGAAATGGTTGTTGCCTTAGAAGTGTTTTTAAGGTAGGCACATGAATCTGGTAGCACATTCAGTTAATTTTTCACAGGATGCTATTAATATAATGTGTGATTTGAACACCTTGCAAAACCCAGCTCTGGGACTGAAATCCAAAGTATAGGTAGGAAACCCATAATGAACTGACTTCTTTTTCCCCACTACTCTGATGGACAAAGGCATTTGTAAAGAAAAGCATTTTCGGTGACCTATAGAAATAGTTTGTGTGAAGCAGAAAAATTATTTTGTCCTGGTATGTCAATTATGTAGTTTGTTACCTGTGTACATACAAGAAGTGCCCTCAAGATGTATTTATGTAAATAAGGTACTTTGTAAGCATCACTTCTATTCTGAATTTGAAGGTAAGCCTCTGTTCTTACCTGATCAGGTACTTCATGAACATTAATTAGCAAAGGGTCATGATCTTCCAGGAGGCAAGTAAGGGTTGTAATTGTTAGATCTGGGGACACTGGGGGTGTGGAAAGGGGCAGTAATCTATAAGGTGTCTCAGGATATAGTTAGTGGAGGCACAAAACTAATTTTAAGGGAAGCTATTTAAAAATAGTGTAAGTACTTCTGTCTAGCCATAATGGATAAAAATCAGTGTTCTTGTGAGCTTGCTTTAGAGCAGCAATGAAGAGTTGGGTTTTCTGGCAGCCCTTTATCTGCTGTATGATGGCAGACAAGTTGTTTCCTCTTTCACCTGATATTGATATACCTAGGATAGGCTGAAGAAATATTTTGGCCTTAACCTTGCAAGGTGCTCTGGAGCAGTAGAATTTTATGGACAACTAAGTGATATATGTATGAGTCTGCTTCTCTGTTCTAGACCAGCTACATTTAATTTTGCTATTTTAGAGTTTGAAAATTCTGTCATGCTCTTTGTATCCATCTGCAGAATAGGATAGCTTATAATTTTCTTGGGAAAGTTTATTTTTCACTTGAAGATTTGAGACCTAGGTAGGACATGTTTCAGCTGGAAAAACTGTGAGGCTATTATAGCATAACTTTGCTTCTTGCATGTGAAGAGTGGCCAGTCTTTTGTATGTGGTCAGGTTTTCTAGGTTGAAGCAGAGTAAATTATATGACATCCAGATGTAATGAAGAAACTTGGCTGTAATGTGCTGTGTATTTTTTTCCTTTTTTTAATGCTACAGGGAGAGGCAGTAAGGGTCTGGTGTATGTCTTGGGGAATTGTGATGCATGAAACCTGTTCACAGTGACATCGAGTAGTCTTGCAAGTCTTGAATGAAGTCTTCTGTTAATTCTGATTCTAAAACTGCTTTGTTTTCTTCTGTCCATCATTGTGCTCTTCTGCAGGCCAGAACTGGGGGTAATGTCCAGCAGGATATCAGGTGTCATGCAACACATGTTTTCAGTAGTAAGCAGGACTAAAGATCAGGGGTCTCAGAGCAAATTGGTAAGGCTTTTTGCATGCTAGATTTGTACTTATCCTTCTGGTTTTCTGACAAGCGAAGCAGAGTAGATATGCAGCCCACAGATCTTTTGAGATAATTGAAAACATACTGGTCTGCCCACAAGAACTAGACTAACTTGTGTGTGTGTAGCAAGACGGCTCATCCATTTAAAAAAAATCCTAAGCAAAAACAAAGCAAACAAAAAAACCCATAAAAATCCCAAGGACCCCAAATCACTAGAAGAGGCTCTTTTGGCCTTGCACTAGAATCCAAGCAGAGCCCCACCCTCAGGTCTATAGCCTTCATAGTTCTGGTTTGATTTTTATGGGCGGATTATCCTGTCTAGACTCCTGCTTTGACTTGCATGCCAAAATAGAAGCAATAAAGCTCGCTGGCCTCTTAGCAGGTGACAAACTTTCTCTGAAGTCCTCTTAATTTGTTAGGGCCCATTTCTCAGTGCTGCCTCTCCTGACTTACTCCTCAGTAAGTTTTGCAAGTTTCAGATACAGCTCTTCTAAATTTAGCCTGCCAGATGCCTTCAATAAGCTCGAGCCCAGCTATCAGTTACACGGAGATCTGTTTCAGTCAGGCACAGCCCTCTGGGGAGAGACTTGCACTATTTAAAGTTGAATGAGACTGAGATTCTTACAGCATTAAGAAACTTGAAATTCACTTTTTCTCCCTGATTTTGGTTCTAAACTAGTGTTGGGCACTTGTTATTCCCAGGGAGTGAATTTGTGTTTCCTGTTGAACTGTAGCTGCAAATTGGCTGCCTCTTGAGCTGTAATTCTGTATAGCAGTTCTCCTTTGGTATATGTTGAGCAGCAAAAGGCAGTCTTAACATAAGTACCACTAATGTCTCATGTAGCCTGTGTTATTTCCACCAGTATCATTGTAAGACATTGTAGGAAAAATAAACTGTTCAAATCACGTCACTGTAAGCTGCAGGCAGAGCAATGCAACTGCAGCAGGACTAACTAGATTGCATTTGGTCCTACAAAATGTGTGATGCTTTTTCTAGCCAGTGCCTGGAGGATCTTAGGACACTGGCATGCAAGAGCAGGAGTGTTAATGCTAATGTTCTGGGCATGCATCCAGTTTCAGGAAGTGGTGCCTGTCACCTCACTGAAGTCACACTTCTGTTCAGATTTGGTGGATCACTCTTCACTTCCGCTCCTACATTGCTGTGCACTTTTAACAGATAGCAGCCTATGCACCGGGAGCTGATTCCCTTTACTAGTGAATTCTCCAAGAGTTTTTTTCCCCAGTGACTAAGTCATGGAATGTAGCAGTCATGAAAAACGCTGCATGTTTATTATGAACATGTAGTCCTAGAATATGTCTAGGAAAATGCTTCCAGTAGTGACAGGAAAAGCTTAGTGCCATTGGACAGGACAATAGTGTTTGGACTGCTGTAATTGGTTTTGATTAGCCATGTTTAAGGAAAATCAACTTTAATCAGAAGGAATGTAAGGAAGAGCTAGTATGACAATAGCAAGAATTAAGAGGCAGCCTTACAGGAAAAGGCCGGGAGCTTGGCTTTAGTTAGAAGAAAGGTATGAAGACATCATGATAACTCTGAAAAGGCCTGTGCAATGGTGTCCATCATCTCCAGGCAGCATAGAGGAACATTTGAGCACACTGGAATAACTGACTGAGAATAATGGCAGCTTGGGAACAGCCTTACAATGGAAGATGTTTAAGTGGCTTCAGAATGCTGGTATTTCATTGAGGAGAGTATATGGATTTGTAGAACACTGTAGTAGTAAGAGATCTCACCTGATAAGCCAGGAGTCCCTCCTTCCTCGGTGGTAAAAACAATTGCTTGGGATGGGGGAGTGGCTCGTCCCAGAAGCTTTGACATCTGAGATGGAGTACAGTTGACTGTTGCATATTCCATGGAGTGCCATTTGAGCTGTGGGGTGCCAATAGTAAGAGTGGATCTTCTTAGGAATATCAGAGGCATTATTGTTATGGGAGGGCATGTGCCTTCTGGGCACTTCAGGTTCTTTACACATCTGTATGTTTTCTTGTATGATAATTTGAGCTCATAATTTTTTTTTTCTTTGCAACAGCAGGGGACAAGTGTTTCTGGTACACCTTCTTCTAAGCTGGAATGCACAGGACTGGCCTAGTCAGACCTTAGCTGACATAGTAAACTTGCTTAAGTTACTGATTTAGCTGAGACTTCACTTGAAGAACCAGGTCTAGTTGTAAACTGCTGTTAAAAACAAACTAACTAACAACAAGAAAGCCCCTACAAAGCTGCTTGCTTTACTCTGGTGAAAATAAGGGAGAGATAATTTTGAGTCCTTTATTACAGGTGCTTTTTCTTGGTTATTTGGAGTAGTTTTTCAAAGTGCATGTTGTTCTATGGATGATAAAGTGTGGCACAACATCTGTAGACTGTGTTCACAGATGTATTGGATAATCTACATCCCTGTGCTCCTCTTGCACAGTACTTCCAGTTTAAACCAGGGTGAGCTGGCACTTCTGCTCCAGAACCAATCAGTTCTGCCTATGGAAACTTTTTTTCTCTTCTTTATTCTGGCAGAGGACTTGTGTGATAAATGCAGTCAGGGACTGATGTGGGTTAAAACAAAACTGTCCTTTTTTTGTCCAGGTTAGTTTTAATTGGTGGTGGTTCACCACACTGATGCACAAATGTTTATACCAGCAAGAAGATGGAAATGAGTGGCTTGGGGACAGCAAGACTGCTGCTTTTGGCACCAGTGCCAGCTTTCCCATGATTTTACTCAAGGCCCCAGTGGCACTTTTGCCACACTGTCTTCAGGCAAAATGATGAGTTCTCATAATGTGGGTCTTCCTTTCCATGTACTTACTTGATTTACGTATTAAATGGTTTTGAGCATAATAGATGTGGTGCTGATTTAATCTGCTAGTGCTGTACATTAAAGTAATTTATGGTTTGAGTACATGCTATTTAAACAGATATGTTTAGGGTATTGATTTCTGCTTCCTGCAGTGTTTCTCAAACCTCTCTCCTATTATTCTCCAGGGTAAGGTACTGTCCCTGGTGCAATTCTTGCAAGGACAAACCAGATAGTGACAGAGCATGGGAGACAAGCAGCAGGAGATGGCAGAAGGCAGCAGTGAATGTGGCAAGTGGTGAGAGATAGAGGGGGGAAGTCCAGGGGCTTGAGGAAATGTGTCAGCAAGTGCCTTTTAGCCATCTACTAACAGAGCTCATTTCTCTGGCCTGATGCCAGAAAAATCACCTCAGAGGTGATGTCTTAGCTCAGAAACTCCCAGCCTTAGACTCTGCTTCTGCATTTATTTATTTGTTCTCTGTCTGAAACCTTCTTGGTGAAGATCCATTTTCTGGCCGTGTTCCTTTCTTAGCCGTCTTGTCCTGGCTGCCTGTGGTAATATATTTTTGTCCTGTTGCACTGTCATCATAAATATATTATAGTGACTGTCTCCTAATGCCTGGTTTGTTTGATTAGTAACTAATTAATCTTTAAATAATATTAGAAAACGCTATCTACAGGGATTTTTGCTCAAAAGATGTGGTGTATAGCAACTTGCTTGTGAGTTCATCATGCTAGCATTGCTGATCTACTGAAGCTTGGAGCTACTGATACTTTTTTTGTATCACCAAGGTTAATACTGTGTTATTTGGAGAAGCAGTCTTAGCTTTCGGTAACTGAGTATGAATGTGAGGTTCATTTCCTCCCTTATGGAACTGCACTGCAGCTCATCTGACCTAGCTGGGCAGTTGAGACCTGCTCCCTTTGGTTTCTACCCTCATGCAGACTGCAGCAAAAGGGACTCTTCAGGTTTCTTTTCCCTCCTAGTACGAGATTACTGAGGTGCCCTACTCCAGCAAAGCTCTTTCACAGATACAAATACACCCAGGAACCCACATGCCACAGTTTTACTCCTGCCCTTTATGAGGAAAAAGGCAGCAGCACTGCTGGCTGGGATCAGAACTTGCCTTCTGTGAGCCTGAAGAAGCCTTGCTGTGCTACACTGAGCAGTTGTGCAAAGCTGGGCACAATACAAGTGCTACGGTTTCTCCACCATCTCATAACTTTGATTGCGTGCTTGTTTGCACTGGGAGTACTTCTGTAGTGTGAGAACATCATCCTTATTAGCTCGGGACTTACGTTGTGTTGGAATATAATTCTCAAAGGGACTTGTGCAAATGGCCATACATGAAGAAAGGAATCTTGAGAGTAAACAGTGTCTTTACTGCTGTTTGGGCAGAAAACAATCTGGTTGCCCATATCTGTTCAGTAAAACAGGGCTGGTATGAACCTAGAATTGCGTGATTTTCTAATTCCATGTACTGATTTTCTGCATATTCTGGTGGTCATTTGGGAAAAGCTTTTTATTATCTTGGTCTTTTTATTTTTCATTCTTGTAATCATTGTTAAAAATGCTTGCCCTCACCCAAGGGTAACTAATCTCTTTCTTTTTAATTTATTTTTCTTTTCTTTTTTTATTTTTAATTTTCTTCTGTATGTGTAGTGTTTCTGTCTTAGTCTAAGTTAGTCTTAGAAAAGAGAGAAGCTTGGTCTGTTCCTTCTCAGTATAATTCAGTGTATTTTAAGGTGGTGGTTCTGCTCTCAGCAGGAAGAAAGATTTCAGTGATGATCCAAAGTAGATGCAGATACCACCTTGAGAAGGGCACAGTTGCACATTAACAGGCTTAATATATTTGGTGCACACAGTACTGTTAGTTTTTAGATCTCTAGTAATGACTTTGTCTAAGCATAGGCTTTATATTAATAGGTGGCAAAATTGAGGCTGTCTTTGAAGCATGGATAAGGACTTCATTTCCTTGGTCTCTGTTCCAGCTTCCTGTTCCTCCCATATCTTCATTGGGTTTTTTTTTTGTTTGTTTGTTTGTTTGGGGGTTTTTTGGGGGGTTTTTTTGTGATCTTGATGATCAGAGGGGAAATGAATGGGATAATGCTAAAGCTAACATTTCTGTAGAGATCCATGTTCTCCTGTCTGCCGTCCAGTAAAACCACACCTATACTATGGTACATTAGTGTTTAGTGTGGCCTGAGAAACTTCTGACTGTATAGAACTGACTGAAACTAGATTTGGGACTGAAATCAGCCACCAGCATAAGACTTGATTGTATGGGTTGGATGTGGCAGTCCAAATATGCATTGAGCTGACTGTTAGGTGGGACAGTTCTCTAAGGATAACGAAGTAATTGATCCTGGGTGTCCTTAAAAACATTGCAGTGTGTCAGATGTTAAGCATGTTTTGATTTGTTCCAGTAGCCGGATCGAGCTGGGAGATGTGACGCCACACAACATTAAGCAGCTGAAGAGGCTAAACCAGGTCATTTTTCCTGTCAGCTACAATGACAAGTTCTACAAGGATGTACTGGAGGTTGGCGAACTTGCCAAACTAGGTACAAATGTTCTTGCCGGTAATTGTGGGCTGTGGTGGCAGAAGTGGTCATCATTGCTGTCCAGATTGGTTTTGAATAGCAGCTCCTTCTATTCAGTTGTTTTACACGATGAAAAGTAATTGTTTAAGAACCTCAAGGAAGCCTTTAAGAACCTCAAAGTGTTCTAAATAGATTACATGCCACTGGGAATAAGCATGTTTTCTGTTCCAGAAGAAAACAGTTGTGCATTGCCAGCTTTACCTCCTGATGTCATTGCTGGTTGGTGTGAACAGTAATGAGCAACCACTGTGTCAAAGCAGCACTAGTTACTTCATTCCAAGTATGAATCCACAATGTATGTTATTTTATCTGGATAGGAGAATTAAGAGAGGGGAAGGTGGAAGATACAGGGTGTAAATGAAAGAGCTGTACTTGTTACTGATAAACCTTTGTTTATCCCTCCCTGGCAGCCTATTTCAATGATATTGCAGTGGGAGCAGTGTGCTGTAGGGTGGATCACTCCCAGAACCAGAAGAGACTGTACATCATGACACTTGGATGCCTGGCACCCTACCGAAGGCTAGGAATAGGTAAGGAGGGTCTTCTTTTGTATTTGAGGCATCAAAGAAACCAGGTTGCTGTCCAGCTTTTTAAATGCCCTTTCAGTTTTTTAACCAAGTTAGTGCACTTCAGACTGCTGATTTCTTTGGAAGGGACTTGGGGGAAAGAGTATGATTTGTCATGTGCTCATTCTTCTCTGCCTTTCAGAAATGAACCTTTTGTAGAAATTTTTAATTCAGGATTTCAGATTACTTTAATCTTAATCATATTATCATATTGTGGTGTAAATACTCTGCTTCTGTGGATATGAAAATTGTTGCAGAGAGAGATGAAATAATTTGTCAGATATGTAGCCAGTATGCAAGTCATACATAAGTAGAGCACAACATTCCTTCATTTGCTTCTCTCTTCACTCTTCTAAATGTAGGGGCTTTATATTTATTTTATCACTACTGATCATTGCTGCTCAGTGGTAGCACCTGCTTTTGGTCTATATTGCATTTAGTTCTTTGCTTCACATTGCAAAGCCATAGGTCAGATTATTCAAGACCTATAGTAACCTGTTTGCCTTGACAAACTGGACTGAAAAGATAACTTTATTTTAAATTATTTTACTAGGTCTTTAGTAAAAAAACTTACCAGTGCCCTCACTGCTTTATACAATATTTTGGCTGTATTTTGAGCTGAGTTTGAGACCTTGAAACTACTATTAAAATGAGTATTAATATGTATAAAATTATTTACACATATGCTTCTGGTCTGTTGTGATTTTTATTTCTTTTTCAAAGAAACAATGAATTAAGGTTTATAAGCAATTAGTGTCACAAAATGAAACAAAATGAAATAAACATCATATTTTATTTTCCTAATTGTCACACTATCATTTTAGTCTACCTACAGTTAACCTGCCTCTCCTCAAGGAAGCACCTAGCTAAGTACAGACTAAATTGTGCCCTTCCAGTTTTCTAAGGTATCTCTTTATCTTTTGGCAGGAACTAAAATGTTGAATCATGTCTTAAACATCTGTGAAAAAGATGGCACTTTTGACAACATCTATCTGTAAGTAAATGAGTTGCACTCATGCATTTTTTGAGAGATGATACAGGTAGATATGGGAGCAAAGGGATGGAGATCCAAATGTGGGTTTAGTATATTGTAGTGGGGTCATGGAACATCTTATAAGTACCAGGAGGAAAGCCAGAGGTCATATTCTGGGCTTGTTGTGTAATGCTGGGAAAACCAAAAGCTGTTTGTTTTAGAAAGGGTTCTGCAAATTTGCTGAATTTGAAAGTAGTTTAGTTACAAAATTACATTCTAGACCAAAATTACACTGTAAGACCAAAAGAAAATCTTTTTAGAAAGGATTTTATTTTTATCATACAAGGTCATCTTCAGAATGGAAAACACTGCAAGTCTTGAATGCAGTGTTGATGCATTTGCTTTCTGTCTTTTATGACAGCACTCTGTGGGTTAGAATATTAGAGATGTTTGCAAGCACTGAAAGTTTACTACATTCACTAATAAGGCCCAACTGCTGTTCTCATTCTTGCACGCTGCCAGGTCAACTATTTGTGCAGCAACACAATAAACTAGATCAGTGCCCTGGCCCAGCTGGGGTAGCTGTTCTCAGTTTTGTTTCTGGGTGTTGGTTTTTTCATTCTAGTGTGGTTTTGGGTTTTGGGGGTGGTTTTCTTGTGCTTTGTTTTGGTTATTTTTAAAATCAACTGCATGTCTGTGTAAGCTCTTGGCATGATGCAGGCAAGAGAGCAAGCACTGGAGTAGAGGGCAGTACAAGTAGTCCCCCTGGAAAGAGAGTCTGCAATCCATACATGCCAAAACTATGGTTTTCCTTTGCTGCTGGTTTCACACTTCTGCTTTTTGCTGTGCATTGGTGTCTGTGTGGTTTTTGGCCTGATGGCTTCTCTGAGCCAACTCCTCCTTGTCCATCACTGCCGTGGCCATCACACCAGTGCAAGCATGATGTACTGCTGGGGATAGGCCCACAGCAGGTGCACCTTGGATGGACTTACACTGCCACAGAACTGCACCCTGAATGCTTGCCAGGCCTGTGGAAAACGCTTTGTGAGGAGTGTTTCATACACTGATATCACTGTGAATGGAATAACTTTCTCCTCAAACTCAGTCCACTTCTGCCATGGAGGTGTGCTCTTCCATGTCCTCTGCTGTTGTTGCTTTGTGCCATCTCTGTAAGAGGAACGTGTTTTAAAGAGGTGTCTGGGTAAAGTTGCCTCTGGGTCATATTCCTTCCTGCTCTCCTGCCTCAGGAGAAGTGGTAATGAACTCTCTCTGAGATGCCTGCATAATGAGACAGGGGCTGTCCTTTTTACTTTTGCATCTTACTGTGTGCACAGTGAAGGAACTGTTTGCTGGTTCTACTACCAAAAAAAACCCAAATCCTTCATAATCCTTCTTTACAGTTCCTAGACCAAGGATTCTGGCATGACAATAAATAGCCCCCAAAACTGGGCTAAAGTTCTTTTAGTGGCCTGTTGATTTTATTACTATGTCTGTTGCTTGTGCATCTTCTATTTGAATATATTATGCAGTTTAGCACCAAATTTGATGTCACTGCCTAAATTTGTCATTGCAATAAAGTTCCATTTTAGCTTTTTGGTGCTTATTTGGCTTAATTCTAAGATCCTTTGTTTTGTTCTGCTGTTGCTGCCACAGTTACTTTTGTTCTGTAGTTATGCAGTGTGTTGTCATGACAAAGTGATTCATGAAGTTGTGCAGTGTCCACTGAATTTTGGAAGTGTTTAATGAATGCCTTTTGTTGATTCAAACATTTTTATTTCTTTTCTCTCTCGGTGCTTGTTTGATTTTCTTTTTAATGAAACTTGTGCAAATAAATGTCCTTTAGGACATTTAGGATAGTCATTTAGGATAAAAATAGTCATTTGGGATAAAAAACTGATGGCTGTTTAGTTTGGAGACCTTGAAACATGCTAGCAAAATTTGTAAAACTCTAGGGGAAGTAAATACAAGGCAAAAGGACTTTGTAAATCCATAGGACATTTTTGTATTACAGCTTTTAGTGAGGAGAGAGGAGTGGTTAGGGTAGAGCAAGGTGTTAAAATCCTGTCAAGCACCATTGCCAGTTGTATGTTACAGTGTGTCGGGGCAATCACTGAGACAACTCCTCTGGTCATCTGCAAAGTGTTAATACAGGAGGTTAAAGCTGGCTTTATAGTGAAATTCTGTTATATATTTCCACTGAATATCTGCCATATTGCTTTATTAAGATGAAGAAAAATTGAAATTACTGAGGTAGTAACACTTCAGAGTCTCTCTGCTATTTTGTGTTCCTTGAAAGAGTTTTACTGAGGGGAAACATTTACTAATATTGACAACCATGGGCCATTCAGGGCTGAGTGTTAGCCCAGAATTGCATTGGGAAGACCAGCATTTCCAGTCTTGGATTTTCACTGCTGTTCCTGTCTCTATCTAGCTGTCTGCTTTGCCCATTCTGAGTATGGAGGCAGAAAACTCACCCGTCTCTGTATGCCCTGTTCTGTCCCAGGCACGTCCAGATCAGCAACGAATCCGCAATTGACTTCTACAGAAAGTTTGGCTTCGAGATCATTGAGACGAAGAAGAACTACTACAAGAGGATAGAGCCCGCAGATGCTCACGTGCTGCAGAAAAACCTCAAAGCCCCTTGTCTTGGCCAGAATGCAGATGTGCAAAAGCCCGACAACTGAACAAAACCCCAGCGGACACTTTCTTGCACTTGCTTGTCGCCAAATAAGAAAAGAGAGGCCTCTTTTTTTTTTTTTGATTGGTTTTCATTTTGTTATTTTTTTTTCTTCCACCCCTTCATCTTAATTTTTTTTTTCTTGACCTCTCTCCAACAAAATGTAATGCTTCTTCCAAGGATTGTCCAATCATGTTTGGGGTTGGGTTTTGGTTGGTTTTGGATTTTTTTTTTTTCCTGAGCTCTCCTTTCTGGTGTTTTTTGGTTTTTTTGAGGGCAGGGGGGCTGATTTTTTGTTTTTGTTTTTTGTTGGGGTGGGAAAAGGTGTGCAGATCTCTTTTAAGTTTGAGGTTTGGAGGGCTTGAGCAGGTTATCCTGATGACAAGTTTCCTTCAGAATTATTCTTTCAGTAAGCAGAATGTAAACCCAATGGGAGGGAAAAGGCAAAGCAATATCTTGTCCTTTGACTCCTACATTATTGTGTTTTTTATAACCTACAGGGTACTTTACTCTCCCCCAACCTTTGAATGTTACTTCAGTACTTCCCACTCTTCCTTTTAATTCACCCACCTCAAAAAAGTATATTTAGTTCTTCCCAATATTTTTGAGTATGGCTTTTTCCTCCATCTTTTGCTGAGAAGGGTGGGCTACTTTACCATACCTTTTCACTCTGCCTGGGCTGATCTTTTTGGACACTTTTTTTAAATACTCCTCACCCAAGCTGGTGCTACACTTCTTAACTGACTGAGAGGAGGATTTAGAGTGGTCTTTGTTTTTTCTTATTTTCATTTACCCAACTCCCAGCAGACTTTTGCCAGAGTAAGAGCTAAATCTGGTGTTGGCAAGAATAACCTTATAAAAATATGAATCCTGAGGCAACACCCTTGCTTTCAAAATGGGTGAAATTCTGCAGGGCTCACTGAGAGTTAGTTTTATCTATGTTGTTGGGATGGAAAAAGTGACTGTGACCACCTTACCAGCTTTGATGACATAAGGCAAGCACCTGTCTCCAGATAACTTTGTTACAGCTACTGAATCTGTGGTGACAGATGTAAGGGTTGAGGAAACCAGGCAGCAAGGCTAAGAAGGCAGACATTAATCCGACCCTAATCACATAGCTTTACAGGGTCTCCTGGATTTGCTTGGGATTGGCTTGACTTGCTGTGTTTATGAGCTCCTTTGGGAGGAGGTGGTGAAGAACTGCGTGGTTTTGCTCCTTTGAAGATTATTTTCCCCTTCCTGCATTCAGTAGTAATAATGCAGTTCTCCTCTGGTGAGAGGGTGTTCGTGGAGCACCGGAGAAAGCAGCGTATATTAGAGCATTTTATGGGTTTGGAAAATAGGCTGGCTGGCTTCTTCCTAGTACTGTAACTTTGAGGCTACAGTAAACTGTACTAAGCTCTGCTTTGCATCCTTTCATGCTTTGTTTGCGTGAATACCAGTGCTCCTTTCTAGGCACTGTTGCCAGCAATTTTATGTATGCCAATATAAATACCAACTTGAGCTTGGACTCTTCTCCAAGCATCTGGGAAAGTGCACTGAGCTGAGACAACACCAACCTGCCCCATCCCCCATGTAGATGCTGAACTGTATTCTTTTCCTGTTTGTTTTTTAAAGTTTAGATCTGCATCTTGAATTCTTCCGCTCTGAAAGCCTCCAACCTGTAGTGTGCATTGCAGCATACATCTGGTTAGTAGGTGCTGTCCAGTCATTAGAGGGTGACTTGGAAACCAAGGATTCCAAAATGGGAATTGTGGTGAGGCAAGGGATGGCACCCCTCGCTGCACATTAGGTGGTCTCTGATACCCCAGGGATGACTATACCAGCTGCTACACAGTTACTCCTTCCTTCATGGGGGTGTAGCATTTGTTGGAGTGCATCTTGACAGACCTGTGCTGGAAAATGGCTGCTGAATTTGCTGAGTTTGCACTAATGGAGTCTTGGAGATGGGCAGGTGGCCAACCAGCCCGTCTGCATGGCCCGAGCACCTGTGTTTGCAACACGTGGTGGCAGACTCTGGCTAGAAAGATGCAAACAGTTCCTGTGGCCAGAGGCAGCCTAGTTTTGACAGAAGCTGATTTTCATTGCATCTAGGACCTGCTCGTGGTGGTTATGTTGGCAGCCCAGCATCTTTCTAGAAGGGGATGTATCCAAGCACAATTAGCTTGTCATATGCCAACATAGTTTCCCTGGCCATCTGTAGACCAAACCAAGAGAAGTATGTGGAGGGAGAGAGAGAGTATTGTATTTGAGGATGTTCGTGCAGCACAGCTGTAACTCAGACCATAGCTGCCTCTGGTGCCAAGCAAAGTGCTCTTCATTCTTCTAGAACTAAGTGGTAAGTGTTTGGGTTGGGTAGATGGGTGTGGGGATATGAACTCTTAGGATTTGCTGTTGTCGTAGGCTTCCACAAATCAGTGTGTTTCACAGACAGTTATTCTTCAGGTTTAAAAGTACAAGTCTGATGTCTGAACTTACTTGGATTAACCTTTGTTTCTGTCTCTTTTTGCTTTGGGCTGCCATCATTCTATGAATGTATCCATGAGAACAATTCTTAAAGCTCCTATTCCACAGCAGACCTGCCTCATTGTAACTTCTAACAAAATGTTTAGTAGGAGGTGGAAGAGAGAATAAATCTAAGACTCCTTTTCCCAGGCTATTAATCCTGGAAAACAGTTGTTGAATCTTGAATACAAGGTTTCATCTGAATCTTAAGAAAACTGTGTTCCCTGTACATGGGTAAGGGCAAGTGAAGGTCAGTAGTTCTGGATGACAAACAGTTGTATTTTATTAGTCTACCAGTTGTGTTGAGTGAGGGAGGAGAGTGCTGTCTGTATCTTAGTGCCGTTACCTGGAGACACTGAAATGCTGTGAAGTATGGGCTTACTGCAGAGAACTTCAGTTACTTTGTTGCTGCAGGAGGACATCCTTCTAGTTTGAAAATAACAGCTTGTGAACAACTAAATTTTTCCAAAGTTGGGAGTTTCAGTGGGAGGAAAAAACCACCAGCACCTCCTGTTCTGGATGAAGATCTAGCAAGGAAAAGCATGCAACTAACAGCTTTAGAGTGTAAATTGTGTATATAAAAGTTACTCCCGAATCTCTGCAACTGGCTTTGTCACACATCGGTTGAAGTATGAAATATTACCTACAAAAAGACTCCTACTTGAGGAAACCATGGTACAGGAGCAAAAGAATCATCCAGAAGAGAGATCCCTCATTTTTGGGAGGGGTGAGGGGGAAGAATGTATTTAGTGTATACAGAAACTGGCTGAGTTTACATGATGCAGCTAATGGTTAAACCTGCCAACTAAATATGACATACTGTTACAATTGAAACAAACTTATATGATATTTAGTTAAATCTTGATGGTGCCCTGTGTCTAGTAAAAATTTGATCCCCCAAATTGTTTTTTTCTCCCCCATGTTGTAATCCAGGGTCAGCTGCTATGCACAATGTCTGTGTTTTGTAAAGTGTTTGCTGACTTGGATGTTTCTTTTGAATCTGCAACTGCTTCCTGATTAATTTGGCTAAGACCACCCCTGGTCTCTTGAGTTGAGATTTAGTGAAAGGTATGCTGTATGCAGTTTACAGATGCATTCTCAGTGTTACAAGTTAAGTTGCAGGGGGAGCAAATTCTTTACAATAAGATGGTCCATTTTTAATCTATATCATTGCCCTTGTTGTACATCAGGAGCATGTTTTTGTTTTTCTCAAACTCCTTAGAAATACCGTTCAGAATAAACGTGCACTATTTGAGTTATGTCATTTACAACTTGTCATGTGCATTTTTTTGCTGTCCAGCTGTTTCCTTCGGAAATCAGATATTGACTATTCCTCAGATGTTTCATAAACTGTGTAACTGGGAAGATTTCTAACATGAACTGTGTGTTTGGCTGCTGGCATGAATGTCACGGGTGTCTGACAACTGTGCAGAGTGAGATCTGTTTGGTTATTTTCCCTGAAGTAATGAGCCTTTCCTCAGAAATCCTGTCTTGTGGGGTAGGAGGGAGGAGAACAACAACTGTTCTGGAATATTTTTGATTGATTAGTGAGCAGTTTGGAAACAAACACACCAGGTGTCAAGAACTCTGGTTTGGGGTTTAGAGGTTAAAAATTTCAAAGTATTCAAATTAGCTGCTAGTTACTGCAAATCTTGACCACAGTCTTTCAAAAATTATGGTCTATACTTGTAAAAGTGACTGGTCTTAACATACAGCACATACTCTTCCATACTGACTTTTCCCAAAAAAGTATTTAAGTAAAACTCACCTCTCTTCTTAAGAATTCCAGTCTCTTCTGTTAAAGCTGGGTTTTGTCTGTAATTTCACTGTGCTCTGCTTTGAAGTCCCATGTATGAAGTGATGAAGTTGCACTCTGGCCCAGGTTCTGGAGGAAAAGAGTTCCTCTAAATGTTCTATAGTGTATTCTATTCACCTATTTAAGTTCCTCTGGAAACTGCTTTATCAACAGATGGAGTTGCTGCATTCATTAGAATAATGGTGCAAAAGCACAGCTCAGGCTCTGAAACTTGTCTGTAGTCTTGAGTGGCTGTTTCCAGCTGTCTTCCCCGACCTCTGCTGGAGGGCCTGGAAGGCACAGCTGGAAGTGAACTGCTACCAGGAGTGCAGCCTTCATCGCTTCAGCCTCACCAGCAGCTGCAGAGGCTGGAAAACCTTTGCTGTACTTCAACTGCTGCAGCTGTTCTCCAAAGCATTGGGCTTTTATTGTTCTGTGTTTCTTCCCTTCTCCTTCCTCATTCCAGTTGCCTCTTAGAACAGCCTGTACAATACTAGACAACTGAGTTGTCCTTTACAGGGAAGCTAGCAGGTACTCCTGATCATTTATGTTGTGCTTTCCCAAAGCTGTGCTGCTTCTACAGGCACTCCCATTCCCCTCAGTGCATTCAAAACGTGGCTATTTATGGCACCTCTGTAATCACTCAGGGTGTGCTGTTATCTCTAATTTGTTACTGGGACAACTACTTCAAGAACAGTCACCACGCCAGGATCGAGTGAGAGTGGTCAGTCATTCACTTCATGTGGAACACTGGGATTATTCTGTCTTTTCATCAGTTCTCTGTCCCTGTGAGGACATTATCCTCTGATCCTGCAGTATCTTAGATTACTTTAAAAAATCCCTGTCCAAAAGCTCTTACGTGAAGTCCTTTTGAGAATCTACCGAACCAATCTTGTCAGATGAGCGTTGTCATCTGCTTCTGGCAGTATTACTTTCCTTTCCATAGGGGTTCTCTAAGTCTATTCAGCCCATCTAATCCAGATGCTTTGTAAGGGACAAGTGTCCTGCCTTCTGTTCCTTTCTCTTGCCCCTAAAGAGTCATCAATTCAAACAGATAATGGAATGGTTACTCTATCCCTCTCTTTTCATTCTGCCTTCTTCCCTCCTCCTCAGTGCTTTAACGCTGTAAAAGCATTCAGCTTTGCTGCCATTCTGCCTGCAGGCATTGTGGCACCACCAGCTGAAGCTCTCTAAACTGCTGAGTTGCCAGCTTTCTTTCACTCCCTTGAATGTACATGACCCACAGTCCAAGAAACTCCTGCACTGGGAAAGATGCGCTGACCTGTGTTCCAATCGATTGCCTGTCAGCTGCTCTATCACATCATACACACTTAGGCCAGTACTGCTCACTGAATTATTGAACCCAAACCAGCACTACAGCCAAGAATTTAAATAATAATTTTTTTTAAAGTTCAAAAAAATTGCACTCAAGTTGCTGATTATCTGAGATAAAGCTGCAAAGCTTCTTGACTTGTCAAAAGAACAGCAAATTATCTATTCAATTTAAAGCTTTCCTTACAAGTATTTGTACAAAAGCACTTCATTTTTTTTTAACCATCTTGCCATATAATTGTACATTTATATTCTCTGAGAGAAACAGGTAGGATCCTGTTGTATGCAATTTCCCCTGTGGATTTTTGCCTGCTCCTGAATTTTTGCCACAGTATTTCAGATATTTAACCCTGTTCTGGTGTTGACCACTTATGAACTCAAACACTGTAGATCACAACAGGAGTGTCAGAAGGTAAACTTGTTTCCACTGCTTTGGATGGGGGTGGCTATTTAGTGAAAATCTTCACCAAAATGCACACTACCCTTTAGAAGAGAAACCTCCCCCCTCAGTTTATATCAGAATAAATTGATGGAGCAGTAGCATTTTGCTTGTCTTCCAGTTTGGTTGTGTCATACCACAGTCAAAGATGATGAAAAGCAAAAAAAGTGCATTTACATTCCTACTTTACACTCTCAAGCTGGTATTTATAGCAATGCTAGAATTCCTCTGCAAAAACAGCTTGGGCCTCAATTTTCTTCACAGCTCGCAAATGGGCTTTTCACTTAATGTCAGCTGCAAGGTTATTTTGCAAGTGGCAGCTATTCAAAACAAAATGCTTTGGGTTATTTAACATCTGATTGCTGCTATGACTCACTTCAGCAGCAGCAGCAGAGTTCTTGGACACTGCTTCAGAAACTTGTCCCTGCCCTGGTACGTTGTAAGAAGGCATATGGATACAAGATGCTCTCTCAGGGAAGCAGCCGAGCTGGAACTGGGAAGATGGATGATAACTGAATTAGGCATTGGCAGGAAGCAAAAAGCGAGGCAGCGGGGAGTTGTTAATGATCCACAGTCCCTCATTTCGTGGACGGAACAACACTTTTCCTAAACTCTGATTTAACTCGTGAGGAAGATGGGTGGAGTGCCTCCTTCCCCAGAAGTAAGCATGAGCGGAGCGTGTGACAAAGCTAAGGAAAGATGTCGATTAAAGCATCAGTCGTGGCAGAGAGCATTTACAGGACGTGGCTGGCTCCTCGTGGACAGCTCCAGGTTAGCCAGCCTTTATCTGTGCCCGCCGCTCCGCCGCCGAGGGCTCGGGCAGCGCTCCGGCTTCTGCGCTGCCGCGGGCGGCGAAGGGCAGCGCCCGGGTCACTCTCGCCCTGGCAGGAGGGGATTCTTTCACCTGACACCGACACACACGGAATAACACTCGGCCCTTTGCTCCCTCCCCACACGCGGTCCCTGCCCCGCCGCCACCTGTCCTGTCCCGGCGCGGCCGCTGTCCCTTTAAGAGCTGCCGCCCGCCCCTCCGCGCGCCCCTTCCCGCTGCGCTCATTGGCCGCCCGGGACGCCGCTCCCCGCCAGTTCCTGTTTCGGCCACCTTACCTTGTTGACGCCAGTCTCTGCCTCCCTGCCCTCTGATTGGCCCGCGCCGCCAATGTTTGTGGCGCCCATTGGCCCGCGCCCGCTCCGCCCCGCCCAGTTGAGGGCGAGCGACGCCCTCTCCGGCCTGGCCCTTTGTTGATTGGCCGCGGGGGCTCGCCCCGCGCGCGGCGATTGGCTGCGGCGCGAGCAGCAGGGTGGGCTGCGCGGGCGGGCAGCGGCGCGGAGGCGGCGGCGGGGCTGGCGCGGGTGTCCGCCCGCCGGAGGATGGTCCCGGCGCTGGGGCCGCCGCGCAGCGCGCCCGGCCCGACCGTGAGTGCCGGCCGCGGGAGCGGGACCGGGACCGGGGGTGGGAGCGGCAGCGGGAGGAGAGGGACCCGCAGCCACGGCGGCGGCGGCGGCGGGGCCGGGGCGTCGTGCTGGGCCGGGGCCGCGCTCGCCCCGGGATGCCGGTGGGGCCGGTGCCCCTTTGTCCGGCCCCGCTGTGCCCGGCCCGGCCCGGCAGGGGCTGCGGGGCCGGGAGCAGCTGCAGAGCGCGGGCGGCCCCGGTCTCTCTCAGCTGCGGGGGCTGCGCTGAGGGAAGGTCGGGGAGCAGCGCCGGGGGAGCCGCGGGGCTTGCCCGCCTTGCGCTCTCGGTGCTGCGGGACGGTCGGGCGTGAGCCGCCGCCCGGGGAGGTCGCTCCGGAGGGGTGCTGGTGTCCGGGGACACCCCGCGGTGCGGAGCCAGCCCCCGCCAGGGCACGGTGGTGTGCCTCCAGGGACGGCTTTCTGCCTGGAACTCGGTCACTCGTAGCTAGCGTTTCTCGCTGGACGTGTTGTAAGCTTGGTCTCCGAAGGAAGGAAGTCT
Source organism: Passer domesticus (assembly GCF_036417665.1). Lineage (NCBI taxonomy): Eukaryota > Metazoa > Chordata > Aves > Passeriformes > Passeridae > Passer > Passer domesticus. The sequence goes on along the minus strand of NC_087475.1, from coordinate 106,132,784 downwards.
GATGGATGTGCCTGTCTGTTCCTTCTCTGCCTGCTAATTTCAGCGCTCTGGCCGATTTCTGTCAAATTTGCCAGCAGCAGAGGCTTTAGAGTGTTGGAAGGCTTCGGTTTCATGGGAATCAGCATTGACAGACACAGAAGTGTTTGTAACTCACAGGTACTGCTCGCATTAAGGGCAGAACACCTAAAATGCAGCTCCCTGTGACAGCACAAATGAGCTGAGTCCATTGACATAGCTATAGTTAGGTACAGCTGTGGCACACAATGCCCGTTGTCCAAGAAAGTCTGTAGGGAAAAATTGGAAGTAAGGCAAAGAAAAAGGGAGTAGTGGTGTGTTGAGTTTCTGTCCATAAGTACAAAAATCACAAAACTGGGTTTTTGCTTTTCACATAAGAGCTTGAACTTCTGTTAGACTTCATCTAGACATGCAATTATTAAGCACTTCTAGCAGAGATAATGATGGCACAGTTAAGCACCCAGAAGTCAGGTGATGTACCAGCTTGTTTTAGAGGCATGATTTTAGCTTTACTTTTAATCTACAAGTCATTGGGACCACCTTATTTACGTGACCGTGTTATGCAGCACTTCAGCCAACTGCAGAGCCTTGCTCGGTGCTCGTGAATTGTGTGCAGTAATGAGACAAATGTGCAGGAAGAAACTGCCTGTGGGTAAATGCTTATTATTAGAAAGATTTAGAACCTTTAATGTTTGATTTTCAGTTAGTGCCATAACAATAACTCACAGGTACATTTTGGGGTGAAGTACATTTGACAACTGAAAATATGTTTGCCACTGAATGGGAAATAATCTTAGAAAAATGCTCATGTTGTGAGCATAATTTTTAAGGTGCTTGTATTCAAAATATACATCAGGTATGTGAAACTGTACAAGAACATTGCAAATACTGAAGTGTTTGGAAATTACTTATTCCCTTAGAGACTTACTTGTTCCCTTAGGTTATGGATACATGGGAAGATTTTAACAGAGTAGATGAAAAATGGTGGTGGATCCTGGAGGAGTCTGACAGCTGCAAAGAGATAATTAGGATGTAAGTTTTTGGTAGTGGCTTGGCTGCTCTGATTGCTGGTGTTTGGAGCAGTGTTCCGAGGAGCTGGCCAGGGACACGCTGAAGGGACTGTCACTGGAGTGAGTGGCCCTGTGCCACGTGCCTGGCCCACGCCTGCCGTGGGCATTGTGGACTCTCGTTTGTAGCTGAGGTTTGGCTGCACTCTGAAATGTCAAAGGCATCTTGGGAACAAGAAGGCAAAGATTTAGTGAATGTGTTCTGCTGGCTGAGCTACTCCAGCTGTCCTCCACCTCAGCTCTTCTTAGGTGAGTGTGGGGGATGCTCCTGACTGTCCTTAGGCAGAGGAGTTACAGAGGAACTTTTCTGAGCATTGTTTGGTTGCTGATGGCTTCTCCCCATGTGCTGAAATTGTTAGAGCACCTCTGGCTTCCACTTGTTGAAGTATAATGAATTAGGCCACAGAGAGGTTGGGGATGGTGCATTCAGAGCATTTGAGCACAATTTTAATTTGCAAAGTGCCTTGATACAAAGTGTGTGATATTGTAACCAAGCGCGTCTCCCTTGGATATGAATTGATACAATGTATGTGTTGAAGCTGGATGCTGTAGAAGGAAATAGATGCGCAAAGAAGTCAAGGTTTGGGGTGTGCTGGATTTGACAGGAGCCATTCTGTGGTTTCATTTTTGTTCAGCAGTGCTTTTTAAGGTCTTAAAAATAACTTTGTAAGTGACACCTGGCTTGGGGGAAGGATAGTATAAGAAGTGTAGCATTTGATATGAAGGGTTTCCCAATGAATCATGGTTGGTTGTGTCGCAAGAACTTGTGAAAAGTACCACAAAGTCTGTGCCACTTTGAAGGACAGTGGCACCTTTCAAAATAGGAAAGCATGTTAAATTCTGAGGAATTTAATTTGGTTAAAGGAATCACAAACACAACTGAGATGAGGAATTAGGAGATGACTGGCAATACTGTGGATGGACAGTCCCTGAGGCTGGAGGCAAGTACACTTCTTCAGAGCCCTGAGATTTGTAACTGGAGTTGTTACAAAAAGATTAGGAACCTTAAAGCTGTTAGATGGTATGCATGCACACCTTTACACATCCATTTTCATTTAAAAACTTGGGTTGTATGCACAGCTTCACTGACATTTTCATCAGGGACATGGCTCAGTAGTGTTATTTTATTGAAAACTGTCTCATCTGAACCTCTGGGCCATGATATGTATTAAATTTTAATGGGGGGGGAGTGTTCAAGCAGTGTTTGAGTTATTTCAGATTACAGTAAAACATGTAAAGGTTTCAACTCCTTGATTAGGAAATGTTGTGCAGAGCCCAACAGTTTATGTAATGCTGACCTAACTTGCTGTTTAAAATGCAATTCCAGCTTTTATGTGTGGATATAATGTGTCCTAAGTGTACTTTGGTTTGCTGCCTTACCAGCGTAGTGCTGTTGTCATGCTTAAGAGTAAGCACAAAAGAGGTTCTGCTGTGTGCACAAGATTGGCAAATTGTGTGTAAACTGGGTTTGTATCCTGTATGAAAAGCCATGGTTTAGTCCTCTAAGGTGAATGAGTTACTTTTGCAACCATGACTTACGATAGCAATCTCTTACATCAGCCACGCTGGGTGCCATTGTGGCTCAGATAAGAAGAAAGTACTAGGCTGCTAAAAATATTTCATGCTTCCTGGTAACAAGTGCCTTTCTCACTCACTTACCTGAACTTCTGTCAGGTGAACTGACCAGCGTGAAAACCATGGAATGAAATCAGCTCCATCTGGAAGCACATCTCAGTCATGCTGGTATTCTGATACCTGAATGGGTTCTTTGTGGTCCATCTCTGGTGAGGGTGGAATGATCCACATATGGAGCTATTAGCTTTTAGGTGTAAATCCAGGTCCCTCAGAATCTATGATCCATTTTTCCAGCTTTTGGTGTGGTGGGCGATGCCAGAAAAGATTATAGAAACATTGTCCATCAGCCTGCTGACACAGTTAATAGAAGTCTGAGGGTTTTATGGGGAGAGGAGAGCGTAAAGATTATTCTTCATGTAACTGAAGTTCAAGTGAAAATAATACTGTCCATTTGGGGTGTCTGCCTGCATCTGTAGTCTGTAATGTGGTTGGCTTCAGGGACACTTAATTCATGCCAGCCTTCAACCTTTGAAGTTGGACTCTGCTTTGCTTTCATGCATCAGTGAGGCTGTTAGCTAGAAATTGAACAGAGTTCTTGTACAAAGCTTCATGCTGCAGCTCTTCTTGCTCATTTACTCCAGTAGTAAAATGGAGCTCCAAATCAGCAACATAGTTTTTCCACTCTTGGACTATCCCTAATATTCAAAGATGCTTTAATTCGGGAATGTTTAAATATTGTGCATCTATAGCTTAAATCCCTCCTTCTTCCACATAAGTCTCTCACCTACTGGAAATCCTGGGACTTCTTGTGTAAGTGGAGAAGCTTAACTAGTTTTGGCATCATCTTGGGTCATGGTTTCACAAATATTAAGCCAGCACTGTCACTATGAGAAGCAATCTTGTTGTTTCAGTGTACTTATTTGGGAGCGTGGGGTGTCTCTGTGATCCTTTTGCAAAGTCAATTTTAAGTTGAAGTAGTGTTCTCATCTGGCCTCCTGGGTGAGGAGTGCCAGTGAACCAGGGGAGAGGCTGCATCTCTCAGCACTGTTTTGAAGGAGTTGGGGCAGTAGGGGAAGATAATCATCACAAGTATTTTCCCATTATTGCTAGGAGAAATGGGCTGATAGGAGTTTCATGCAGTTTACAAGGGCAAAATCCTGCACTTGGGGAAGAACAAATCAGTCCACCAATATGTAGTGGGGGCCATGCAGCTGGAAAGGACCTGGTGGACACCAAGTTGAACACAAACCAACAAAGTGTCCTTGTGGCACAGGTAGCAAATGGGCCCATTTGATACAGGAGTGTCAGTGAGCTGAGGGAAGTGATCCTTCCACTGCACATGGCACTGGTGAGGCCACACCTGGCATCTTGTGTTGAGTTTTGGTTTCCCCAGTACAAGAAAGACATGGAGGTACCATAGAGGGTCCATTGAAAGGCCACCAGGACAAATAAGGTACAGGAGCATCTCTTGTCTTGAGAGGCCAAGGGAGCTGTGGTTATTCAGCCTGGAGAAGAGAAGGCTCAGGGAGAATCCCACCTGTGAATTGACTCAAGAGGCTTTACAGTGCATCTTAATTTGTGTTTTTTTCTGTTTTATTCTGGGTGGGAATGGGAAGGCCCTGTGTTTCCTATCTTGGAAATGCGAAATGTGTGAGCTATCCCTTGCTAAGGATGCAGTGGGGTTCTCCAACCCCTAGCTTCACTTTAAGCAATTTTTGCCAAGTCAGTCTTAGGTGACAATATGGAGGTGATTTCATACAGTTGAAGAAGAAGATAGAGTAGAGGTAAGGCATTTTCATTTTATGGAATGATTTTTTAATTAAGTAAAACTTGCAGGATCATGGTATCAGTCTGTCCCCTTTATCCATTCCAAGTAGTAACTTGGAAATCTGGTTTTAGTTTCCTCTCCATTGTCAGTGCTAAATTTCTATTGTAGTCTTATTTGCTTTTCCTAGTGTTTTCAGAACTACTTTTTCACCCCGGATAGCTCATGTACAGTAATTCTTCTAGGTGAAATAAGTAGTTACTAAAGTGGTGGAATTATTGAATTCAGGTTTTCTATGGATTTGCACCTAGTAGTTGCATTTTCTTGTGTCTAACATGCGTTGATTTTGATTTTAAATTTCCTCTTTGAAAGCGTTATGAAAGTGTGCTTGCTTTCTCTGGTCATCTGGGCTCAGATAACTTTAGTTTGGACCTCTCTGTTAAATATAATTAAAATAATGTGCAGCTTTATCCCTGCCAGTATTATTCAAACTGTCAAACATCCAGATTGCAAGATGAGTCCTTTATTCTGGAACTGAAATAATTGCCCAGTGCACCCACTTCATGGGTCCAAGAAAAAAACCTCTGAAAAGCAAAGGTGTAATTGCATTGAGGTTATGAAGGAGAATGAGCCTTCTGTCCACTAAAACCTTTTGTGAGTAGTCTGCCTATAAAATGTACATTGCAAAGTTGTGGAGTTTTTGTTTGGTTTTCGTGGGCTGGGGGCCGAGTGTGTGTGTGCTTGTTTTTGAAAGCTCATTGAAGTGTAATTAGTGAGCTTCTTTGATAAGCTTGTACATTAAAACTGAAATTCTGTTTTTTGGTACCTTCCATCTCAGCCATTTTTGCCTTTGGCCCCATTAAGATTCATAGGGAAATTCCTTAACTCTGGAGGGGCAGTGTTTGTAGCAGAATCTCAGGATTTATCTCTTCTGCATATTGTAGTGGAACTTTGTAGTGCAGGCCCATAGAATATTGCTCCCTATGTCATGAACCCTTGATGTGTTCTTAGTTTGTGTCAGATTTCTCAAGCCCCAAGCCTATAAAATATTTAAGAACTTGACTGTGTAATCCTTTGTACCGAATGACTCATATCTGAAAAGATGAATTAAAAAATTTGACACATAAACTCTCTGGATGCCCTGAACATTTTGGTTCTAGGATATTTTTCACTGCTTGTTAGTTGGGGTCCTCAGGAGAGAGCAGCAAGGAAGTTTGGCACATGTCAGAAAATGCCTTGATACCTCCTCGGGACCATGTGTGGTTTTATAAACAGACTCTGTGAGGATCCTTTGTAGTTGCAGAACAAAAAGAGCTCAGCTTAAAACCAAAGCAGTGAAGCAAAGAATACTGCTCTGGCTAAATCATTGTAGCCAAAACGAATGTTTTTATGTTGTAATTCTAAATTGGTTGTCAGGCTCTGTGACAAGGTACTGCTCTTTGGATAGAGATTTAATTTAAAGACAAGGTCACATGAGAAAGCAGAATTGGACTGGCTCTTGCTGGAACAGCTTGTCCAGGGAAGCTGCAGATGCCCTAATCCTGGAAGTGTTCAAGGCCAGGCTGGATGTGGTTCTCAGCAACCCGGTCTAGTGGGAGATCTCCCTGCCGATGGCAGGGGACTAGAATGAGATGATTTTAGGGTTCCTTCCAACCCAAACCATTTTGTGATTCTATGACTTACAGCTTCTACATTTTTCCAGTCAAGTATGGAAAAGTCTTCAGTGTTCCAAATACATTTTCATATATGGATGGATTCCCGAGTTATTTATAACCATCTTGGCCACAGTATTTGCAGACCATGATGACTTGTATGTTTCAGCTTTTTTCAGGAAGAGAATTCCTTGTTCTTCAGGCAGCATGCTGCAAGGTCGGGCTCTTGCACAGGAGCGAGTGGGAGAGCACTCAGCCTCAGCCTGGTGCAGGCAATCTTTGCCATCTGATCCAGGTAACCTCACCCTAACCCACGCAGAGGTGATGACCTGTGTTTGGAGGAACTTGCCTGCCATTCACTTTGTATCCACCTAGCTTTCACCATCAAAACACACTTGTGGCTCCTTTGTCAAGTGCAGCATAATTAGATGTCTGTCTTCTCTTTGAAAATCGTTTGGTTTTGAGGTGTACCACGGATCATTGGGCATTGGAAGGCAGGGAGATGAGCACTGTCTTGCAACATAGAGACATTTCTCACACTTTCTCACTTCCTTAGTGAAATTGGTATGTGGTAACTTGTGAATTTCAGCACAACACAGGGGATCAGGAGGATTTCCCTGAGGAGTGGTGTTCCCCTTATTTTGATCTAAAGTAGCTCTGGTCTTTGTGATTGTGGCTTGTGCACTGGTTGCATAATTAGAGCTCTTCAGCTCCCAAATGCCTGCTCCCCTATAACAATTGCTCCAGACCCCAGGAGATGGTTCCCATAGGCATCTTCCTTTACTTGCACCGTGTGACTTCAGTTTGTTTGCAGTACTGAGATCATCTGCCCAGTGTGAGAGGGGCAGCAGCTCTCAGCTGGGTGCAAAATGTGCAGAGATACTTCTCCTTTAATATTTTCCAGACCACTGACAGTGAGTAAGATACTTGGTTTTGTGGACACGAGTTCTATCTCTGCCCCTCTTCTAAGGTTTAAAAAGAAATTATGTTATATACTTAAGAAGATTTGGGAGGGAATGACAGTAGACAAAGAAGAATAAATATGAGATGTGGATCTTCAGATGATTAACAGGGAAGGTTTTTGGGGGTTTTTTTGTTTTTTTTCTTCTTATGAAGTTTCCTTAAGCAGATCTGGTCAGGATTTCTCAGAATGACCCTACACCTATGCTGTCCTAAAACCGCTTGTTACTAAATGGCCAGTGCAATTTCCATTGATATTTTAAAAATTACAAATGAAAACAAAAGCAATGTAGATAGGAGGGAATATCACTTTAGTAATCACCCTTTCTCTTCCTCCAATGCTATTACAAAAAAAAAACCCTAAACATTTTCTTTCTAGTTCTCTTGCATGCTCTTGTATAAGAGCCTGACTAAAACTTTATTGCTTTAAGTCAGCAGGAGGAAAAATGCTGATGTATTTGAGTTTAGATAATACAAACAAAAGAGGCAGAATAAAAATATCTAAAAGCAGTGAAGTTTTCTTTCTATCTGTTATTTGCAAGCACCTTAAAAAAAAAAAGAGTTGCCCCGTGTAACAAGTTTTAGCTTATTTGAGCTTATTTGCTTTGGTTTTCTTTTCTTAGCTTTTGCAGAAACTCTGGGAACAGTTTGGTTGGCCTGGGAAACTCTCAGCTGGTTTGCATCAGGAATATCTTCCTCAGCACAAGGTGGCAGTGCCCACCCTGAGCTGGTCAGGCAGCACATCCATGCTGCAGAGCTGGTCACAGCCCCAGCTGTGTCCAGTGCCTCACCTGACCTCAGTCCTCCTCCTCTGCTCACTCCCAGGTTTTTGTAAACATCTGGGAACTTCATCTCTTTGAGAGGTTGCAGTTAGGTCAGTCAGTGGGATCAGCTGTTGTGAGGGAGTGGATTAAGGGACACAGTAACAGGGAAATCTGGATTTCTTCTGAAACCAAACTGATAGATTTTTTTTTTCTTCCTGTCAGGAAAAATAGCCTTTTTCATTTTTCTGTATGATAGTCTTACCAGGTTGTTTTGCTAGGCCACAGTAGTTAATACACACAGGTAATAATCACAAAGGTCAGCTTTGAGTTACCTTTCCTGCAGTCATTTTATTAGGTAAATACAAAATTAGAATAGAACCATTCCAAGGGGGAATAAAGAAAGGGCAGGAAATTTTGTCTCTTGATCACAAGGGCACCTTGCTTGTCATTAAAAGCTTGGACTAAGCCCCTGATTAAAGCTAGCCTTGCTCTAAAACATGCATGGAAGACTGGAGAAGTGAACTCCAGCAGCTGCTTGGATGAAGAGGACACTGTCTCAGGAAAAAAGCATTTGAGTAGTTCTTGTCTGTGCCTTGGAATTGATCTTAGCTTTACATTGAGGTGTACGTTACATTACATTCCTAACTACATGAGGTGTACAAAACCAGGAACAGCTGCGAGACTGAAGCAGTGTCACAGCATGAGCTTGCTGAAGGATATTAAGAGGAAGAAAGATTTGGACTGCTGGTAGGTTTGCAGAATATGTGTAGTTGCATATAAAAATGATTCTTTCTGCCTGATGCAGGAGAATGGAATGGCTATACTAATTTAAGGAAGATTGTTTTGTACAGCCAAAGATAATAGATTGGAATAATTATTTTCTTTTTTTTTAAATTAATATTAAGTTTGGAAACAATTCCTAAATAAGGAGTGAAAAAATAATGCCAGACAAAATAATCTAAATTAACTTTTTCTTGTATTTACTGAGTGCATGTTTTGAAGAAGAGATTTCATAAAATTTACTAAATACTACCTGGAAAGATGGGTGGTATACAAGAAGATGTTTAAATACATTTGTTTTCAAGTTTTATACCCTATGTTTCAGAAACTATAGAAGAGATTAAATTATGTTAAATTTAAATCTTCAGAACACAAAGCATCCTTTAATTTCTGAGGATGACATTGCATTTAAATTCAAATCAATATTTTAGGTTGATGTTGTGAAAGCTGTTAACTACATAAAGCTTAAGGGAAGCTTGGTACTAAATAAATAAAAATGATGAGTTACTGCTTCTTCATCTGTTTTAAGAATTTGGATTTTGCTACATTTTTTCTGCAGATGACATTCAGCTAAGTGAGCATATTTCATGAGTTAACTTAAAATTCATTTGTCTCTGAGCTTATGAGGCATATACATGTATTCTGCTTTAGAGAATCCATGAAGGGATCTTGCTATGAAGAAGCAATAATTGATGTGGCAGAAGTAAAGGGAAACCCACTGTCAAAGCTCTGGTCACACAGTAGCTGAGGGGGAAAATGGAGACAGTGTAAACATTCATCAGCCCTCAGAAATCTCCACCTAGACAGTATTTTTAATTTCTTTTTAATTCACAAAGCCCATATTTTCAGCAGCCCTTAATAAAACCTCCTCCCTGGTATTGCCAGTTTGAGCTGTTCTATGGAGTATCAAGTAAAATGCAAAGGTTTCTGTCCTTACAGAATAAGAATGGGAAAAAACAGCTTCAGTTCACTGTATTTCTCATGGTAAAATCTGTGAGTAGAAAGCCCAGAGTTTTATACAAGTGTTGTTTAACAAATTTAACCACCTCTTTTCAGTGGAGCTCAAAATAAACTAATTAGATCATTAGATAATGTGTAGAGCCTTGCTTTTTGCTATCAGGACCATGAAAGTGGGAGCATTGGTTGAGAGGTAAACTGAAAAACTTCACCTCAAGTAATTCCACAGTAAAGTGAAATTGGGGTAACAGTCATGGCATTCCTATGCCACATCTTCTATACGAAATGGGCTGCAGATCCCAGTGGAACTGGAGCATATAAAATAGAGACTTTAAGTTTACATTTGTGAGGCTTATAGATTCAGTGTGGCAGCAGATGGCTTGAAATATGCAGGGAACAGCATCACTTGGAAGAATCTTACATCATTTTAAAGAAAAGGACAGAGGAGGAAGAAAGAAGTGGGGTCTTTGACATTACTAAAGATTTTCTATTATTTTTCAGGGTCAAAAAATTGTTAGAAACTGTATTAATAAATTACAGCACAAATTTTCACTAAGGCCTTGTCCATCTATCTTCCAGAATGCTGTATACAATGAATTGCTGAATCATTTTGGCATCTGCTCAGCACAAAGAAGTGAGGCAATTGGAATATTTTGTATATCATGACTTTGGGAGATAGGGATGGCTGCTGTTAACAAAAAGAACTTTGCTGAGTGGACACAGAAGGAGCCAAATATAGGAGTAAGGAGAACTCATGTCAGGAGGGAGAAAGGGGTGCTCTGACTGAGGGCAGGGGGAAGATGGGGCTGTGAACGTGTTCCAGACTGTGCAGTGGAGTCAGAACAGCCATGTCTGTTCTGGGGAAGGGTAATCATGGGTGGGTGCTTCTTTACTCCTTTACCTTCACACAGTTGTGCTTTATCTGTAGCCTTGCATGGTAGCTGGCCATCTAAATCCACATTAGTGCTTTCTATGTTAAATGCACTGCAATGCAGAAATAGTAATTTGGTTCTCAAGCTGTATAAATTTGCATAATTAAAAAAATACAGTTGCTTGATGAATACATTAATCTTTCAAAAATGCTAAGTCCATCAAAACTAAGACCTCTTTTATCTTTTTGCTCTGACTTCCAGCATATTTGCTGTGGTCTCATAATGCCCAACAACAGACACATCAGCTCTGTCTTTATAGGTGGTGCAGGAATCAAGAAACAGGCTATGTGACTGCCACATGATACAATCCAGCATCTTCCTTTTTCTAAGCATGTTTGAGAGCTTTGCTTTACCAGAGCTGTGTCCACGTGCTCACATTCTCACTAAACAGAAACAGTACTGTACACAGTAAATTAAACGACCCCTTTGCCCTCTTGAGTACTTATTTCACCTGCTGCACAAGGTGCTGCCTCAGTGATGGATACATGAGTGTAGTGTCACCAGGCAGCTGCTCTGCTTCTCCTGTCTCTGCTGGTACCCTTAATGGATAGAGATTCTGCTGGGCTTCTTTGGCTCACTGGAAGCTGCTGAAAGGGGATGTGCTGGTCTCAGTCACTCCCTGTGCACCTGAACATCTCTCTGGTTGCCAACAGCATCCAAAAGATGGCTGGGCTCTAACCAGGTTTGTTTTTGTTGGGTTTTTTTTTATAATCAGAATCATTAATCTGCTAAGGTTTCCCAGCTAACCCCTTCATTATCACCTGGTACAGTGAATGCAGCTAGAATCAGTGAGTACCACTGACCATCACCAGCTGTACCCAGGAGGGATAAGTTGGGTGGGAAACTGGCTTTCCTAGCTTTCAGAGGTGTGAGTGTTTACTAACTTGGACAAGCTGGGATAACAACTGGATTCATCTTACTACATATAAACTCAAATAAGCTTGTTAGTGAAGTAAGCTAATTGGATTTAAAGGAGAAGAAATCTTGTTTTGAAGATGAGGTAACACAATTTATAAGAGCGTGCTGAAGTCGCACCACTGCTTTCTCCCAAAATAAAAGACTGTTAACTCTGTCAGGTGTTGTCATAATTTATGCAGGGGATGGGCAGTGAGCACAGAGAAAGCAAAGTCCATGGAGGAATATAAAGTGAAGTGCTCCCATGGCTGGACTGGAGAGGTCTGTGGTGGCTGTGTTTAGGCAGGCTCTGTGTAACACCCAGTGGGACAATGGAACACTGTAACTCATCTCAAGAGGGTTGTGTCCAGTTTTGTGATGGTGTGAACACTGTTGTGTAGGTGGAGTTGAATTATGTTCCTGAAATCTTCAGGCACTTTGAGTTCCCTGAGTTGGATCTATTCATAGGTTGTTTCCTGTTTGCTTTATTTTATGGTTTGCCAACATGTCCCAAGTCTTTCCTGGAACAGAGAAAGTACTTCACGATTAGAGTGGTAAACAGCACAATATTCAATTAACTTCTAGAGCATAAAGGCTGAAAAGCAGTATCTGAATTCAGTTCTGATACAATACAGATTATTTCTGTTAGTTTGACACACACAGGTGTGTGCACAGAGCCCTTTGTGAAGTGTATGCTTCAGTGCTTTGGGAGCTCCATAGGTGTCTGGTTTTCTGGTTTGTAAGGATATTACTTTGGGGGTTTGTTTTTGATGCCAGTGCCAATAGTGGTAGACTCAGTTTACATTAAGAACTGCTTGGTGTTTAAAGTTATATTAAAAACCACCTCCACTTCCTTGCAGTCCAAGCGCACAGACAAAAAATACCCTAAAGATATGAAGCCTGTTGAAGGAAGCTTTTTGGGAGGAGCCAGAGAAAGGTGAAGCCACAAGGAGTTTGAGGGCCCATGGGAAGAGTTGCAATAACAGGTTGGTTGGTGAGAGAGTGAACAGAGCTGTGGAAGTAGATAGGGAGCTCAGACATATCAAAAACCAGATCTGTTTTTTCCTGTTGTCATCTATGGTATACTTATGTCACTTGCTCTTTGAAATTTATTCCTCTGGTAGATATGTGTTCAACCATCACTGACTTAATCTCATCTTTTGTGTAGTTTTATAAGGTTTTTGTTTATCTAAATATAGGCTACCGATCTGTTCAAGAGGAGGACAAGTTAGATGCAATTCATTAGGTTGTTATGTATAACTTTAATTTTAGCTGAATTTTACATATCTGAGAGCTTAGGGGTGTCATTTTTGGTTGTTTTAAGGTGTACAGTAATTTAATAGCAAGTAAGTTTTGTAATCTGCTACATTAAGAGCACTCTAAATTTGTAGTTAATGAAATGTCCTCATCGTAGCTTGCTTTTGCTTAGCATTCATACTTTATTTTGAACTGGGAGTTGAATGCATATTCAGTGAGGAAGGGCTGATAAGAGAGAGTTCAGCTGTTCCTCTTCCCATTTGAAAAGCAGTCATGTACTCTTAAATATCCTTCTTGTTTGCTGGAAGTGGTTGGGATTATAATAGTTTTTAAGTTTGAAGTAATTGAGGAAATGGAAACCAGTTCATCACAGACAGGTTTTGGAAAACTTCTTGATAGGTAATGTGCTTAATTTTTAATGTCACAAAATCAACTGCTCTAAGTCAAGGGGATCGACTTGTGCCTACACTGTAGTAAGGCCCTGTCCTTGTGCTCCAAGGCAGAGCCATTTAAATGTCTTGGGCTAAGGATTCATAAAAGTGCAGGAGTTGTTAATTCCTTCCATGATTTTTCCTCAGGCTCTCTTCTCCGAAACCATGCCAGAGATGACAGAGAATGAGACACCTACTAAGAAGCAGCATCGGTGAGTTCCTGTGGGAAAAGGACTATGTCTCTAGTCTGCAGTCATGTTGCAGTTACAAAGTTTCTGGCTAAAAGTTTGGCTATAAAGGGTATGGACAAGAAGTTCTGTGTGTTCATCAGGGTTGATCCAAAAGTTTCTCTCTTGCCCTGTCTATGCCAAACTATTTGTTAAAGATATGTGTACTTGGGTGACTTAGGCAAAAGAGATTCTTTAATTATTTCACTGACTATTCTGATGTGTGTAAAACTGCATTGCTGCATTGGTTAGAGCACAGCCTCTCTTTTTGTGGAGGCTCCTTGTAGGTATCGGGGGGTAACTATACTAATTTTGACAGGATCGTTTAGATTTCTTCCTCACCTCCCAGTGGAATATGGATCTTACATCTCAAATCTCTGCAGGAACTCAAACTACACCTTGAGGTTGTACAGCAACACTATGACCAAAATTTGTAACGAGTGACTCGGTCCTTACTAGAACTTTTCCAGAGTTTTGTTCCTTTGTATTAACATGGGTGATCTAATACTTGATTGGTAGGGGAAGTCTTCAGTCCTTAGTTAAATGCAGCATTCATCTTACACTAGTTAACCATGTAGGATATGATATATGATCAGGAAAGCTCAGAGAGAACATTGATTTATCCTACAGAAGGTTTTTCAGTCTTCGCAGATTTGGCGACTCTTTCTTACCTGACCAGCAGAGTATTTTGTGTTCTGTAATGGTAATGTCAACCAAGGGACATCTGGGTCTGTCCAGTCCTTATATTCCTGTGCATATTTAGTATTAATGATCATCTTTAAGCATTGTTTCTTAGCAGATGTCTCTGGGTCTGACCTGCAGCAGTAGCATTACTGTCTCTAATCCTTGTCTAAGTTACTCTAGGTGCAGGCTATCTTTAGTGAGTTACCAGAAATCAGTATCAACTCAAAGCACAAAGGATATACTGTGCCTCATGGTAATCACACATCTTCCACATGTATCGTGCATTCTTACCTCAGATTCCTTGTTACATCTGGACTGTTCTGTGACAGGCCAAAAGGACAGCGGAGGATGTCACTCTGCTTTTTGCATGCCCTAGCAGACATCTACACTGAGAGTGTGCTGTGGGACAGAAGTTTTTTGAATTTTTTTTTCTGGAATTTGCTTTTTCCAGAAAACACATGCTTTGCTTTACTGTACTTCCTGGAACTATTTGTCTTAGTGCATGTGTATAGTACATCTTATTTATATATGTAGAGTGTACATTTGAAATTTACCGACTGCCAGTAAAGCAATATGGGGCATTGCACAATGATTGTTGTCATCAGTCCCAGGTGAACATATAAAACCAGACACAACCCTCACATGCCCAAAAGACACCTGTTCAGAATTTTGAGACAGTAAAGAACAGCAGCTGCAGAGGAACAGTATTTTTGGTTTCTCTCACAAAGGAAGCCTCTTTGACACCAGAAGCTATGATATTTGAAGGCAATGTGGCTGGAAAATCAACTTGCATGGTAAAGTTTTCTCCTGTTTCAGTGATCCAGTGAATGTAAAAGCAACATTTCAGACAAATACTTAACTGTCTTGTTCCTCAGAAACAAAACTAGTTTTTAAAAATCTTTGGCCTTTTTGAACATTGCATAGTGTAACAGGAACATAAAAACCCAGCTCTCCACTATAAATATGTATAAATAATCAAGTGGAGCATTACACTGTGCCATGTTATATTGCAATTGATTTAAGTCTGACCATGAACAAATTTTTGTTAGAAACTGTCTAATACCAATGTCTAAGAATATCTGATTGTGACTTCTGCTTTCTAGTTCACAGAACAGACTATAATATTTAGTATTTTTATCTGTAATAGAAATAATATAAGAAATACTTGTTTGTGTGCAGGTCTTTAACCTTCAGTTTCACATGAGTCTTTTCCCTTTATGTTTCACAGAAAGAAAAACCGGGAGACACATAATGCAGGTGGGAACATCATGCTTTGCTGTTTGGTCTGGAAATAAGCACAGACACTCTGGAGTAGTAAAACGTACTTTGCATGAGAAGGTTCATCCATAGGAGTTTAGTACATTGAAAAAGTCTCACCCTATCAAACACTTTTCTGTGTCCTTGCATAAAATAACTGTGCAGATTGTTTCTAGTTTGCTGGTTTCCACAGTACAAAGTTAAAGTATGAAGGAACACCTGCCTTTCCAAAGCTAGTAAATTAAGTAAACAATTTCAGCGGTGTTCAATTTCAAAGGAAAACAACTGCACAGGCATTCACATACAACTGATATCACCTCTGTCAAAACAGAGACAGGTGTCCTACCTGAGAGCTTTAGGGGCTCCCTGGATTAGAAGTATTATTCTAGCCTATTCCTAAGGCACCACTTGGATGTTGACACCCCAGAAATTCTGTGCAAATGTTGACTGTGTGTTGGCAGGAGTCACATCCCTTGGGCAGCACCCAGTCAGTGTCTAGTGCCAATGGCATCTTCTGCAAACAGGAACAGAAAGATGGACTGGGGAAGAGTCTGGAAGGCTTTTGCCTGGTTTATCCAAAGAAATTGATTGCAGTTCTTCTTCTACCTGAACAGCAGTATCATGTGATCTTCACAAACTCAGCTGGAAAAACCACTGAGCAGTTTCCACATGAAGCCTGAGCTGTGCTGTGCTTGTTGAGTGTGCTCAGGGTGTGGCCAATTTCTTAAGAATTAAGAAGAATCAGGAAACAGTCTTATCAAGTTTACTTCTAAGATGGTTGGCCTCATTGGAATTCCTGTTTCACTTGTTGATAGCTTTCCAAAATCTTTATTACCTGGGCTGAACTCTGCAGTATGTGGGAACCAGCTCTTTCCAAGCCTATACTTTCTTAGTCATTAATATATGGAAAAGCTGAGGAGAGTGTTGCAAATATTACCAAAACAAAAGAGTAGCACTTCACTAACACTGTGATATGGGTATGTATTAGTAAGATATCTAAAAATTAAATATTAAATGTCCTGTGTTTTAATTTTCACAGAGGTGCTCTAATTTATATGGTAAATTTCTTATATAAGAAACTTCGTCCTGCTGTGTTCAGTGTATTTAGGCCTGTCTCTGTCAATGCCAGCAATCTCTCCTGAAATATTAAAAAAATTGTTTGAGAAAGGTAAATTGAAGTGACAGGCTACTGAAATAAGACTATTTAAATTAAATTAGTGAGTCTTTTGTAATGGAGCAAAGTGAAATACACTCACCTGCAGGTCTTGGTTCGTTTCTGTGTGCCACCAAAAGCAGAGCAACTGCACAAATCAAAATGTTCATTCTGCACCATGAACGAATAAGCTACATGAGAGTTAACTATGTTTGAAAGAGGCTGCTGTGGTGGATGGAAAACAGAGATACTGTCTGTGAAAACCTCTCCTAGACTTACAGTGTAGACCCTTTCTGCCAATATTCAGACCTATTGAACAGGTAAATGGTATCACTAGAAGACTATAATGAAGCATTTTCTGACCTTCTCCAAGATAGGTGATTCATTGGAACTGGTCTCCATTCAGTATTTTCTTTACTCCCAGCCAGTTAGACACTAAGGAACAGTTAAACCTTTGGACATAGAAAAGAGTAACTGATTGTCCATCTACCTAGAGCTTCAGCTATGTTCACTGTTGGCTGGCTCCTCTGTTAATAGAAATGTAAAATTCAGCCTGAAGATTCATAAAATCTACATTATTTCTCTTTTGGTGCTAAATTTGACATTTGAATTTAAGAGGCATGGGTTTGCTTCCCAAATCTGAAACTGATTCTTTCCATAATCTTTGTTCATTTGCTTTCTGTATGTGTAGATTTAATCAATTTCAAATTTAATCTGCTTTATGAAGAGAGTGTCATAAAACTGTGTTAGAAAGCAGTTTCAAAACCTGAATTTTGAGTTGTAGGAACTTTTTTATGAAGGGGTCCAAAATATCCCCACCTTTTAAAGGCTATTTATGTTATGGCTCTTTGATTCCAGTGAGTATTAATGAGGTTTACTTTAGAGGAACATTTTTCTTCACTCAAGTTACTCCAGGTTCCAATGTGTAATGAAATAATGTTTTTATGAGCCCTTGCATTATCCTAGTTGTGCTTCTGTTGTGCTGACTTGCCCAACCAGATGACACAGTACATATTGTTTTTGCTTA
The DNA here is from genome assembly GCF_036417665.1 of Passer domesticus. NCBI lineage: Eukaryota > Metazoa > Chordata > Aves > Passeriformes > Passeridae > Passer > Passer domesticus. The sequence goes on along the minus strand of NC_087475.1, from coordinate 106,115,387 downwards.
GTGGAGAGACATCGAAAGAAAAAGATTAATGCTGGGATAAACAGAATTGGAGAACTCATTCCCTGCTCTCCAGCACTTAAGCAGGTGAGTGTCCATCCAGAGGTGCATACAAGTTTCCTGTGAAATGTCCAAATGTTTCTTTGTCTGTAGAAGTATAAATACTTATTTTATTATTTGTATTAGCAAGAAGGAAAAACTGTCTGAATTAATATACTCAAAAATATCACTAGTTATTAGGATGGAAGTTCAGGGTCATATGAATGTAGTTTCACAGATTTTGAGCATTATATCTGAAAGTGTTGCATATGACTGCTATATTTTTGGCATCCTTCATATTGCTTGAAAGCAATTCAGAAACTGAAATTATAATAATAGTAATTTAAGACGCTCTCCTTGCAAAAGATGTAGCAGGACAAATGCTTTGAGATTGATGCACAGAAGCATCTTTTTCAAGATAGAGGAATCCCTAGCAGATACTATTCCTAATGAACAATAGAAGAAATTAAAAAATGAACAAAGGTTTTGCAGACAGAATAAGCATAGCTTCATAAAAAGATGATTGTGGATGGGTCATTTTCTCTTCCCATATTCCCTAGTATACTACTTTCAAAATTATGCATATATCTCCCTGGATAGTTGTTCCATGTTTGTTGCCTTTCTAATAAAATATTTACAAGGCAGTATCCTGGAAATCTCATGTGATGTGTATGTTTATTAGTGAACATGAATTTTAGGCTGATCAGCAAGAAAGGATGTTGGCTGTTCAGGATCTGTGGCCTTAGTATCTACCTCTGGGCATCAGAAAGTGTCAGCTCCTGCACTGGAAATGTTATTCTGTAAAATCTCACAGCATTTTAGGGTCAGCATCACTCACAAAACCTGTAGTTTCATCTTACAAAAGCAACCAAACCAAAAAACAACCTCTAAAAAACCCAACCCAAACCAGAAGAAATAAACTCTTCCCAGTGATATTCAGAGCATATTTTTAAAATAAAAATCTCTTGGAGTAAGTGCAGCCTCGTCACTAATGGATTTACAAATTCTAGACCTTTCTCCTAATCTTGTATGTGTGTTTTCTTTTACAGAGCAAGAACATGATCCTGGATCAGGCCTTTAAGTACATAACAGAAATGAAAAGACAGAATGATGAACTTCTGTTAAATGGAGGGAACAATGAGCAGGGTAAGTACAGATGCTGCTGGGGGCTCTAGAATTTCTGTCCCTCACTTCTGCTGTGTCTCTGTACTGACTAACAACAAAGCCTGGAACCACACATGGGAATCCCAAGAAATTATGCACCTCTAGGAAAAATACAGCTGCTTAGAATATCTTGAAACAAAAAGCTGACAGAATGCCCAAGTGAGTGTTCTGGCACGTAGCTATCACATAATGAAGCAATTGCATTGTGATGTAAAGTAATTACAGAGCTTATAGGTCATGTGGCATCATCTGGTAAATTCTGCCCCAGTTTATTCTACTATAGTGACCAGAATGATTTCTGACAAACTTCAGTTAGATTTTTTTTCATTGAAAATATGAAGTTTTCTTCATTCATAAAGCTTTTTTTTTCAATTTGAAAAGCTGTAAAAGTTATAACAGCTCATTTTATAAAAATATAATGCATCATATAAAATTTACTTGAATAGATCTGTAAAAGTACAGTGGTGGAAGTGTGGCAGAAATAATCTCAGGGCTAATGTTGGGGTTTGTGATTTTTATTTCTGCTTTATTGTGATTTTCCCAGTTTGGTGAAACATCTCCCAAGTGCATTGCCAGTTTTTGTGGCTTTACATGAGTGCTTTGTATTTAATTTTGTTTGTAATTTTTAGATGCAATGAAACTTAATTCTTCTGGAAAGCTGTAAGCTTATAAATTAAAACAGTTTTGGTGTTTATAAAAGAGCATGGAACAGAAAAAGTTAATGTGCTTGTCTTTCCTTCAGGAATGAAACAATTTTGATTAGCATTCAATTTCATATGGGATAGTCCTAATGTTTTTTCCTAAATAATTTGATATAATGGAATAGTCTGTGAAATTCATTCACTTTCCCATTCAGTAGAGAGACTTCTCAGGATAAGAGCACATAGGTTGTGCTAACCATTTGAAAATAACATACATTATTAACAATTTATTCAATTTATTTCTACAAATTATTTCATTGCTACACAGTGTTTACTCTCTAAATCATGTGGTAACATTATTTCATTATTTGCTCTGGTGCTGATGTAATGGAGTGTTTTCACTGTTTTGTAGCTGAAGAGATAAAAAAACTTCGGAAACAATTGGATGAACTGCAAAAGGAAAACGGGAGATACATTGAGCTACTGAAAGCCAATGATATTTGCTTGTATGATGACCCTACAATCCACTGGAAAGGAAACCTCAAAAATGCCAAGGTCTCAGTTGTTATTCCCAGTGATCAGGTTCAGAAGAACATCATTGTCTATTCAAATGGGACTCAGCCAAATGGAAATAACCAGGGAGCATCTGTGCAGGGAATAACGTTTAATGTCGGTCATAATTTACAAAAGCAAACAGCCAATGTTGTGCCAGTTCAGAGAACTTGCAACCTAGTGACTCCTGTGACGATTGCTGGTATTTATCCCACAGAAAATAAGCCATGGTCACAACCTACAGTTTCTCCACTGGCTTCTGCTCAGACAGCTCCAGCAGGGAATGTTCTTGAGCTCTCCACCCCGGAGAACGAGCGAAGTGTGCCCACTGCTGCTCCTGCCAGCTCACAGGGCACACCTCGGCCTGCAGCAGAGCAGGAACTACAGTGTCCTTCAAGTAATGCACCACAGAATGAGCACAATCCCCCCAAAAGTAAAAGTGATGAGGAGGGCACTAAATCAACAAAGAAAACGCTCCCGCAGGGAACCAGCCTTCCTTCCAGTGCCTCCGTGGAAGCCTCCCAAGGTCAGCAGGTGAATGCAACTTGCTCAAATACACACAATACCAGAAGTGACCTCCAGGAGAGCGGTGCCATTTCAACCACAGACACAGCTTGTGTGCCACCTGTGAGACTGTCTACTGCAGAGAGCTGCTCTTCTGCAAATGTCCCCAAAAGTACGGACGTGGTCAGCAGTGCTGGCACGCCTGCGACGTCTGCAGCAGAAGGAGTTAAGGCTGTGACAGCAATAAGCACTCTGGCTGCCAGTCCTCTGGAGAACTGCTGGTCTTTTTCAGGCTCTTCAGGTGTTGGCACTTCAGACTTGAAAAACATGAGTAGCCTTACCCGGATGCCTTCAGCTGGGAACACGCAGACCACGTGGACCACCTTGCAGCTGGCAGGAAACACGGTTCAGCCGCTGAGCCAGACGCCATCCGGGATAATGCCTGCCCTCCTCAACGAGCCAGTCAACGGTGCTGGGACTGTGTCTTCTGCCCACAGCAGGCCTTTGACTACAAGTATCAGTTTGCATGCTTCTCTGCCTGGGGATGGCCAGGCAGCTGAACAGATTGTAGTTACCTTGCCCTCGTGCCCACCTGTACCTATACAGCCTTTAATCAGCCAGCCACAGGTTAAAGCTCAGGCTGCAGGAAGTATCCTTCCATTAAACTCAGCTATGCAGGTGATTCAGATGGCTCAGCCAGTCGCCTCAGCTGTGACAGGAGCACCAGCTAACCAGAATGTCATCATTCTCCAGCCTCCAAACCCTGCTCCGTGCCCACCCATTGTGAGAGCGGAAGTTCCCAGCCAAAATGTTAGTCAGCAAATTGTAATTATACAAGCTGCAAATCAGAATCCTCTTCCCCTCCTCTCTGCTCAGCCTTCTGCTTCTGTAAGAGTTCCCATGAATGGGCCGACTGCAGTCGCCAATTCCAGTGGCTCCATGCAAAATGCCTCCCTTCCACAGACTTTTGGAGGGAAACACCTTGTCCATATATTACCAAGGCCATCTTCTTTGCCATCTTCTAGCTCTACACAGACATTTTCAGTGACAATGTCCAACCAACAGCACCCTCAGACTATTTCATTAAATGGGCAGCTTTTTGCCTTGCAGCCTGTGATGTCTTCATCTGGAGCCTCAAACCAAGCCCCTATGCAAATTATTCAGCCCACCACCAGCGAAGATCCAAATACCAATGTTGCCCTCAACACATTTGGTGCTTTAGCTAACCTCAATCAAAGCATATCACAAATGGCTGGACAGAGCTGCTTGCACTTGTCTCTCAGCCACCCCACCAATCCTGCAACTGTCAATAACCAGATTGCCACAGTTAACTGCGTGTCATTGCCAACTTCTGTGGCATCTTCAGTGCCTGCAGAGGTTTCAGTATTAACCAGTGCATCTAATTCCATAAATGCTTCCCCGCAAAAAGCGGCTGCTGGCTTGCCATCCAGTGCAAAATCAAAAAGGTCAAACAAAAAGCCAAGCACAAAGAAACACCTAACAGTCAATAATAAAGTGTCCTGCCCAGCAGTTCCTTGCAAGGATGCAGGGAAGGTGGATTGTGCACCTGTGGAAACGGTGGCCAAGCCCTCAAGTGGCAAAGGGCCACCAGAAAACGCCCCAGCAGTGTCACAGGCTGTATCCACACCGCAGGCGGGCAGCACGGCTGCATCGAGCGGCGTCAGCATTTCTGGCTCTCCTTCCAAAGAGGCTGCAAGCTCCGAACAGGCAGTGAAAACCCCCTCTGCTCCAGAGCCAAGCATGGCAGAGGTGCCTGCTTCCTCACCACTGGAGTCTGTAGTGTCAGAGCAGCTGCTGCTCGCTCCCCCGCTGGCCAAAGATGCTGCTCCTCGCCAGCAGGCCCAGGGATCTCAGAGCCACCCAACTGCCTCTGTCCCATCAGAGTCTCCCAAACCCTGTGAACCCCCCAGCACCTTAACATCCTCTGGTAAAGAAGCACAGGTTACACATTTGCAGGTTGCAAATGGGACTTCAGCAGCACAGAGCAACACAGCAGGTCATACTTCCAAGGCAGGAATGATTTCGGAGTCCTGCAACGTTGCACAGGATTCCTCAGTGGTGATGCAAGATGCGGACTTGTTAGAAGGACAGGGTCTAACCAAAATGCTGTCTGATCTCACAAAAGAAAGAACAGCTGTGGAAAAAACCTCTTCATTTACTGTTCAGGGGGAGCATTCTAATTTTCCTATGGAAAACTCTAAATCAGCAGAATCAAATGTTGATTTGCCTGAGAAGCAGGAACTCTTGTTGATGAACACAGAAAGTGACACTCTCTCCCAGCCTCACTCCTGCATCTCTGATCAGGAAGTAGTCAGTGCTTCCCTTATTACGAGCAGGCAGGCAGACTCCCCCATGTCAACCAGCTCTGGCAGCAGTCGAGGCTTCTCAGTTGCATCTATGTTGCCAGATAGCACCAGAGAAGATGTCACAAGCAGCACCTCTACCAGCACGTGTAACAGCTGCACATTTTCAGAACAGACTGACATTGTAGCTCTTGCAGCCAGAGCTATTTTTGACCAGGAAAGCCTTGAGAAAAGTGGAGGGGGAATACATGTTAACACAAGGGATGTCATCTCTAAGTCTGAGGTTGCACCTTTGGAGAGAGAGCAACAGCCTTTTAAACCTCAGTCAGTGAAAGAAAACAACGCAGGGCCACTGGAAGCAGCACCGAACAAATTCAGCGCTCATGAAACAGTACAGACAAATGTCGACAGGCAGGTGGAGAAGCCAAGCTGCTCTGTAGGAGGTGTAGAAACATCAAACACTCCTTTGCAGATTTCCACTTCCCAGACACCCAGCATAACCAGTCTAAGCGTGAATAATCTGATACACCAGAGCCGCATTGTCCATCCCCTGGTGAGTTGCTCGGGTTTATCCCAGTCTTCAGAGCCTGCAAGCATCCCTGCAACCGTGAGCCTCTCCCTTCCATCTAGCACATACATCAATCCGTCTCCAGGACCTGCTCTGATGAGTGAATATGCTCAGGAACAACTGAATGCTATCAGGGCAAGCAGCATGCAGGCTCCCCAGCTGCAGGAATCACACTTAAAGCAGCAAAACCATGAAGGTCGCAAGGACTCTGCCAAGAGGGCCGTTCAGGATGACCTTCTGCTTTCTACAGCAAAGAGGCAAAAGCAGTGCCAGACAGCACCCATAAGGCTTGAGGGGATGACGCTGATGAACCGGACACCAGAGGGCATTGCTGATCAAACACAGATGCTGGTTAGTCAGATTCCTCCTAATTCATCCAACTCAGTGGCACCAGTGAGCAATCAAGGGCACGCTGATGGCCTCAGTAGGTTATTCCCACCCAACAGCAATTTCGTAACGCCGGCTTTGAGACAAACTGAAGTTCAGTGCGGTTCTCAGCCACCGCTTTCAGAGCAGCCAGGCCAGGCAGGGCAGCACTTGCAGCCAATCCAACACGCCCCTGCCCAAGGCATCTCTCACCTTCACAGTAATCACCCGTACTTGAAGCAGCAGCAGGCTGGGCAGTTAAGAGAGAGGCACCACTTGTACCAGCTGCAGCACCACGTCAGTCATGGGGAAAACTCAGTCCACTCTCAACCCCACAGCGTCCACCAACAGCGAACGATACAGCAGGAGGTGCAGATGCAAAAGAAACGGAATCTCATCCAGGGAACACAAGCCACACAGCTTTCTCTACAGCAAAAACACCACGGAAGTGATCAAACACGGCAGAAAGGTGGTCAGCCCCATCCTCACCACCAACAAATGCAGCAGCAGATGCAGCAGCACTTTGGAGCTTCCCAGCCTGAAAAGAATTGTGAAAATCCTGCAACAAGCAGAAACCACCATAACCACCCTCAGAGCCATATCAATCAGGATATTATGCATCAACAGCAACAGGATGTTGGCAGCAGACAGCAAGGTTCCACTTCAGAACACGTGTCAGGGCACAATCAGATGCAAAGACTTATGACCTCGAGGGGCTTAGAGCAGCAAATGGTGTCCCAGGCCAGTATCGTTTCCAGACCATCAGATATGACATGCACCCCTCACAGGCAGGAAAGAAACAGAGTTTCCAGCTACTCTGCTGAGGCTCTCATTGGGAAGACACCCTCTAATTCTGAGCAGAGAATAGGGGTATCTCTTCAAGGCCCTAGGGTTTCTGACCAGCTTGAAATGAGAAGCTATCTTGATGTTTCTAGAAGTAAAGGGTTGGCGATTCATAATATGCAGGGCCGCTTGTCAGTTGACCACACAGTTGGCTCGGATGTGCAGCGTCTTTCCGATTGCCAAACATTTAAGCCCTCTGGACCCAATCAACAACCAACAGGCAATTTCGATGTACAGGCTTCAAGAAACAGTGAAATTGGCAATTCTGTGTCCTCCCTCCGGGGCATGCAGTCACAAGCGTTCCGAATCGGTCAGAATGCTGCGCCATCCATAGAGAGGCAGAAGAGACTGCCCTACCAGCCAGTACAGGGTATTCCAACAGGGAATACCCTGCCATCGAGGGAAAACGAAAACACATGCCACCAAAGTTTCATGCAGAGTTTGCTCGCCCCTCACCTTGGAGATCAAGTCAGTGGAAGCCAAAGATCAATCCCAGAACATCAAAGGAACACACAGTGCGGTGCCTCCTCCACAATCGAGTACAACTGTCCCCCAGCACGGGAGAGCGTCCACATCCGAAGGGATGGTGATGGCCAGAGCAGGGAAAGCTGTGACATGTCCATTGGGGCAATTAACACAAGGAACAGTTCATTGACTATTCCTTTTTCGAGTTCTTCTTCCTCAGGAGACATTCAGGGTCGCAATACAAGCCCAAACATCTCTGTGCAGAAGTCGAACCCCATGAGGATGACAGACAGTCATGGAACTAAGAACCACATGAATACACCCGTGTCCAGCAATATGCATGGAGTTGTGAGGCCGACTCACCCTCACCCTGCAGTTTCTCATGGAAACGGCGAGCAAGGGCAGCCTTCTGTTCGTCAGCCAAATTCTTCGGTCACTCAGCGCTCGAGGCATCCTCTGCAAGACAATGGAGGTTCTAAAATTCGTCAGCCCGAAAGGAATCGATCCGGAAATCAGAGACATGGAAATGTCTTTGACCCTAGTCTTCCCCATCTTCCTCTGTCCACCAGTGGCAGCATGATCCTTGGGCGCCAACAGTCCACGATAGAAAAAAGAGGAAGCATTGTCCGATTTATGTCTGATGGCCCTCAAGTGTCCAACGATAACGCAGCCCCTGACCAACATACGCTCTCCCAGAATTTTGGATTCCCTTTCATTCCGGAGGGTGGCATGAATCCACCAATAAATGCTAACGCTTCTTTCATCCCACCGGTCACTCAGCCTAGTGCCACTCGGACACCAGCTCTAATTCCAGTTGATCCTCAGAATACACTGCCGTCCTTCTATCCACCTTACTCTCCTGCCCACCCTACCCTCTCCAATGACATTTCTATCCCTTACTTTCCCAATCAAATGTTCCCAAACCCAAGCACGGAGAAGCCGAGCAGTGGAGGTTTAAACAATCGATTTGGATCCATTTTGTCTCCTCCCAGGCCTGTTGGTTTTGCTCAGCCAAGTTTTCCTTTGCTTCCAGATATGCCACCAATGCACATGACCAACACATCGCACTTATCCAATTTTAACTTAACTTCTTTGTTTCCAGAAATAGCCACAGCTCTTCCTCCAGATGGCTCAGCGATGTCACCTTTGCTTTCCATTGCAAACACATCTGCTTCGGATTCTTCCAAGCAGCCCTCAAACCGCCCTGCCCACAATATAAGCCATATTTTAGGTCATGACTGCAGCTCAGCTGTATGAAAACTGGCAGACTGACTTCTGGTCTGATTTGTTGTTTATATATTTAAGAAGAAGGAAGCAGATCTTTGTGTCACCCCTGGAGAGACCATTCATAGCATCACTGTTTATTTGCCTCAATGTATGTGTATGGTACTTTCCATATTCCGATGTATTTCCGCCCACCTTACTGACTCTAAAGCACCAGTGCCTATAGCAATGCTTACTTACTAGGAAAAGGTAAGGATGCAACACGAGAGCTGTGCAAATATTGGTTGTTGATTTTCCAACAATCAGGTTTGATGTCCGGTTGTCCCAAGGTAAGGGCCTCCCTCAGTAATACATGGAGTGAGAGCATCCGTATGGAGATAGGAAACAAGTGCTACAGGTGTCAGTTTGTTCCTGATGTGTTTACCTGCAGCTGCAGAGGAGCTTGCAATGGTTTGAGTTTCTCTTTTTCCTTTGTAAAGTATCTTCAGGAGCTTCAACACAAGTCAAGTCTGTGTTAACCCACTGCTAATTGGAAAAGGCATTTGTTGTGCAGTTTTTGTCTGTCTCAAGCTTGTCACGTACACTTAACTTAAGGCTGACTTTACCTGGTGAAAATTACTGTGTGCTCCCATGGTCAGCAATTAAAAATACTGTTTTAGAAAATTTAGATTTCTTTAACCCATGACTTTCTGTTTCTAAGAATCTTTTTGGATCTGTTTCAACAGTGGCTTCAGTTACTGCTGAACTCAGTGTTTCAGTGTAGCTCACAACTCCTCATGCAGTCTGCAGAGACAGCAGCCCTGTTTGTTGCCATTTCATTGTTGATTGCTGCAAGTTACCTCAGGGTGGGTTTTGTACCTTGTTTAGCACCTTTTCAATGTCCTTTTTTTCCCCCTCTCTACTTTTCTTTGGCCCATGCTCTAACACCAGCTTTCTGTGAGTGACAGCCCTTTGTTGTACCAGGCAGCACACAGGAGGAGGACTGAGCCTGTTGCATCCCACAAAATGAGTGGAGATTCCTGGGGGCACAGTTTTTACTTGATATTGCTGATAGGATTGAGTCTGAGTTAATATCAGTACTTTGCACTTGAATGCACCTTTTATCTAAACCTGTGTGATTGAGGCTGAAGGAGAAACATGGATGTGTTGAGAGTGAAACACACAGGAAGACATTGGGATTTGAGGAAGGGTGATGTGTTTGTAGATGCATGAGAGAGGGAGTGAATGTGTGTGTGCTGGCTGAGTCTTCAGTACTTTCACAAATTTTGGTCCTAATTATTTTTAAAGGAAAGGGAAGAATTAGGTAAATTTTATTTATTTAATGTCTCTGCAGTGTGGTTTTTCTTCTAACAGGGCAGAAATACTTGTCTTTTATGTGTTTGGAAGTACCATTCTGGGCTTGATTCTTCAAACAACATAGTAACTTGAGGTTCCCTGGCATGCAGTCATCCTCTGCTTGTGTGGTGCTCACCAGTGCATCATCTTGTTGCTCCTGGGACCTGTCAGAAGCTCCTGGTGAGGGCATGGGCAGGAGCAGGCTCCCTGGGATTTTTTGTTTTCTTTCTTTTTCTTTGAAAGGTGGAAAGGAAGATATTCCCGTGTCAAAGAACAGGACCCACAAAGAGGGACCTAGAACAGTTTTCCACAGCTGGACTGCCCAGACTTTGGTTTTGCTAAGCCCTTTTACACTGATCCAAGAAAGTAAGGAGGCTTTAACATGAAAAATAATTGGGCTGTATCTGTAGTCTGTCCTGATGTCTCTGCTCCTGTAACTTGTGGTCTGGTGTTTTCCTGCAAGGTGAAGTAAAACAGTTCTGATCCTGGTTGGGAATCACAGAATGAACTAGGTTGGAAAAAACCTTTGAGATCATCAAGCCCAACCCATGACCTAACCTAACACCTCCTCATCAGCTAAACCATGGCACCGAGTGCCACGTCCAGTCTGTTCTAATGCTGACTCCACCACCTCCCCGGCCAGACAATTTCATTGCCCCATCAGTCTTTCAGTGAATAATTTTTTTCTGATGTCTAACGTGAACTTCCCCTAGTGCAGCTTAAGAGTGTGTCCTCTCATTCTGTCAGTTGCTGCCTGGAGAAAGAGACCAACCCCACCTGGCTATAACCATCTTTTAGGGAGTTGTAGAGAGTGATAAAGTCACCTCTGAGTCTCCTTTTCTCCAGGCTAAACACCCCCAGCTCCCTCAGTCGTTCCTCACAGGGCTGGTGTTCCAAGCCTTTCACCAGCCTCGTTGCCTCCTCTGGACGCATTCGAGCATCTCAAGGTCCTTCCCAAACTGAGGTGCCCAGAACTGGACACAGCACTCAAGGTGCAGCCTCACCAGTGCCAAGTACAGGGGAAGAATGACCTCCCTGCTCCTGCTGGCCACACTATGCCTGATAGGAATGCCAGGATGCCGTTGGCCTTCTTGGCCACCAGGGCACACTGCTGGCTCATGTTCAGTCGGGTGTCAACCAGTACCCCCAGGTCCCTTTCTGCCTGGAATCATGATTTAATTCAGGTGGAGCTTATCTTAAGACACTAAATCTATGTAGTGCATCAGTTCTCTGTTTCTTAATAAGTAATTATTTCAGTTCACACAAGGCAGTTTCTCTCTGCCACAGTGCAGTCACCAAGTGGCAGCCACTGGCCTGTGCAGGGGTTAGCAATGAGTCAGTTCTCAGCCTCAAACCAGCTAAGCCAACTGCAGGTCTGGCTGTGCCCTGGTGAGACTTGACCAAAGGGGTGTCTGTGGTGCAGGAAATCTCAAAGGGTCTGCCTCAGGTGGTGAGTTCTGTAACAACGCCTTTTCCATGGGTTCTGGATGGTAGGGATGGGGATTGGAGCAGCAGCCACTCTGTGGTCACACACACTTGTCTGGTCTTTGAGGAGGGAAGCAAACGTGCCCATTCTTGCTCCCTTTAAATGTGTGCAGCAATGGGTTTGGCTTTCAAGACAAACTAGTGAAAAATTAAGCCCTGGCTTCTAGGACTTTATACAAAGATGCTAATCCTGCTCATCATTCCAAACATTCACAGAAAACCGTATTGGTTTCCTCTGCTGGGAAAACTGCACTACTTTATGATGTCTGTTAAAACTGGAGAGAGCTTATAAACTTAAACCTGTTGCAATGCTTGAATGTCCACAGATCCACTTGGCCAGATAGGATTCATCCCAGAGTACTGAAGGAGCAAGCAGGACATACAGCACGACCCCACTTGATCATCTACAAAAGATCTGGGAGTCTGGACAGGTCCCTGCTGACAGGAAGGAAGCCAATGTTATTCCAACCTACAGAAAGGGCATGAGGGAAGAACACTGGGAACTACAGACTGTGAGAGTCTGGGTTCCTGGAAAAATTGTGAATATTATAAATTAATTAATATAAATTGTGAATATTATACTGGATACTGTTGAAATGAGTTTTAAGGAATAATGCAGCCATCAGGCAATGGCAACATGGGTTCACAAAGTTGAAGTGTCATCTAGCTAATTTGATACTTTTCTGTGATAAGGTCACCCACCTAGTGGGTGAAAAGAAGGCAGTGGATGTAATTTTTCTGCATTTTAGTAATGCTATGGACACTGTCCCTCACAGCATCCATCTGGACAAGCTGTTCAGCTGTGGGATTAACAGGTTCATGGTGTGCTGGGTGAAGACCTGGCTGAAGGGCAGAGCTCAAAGGTCTTAAAGTGAATGGGGCTACCTCTGCTGGCACCTGGTCACTAGCAGTGTTGCCTGGGGCTCAGTTCCAGGGCCAGTCCTATCCAATGGATTTATCACTGATCTGGATAGAGGAGCTGAACACACATTAGCAAGTTTGCTGATGATACCAAACTGGGAGATGCTGTTGGCAGATGCTTTGGATAGGGATCTGGATAGACAGTGAACCTCTTTGCTCTCTGCAGCTCCCTGACAGGGGAAGTGCAGAGGGAGGTGCTGGTCTCTTCTTCCTGGGATCCACTGACAGGACACATAGGAATGGCTCAAAGGAGCACTAAGGGAGGTTCAGACTGGACACTGGGAAGCATTTCTTTACCAGGAGAGTGGTCAGGCACTGGAACAGGCTTGCTGGAAAGGTGGTTGATGCCTCAAGCATGTTTAAGAGGCATTTGGACAACATGCTCCATCCTGAAATGGATGGAGACACTCCAGGCATTTGGAGTGGATGATCTCTATAGGTCCCTTTCAACTGAAATATCTGTTCTGTTTTCTTATTCCTCCATATTTGCTGCTGTTGTCTCGAGGTTAAATGCAGTTCTGAGTATTCACAATAGAATATGTCAGCTGTGATTTTGGTTTTTATTTTTTTTCATGCTGCACATAATGTTCTGAAAAGGCAGTAACTGTCAGTAACTTTCACATGCCCTCTTTCTGTTTACCAAAACCAGCTCCTCCTTGCTCACAGGATGCCTGCAGTGCAGGGAATCACAGCACAGTCATTTCAGCCATACAGAGACTGTTGGGATTTTGCAGGAAATGCAGCATTTTGCAGTGAGTGGCTGAGAAGTACTTACTGTGTGACCCTGGGTCTTCTCTGGAGGATTGTATTTTGTAGTGACAGGGCACTGAAACCTGACGAGACCAGGATGGAGCAGTATCGTTTCATTCCCCTCCATGAACAGGGCAATTTCTGTTGAAGTTCTGTGTGAGTCTCTTTTCATTCTGTAAGTGGCGCTAAGTGATCCTGTGGCATTGGTGTGGGATCAGGAGACTGCTGTGACAAGAAAGGTAGGCAGACCTCTGTGAGGGCCTCATATCAACACATTCATCCAAATTCTGATATTTACACTGCTGACTGGCCTCTAGATAACTTTAATTAAAGAAAAATTGGATCTGTTGTGTAGCCTTTTGGTGTAATTGACTGCCCAATATGGGCTTTGAATGTTGCATCTGGCCTGGTCCTCTGGTTTGAGAGCAGCTTGTGGGTTTCAGTGTCTGTCATGTTCATGCTCTTTTGTCTTTAGGTGGGACAGTGGGGGACTGGATATTTCACATCAAAGGACAGGAAATTAGATGTTAAATTTCTGTTACTTTTTAATAATTAAATTGTTTGGTGTTTTCATTTTCACTGCAAACGAATCCCACCTGCCATCCCACATCCACCAGGCTTCCTGCACTTGGTTTTGTGGGTCAGTTTGTGGCACTGACACGTTGGTGTCTGTCCTTCCCCAGGGCCTCAGGCTCTGCTCTCAGGAGGAGAAGCAAATGCAACATCTTACGAGTCCTTCTTTTCTTCAGTTTTCCTTTCCCCTCCCATCGAACCTGTGGTCCTTAGCTGTCAGGTTGGTAAGGCTCACCTTACCTTGATCTGTGCTTCAAGAGGGCAGTTTGAAAAAGCAGCTTCTGCTTTTAATCAGCCAGAATTATTCTGGTTTACTTGTTATGAAAACCATTTGCCAAGCAAACACATTTTCTTCAGCAAGCATCAATTACATCAATTTTCTTTTTCTCCTGAGGACTACACCACAATTAATGGTTCCTTTGTTTTTCAAGATATATGTGGAAAAGATTTTGTGAGTTTAGCCGCGATTTGTTAGCCTGAGAATGGCATTTTCTTTTCCAGAGTACTTTTTTCAAGGTTACTTACACAGAGCTTGTTTTGGCTTTGAAGGAAGGAAAAATACCCCATACCACTTAATTTAGAACAGTCAGCAGTGGAAGGGAAAGGTTGGGCATTAACTCTGGGGTGGGACTGCCATAGCTGATTGGCGTTGTGTGGCTGTGGGTTTCAGCTTGGCCTAAATGACTTCAACAAACAATAGAAAATCATACTGGGCTGGATTGCATGTGTGTCCACATGAATCCCTTAAACAGCCTAGGAGAGTAAGAGCAGAGATAGACTAATTTGAAAGCAGGCAATAAAATAGTGATGTGTTAATATTTATATACCTTTTTCTTGAGAGAAAGGACCTCATTTAGGAACAGTTAAAGAAAAGGAGAACTGGAGTGATTTGAGTTGGGGGCTGGAATGGGTTTTCCAGCTCAGACTTCCAGTTTATCACTGTGGTGCTGCCCAGGTGGAAGAGCACCTCTCTGAAAAAAAAGTAAAAGCAGGTGCTAGTCCTGAGCCTCTGGAACTTTGCACAGATTTCCTACTGCACTTTAAAGCTGTGCTGCTGCTGCTACTGTGCTTGATGTCTGTAGTGCTGTTTCAGGAAACAAGGCATGTGGCAGGGCAACTAGCAGAGGCTGTGGCTGGAGAAGAGGGGCCATTTAATTATTTCTGTCTCCTGTTGTCTTTTCACCTTTTCTGAGGTACTTGTGCAGTCCTGGCTCAAGGACTCAGCCAGACTTCCACTGTTTCTGGATGACAGTGTGCTAAGAGCTGTCATCTCTTGCTGTTCCCTTAGTAAGTTTCATGCTCATCACTTTAATAATGATCTAACTTCTCCTGGCAAGACAGAGTAGCACTGGATCTGTTTGTGCCAGATCAGTCATATCTGTTTTGTTTGCTGACACAATGCTATAAGGAGATCCATTCTTTGCTGTCACTTGACCTGTTACCAGCTCCTGCTGTTCCCTTCTCCCACTGCCACGATCCAGCATGGGTAGCAGACACAGGTTTGTGTGAGGGTGTTTTCAATTTCCTACTGCCTCTGCAATGCGTAAATTGGAAACCTCAGAGCACAAGGCTTTATTCCCACTGAGAGAAAGTTCCTCTGTGAACTGGAGAAAGATTCAGCAGAGGTTTTTGGACTTGACAATACAAATTCATACTCTCTGCGAGCAAGCCCTGCTTAGTTACACAGACACCATTTATTACTTGCTGATACCAGTTTTTCTGAGATAATTTTTTTTAAAAAATTCTTTTTTTCCTGCCTCACCAGAAGTATCTTTATGAGAAGGTTTCCAAGTTTGCAATATGTGCTGCTGTTCTGGCACAACTGTGAAACAGTAGAGCTCATGGGGGGGTTGGACTCTGTTCCTGCCTGCTCACTGTGAGAAGGGAAGCAAGTATGGATTTTGCCACAGGAGATTAATCAAAGATGCTGTTGCCCTCCACAATGTAAATTATTTATATTCAATCCAGAGTATTCTGCTGTGCTTCTGTTTTATACAGCTGTAAATGACTTGGATACAGTCCCAGTGGAAAGCCCTTACTATTTTGTAATGGAAAATAGGAACTCTGCAGTAGAAATCTATAATGAATGAACAGGAACATCATCTTCCAATTGTAAATAAGATCTTGCTCTGTTTATTTTGACATCTTTTTACAAATGTGTTGCATTCAGGTGTAAATATCCCAAACCATGATCTTGTTCAGAGTTCTGAGATTTCTATTGTTAAATGTAATACTTTGTTTAATAGTTGTAATAATTATTTGTATAGATATGAACATGATAGTATTTTATTAAAAAAAGATAAAAACACTCTTTGAATATTGTGTTCTTTATTTCCCCACAGACAGCAATGCCATTCACTCTTAAGTAGAAATAAAAATAAAAGCTTTGCTTTGAGACTGGGAATTTACAGTCAGAGTGTTCCACTGATGTACATTCTCTGCATAGACAGAGTAATGCACCATATTAGTTGGAGATATGTAATTCAGAATAAATAAATACTAATTGTGCAGTATCTAAAAAATACATGGCAGGTGCTGTCCCTGCCCCAGTGACTGCGATCACTGTGGAGATACAACTTCATTGTATAAAATGCTTCTCATCACAGTCCCCTTGCATTGTTTGGAAGTGCCCTAAGACAGTTCTTCTGTCACAGTTTGAAGCTAAAAGCTGCAGTTTGGATGAGAGCAGTACAGAGACCCTACAAGGTAAGTAAAGGCTTTTTCTGGGAGTTTGCACAATACTGAAGTTGACAGAATTACTATGAAACAATTATTTTCAGGGGCTCCAGAAAACCTGGCTTGTAAACCTCAAAAAAATTCTCGCAGGCATGGAAGTTGCCTTTAGGGAAGATCTTAATTTAAAAACCGCTGAAGTTTAGTATTAAGACAGAGGTGCTTTTGATCCTTGAGTGACAGCCAATGTGATGGTTCAGTCATAGAGGGGAGGGGAAACAGGACACGAGGGAGCTGCCTTCCTTTTCCACACTGCAGTGCATTGCCCCTGCCTTGGCTGCTCTTCTGCCAGGCCAGGGGCTCGAGGGGGAATTGTAACAGCTCACATACCCCCAGTATTTTTCCTAACCTGTGAAGGGATGTCAGTATTGTACAGAAGCTGTTTCCTTCTCCTTTCACTTGTACTGGGATGAACAGTTTTACCTACACTTCCTGAGGAAACGGGGAATATCTGGAATGTAAGGAAGAAGTTTTTTACAATGGGAGTGGTAAAACACTAGAACAGATTGTCCAGACAGGTGGTGGATGCACCATCTTTAGAAAGGCCTGGTTGGATGGGTGTTTGAGCAACTTGTTCTAAGGAGGAGGTGTCCCTGCCCATGGCACCATTATTTCCCTTTCAAGAACTGTGACAGCAGCTTCTCCCAAACGTGGGCACAGCAGCGCGCTGCCACCACTGGCAGCTTGGGCTGCTTTGACAGTGCCAATGCCTCCTGCAAACTGACATCAGGAACCTGGGCTGCTGAGTTTTACTTCCTGGGGATGGGACCTGCACATTTGTTCAGGGGCCTGAAGCCGTGAGCGGTCGGCTCCCTGCTGGAATTCCGCATTGTGCAAGATGCCTCCAAGGCCCAAGCTGCCATCACTGCCATCTCAGGGGCAGTGACTCCATGGGCAGCAAAATGGCTCTCTCACCTCCCAACACAATTCCACGGTTCTGCTCTGCTTTTACCCCTACACATCTGTCTCCCTCTGTGAGCAGAGCAAGGTGAGGAAACAACAGCATGACCCCTGCAAATTAGGGAATGAGGGTCCCCCACGTACCCAGCAAGCTGCTCTTCCTGCCCAAGGGCAGTGGCCCAAGAAGGACAGCAGCACCCAAGAAAAGCTGCATTTCTGGGGCAAGGGCTGCAGATCCAAGCGTGCCTGGGACAGCTGGGAGCACAGAGTGCCCAAGTGCCCAGCCAGGCCCCCCAGCAGTCTTGGGGTCAGGTGGGAGAGCTGAAGCACCAAAAGAGCCCAGCAGGCAGGGCAAAGCTAAGAGGGAATTTTAAAAATTGACGCAGCAAGCTAGAAGCACAGAAGCAGCAGGGAGACGATTCCAACCCTTCTTCCCATCTCTCAGGCCTGAGGTGCCTTTCCTTGTATTTAATTGAATTCTGTCATGGTTTTCTGTTTGTTCTGTGCTGTTCCCCAGCCTCCCTCTCCCTCCCTGCTACCACCTTACCATTCCATGCTGTGCTCATCTCTGCTCAGCACAGCAAGCCCATATGCTGTTCTACCTCCTACGTCGAGCCTTCCAACTGCTGTTCAACATTATTTTTTCCTCACATTTCAATTTAGAGAAGATAACCAGCTTCCTGTCTAGAAACAAATACAAGCTTGGAACATGATCTGAGACTACGGATTATGAAAACACAGGGAGAAGGTATATTTTATAAAAATGTGTCCCCAGAACTGGACAAATGTGAGGGCACAGAGGTCCTCCTTCAGTGTGGCACAGCTACCCCAACACCCTCCAGGGCAGCACAGCTCTGCTCGGGAAGATAAAGGCTGGCAGCCTCTTGTGTCATTCCTCCTCCAGCCCTCTCCTCACCCTGCCCAAGGGACTCCAGTGACAATCAAGAGTTTGTCTTTACTCTATGTAACCTCACAAAGGCAATTTGGTTAAGAGAACAAGCAGGTCATCCACACCTATGCTACAGAAACATCTGTGAAAGTCCCAAGGGTGGCTTGGGACTGTCACCACTGGGCACCCCTCTACCCTGCCTGCTGTCTCTGCTGCTGCTGCTGAGAGCAGGAGCAAGAAGAATTCAGATCAACCTGCAGAGCAGGCAACCAGGAACATCCATTTTATTTACCATCCCAATAAACTTCAACTAAAAAAATAAAAACCAGCTGGTGCAAAACTCTTCAAGGAGATACAGATTCTTGGAGTAAAACATCACCAGAGTCACCCACTTTAGTAAGCAGAAGTGGAATGAAACCTTTGCATCACTGGCTACATGCACATACACCAAAGTAAAAATGCTCAGGCAGACAAGAATAAGGACAGCAGGCCTCAAAGAACACTTTTTAATTGCAAATTAGCAAAACAGGTCCCAGTTTAGATGCAAGGCCTGAAGTAATTCACACCTTACTCTTATTTTTTTTAAATAACTAAAAAACTGGAAAGAATGCAGAAGCCATTAAAAAACTCATTTCCAATTTGGACAAGTTGGAGAAGAAAATTTGGTCCACATCTTTAGCTAAAGAGCTCAACACCAATTACTCCAAAATCTCCTTCATCCTCCCAGCCCATAGGAGAGTCTACTTTGCCAAGTTTGTCCAAGGCAAGCTCGTGAGAGGAGAAAGTCTGAGGCTGCTGGCAAACCTCCCTGTCCCACCGTGTCCCTTTGGCAAGGCACCCAGCAGGAGCCAAGGGTGTCACACAAGGCCGTGGCTTTGCCGTGCGCTCTCCCGCGGGCAAAGAGAGCCTTGAGGAGAGCACTTGTGGAGCCTTGACAGAGAGCAGAGCACGGCCAAGTGCCAGCAGGAGCTGCCAGAGGAGTGTGGCTGTTCAACAGGAGCGACAGAGAGGCTGCACGAGAGCAAGGTAGGAGGCTCTGAGTCTGGCAGAGCCCTCACAGGCAGCTCTAGTTCACCACCTCCTACCGACGCTGCAGCCTTGGTACCATGGCTCCCCACCAGCTAATGAAGGAGTGTCTCCAACAAAAAGAGGAAAAAAGAAAACACAGTCTCCTCACTGCCACCTCAGTTTGGAGTCCTTTTCTCCCTCAGCTGCTGCAGTACAGGAACCAAATGCTCCCCCCTGTGCTGCTGAAGGGACTCTTGGAGGGCAGCAGCCTGCAGGGTGCAGACATTAGCTCCCTGTGCAGGAAGGTTTGCATGGCACTCTCAAGCCTGCTCACCTGAGAGGAAGTGGAGCACATCAGCAGGAAGGAAGGGAAGCAAAGGTCTCTGACATGCCTCCCTCCTGTTTCCTCCCCCCTCACTGGCTCCAGCACCCACTGCACCCACAAGCCAGAGGGCTGTGCACGGGCCTTGGCCTCTGGATCAAGCCAGCCCCAGAGGATGTGGCAGGAAAGGAGTAACATCATCTTCCCTCCTGGTCCCTCCTCACTGCCACAGCACCCCTCCATGCCTGCTGGGGGATCCAGTGCCTCTGCTCCCACTGGGCTGTTGGCCATGGAAGCAGGCTCATTCTCCACAGACACCAGTGGCCCAGTGCCTTTGGCTGAGTGCTTTGGGACACCTCTGCGCCCCTGTCCCTGGGGACTCAGAACACTGGGATCTTGTCCCTGCGCACCGTGTCCAGGTCATCGTCCAGGGTCAGCAGGACCTGAGGAGGAAAGTGCAAGCCAGATTCAGGTCTTGCTGGCCAGGGAGGTCTTCCTTTCAGATATCCAGGCCTTGCCTTTATGGGAGGAATTCACAAATCCATGAGTCATTGGTCCCAGCAGCAGCCCCTCAGCTTCCCCACGACAGCTGTGTGACCTAGAAGGAAGCTGAGGCCAGCAGGCACTGGGAGAGAAATAAGGTAAAGGAGAAAGCCTGATCCCTGATCCCACTGACAAGGAGCATCCCACCGTGAAGGATGTTTGGAGGTAGAGCCAAGCAGAGGAGTTGGGGCACTTCTGTGGAGTTCTGGAGCAGGCACAGCTCCATGTGCATAGAGGGGAGCAAGGTGAAAGGAGAGGGTGAGGCCATCCAGCAGAGTGGGAGGCTCAGCAGGACTCACCAGAAAGGAGAAGAACAAGGCAGCTGCGGAGAGGAAGTGCCAGACATCGTGGTCATCAAAGAATCCCAGCAGGATGCACGGCCGGTTCTTTTCCCGGGACTCTGCTGGAGTCTCCTAGGAGGGCAGGCAGAGGGTCAGGATCTGATATCCACCCCTACTGGGCCCTTGCTGGCCACACTAGACCCTACAGGGATCACCCTATCTTAACCCTCCAAGCAGGATCCAGGAAAAGTTGCTGTGCTGGCCAGAAATGTGGCACGGGCAGGCCAGAAACAACACAATGTTATACTTGGACTTCCAAATGGATCTGGAACCCCAACCCACATGCAAGGGGAACCCTCTGGTCTCCACTTCTGAGGTCCTGCATAGCACAAGTTGCACAGCCTCCACCAGACCACCCTGCAACAAGCCCCTCATTTCCATGGAGAGGGATTTGACATCCTGTTAGAAGGCACCCAGTCAGGATTTAATGGCATCCCAGGTCACCAACAGCCCTAACAACCCCAGGCAGGTTGACCTGGTCAACCCCAGGTGGCCATCTGCTCCAGCAATGTCTTCCACCAGCACTGGTCAGGATTTTCCCAGTTTTCCTTCCAGATCCCCAGCTCTTCCTTTGTCTCCTAGGAAGGACCAGTCACCTCCAGATCACCTGGTTATAAACAGCCCCTACACAGCTACAGCAATTTTTGGCTCAGCACAGCTTCCCATGCTCCCTTAACAAGTCTGCTAAATGAGTTAAACCCTTTCAGCTCCCCATGAGCAGCCCAAGACTCATCTCCAGAGCAGTTTTTGTGCAAAACAAGCACCAGGAAGGAAAGATGATGAGAAAGAGATGGACAGAAGAACAGTAAAAGGGAGATTTACCTCCCAGCTGCTGAGGGTCTGGAAGAAGAAGTAGAGGGCAGCTGCCCACACCACTGCTGTGGCCACGATGCAGAACATGGGGATGGGCAGGAGCTTCTCAGAGCTGCGGAGCTGCAGACAGGGACATGCCCTGAGTTCTTTCCAGGGCACAGAGCCATGCACAGAGCTCACACAGCAGCCTGTACCATCTGCATTTGTGAAGGGCTGCCCACCCCCCAAAGATACAGCCCAGCAACCCCTGAAATGGCTGCACACCATCCCTCTCCAACACCCTGTCCCACCCATAGCCCCACAAAGGTCCCTCCACATCCCTCTGCAGCACCACAGGAACCCAAATTGCAGCCAGAAAAAAGGCTCATCCCTTTCCCTTTGGAGCCAGAAGCCCCAGGGACAGCTGCAGCTGCCTCCCATTACCTTCATGATGATGTAGAAGGCCAGATACAGCAGCAGATTACAGATGAAGATTCCCAGTATGTAGGAGGCAAAGTCTCTGGGCCGATACACCAGCCCAAAGATAGCACTGAGAGAGAGAGAAGGGACATCAGGCAGCTTCTTTCACTGGGAACAGGGTACATCCCCAAACTGACAGCCACCCACTGTTCTACCCCCACCAGGACTGCAGGACACAGCACCAGTGCCACAGCTTCCCAATTCCCTGGGGGAAATGCACTGTTTGCCTCTGCTCCCAGCCAAGGAAATTTAGTCATGGTCAGATGCTGAAGCAATTGGAGACCCCAGAGGACAGGCAAAGGCCCTGGATTGCTTCCAATCCATGGCCAAACACATCTCCCTTGGCAGGATCTGGCCCTAGACCTGTACATTTGGTAGAAGGCGTCCCTGAGAAGCAGCTTCAGTGAAAAGCAAGAGCCTGGGGCAATGACTTTAGCTCTCATCAGAGAGCTGATCCCTCCCATGCAGTTACTGCTCAGCCAGGCTCGGACTGAGTGCCTGCCAGGTCTCCTGCACCTTGGCTGTGCCAGAGATCTCCCAGTTCTGTGGGAAGCACAACACAGCAGCACAGTACCTGCACAAGCTCCTCAAACACGAGCCATGAGACACCCCCAGCTGAAATGCTCAGGGGATGCTCCATGTAGCTCTAGTGCCACACTGCATCCCATGGATCTGCCTGCCAAAACATGTCAGAAGGGCCCCAGCACAGGATCATTGCACAGACACTGCTGCCTCTCCCCAGGACTCCAGGCCACCCGTGTCCCAGTACCAAATCCTGCTGCCCACAAAGCACCAACACGCCAGTACTTACAAGGACCAGTTGACCAGGTTCCCAACAATGAGCAGCACCATCCTGTCCTGCAGAAAAGACACTGATGATCATATAAAATGGAAAGAGTATGCAAAAAGGCCTTTGCCTCAGAAATTCAGGAGAGCGTTATGTGAGGATTTGGAGTCCAGTTCCTGCAAACAAACACGCACCTGGCTCTGTGGGAGCTTTTATCGGATGGAAACTGCTCTGACCCTCAAAAATTTTAAGAAAGTGTTGTAAGGACACTAAACATCTAAGAAAGGACAAGCTCAGCATTTAAGGGATCAACCTCAGGAGGTTCTGTGAATCCTTTGACTGCTTCTACTGTTTTTCTAGTTACATTCCTTCCTTCCCACTGTTTTACAAAACAACTACTGCAGAGAGCAGGACGTGCTTGAAAGAGGTAGCAGGGGAAGCTTTGGACAGCATCCTGCACATGTTCAGGGGGCCTTTTTTCCCTTGCCATCCCACCACTAGTTGGGGAAGCACTGTAACAACAGCAAGCAGAAGGATTGTATCTGTGGAGCATATGCATTTATGCTTACAGCTGCTTTCATGATGTGGCTGTTTCAGGCTGGCCAGGCTTACTTCATGCCTGAGTGGACCAAGTTTGCTTATTCAGAGATGGGAGAATAAATAAAAAATTAAGAAGGCTTATGGATATAAAACTCCATGTGGCTTCAAGCCCTAATTAGCACTCTTTGCTAAGGAGAAAGCAATCAGTGGGACACAAGGGAACAGCCACCTTTTCTTAACTTTTTGCTATCTGACCTGAGGTGCTGCAGAAATAGCAATTGCTTTTGCTTAAGCCACAGACCCAAAATAGCTGCAGCATTCCCCAGAGAGGCTGCACTGCACAAGCCTTGTACCTGCTCCTCTGAATGGATGCTCCCAGAGAGCAAGTGCAAAGGAAAATCCTGTCATGCTTTTATCACTGTTGCTCTGATGTTTTATTCACCAAGGCTGAGATCAGGGGAGGCCTGGAGACTGGGGGTAAACTGCTCCAGCACAGACCTACACTTACCCAGCCATTTTGGGGGAAGGAGAATAAGGGGAGCAAGGAGCAGCACTTTTTCAAACAGCCCCACCTCTTTCCTCTGCACGTTGCCTGAAGAAGTGAGGAACTGCAGAGAGGTGCTGGTACACCTACCATGTACATTGGTCGGCTGCACTGCTGGATACAGTCCGTGTACAGCACCATCACTGCTCGCCGAAATATGCCCGTGTCTGTCAAAGGGAAGGATAGAAAGCCAGAACAGCCAGCACACTGAGCTCTAAAATGCCTCTGAGGAAGAAGCTGACACCCACCAGCTGACAACAGACAGCCCAAGGTGTCAGCAGATTCATTTCTTGCCCTTTGGAAGCACTCTGTGCTGACCAGGAGGGCATCCACCACAGGATGTAGATGGCAGTTAGTCAGAGCAACAGGTTACAACCAAAATAAACTTAAAAACCCCCTCTACACTAGCACTGCTCAGAAGCCACACAGGCCCTGCCTGTAAGTGTAAAGAGGCTGGCTTTGCAATCCCATCTCTGGAAGAGAGGTGTGTGTGTGTCTGTGTCTGTGTGTGTGAGTGTGTATGTAGGAAGGGGGAAAAGCACTTCCATGGAACAGCTGCCAGAGCAGGGAAACGGCAGAAACATGTCCCACAGGCTTTAGAGGGTCCTAGAGGGGCAGAGCACACTCAAGACACTCCTGCTCTCAAAATCATTGCAGAAGCTTCACTGCAGAGCCATTAGTGGCAGCTGGGATGGACAAACATGCATGAATACACATGTTCCTCTTTAGCCACAACACAGAGCTTGAAAAGGCTCCTGCACCAAGATCTGAGCTCTCCTGTGCTGGATCACTCCCCTCCTGCCCAGGAACAGGACTGGCAGTGCTGCTGGCAAACTGGTTTCACTTCCCAAGAGCCGACCCCAGGTGGCACACGATCCTGCCTCCCCACATACATCCATGCAATCCCTAGCTGCTACAGCTCAGCACAATCAGTTCTACAGGGAAAAAGGAAAGCTGTGGTTACCTGAGTCAGGGTCATCTGAGGCAGACAGGGGCAGAAGAGGAAGAAGAAACAGGTTTAAGCAGAGCACAAGAGCCAGGCTCCCCAGCAGACCCTCTCCCCCCCCACCCCATGACGGGGTGCAGGTCACCCCTCCGAGCACAGCACTAGGGAGAACTGCAGCTCCCTCAGGGCCCAGCAGTCCTGCTACACACAGCTCCTGCTGATTCCCACTGGGAATCAGGAGCACAAGGACTTCAGAGGCCAGGAAAGCACCAGATGGATGAGAGGACAGGGTAGCCCAGAAGAGGGGCCACAGGACTGTGCTGCACAGGCAGCTGAGGATGGGAGGCACACCCAGTGCAGATGGATCAGTCACAGCACTCACCGATCTTGAAGCGACCCATGTAGTAGATCTGGGTGCTGAGAGCCAGGGAGGCCAAAACGTGGATCAGTGAGAAAATAACCCAGAACCACATGTCATTTTTTCCAAACACCTGAAAGCAAAGACATTTTAAAAGTAAACTGAGCCCTCTTTCAGCAGGGCAATCCTTTCCTGGGCTCTATCACATGGGACATTAAACAACCTCACTGAACACAGAAAAAAACTGCTAAATCTTCCAACCAGAAAACAAATCTATAAATTTAAAATGAAGTCCAGAGAAGCAAGATTAGCTCAGCATTCTGGAGAGGAGACCATTCTTTCTGAATGCCCCTTTAGACAAGACTGGATGGACAGCAGCTGGCCGAGGGAGCAGAAATACAAGGCTAAGCAAGCACAGCAGTTCTCTGGCCAGGAAGGTGGATTTTTACAAAGGCAGTCAGGGAACCAACCATTACTTTAACAATTGTACTGAAGTAGACCAAAAAGGACAGAACTGCTCTGCAGGTAATCGCTCCTACGGTGCATTTTCATTTTATTTAAGGACTGGAAGTAACCTGCAAGCACAGGTTAACACTACATTAAAATCCTAATTTTTCATTCATACAATAAGAAGTCCAGAAACTCTGATGTGCCATCAGACTGTGACCACTTCCCTACCCTGGGGCAAAGCACTTTCCTGAAATTTTCACTTTGTGTGGGCAGAGATAAAAATCCACACATCAAAAGGCAAGCGGAAAAGCCACCTATCCATGAATGGAACAAGGGAGACATGCTGCTTTCAAGCTCCACTGAACAGCTTCAAAGCATCCCACAAAAGAAGACAGAGCAATCTATAATGAAGTCTCAGTGTTTTGAACCTTGTCAAGATCTACCACACCTATCCCAAGATATCCTTGGGTAAGTCCCAAGGTCACCAGCTCCTCTTGCATGTCTAAACCCACAGACAGTCTCATAAACAGAGACCTCTGCATTATGTGGTAGTGAGGAGCTCACAGTCCACTGGCATCTAGCTGCCAGTTCAGAGCAAGAATTCCATGGATTTTGCCTGGTTACTGATGAATGAAAATGAGTCCTTCAAAAGAGGAGAAGCAGAGACCTCCAAGGAAAAGCACAGCCTGAGGATCCTGGTGAGCCCAGCTCAGTACTTGCAATGCTGTGAGCAAACAGGCAAAGTCTGGTAGCTTCTGCTCCAGTGCCCTTCCATTGGCAGGTACTCCAGAAATTTGTCTGAGAGCCCCCCATCCTTACCCTGCTTCTCTCCAGAGATAGGAAAATCACCTACAGGAGCTGTGACAAACAACATGGAGTATTCCAAATGGGAGAAACAGGCACAAGCAAACAGGTATAAGATACCTGCCTTGGAAGCCCAGCCAGGCACACCCCTCTTTTCTCCATTGTGAATCATGCCCCAGGAAGACCATCTATGCACTTGGACATGTACATCTGGGTGCATGAATTTCTCCTCTTGAGAAGGATAGCATGTGGTGGGCAAAGCCCAAAACAAGAGCCCACCCAGAGGAAACTGTTCTGCTCTTCTCCTACCTGAAAGCTCAGGGGAAGGAAGGAGGAAAGCCCAGCAGAACTGGGAATTCAAATGCTGACAGCTGCTTAACACACTCTTATCCTACTCTGCAGCTTTCCCCAGTTATTTTCACACTTCAGCTGTATTCCCAGCCATGCCACCTCTTTCCCAGAGAAGCAGCAGAGTAAGAGGGAGCCATACCACTCCAAGGACAGCCAGGGAGATCACCACAGCAAACGAGGCGTAGGCGGAGTAGGCGCTGGCATTGATGTCTGGGTGCCGGGTCTGGTAGAGCTTGAGCATGCACAGTCCTGCAATCATGTACATGAAGGAGGTGTCTGTGGAGGGACACAACAGAAACAGGGTGAACACATACTGCCAGTGCCCCCAGAAAGCTGCTCCAAGGACACACAAAGCATCAGGGATCTGTGCCTGCCAGCCTTGGGTTTAGCCCTGCTGCTGCACTACACTGTACAGCACTTTGTGCTTTGCCACCTTGCAGCAGCACATCTTCCATGCTCTGGGGAAACAAAAACTAAAGGGGATCAGAAAATAAGTGCCCACAGAGCATCACAACCTCCTGACTGAGCTTTGAAACAGGCAGACTCCAGGGAAACTTGCAAGGGTAGAGAAATGGGAAACGTGAGCAACTCAGCAAGAGACAGAACATGGCAAATCCTTAGCTCCAGCTCATAAGGAGAAAGGAAACTCAGCTTACCAAACTGGAAATTGGAGTAATTAGGGCAGACATGGTAACAGGCACTCAGCACCCCTTCCATCATCAGAGCAATGCCCATAGCATAAAAGAGACCAAAATGCTTTGGGATCCCATACTCCTGGAAGAGAGCAGAGCTGTACAGTAAGTGTCCTCAGTGTCCTC
This sequence comes from Passer domesticus, assembly GCF_036417665.1. Taxonomy (NCBI): domain Eukaryota; kingdom Metazoa; phylum Chordata; class Aves; order Passeriformes; family Passeridae; genus Passer; species Passer domesticus. Next base: position 106,088,030 of record NC_087475.1, on the reverse strand, counting down.
ATCACAGGCAAGCTTCCATTCTCCATGACTTCATCCCCCCTAACTCCTACACAATCCCTCTAGTCACCAGAGCAGCACAATGTTCTAGGTGCAACCACAGGCTCTGGATTTAGACACATGGCACAGCCAGGTGAATCCACAGGCAGCAAACCTAAGCTAATCACACTGGAAGATCTGATCTGAAGACCTCAATGTCTTGGTACTGACATCATGAGACAGAAAATCTCTGTCCTGTACCTCTTGCTATACTACATCTGGGCCAAAACTGAGAGAGGACTGGCCAGAATTGCTCTTGTGGTCAGTAGGGTCTTAGAAGCTCTTGAGTAGAGCCCGTCAGCCAATGTGAGAAGTCATTTCCACCACAATTTGGCCAAGATTTCACCTGAAAACCACAAGCAGCAGACTGTTACAATCACTAGTGCCTTTACTTGCTTCCAAGCCCATGAGAACAGAGCTGTTTGTCTCCAGAAATCACCAGCAACTCTGCCCATAGGGCTGAAGATTCCTCCATTCTGGAGACTACAGAAGCTCTGGCTACAAGAATCTCTGCTTCAGAGACTGAGGCAGCCAAATTCCTCTGAGCTATCATAAGCAGCTCTTGTGTAACAGAAATCAAACTTCACTATAAAGAGAAGCATCTTGGGACACTCCTGCTGTCCCAGTTCCTCCACAGCAAGCACTGCAGGAAAAGCCAGAGCCACAGGACTCCTTCCTCTATTAATCTCCTTGTCTACACAGGCCCAGGCTGGGTCACAACCACAGCAGCATGGACATACTGTAAGCAGTAAAGCACTGGGGTGTGCAGGAACATGACATCCCACCTTGACCCTTCTGCACAGGAGGAAAAAAAAAAAGATTCAACCCTCCAGTGAGGAAGACAAGTGGAAACCCATTGTGTACCACTCTGTTTTTTGAGTTCACTCCATGTTCCCTGCCTCCACTCAGCCCCAGGCAATCAAGCTCCTACCAGGGTGTAGATATCTTTCATCTCCATGGCCCGACGGTGGAGGATGTCCCTGCGCAACACGATGAGGAGGAACAGAAAGCCCAGCATCATGTGGCCCACGTTGCTGAGGATGTTATTGAAGGCACTGCAGGAAAGAAGGTTTAAGACAAAGGCAGCACAGCAGCAGGAAGCTGAACCCTGGGTTGTGATAAGCTGAATCCATTTTGCTCCCTCCCTCCACCACCTTCCACCTCAGTAGCTGCCAAACTGCAATCTAACTCTCCAGATGACAATTTAATTTGAATAGTTCACCCGTCCCAGTTAATGTAACACTTCTGAGAGATTCCCAACTCTGGGCTTCCTTTGTACTCACACATTAATTTAGAGAAATGCTACACTGGAAGGAATGCAGAGCTGCTGCTCCTTGGATACAAGTGTCCTATAGAGCACAGGAGCACCTCACTGCTGTGCCAATGACTTGCAAGGGGCACCCAGGAGCCACAGGTCCTAGGGTGAGTGTGTCTCACTGCAACAGAGCAGCACTGCTGAGCAAAACACAAAGATCAGAGTCCTAAACTCCCAGTGGTCTTATCAACACTGCTACTGTGAGCCTGGCAATTATAAAATCGAGAGCTGGACACAGCACAAACACTCAGGAGGCACGAGACAAAGATGCAGTGATGACAGGGCTCACTCACCTCAGCACCCCAAGGGGATGAGCACACAGGAAGTTGTAGTAGCAGATGTCCTGATTGCCAGTCACATTCACTACCTGGACAGAGAGCAGGCGGGAGGCCTGCCATTAGCAAATCCTCCCTGCTCTGGGGGGTTTGCCCCATGCAAACACGGCACAAACACAAGGCGTACCAGGATGCAGCCTAGCTCCCACACAGGGGAGTGCTGACGTCTTGCAAGCAAAGCTTTTAGGGTGGGACAAGATGTTGTCAAGGGCCACAAACCTGATAACAGTCTTCAGAGGAAACACTGTGTGCTCTCAACCCTCCCACTAATAGACCTGCTTGCAGATATCTGCATAACAGCAGGATAGCAAAGGTTGGGAGAAGGCAGGAGAAATCACAGCAAACACTACTTGCTTTCAGAGATAACATCAAATTCCTCCTGTCTCTAAAATGAAGCAGGACCCAAATGAGACATCAGTTGATCAGGAAAACAGCAGCACTCCCACTTCCCAAGCAGAAATAGCAGCAGAAGTGCAAGCCCAATGAGCCAAGCTCACTGTAACATCAACACAGTGCAGCGAGAGCAGCTAAGGTAAACTGCTCCTCACACAGAGCAGAACTCCTGGGTGATCCCAGTTTCACTGTGACTGTCACCCTTGCACAACACAACCACAGGGCAAGTTTAAAGCAAGAGGGGGCAGCCATGGAGCCAAACGCACCGTCTGGTAAGTGATGACCAGCTGGATGACCGGCAGGGCATAGAACACCGCAATTGTGATGATGTTCCTGCAGAGGGGAGACAGCAGCAGCAGTTACATACACACCAGAACCAGGGCTGCACACCCAGAACAAAGGCCCACAGTGCTTGTGGAGGAATGTGCACACCCCACTGCTCTGGTATTACTATCTCATTGTGAGCCCCCGATGCAGAGGAGCACGTGTGCTCATGCACACAGGTGGCAAACCAGAGGCAAATGCTAAGGGCACAGGAAAAGCCAGAGTGTTGGCAACAAGCTCATGTGTTTGAGTGCCAGTTTCTCCTCCTTCCCATTACATTTCAGTGCACTGGTTGTTACCACGCTTAAAAGCAAATGATGCAAAACAGAATCCATTGCCAGGATCATGTGCGTACTGGTACTCAAATATCCTTACTTGAGGTATGTGGGATCTGCAGATACTGATTGGAGCAGGGTCAGAATGGGCAAGAGGGTAGTTCAGAAGTGGTTCAGAAGAAAGGCATGCAGACAGACTCCACAACCAGAGAGTATGGGTCCAGAGTTTGGGTCTTACCAGTTTGGCTTCTCCTTACCAGAAATAGATTTTGTATTTTTTGCTGACAATCCTTCGGTCTTTCCTGGATAAATCTGATAGATAGAGGAACACCTAAAACATTATCGGGTGGGGAAAGAGGGAAGAAAACACAAAAGAATCAATGTAGATTACAGATGCCAGTAGAACATCTTGACATATTTGCAGCTTGGTAGTACTTGAACTGGTTTTACACAGTGAATTCACTGTGGCCCTTGATTCTATGGGAGTGAGTTCTGCAAAATCCTCTGACCTCCAGAAATGGCTCCAACCACATAGAGCAGTGCAGGATGACAAAAGGAGGAGTTTGAGAGCTGCTGGCTTAAAGCCCCTCTGTACATCCACTGTAGTCACACTACTTGTACTAAATAGCCACCTGCTGTTGCAGATTATTTTCTCCCTATCTTCACACCTCCTTGAACTTTTCTCAATAGTCCAATACATTTTTATTTTCTGTATTAAAGCACTCACTTCAGCGACACTCTTATCACAGCGGGAAAACTTCCAGTGACTGAAAAAAGACTAAGAAACACACTCAGCTGTATTAGATGAAATCCACCCTGAAAGGGAACAGGATTTCTGAGATTTCACTGAAGTGACCAGTTCTGGCCACAGCCCAGACGTGCCCATGGCCCAGCACGAGGGCCACAGGTGCAGCCCCAGCCGTACCTTCGTGCGGATGATGTTCTTGTCACTCTCAATTTCTGGCATGGTGTCGAAGTCGCTCTCCTCCTCCACAGAGCTGTCTGTGTCTGAAGCAGCCGGGGGCCTGCGCTCCGGGGAGGAGAGCTGACGTCCTCCGCTGGAGCTGGACTCATCTGGGCCACAGAGGGGAGAAGGAGACAGGCAGGGTAAAGGCTACATCCCTCTGTGCTACATCCCTCTTTGCACAGCATCCCAGCTGTCCCAGATGCTTTGGTGCTTTGACAAGTTGATAGGGCCAGTTCAAGGAAAAATTTTTCCATAATCCCAAACCTTCCAGAAGTTTTAGGTGCTCAGCTATGAGCAGTTTCAAGGACCATTATCTTTCCCTCTCTTCAGCATTTTAGTTTTCACTCTGCTTTTATTCTATTACTTTTCATCTCTTAACATCGTCTATCTCTACTAGCCTGGTCTCTGAAATCTGGAATTCTGAGACAAGACAAATACCTCTAGAGAAAGACGCAGACTGTTAGGGGTCAAAACCACACTCACCTAGTTAACCTTCAGATTTTATGTAAGCTTTATATATATATCTAAGCTTTTCTAAAAATACTGTAGAACAAAAGACAAAGAAGAAAGTCCATTTTTCAAAGCAAGCAGAGTACCAGCTTTATTCCCATTGCATCCCTGGTAGTGGTCACATACATGTCAGCAGGACCTGCCTGCACTTCCCACAGGCTGGGCAACTCCCAGATCATGGTCCACATCAGTATGGGCAAAACACAGGTTTCTTCCTCATTTCCCAAATGCTTTTAAAAGATTTCTTTGGAAAAACGGGAAGGAGGGGTACAGTGGTCATTAAGCCCTCAGGAAGTTTTTTTCTCCTCTGCCTCCAGGGCATGTTTCACCTGTTGGCAGTACATTATTTCTTCCCTAGTGAAACCTCTGGGGGCTCTGATTGTGTCTTGCTTTATGGCACACAACCCTTCAGCCTCCCAGGGACACATAGGTTTTGATTTAAAGATAGGGTATGAGCTAATAAAAGGCTCCTAGAAGCTTGCTTGCAAGGGACCTTTTTCAGTCACTAGTAAATGTCCTGTTTGAAGCAGCATTGTCACCCACAGCTCTCAAGTGACTGTAGCTTTGACTAAGATACACTTCCAATGACAGTCTTTTGGGGTACCTCTTTCAGATTTGCCACTTTTATTATGTAGTTGCTTTTCCCTAAAGTGCAACCTGAACCTCGCAAACTGTAATTTGGTTGTTTGGGTTTGGTTTTGTTTTCTGTTGGTTTTTTTTTGTTGTTGTTTTTGGTTTGGTTTTTTTTTAATAGCTGCAAGACACTCCTAAAGTAGCTTGCAGCTTTATTCTCCTCTGGTGTTAAATCACCCTAAAAGTGCCTTCCTCCACCCCAGGGAGAAGCCTCCCTGTGCCCCAGTTCTGGAATATACTGTACCAATAGCACCGTAGCTGCTTCCCTCAGGAGTGCTGGCTGAGATGGGGTGTGAAGAAGTCATCATCCCAGATCCTGCAACGAAACAAACCCAGGAGGGACAGTTAGTTTCATGTCAGTGCTTCAAAACATCTCTGAGGTGAACACAAACAGCTTGAAGAGCTGGAGGGGCTTGGGAAAAGGAACATTTCTCTAAACAGATGGCAGTCTCCCTCTTGAGCATACTGTGCAAAAGGGAAACCCTCATTTTGCAGTGTGAAGGAAACCCACTCCCTTCAGCCTCCCCACACAGGGTGCCAGTGAGACTGGCAGCAGGAGCCCCCCTCCAGCACCATGCACAGATCACACTGTGGGGCTGCAAGGCTTGCTAAATTTTAGAGCAAGTCTCATGATGTTCTTAACAGCCTTCTGAATTTCTAGTTCTTCTCTTTCTCCATCTCACGCAACTCTTCAAATCTCTTTAAATCCTGCTGCCTACAGCTATCTCTGGAAGAGTCACAGACTTTGGCAGGACAGCTGCTACATAATTTTAACCAATCAAGGAGAAAGAAAAAAATGCTTTATGCAAAAAGTTGTAATGATCTTGTGCTGATGACAAGAAGGGCAAGCCTTTGAGGGCTAGGAACATCCTGCCTCCTGCCCACATATATGAAACAAGGAGTGCTCTCCTGCCTCCACATTCCCTCTTTTTGCTTCCAGTGGTGGAGCTCATTAGCTGACCTACATGGCAGGAAACAAAGCCAGCTGAATCCCCTCACTGAGAGGTCAGTCACAACAGGGAGGGAAGCAAGGGCAGCAGGAACAGGAATGTTTTCCAGTAGTGACAAACAGTGACACAAGTTAAGTTGCTTTAACGCTTTATCCCTGCAACAATCTCATGTGGTCAGTCAGTGGCAAAGCAATGCAGAACGTGGCATAGTATTTAAAGCTTTACTGCAGCCTGGCAATGGCCTGGCTTCCCAAGCTGCATCTCTGGCTTCCCAGTAGTCTGGTCTCAAACTGACAGGCACAGGCAGAGTGCTCTTTCCAACTGGAAATTCTGGGGATTTCTGTAACACCTTGTGAAGGTTTTTACCCCATTTTCATTAGCCACAAAGGTAGAAAGATCTAAAACTTGTCCCTGACTGACTCCAAGTCAGGGAAGCACCCCTACAGCAATGATATTTGATATTTCAAGTCCCAATTACTGCTTCTCTTTGGCATGTTTACCGTGCTTGTTGGGCTGGGGGCTAAGACTTGGTCTCAGATTTTGGCTCCTTCATGCTCCTGCCCCATCCCTCTATCAGAGGAGCATCAGAAGTGAACATGGCAAGGACTGAGCACCAGAGAGAGGGCTCTGGCACACTGCAGCCCCCAGGTGACAGCCCTTGAGCCCTGAGCTGAGATTGGCAGGATGTTGTAGGTTGCAGCACAAGCAAGATGCAGCTTCTACTCATCACCTCCAATCCAATGTCCCTCTCTCGTGGAAGCTTTTCCTGTTGCTTTAAAAGTCATTTGGAAATCCAGATCACTGGGAAGAGGGCAAAAGCATTTCCCTATCTTCTCAGCAGCAAGGCACAAGCACAATTCCTGGGCCTGTCCGTCCTGTTCCACAAGGATACTCCCTCCTAATTTTGGACCAGGCTTTATCCTCTCAAGTGACCTGTCAACCTTCTCTCCCAAGTTACCAAAGATTTAATCTGGACAAAGAAGGCAAGCCAAGCAGAAGAGGCACTCTGCCCTGTCTCTAACAGCCACTTTGGACCCAGCTCACCCACTAATTTCCATCCCACTTCCCACTGTGAGAGTGAGTCAGCAAAGTAAATGTACCACATCAGGTGTGGCTCTTCCAGCTATTGCTTCCACCAGATAGCGAGGATGAGGAAGGGAATGCGTGCCATGGGACTAAAAAAAAAAAAAAAGTGAACCATAGAAGCCAGACATAAGATGGATAACAAGAGCAAGGAGGCACACAGATGGCAGGGCATCCCAAGACCAATGGCAAAGATATTGCTGAGCACTTCCATCCAGTTCCTTGGTGGGACAAAAGAATAGGGGGTAATGAAGAAGGCAAAATCCAGGGGTTTACTTGGGAGGGAAAGAAATTCCAAAGGGCGGGAAGGGGAGAAAAAAAAACAAACAGAGAAAGCCAGTGTGTCCACTGATCTGGAGGACAGGGAAGCTGCTAATTACCATTTTATAAGCATCAGTCAGGCACACCCTGAAGAGACAATAGATGAAGAAACAGTGTGTGGGTAGGACATGATTCCTCCCCAGAAGAAAAGACGTGGCTGCAACATGCAGTGCCAGGTGTGTGAAAGTGGCAGTGGATTACAAGGGAGAGGACAGGTCACAGAAAAGCAGTAGGTGCCTCTGGGAGGAAAGCTGTAGGAACTATGAAGGAACTGTGCTCCTCTCCTCCTCCACAGGGATGCTGTTCAGCAGTCCTCCCTGCTCAGCAACCCAGTTCTCCACCCTCCAGATCCGTACCACGTCCAGCATCTGTGCCCTGCAGCTTCTTTGGGAACTTTCCAAACACCAGAATTTAACTTCCACTTCTCAGCAGGGCAGTTTAGAAGGCAACTTCTAAGTTGGCTTCAGCACATTAAACTTCAGCTGCAGCATCAGCAGCACTCCCTGGGACTTCTGGTCCCACCTGGCTGAGACTGTGCCTCCTTGTCTTAGACAGTGACTCCTTGTCAGCACCCTGGAGCTCATCCACAGCCTTGGACAGGTCCCTTCAGCTTACTCAAACTCCCCAACACACAGGCTTTTCCCATTGCTCCATTGCCCTAAGACCTGCTCCTGTTTTACAGCAGGATCCATCCCAAATGATATAAAATTAGATTATATTTATGGACATTTTTACAGTTCCCTGTACATGCTGTGAAAAAAAACCCTTTCACATGTATTCCAAATACCAGGGTACATGTGGATCTTAGTGGCTGACAAAACAAGTCTAAGAATTCAAATGTTCCCAGGTCCTCAGCAGAAATATTAAGCCAACTAATGCCAGGCAGAGTGAAGTTCAACTGCTGACCCTTTTAAACACAGATCAGTTATACTACCATGCTTTGCTTATCTGATGGGATGTAGCAGACCGGAGAGACTGAAAATGCTCACATCAAAAAAGGAGTAACAAGAAGAACCTCTCAATGCTGCCAAGACTATGTCCTCCCCTCCTCCAGGAGAGAGGTACAAATGACCTCAGCACCAACGCTTTGAACTACTTTGCAGGCACTAAATATTTAATCAAAATGAAAAGACTCCCACACCTCACCAGAAAGCAAGAACTCCCAGTGGCCCCCATCCACATGACAAAAACTTCCATCTTTCACTGGCAGCTTCTTAGATGCAGCTCTGTTTTTATGAGGCAGAAGGCTGCAGCTTGTGGAAATGTGGGTGCAGCACAAAGTAAACTGAATCCAATGCCAACACAAATATCATAAACACCACTACCTAACTCTGATAGTCATTCATTCACCTGGCTGTCTGCAACGTCCAGTGAAAAACAATTTAACATTGAAATTCAATTAAAACATTAAAAGACCCCATGCTTAAACCAGGCAGAGGAATTCTTAAAGCATAAAGCTGACATACTCAAAAGTGTCTTGTTTAAAATCAGCAGACCTGGCATCAGGAACATAAGCCTGTAGCCAGGTCCAGGCAAGTCCTGGCCTTCCTCCACCTCTTTAAAAGGCAGCTCCTAGGGTAGGAGTCAGGACCAGGTTCAGGGCAGCTGGCTTCAAAGGCCCCCTGTTGTAAGGGCAGAGAGGAAGCTCTAACATCTTTCCTCAGCACCAGAGTCTGTGTGAGCTACCAGGGAAGGTAGCTGCAGGACAGAAGGTACTTGACTGACAGCCTGTCCTCTGCCTGGCCCGGGGCCTGTGCTGCTCACTCAAAGCTGTCACACGACAGAGAAGAGACCTTACCATGCTCAGGGCTCAGTCTCCCAGCTGATGCCTTCCTCTGAACCCTGCAAAGCAACAGACAGCACTCATGAGACAGCCAACAAATCTCATCACCTGCCAGCCATGGCAGAATTATCTAGGACACTAAAAGGTAAATGTAGCACAAGCTCAAAAAAAACCAACAAATAAAACCAACAAAAATAAGTACAAAAGAAGCAAACACATATAACAACAAAAAAGAAAAATACTGTTTCGACTAGACACAACTCAGCCATGACTGCTTGCTGTCCACCTCTCTAACTTCTAAAGCAACAGAGAGCTTTTTCACCCCCTCAGTTATCCACCAGATGCAGGACAACCATTTCCATGATTTATCCCATCCTACCCTGCTCAGTATGTTGGGAGAGACCTTTCACACCATCTTTCCAAACCCATTTTCCCTGCTCAGGGGACCAAGCATGTATTAATCTATTCAAGGAGCAGCAGGATCTAGAGGCACTAATTAGCACAATGCTTAAGAAGCCCATATCACTCCTGTCAATGCAGATGTCAAGCAGAAAGAAGATGGTAAAAAAACCAATAAAACAACAGAAAAAATCCTACCAACATATTCCCACTACACAGAAAAAAATATCAGCAAATAAGAGCACACACTTAAGTAATTTCATTGAACTGTTCCAATTAAATGTATTTTCATTGATGTGTCTTGAAGTTAAGCCATGCCCATGCAGACATTCTTCTCAACACAAGCCCAGACACCAAAGTTTGGGGCAGGGGAGGCAGGTAAGGAAGGAAACCAGCATTCTTGGCACTCCAAGGCCCAATCTGTGTCACTGCCACTTATTGCAGTTCTCAGGCCAGCATGCCCTCACACTCCATATCCCAGACTGGTCCCTTCACATTTCCCACATTTGCTGCCCATTGTCCTTGTATAAGAAAACAGAGGGTTGGGGCACTACAAGACTGGGAGGGCAGACCCTTAGATTATCATCCTTCCCACGGTTCCCAGAGCAGAGGAAGAAGTATTTTCTGGCTGATGGTCAGTAGGAGCCCACTGAGTAGTCATGGACTTCTTCAGCTGCTCTGCTTGCCACCACACTCATCCCAAATTTTCTGCAGGGTGTGGTGTCCCTGATGACAAGAAACAGAAAGGCTGTTCTTTTATAACCCCTCGACTCACCTAATGTAGTGCACAAAAGCAACAACCACTGAGCCCAAGTAAAAGGAGAGAAAACTCAGGAAGCTGAAGAACATGGCCTGGACATACACAGACTCTGAGGAAAAAGAAAGGATCAGTCAGCTCACAGAGCAAGAACAGCAACTCTCAGGAACAGCACTCTTCCTTCATCTTGTAAAAATGCCCAGCTCCAAAGAGCCCTCCCCAACCCATCTGCTTTCTTCCAAAGGAACTGACAGAACCTGTTCAGCACCATCTCCCCCCATTTCTTCACCCCCAGTACTAGCTGGTGTGCCACACAGCCTTTCCTGGAAGCGAGCATGCTCCAAGTGATTTTGTCTCCTTTGCTGGTGCTGTCTGCTCCATCCCTTCAGAGGCTGCTGGCACAGTCATAGCCCTGTATTCAGAAGTGCCAAGCTCCCCTGTAAAGTTGCATTGCTTTGCCCAAAGACACTGACTTTTAATGGAGGGCACAATCGTCACTTGAAGGTTCTTTGTCCGCTGCAGGTTCCAGGTGCGGTTGACGTTCCCTGTGAGGTGCAGTGCACAGAAAATATAAAAACAATCAACATTAATGATTCCTGGCACTGATCTTGGTTCTCTGAACTTGCAAAAACAACAGGGCCTGGCTTTTCACTAAAATGTGTAGGTGGTTTTGCTTTACACTGTTCTCTGATCTATCAGTATACAGCCTTTCCCATGTGCTTCCCCCTTCCTCCCTGTTCACAAACTTTTTTTCAGACTAGAAATCCCTGCTTGAGCCTTCCACATATTGCTTAAGTCTGGACGTCTGAATCCCAAAGGCATCTCATCTCCTATTCACTTAATCCCCAAAGGAGAGGATCTCTCATTACAGGTAGTGGGAGTCCATTTTTGCCTTTGGCCAATCTCTGTGAGTAAAACACTTCTGTGCAGGATGCCACTCCAGAAACTCACTCTGTTTCTTCAGGGCTTAGCACACCTGGCCAGTACTGCTCTGCTGACAGCCTCAGGATGAGAGAATGACACCCCAAAGGACACAGTTCTTTTTTTGTGGGAAAATGGGGCAGAGAGGTGACAGGGGAGTAGTAAAAAGCTGTTGAGGGAGCCCAATATATCTGTTGGTTGCAGTCTTGCTTCTTCTACAGAGAGGAAGCTTTGAGGCTTTGAGAATAGGAATGTTCCCACTCCAGATACAGTCACTACATGAGTGGTGGCAACTTTGCTTTGCCCAGCAAGTGGACACAGTGTTTTCTGGTTGGAAAAGATACTAGAACAAATATTTTGTAAAACTATTTTTCCAGAATCATCAATTTTTCCTGTTCCCTCAAGTTCAGAGCTGTCACAGATCCCAAGACAGCAGTAGGAGAAGATGCTCTCTGCAGGAACTGAGACCCCATGGAGCCAGGAGGGTAATACAGCAGCAGGAAGCAGAAGTGAAAACCAACCAAAAAGCTGTAAGGAGCATTGCCTGGATGACTCCAGTGTCTCCCAAGGCCCCAGTGCTGCTGCTGAAAAGCACATAACCCCAGCATACCAGGCACTGTACTAGCCCAGCATCTCCTGCATTTATCAAGACTTTTAACCTGCCCAACAATATCAAATTGATAATTCACTCTTCCTCACAACTAGCTGGATAAGACAGACCTACATAATCACCCAGTAGCATCCCACAGGAAGGTCCCAAAAGACACCCACTGCTCCATCACTCCAATGCAGCAATCAAATCCACCTCCCAGAACAACTTACCAGGAATTGAAGAAGGCACAGAACCCCCACAGGCATAATCCTCTGGCTTAATGACAAACACAACGAAGAACTGCTCACCTGGGAAATCTTTTCTCTGCACAGAAGGATGGAAGAAGACAGAAAATCCATGAGACACAAAGCCTCTCCCACCTAACAGCCCAGAGATCAGGTTTTAATTGCTACACAGGCAGCAGAAAACACTGGGACACAAATCAGCATCTCACCTGGACTGTTATGGCTGCCTGCTTTGTCATAGACTGATAAACTCCATTGAACTCCACGTTATGGTCCAGGTCATACACTGGGCACTAAAACAGACAACTAAGGGTTAAACCAGGGCAACATCCAAACTGTTTTCAAAGGAAGCCAGCTGGGAAACACAGCACAGAACAGCAAAAAAAGGCCCCAGCTGGGGTATCCAAGGGAACAGAACATCTTGCCTCTCTGTCTGCTCCTATACTGCAGCCCCCTACATTACTCAGGGAGGTGGGAAAAGAGAGTAAGTATGGGCAGCAGCCAACCTCCATGACAGGGAACACCCCAGGAAAGGGGATGAAATATATAGAAAGGAACTCGAACTGGAAAGGAAGAAAGACACCATGTGTCTGAAAATCAGAAGTTCCCCAAGCTGCCTTGAGCCAGGGGAGAGTCAAGGGAGCAGCACTGTTCCCTCCCAGAGCCACCAACATTCCACCCAACATCCTCCATGGAGAGACAGACCCATATCACAGGGCAGCAGAGAACCTCACAAGGGAGACAACTCTTCCCTCTGTGGAATGTGTTCCCTAGGGATAGCCTAGAAAGGAACAGCTTGTTCACCTATTTACAACAAAAGTCTCTGTATGAGCTGCTTGAACTCAGCATCTCTGTCTTGGCCTCCTTCCCACAGAATTTTCATTCCTCTTTCAGGGGCTCCCTTCACCACCAAGACCAGGGCAAAGCCTGCCTTGGGCTTTTCCCTCTGCAGGGCCCAGACCCCTCACAGCTGGACACAGCTCCAGCAGGCAGCTCCTTACCCTTCTCTGCTCAGACTTACCACAATGTCCTGGACAGAGACAACTGAGCATGGGTAGGCTGCATCAGACACCACATTAATAATGACTGAGTCAACATCCTGAGGAAATTTGTACAGAAAATACTGCAGAGAAAGCAGAGTACAAGAGTCATGAGCCAGAAATCACCCTTGGCAGAATCTTCAACACTATCCCAAGCTACCTCAACAGCCCTAGATGGGCTTTGGGGTTGTGGATGTGGATGGCTTTCATAAAAAGTCAGATTTCAAATGTTAGGACCTTACACTACAGAAGAGCAGATTAAATATATACAGGCAACTGTCCCCCTTGCACAGTATGCTATTAGACACAAACATCTTCAACAAGTAAAATACAGCATAGCTTCTGCTCCCTTAAGCTTTTTTCCACCTGATGAAGCTAAAGTGACTTCATTTACACCCCATTCCATTTTACATTGATATGAGCAATTTCCAGATGTTTCCATACTGCTGGCTATACTTTTACAGGTGGAAAACATCACAGAGCTTTCTCAAATGGGTCGCCCCAAAGACAGACCAAGAACAGTATTAGGTCAAATGGCTGAAACTCTGTCAAGAGTTTAATGATTGATATTAGTTGTAGGATTTAGGGTTGGTTGCTTGCTTTGATAGCAAAGCATAATTGGGGTTTCTTTTTGCACCTGAGCTTCGAAAATCATTCAGCTGTAACTCTAAAAAAATTTGTGACACTAATATCTGGCAATATTCCTACTTTTTCTGTGGGGGAAAGAATGGCATCTCCTTCATTGAGCACAACCACAGGAGAGTTTGTGGGGTTAGAAAGAGCTGTTTTTTTCAGATCTGGGCAAAAGATGTCCCAGGCAATATCATTATTTGTATATTTGTTCAGTAAAAAGTTTGCTGCACTACCCCAGCCAGCTGCTGGAGAAGTGGGGCTCCTGTGCCCACCCCAGCAGGATGCTTGTTGCAAGGGCTCCCATCACCCCACTTGGAGGCCAGACCGAGAGCTCAGGCTCCAAGCCACAGCCACCACGAGGGGCTGATGGGCACCTCATACCCCCTCAGAGGGGCACAAGGTTGAGGAGTGCCACCAGCACCTTCCTCTCTTCCATATGGTCACCAGGCAGCCACTGCTGCCACACTGGAAGCTACCAACACCCCTGCTCCAAAACCATCACCTGAGACTTTCCCAACTGTAGAGCTCCCTTTCTGGCACATAAATTTTATTGCTGAGCAAGGGCCAGCTGCTTCCTGTTTCTCTTTCCCCATGCCAATCCCAGGAATTACAGCCCCGAAATGGGAGGGCAGGGACAAGCAGGAAACAACCCAAGCCTTTTCCAAGTTGCCCATTTCTACTAAAGCATTTATTCCCAGCACCCCTTCCCTGCTGAAGGAGTGCTGGCTCCAACCACAAGTCCCTACAAAGTGCAAACTCACCAAGCCAGTTTCCTCAGCAGAGCACGTTTTGTCTGCACCAAGCAAGGACACGGGCAGATTGAGCTCCTTGGTTTCCCAGGGGCACTTTTTCCCCTTGGAAAGTTTTAAGGGCATGAGGATCACCTTTTAGTTCATAAGGGCTCTTCTATAATTTCCTCTAAGCCACGCTTGCACCAAGGTACAGAATTAACACAAGGGCATTGAGGCCAGCAGTTCTCTGCTGCACACACTGCAAGTGTTAAAAACACATCCAGCCAACACTCCTCACCTATACAAGCATATCCAATTTCTGATTCTGCCCTCAGGCACAAACTGAGCTCCAGACAACATTTCCTTCAGTTGTTACGTCTTTTTACAACACCCATCTAGATTTTAAATCATCTTTTTTTTTTCTTTCTTTCCCTTGTAGACTGCTTAATACTTTGATTTACAAAAATCTCACCATTACACCAATTAAGATGCAGTCATCTTCTCCATAGACCTGGTTATTAATTAAAACTCATAAATCCCGTATTATTAATTGTGACAAAAAAATCAGACCACAGTCACAAAGTTAATATCATATCCTAAACGCTCTATATTCAAATCACAAAATCCTAAGAAATGAGTGCTTACAAAGAGTCACCATCATTCCCTATGCTTCTATAGTATAAAACACTGCATGAATCTGCAAACCAGATTAAGACATTTGTCAGCAAAAAGGATTAGCTAGGATGCCTGGTAATACAAAACCTAAAATTAAATGGTGTTACTAACAGGGAAAGCAAAAACAAAAACAGAGTCCCAGAAGCCTGGGTAAATCACACACCCTCCTAGCTCTACAAGTTCCCATACCTCTACAGTTACTGCAAACAGCATTTTCATTCAAGAGGGGATTCATATCTACAGGGCTCTAAGCAAAGCTGTTCAGCTGGAGGTGCTGCTCATATGTGCCTCCTTCTGAACTAACAGACATATTGGTGTCTTAAGTTTCAGCTTTCATATTTTCTAGATTCTGTACTGTATAGTATATAACTCATTAAACTATATATCTATAACTCTAAATTTCATATAGGAAGATCAATGATCACATCAACCCCTTGGATGTGGTAAGACATACAAGTAATCTACACAGGATTCTCCTTACCTGGGGCTGGGAAGGGCTGGCACTGAAGTTAAAGGCTTTGTTGGTCCTAGAAAACAAATGCTAGAATGTTGAAGTCTAAAACTTTTAGAACTGGAACACACCCAAAGTACCCTCAGATTAAACAAAAGAATTTTTTTCCCCCGGGAAGGAAAAATAAGGGAAGAGTAGGCAGACAGATCAAGTGCCTTAATGATGTTCAAGTGATACAGGAAGAAATTGCATTTGTATTCTCACATCCCAGCTTACTCAAGTTGGAAGTTCTCCAGCCTGGTGACTAGCAGCTCATATGCAATATTGAACGGTGCCATGGAAGCGACATCCACAAATATAATCTGGTTAGAGGGTCTTGTTTCAGGTGTTGGCTCAGAGGGACACAGGGTCCGACTCACTTCTTGGTATTTGTAGGTCCTCTGGTAGCTACAACAGCCAGGGAAAGGAGGGAAGAGAAAGTTGGATAGGAAAGAGAGAGAGAGCAATTAAGAAGTTTTTCAGCACTACTAAGAATGGCATAATTTTGCCTCTGTTTACATAACTGAAATTCTCATCTAAAAGGCCAGAAGCATTCACTGTTTTATTCAGCATTCAAGCTCCACCTCTGTTGTCTCTTGCAATCTGCACAAGGGACTTGTCATCCTCAACATTTCACTTCCCTCGGGGATGCCCACGACAGCTGTGGATTTCTAACATCTGCCATTTAGTGGAGGCAAAGAGAGCACTGACAGCCACTGCTGTACCCATCACCTGCATCAGGCAAAACACTGCAGGATATCTGCTGCTGGCACCAGGATTCAGCCACAGGATGAAGCTTCACATCTGAAATGGACTACGGTGCCTGAAAATTCTCTATTTGCAGCCCACCGAGCTCTGGGGTTAATGAAGATACAAAGCAGCATTGCTTTCATAAAGAAGCAGCCCCAAAACAATAAGCCTCTAGAAGAGGAAGCAGCCCCAAACCACCCTCTACAATAAACTTAACTTAGATGTTCCTGAGGTGAGAAACAGAAGCTCTTTTTCCCCAAATGCACTGTTACACAGAAGCTATGGTGCTCTTGCAAAAGCCTGTTCAAACCCTGTCCCAAACCCTGTCCCAGGAACTACCTGCACACATGGCAGGCAACTGTGGAATGACAGCAATGATGTGTGGCAGATTCAGTGACTGGTGCCACAGGCAGATCCCCTGCAGACAAGCCCCCTCTTGGTACTCTGTGCACATGTCTGAGAAGCTAAGAGCCAAGAGCAGGCTGCCAAGTGAGAGGTTATCTATCAAATCCTCCTCTTCCTACACCCAGCTGGCAGTCAGCAAGGACCAACAGTGTACCACAGTAGACCACAGCCCTGCAGTGTACACAGATTACAAGATTGAGCAGGTGAGGGAGGCTGGTAGAGGAGTGTGTCACAAAAAAGAGCCTCCAGTACTTACAGGCCTCGAAAAATCAG
The DNA here is from genome assembly GCF_036417665.1 of Passer domesticus. NCBI lineage: Eukaryota > Metazoa > Chordata > Aves > Passeriformes > Passeridae > Passer > Passer domesticus. The sequence goes on along the minus strand of NC_087475.1, from coordinate 106,071,194 downwards.
TGGGACCTGCCATGAGAGCACTCCCTTCTGCTGACGGACTACAAACAGGACGGGGTACTGGAGGTTCTCAGAGCTGCTGTTCACGTACACCCGCACTGCATCTACCTGTGGGAAAACAAAACGTAAGCTGAAGGTAGAGAACAAGGCAGCTCTAAGTCTAGGAGGGAGAAGACTTTCCCCCTTCCTCAGACTGACCTAGGTGCTGACAATATGCACAGGGAGATCAGCAGTGTTTATCACTAGACTAATTATTCACATCCAGAAATCATTTACAGAAGTGCCTCTCTGCTGATGCTGCAGTCCACAATCACAGCCCTGTGCCCAGGTCAGAGGTGACTGTCAGACAAGACACACTGGACAAATGCAGAATACATAAGAGAGTTCAGTAGATTCTGTTGGGAGTAACCTACACGACTTATCTTACAAAAATTAACCAAAAATGTGGACACACAAGACAAAGACCCAAACTAAAAATTTTCTTGCTGGGACTCTTACGTGCCCAACTCAATCAATACTAATGGGAAAGTCACAAAGAGGACATCAAAAGCCAAGGATGAAAAAGCACATTAGCAGCTGACTCTCATGTAAACAACTCAATTTTAACCATAATCCCACCTAACAAAACAGGAATATACTGCTGACTGCCCTCAAGTGGACAAGAAAGGCTGCTTGTGAGAAAGGGTTTTAATGCAGCCCACTACACCAGCAACTGAAATTTCTCCTTACATTATCACTGGCTATCAGATGGTTGCAGATGTGATGTGAAACACCCTTAGCTCACTATTTGAGAAGCAAGAAGTTTGTCTGCACCACATGGAAATATCATCATTCCCATTTGAAAACAGCATCACTTCATCTCCCTCTCCAGAACTACAGCCATTGATAAAGAATACAAAATACAAGAGTGCATAACTCATCATATGATAAGAAACAGTCCATCTCAACTAGAGGCTTTGAAATAATGAAAACATATCAAGTAGATAATATATACACATTTTAAATCTGCCACATCCTGAAAGATTATAATGGACTCTAACTAGATCAGTGAAATACTTCTCACAGATATTCTGATTTTATACCCTCCAAGAAGAGTAAAGGTTCAAAGAGGCAGCATGTTCTGAAAAGAACATACAGAATTAGGAAGCTAGAAGAAGGAGAGTTATAAGAGACAGCAGCTTATTCTTACCCTGGGGACACCAGTTTCAGAGAAATTACTTACCTCTGCAATTCCAAGTAAAAGAAAATTTCCTATTTATTCTTGTTTGGTGATTCTAGGCTCACATGGGAGTTGAATCTACCAGAACAAAACACCTTCCTGAAAGCCATAATCATCAGTTTTCCTGACATTATCACCATAATACAGAGGCGACAGCCAACAATTCCAAAAACATTAGGTCTTCAACAAGAAAAAAAGAACCAAATAATTTAATTAAAACCCCCTTGAAATAGAAGAGCAGACATTAGAATTTTTTTCTCATTGCCTTCTGGCTTCTAAACCTTTGCAAAGCTCTTCTGGCCTGCTTTCCAGTTTTTCCTTCCAGTCACAAGAACTACATATGCAATTTTGTTTCCAAGTATATTTCACCATTAGGTGCTAAAACAAAGTTAAGAAAAACAGCACCACAAAGCAAAACACACGAGGAACACCTGAAGGGTGTCACCACAGCAGCACTGGAAGATAACTCTGTGGCTTCCTTAGTCCCTGTAGCTGCCCTGAGAGAGCCGAGCCAGCACACATTGGTGTGACTTGGAAACTCAGGGACTGGGTTGAACAAGCTCCTCCTTGTTTCTTGGTGTTTGCTGTGACAGGGAATGAGGACATGAAGGAAGCGACTGGAACTGAACAAGAAAACAAATCTAAGGAGTGTGAAGACACATTGGTCACGGACATGGAACAATTCTCCACCCATGGGGAAAACAACTGTCACTGCAGAAAGGACACATTTCAGCTACCTGTCCAGCAGCTTTTTGCCCATGAAACAGTTCAAGCAAGCCCACCTCCACAGGTGAAGTGATTCTCGCTTGCCTCAGGCTGGACATGGCTCTGTGAACCCTCCAGGGCTCAGCACATCAGCCCAATGCAATGGGGAGCTCACATCAAACTCACAGCAAATATCACTACTGCCTTTTGCATCCTCAACTATCCATAAACACAAGCCAGAGAATGGGAAATTCTCTTCTCCACCAACTGCACAAATACAGACCATAACCCAGGACATGAGTTATGCATATATTGCAAATATATTCTTAATTGTCCATGAGTATGTGTGCATTAAATGAGTACAATTCCCTCCCTGCCCTCTCCTTATGGGAGAGGTATTCCAGTGCCTTCATTGGTTTAGTGGCTCTGCACTGGACTCACTCCAGTAAATCCATACCTTCCTTATACTGGGGAGACCAGAACTGAGCACAAGCAGGATCACCTAGAACCAGCTGACCATGGATGGAGATTCCATAACCTCTCTGGAAGACCTGTTGTGAAGACTGAGCATCCTCAGTAAGAAAATAAAGTTTCCCATCTATTCTGGAGAAGTGCAAGGGAAGAGAAATAAAAACATTGGTGATTAATGCTCTGACACAGAAAAGCCTGAGAAGTGGGAGGAAGTCCCTTCCCTCTGCTGTGATCCAGCAGCCAGACCCCTCATTTGGTTTCCCTCTCTCCACAAAACTAAGCTGATTATACACCACCTAAAACATTTATTCAGCTTTGCTGCTGATTCCATCATCTTATAATATGTGTAGGAAATAGGAATATCAGGAGAGGGAAGTAAAAGTCTCAAGACTCAGTACTCTTTTAAATCTAAGCAATTACTCACAAGAAAACTGGTATATGCCATATTACTACCATAATGACTTCTCTACATCCCTATTGTGCTCTGCACTCTGTATTTGCTCTCTGTTACAGCTGGTTATAGCTTCTTTGTCCTGCTCCCCTAAAAGTCTATATTCAGGTGCCTTGAGCTCTTTTTGGTCGGATAATATCTGGGGCAACACCAAGCTGCATCAAGGCAGGACCAGCTATGGCCTAAGTATGGGCTCCACAGATGGGATCTCACGACACTTCCTTCCCCCTCTCACCTTTCTCTCTGCACTCTACACAGGCAAAGCTGCTTCCCAGGCCACATTCAAACAGAGTGCCTCAAACAGAGAGGAACATCAGAAGTCAGAAGAAACACTTACAGAGCAGCTCATTAAAAGATCCCAATGTGATTTAAATTTCACCTCAATACACCAACAATTCACTTGCAACGAATACCTCTGCTCCTCCTACATTTGCACATACCCAGATCAATCTGGAGCATCACACTGAGTCTAATCCCATCAATATCATTATAATAAAGTCCAGGAAACAAACAGAGTGATTAAGAAGCTGGACAGGTGGCAATTGAGGTTCCAGTCCATCTAGCTATCTACCCCGCTGCCATCACCACAGTAACACAGGGCCTCTTGTGGGCAGATCCTGCACTCCAGTGAAGAGCCAGATCTCCATCCCAGGCTGCAGCTCTGCTCTCCCCTCACAGGATCTAGGGATACAGCAGCAACTCCCAACTGCTCTGGTTGATGGGCATCTTTCTTGTACAACAGTTATTTCTGCCAATCACTGCAATAACACAGGTGGGATTTGCCTTCTGGCCAAACCTGAACAAGAAGTTGCCAATTAATGGTTGATGACTTGGGAATAAGCTTGGGCTTAAGTCCAGCAAAGTGTAGGTGCAATTATGAGGAAGTTTGGGAAAGTGCAGAAAAAAATTAACATATAACTGCAACAAGGGCTTCTCTCCATCTCACTCCCCAATTTAGTGCCACAGATTAGAAGGAACCCTAATTAGTGTCTTGGAGAAAGACATTTTCCCTGGTAGGATGACCTGTCTAGCAGGAGCATCAGAAGGGACAGGGATAAAAATATAACACTTATGAATGGATGTTTATGATTTTTTAGGCCTTCTTCTATTTGACCTACCTTAAACTTGTAATCCATGATTTGCTCCTAGATTCTCTGGCCTTGATACAGACAACATATACAGTTTCATACTACAGATTTAATGAATTCACTATTGAGCCAATGCTACTAATCCCATCTTTCCCTTTGAAAGTCACTTGGCATTTGCCTTCAGCAAAATATTTTTACAAGAGTGAAAAAAGCAGGAGGTGAAGAAAAAAAGTGATTTATTTATTTCAAACATGCTTCCCCCCCCACACCTCTCCAAAGGTTATTTCATTTTAAAAACAAGCAGTTCTAACACTGCTCCATCACACATACCTCTCCCTTCCAACACAAAACTTCATGTAGAGACAAGAGGAACTCCAGTGAAAAAGCAGTGGTTTAATTTAAAATTGTAATCATCACAAAGACTATGAGCCTCCTCTGCATCCATCCCCACTCACTTAGCACTGGTGAGATGAGGAGGAAGTTTTGCCTGGGCAGAAACAGGGTCAACCAGGCTGCTGTCACTCCTGCATTGCCAGCACTGATGAGGGACTTCATTTTGGAGCAGATCATTGCCAGCCTCACAGAAAACTAGTTGCACCTTCCCCTTCCTTGTACACTCCCAGTAGGAGGCTGGCTCTATTGGTATTATAGTATAGTGCTAGACTTCATCTGTGCCCTCCAAGCTGAAACCCTCAGCTTGGGAAACAAACTTGAGCACCAAACGCTCCCTTGGACAAGGCAGGCCCTGCACAAATATTTGTCAGCAATAACCATACTGCTGCCTTTTGTGCTGCAGGGCTGAGGCAGGGTCAGGACTGCTTCAGAGGCTTCTGCTCCCCACATTCCTTCCCAGTGCCAAGGGTCTCTCATGTGCAGGGGCGATTCACCAGCCACACTCATGACAGTTTTGTTTCGCAGACAACTGACCTTGAAGTTTCTCCTGTGTTTCAAGGTGGACAGAGTAATAAGACAGCTGAATAAAGAGAGAGCTCTCAGCTCTGTATAAAAACGTGTTAGACCAGGAAAGACAAATATTTGTATTTCAGTTCCACCACCACCATGGAGATAGGGGGAGGGAAGGGAAGAAAAGAAAGGAAAAAAAGTACAACTGAATTCTATTCTCTAGATGGGAACAGGCAGAAGACGTTGGCCCCCAATTCACACAGCTGAACAGAACCAACATGGCAGCAAACATTAAGCAAAATAAACCAGGCTCTTGTTGACATGAAAGAATCCTTGGCCTCATTATTAAATCTGCATTTCCCACTGAGATTACACATCATCTTAAGACTGTGGGGATGTGAATTCAAGGGCAAGGCAGGAGGTTGTAATGACACTTTGTGCTGTAAGCAAAGGTTTTCAAGGGCTTTACCATGGATTCCTTTCCAGAAGCTCTTGCTAAGCAAAGCCTTTGAGTCACACCAGGGCTCCACCACGCTTCTCCGCCGCACCCACACGCCAGCCGCTCCTTGCCAGCCTGTTGGGATTACCAGTCCCTGTTGCCACAGCGCCTGGTCGTGGGCCTGCCAGGGCACCGGGCCAAGCCCGTGGGCAGGGAACACATCCGGCAGGCAAACACAGACTGCTGCTCACAACGAAAGGTCTCAGCACAGGACACGTGTGCAAAAGGCACTGAACTGCTGCTGCACGAGAAAGAGGCGCTTCATTTTTACACAAACCCTGAAATTAACTGAAGTAGGATTGAGCCAGATGGACTAGAGCAATCGAGGCAGTGAATGAAGACCCCATCAGCACCTGGCTCTGCTGATCTTCCCACTGACAAGGCAACAGGGGAAGCTGAGACCCGGAGGGAAAATAGCTGAGACAGTGACAGGTTTTAGGGAACCTCTCCTCTTCTGCCATCCCAGGAGATGTGAGCACCTCTCCTGGCTGACAACAGAACAAGAGGAGCTCAGAGGATCCTTCCCTTTCAGACTTTCTCTGTCTCTGCACTCCAATGTCAATAAGACTTAATTGCCAAAAGCAATCTGTCAAATAACCTTGGCTCAGAGCTTTCTTCCAGCATTTCTGCCAGGAGTATTAAATACCTTAAACGGCACAAATGAAGAGACAGACTCTGGGTATGTCAAGCACAGCCTTGGACACATTAACATAACTGCTCCAGGATTAGTATTTTTCATTTAAATGTTTCTCTCTGTGCAAATGTGCTGTGAGGACTAACAGTCTGCCATGGACTTTCCCATGAGTTCACTTGTTTGCAACAGTGTCTGTGAAGCATAAATGGAAGTAAGACAAATATAAAACATGATAATATTTATCTTTTTCCATTATTTAAATTTTGTCCTCTAACCAATGTCCCCAGGGAGTCTCCAGGACAGCCAGAAGGAGAAACTGGGAGTTGCTATGCTCGATGAAGTAGGTACCTGTCTGAACACCTTCAGACTTCAGAAAGGCGTTAAAAATAAAAAATCCTATTTTGAACAGTCAGTTATGGAACAAACTACTCCACAATAATTGCATCTTCCTAAACCACAGCAGCTAGAACTCTGAGCCAGGCCAAGCCTTGAAACAGAACAGTATATAACCTTCCCAAATGGTAACTGTGTAACTCCAAGCTCCTGGCAGTAACTCCAGGGACTGCTGTCAGAACATAGATACCTGGTTCCCTCTTGGCGCCGAAGACCTTCACTTCAGTATGTGAAGAAGTTCAACACTTCGGATGTGGATTGAATCATGTCTTCTAATGCCTGATGTCTTTTTTTAAAACCATTTTCCATTTATTTTAAACTACTCTGAAGTAGCTATTTCTATGCTTAAAGAAAAACATCAGTGTAAGAAGTAAGGAAGGCTGTTTCTGAAATCCTCTGTGGTTCTCCAAGTGTACACAGCACAAAATTATGTTTGCTTATGCAAATGTACTAAACTATATTTTCAAACTGAGCAGATGGCACAACCCTGCAATATACCTTTTACAGTCTGCAGTTCGATTCTTTAAATATCCCCTGAAATAGAAGATGAGGTCCATACAGAAAAAGCTTACTTCCCTACCAACAACTTCTGCACAAGTTATTTGAGGACATTTCAGACTCTACTTACAACACAAATGTATAATAAATTGCTGCAGTGTTCTTGGAAAGAGTTCAAACTGAGGAGAGGCATTTTGATGAAGTTCCTCAATTCAGAATTTGTTTTCCTTTTTAATCTAAACATCTTGGGCTGGGGAGGGAACAACAAAACCTGATCAGCTTTGATTTTAAAGATGACAGCCCAACAAGAAGAGAATTACTAAGACTTAGAACAACATTCAAATTCAAAAGAGATGCTTTAGCTCAAGGACAAGTTATCGAGCTTGACAGCATTAGCTTACACATTAGAAATAAAAATAAAATTCTTGCCAGCACCGCAGTCACCATCTGAAGGTCTGCCGGCTACCCTGCAAGAAACCAGAGCAGCTTTCAGTTTTTTCCTCTAAAGCCTGCAAACTGATAGCCTCTGTCAAGACATACTGTCTTTTTGCCTCCTAGGTAGCAAAACCCACAAAGTGCAGAATCCTAGAAAGATAAAGAATAATTGAAGTTTATGGGGATCTCAGTTGCTTCTATCCCCAGCCCAAAGCAAAGCCACGTCCCACACTGTTCTTTCACCTAAGATATCCCACTTTTTTCAGAGTTTCCAAGACTGTATTTTCTGATGCAAAAATCAACAGTCAAGTTTTAGTTTTTAGTAGATCCCCATGCAATTTCTCTCATTGTTTACTTTTGTCCTCCCCTGTAGGCAAAAGCTTTTTGTGTGACCCTAGGCAGGGCGAGGAGTGTTCAAGAGAACCCACTGAGAAGCAGCAAGCACATTCCAAGTGCTGTGTGCTCTACACTGCCTACGTTGTCACCTCCTAGAGTTGGCTGTTTTCTTTAAGAAATATAAATTATATACACAAAAGTTACTCCAAAGGGATTCTGTTGAACCTTGCTTGGCTTCAGACATCATACACTATAATTTGCTTTGATTTTTTTTGGATTTGACATTGTGCCTACATTCCTGTCACATAAGACATTTACTATTAGGTTCCAAAAATGGTGTGTTGAAGCTCTTCCAGGGTCCTGTGGTGAACAGACTAGAGCCAGCAACCAAAGAGCAATAGTGTTCAAGCCCCAGAGATCCTGTAATAACAGCAGCTCTACTGACATCAGGAGATCTTGTCATGCAAGCATTTGTAACCTTCCCAATTTCTTTGATTTTTACCTGTATCTTTGTGGCTAAACGGTGGCTGAGTGGGCTTCTACTCAGCATTAAGGAAAGACAGAACTTAACCTATTGTCCTCATTATAGCTCAGGCTCAGCCTTCTCCAAACAGCAGATTAACATTTTATTGCATGCATGGTGTAGCTGTGAAATGAAAGCTGGGCTGGAGCCAAGACTAACATTATGGAGAAAGTGTGCAAGACACCATGGGAATACTTCAAGGTAGTTTAGCCTGAAGGTTCCTACATGTGATACCCAAAGCCAGCTCAGAAGCAAGAGGTGAAAAAATTGCTCTTAGAGTTGTTTAATAGACATGGGTGCTGCTGGAGTGAGACTTACACTAGTATGTCAAACAGCAGAGAACAGCAAACACAGATTTGATCACTGCCACTTATTAAACCAGGTTGCCCTGTGAAGCAGATCAAGGAGTTTTCCTGCAGTTAGGACATATGCCTTTAGTCTGAGTAATTGTGTGAGTCATCACACAATTCCAGAGGAGCATACAGGTTCTGGCTTCTTGCCTAAAGGAAAGCAAGTGCAACTACCATCTACACCTCAGAAACGAGACCCATTCACTAGGGGTCAGAGGAACACAAATGCATTGTGCTTTTTGGCTGGAAAAGGCACTTGGTCACAAAATTTAAGGCATGTAATTGGAGGACTTTTGATCTTCTTTCTAGTGTTGAAACCACTCTTCCTTTAGGGCAGTCAACTTTTTCCTATCTGCAACTCTGAAAAAACAAAGGGTAATGATGGCAGCAACCCTCCCTGGTAGCACACAGCCTCTCATAGACTGAAGGTAATTTTTTACCCATCACTCCTCAGATAGACTTCACAGACAAGACACTCACTCCAGGGCTACACATCCTCACATTGCACAACTGCTCAGCAGAGAAGCCACAGCTTAATCAACTGTCAATCACAATTTGTGGTAAGTTGGGCCATATGGGAACTGGGACTGGGGCTCTGTTCCTAGTCCTGGCAAGGGAGGAGGAGGGAAATAGCACCCACTCTTTCTCTTAAAATAGGCACAGCCCACTGCTCAGCTTCGGAGCTCATCGCAACCAGCATGTGCTGCATGAATGTCCAAGAACTGTGTCTGGATTGCAGCAGCTTTGCCTACAAATGGAAAGTTGGAAACTTGTTCTCTTCAGAGATACTTGGTTTTCTAAATATAGTCCAAGTATTTCCCAAATCATACATTCAGCTGACCTGAGCTTCAATGAGGAAAAAGAACTTGGGTTGTCTTCTTTCTCATTATAATCTCCTGGACTGCTTACAGTTTGGTACAGGACATACCAACCTGCACAATATTAGTGCAATTTGTGTTTTCAGCAAATTAACCATTAACAACTGCCAGATCCTGCAGTGGTGGAAAGTCTCATTCACTGTGAATTCCATCAGTACTCACAAACACACCATTCTTTTAGAAAACCCTGGCATTACTGCAAACATAGAACTAAGCAGGTTCTCTTACTTTTCACATAAAGCCTTCTCCAGTCAGTGGTAAATCCAGCAGAAACATTCTACAGCACTTTTTCAGTCTTCTGAGCAGGAACACGCTGCACATGCAGCTCCAGCAAATCAGCAAAGGTCTCCTTCCTTTCTCCCTCCCAAGCAGGAACATGTTGAACACATGGAATGAATGTGCTTGCTTTTTACTCCCACCCTGGATGTCTCCAGTGTAAATAATCCTAAAATAAAAGAACCCTGTTTGTTCAACTAATTGTTCACCAGACTTCTAACAGTGCACATCTGCCTTTGCTGTTAGAGCATGAGGGCATAGCAACAAGTGACACAGTTAGGTTTGTTGCTGTATTTTTTTTACACTCAGAGTTAAAAATTAAACAAACAGCTCTACAGGGGGGGAATTTCAAAGAGCACCTAGAAGAGAAAAAAGGGAATTCAAAAAGCAGTAAGACTACCCCTTAGTCTTAGCAGTAAGACTAAGCAAAGGTGGCTGTGCTTCTCCTCAGCACAGCTTTACCTTCACATTTCCACCTCAGCAATTAAGGCCTAAATCCCAGTACATAAAAGACTGCCTGCTCTCCTGCCTCAAGAGAATTGTTCCTGCACAGCACATAGGAAGGCTTTTCCCCTTCCACAGACAGAGAGGTTGTACACACAGAAGTGTCAGCTACATGATTTGGTTCACATACACGTATCATCATTTTCACTTTACCCAGAAGTTGTACAGAAAGGAAGCCACATGTCTCAAAGCAGCTCTGCTGCAGAGCCCTGAGTTGTGGTTTCTTCACCTTGTATCTATCTGCTTGCGAATACTCTCATGGCACTCACTTTTTCCCTCCTGTCTTGGCATGCATCTCCATATCCCAAGGAGCGAGCATGATGATGTGGATGAAGAACATCCTCTGAGATCAGGCAAGCACAACACTTTCAGAAACAGCAAGGCTCTAAAGCACCAAACAGGAGAAAAGGCCTTGACCCCTCCTTTCTCTCATCATTCAAGCACTGCTCTATTCAGCTGTATTTTCAGATGTGCCTGTGCAGCCACAGCACACCAGTAACCAGAAAATTTACAGATGGTTGATGGATCACAAGCCCACTCTCACATTTTGTCCTTGTTCCCAAGTGTTCCCTTGCTTTGTAAGCCTGGCCTCATGAGAGAGAGTAGCAGAGGGGAAAAGAGCAGAATTTACAGCATCATGAAAACAAATTCCTGTTTTCAGAGCCAGATCACTCCAGACTCGACTTTGTTTCAGAGGAGAAAGCAATTAAACTCATTCACTGCAGCCCTTCCATATGGGGAATGCTCTTTTTATTCAATTAACTTTTCTGTAACTAAGGTTAATTACCTATGTGGTATCTGCCTTGAGTTATCAGAGGCTTCTGGTTAAACTGCCATCAGCACAGACACAGGAAGTGACCAAAAAGACCAGGAAGAGCAGAGAGCTCACAAGTGGCAGGTAACTGGCAAACACTGGCTGGTATTCCCTCACTAGGAATTCAAGGCTTAAGACTGTAGCAAAAGGCAATGACTAATATACTGAGTTTTTGCAGGACTTGCATTCCTTCACAAGACCAAGAATACAGCATGTCCCTAAACACCTTCCCAACTTTTGCATAAGAAAATTCTGCTCACAAGAACTTGGTGATTAAAGCCAAGATTTCCACTAGTAAACTTCTAAATCTTGAGCAATTCTCAACAACAGGGGGACACAGGACCACCAAGGCAGCTCAACCTTTGACCATGCCAGTAAGAGGAGATCCAGTCACATTTGCCTCTTGCAGATTCAGGGCTGCAGCTGGGAAAGGGGCTGCACACAGCCACAGCCATCACCCCAACTAGGTCATCCTTCTTTTTTCCAGCTCCCACTGGTTCATCTCAGAAATGCCACCTGCGGAGCTCAGGAAGGAGTCCCAAAACTGGAAGATCATCTTCAGAGATCATCTAGTGCAAACATCCTGCCATGGGCAGGGAGATATCTTCACTAGATCAGGTTGCTCAAAGCCCCATCCAACCTGACTATGAACATTCACAATTATGCGTATCCACAACTTCTCTGGACAACCTGTTCCAGTGCCTCACCACAAAAAAAAAACCCTTCATTATGTCCTACCCTTATGTCTACACCCTTTCAGTTCAAAACTGTTGCTCCTTGTCCTGTCATTACGCTGTAGAAAACATTTCTAGATCATTTTAAGTTTCATTTATAAGCTTTTCTATACTGAAAGGCCATAATAAACTCTCTCTGGAGCCTTCTCTACCATCAGAACCTGTTCTAGGCGTCCCTCATCAGAAAACTTCCTATGATATTCCACCTTTATTTAAAGAGTTTTTATCTTCCAAACACTTTTCCGAGCCGGAGCTGGTTTCATGGCCCTCTAAGCATATTCATGGCAGTGCTTGGTAAGTTCTGCATTAAAAAAAAATTAAATCTCAAAACTGAATTTTCTCTTCTTAGATACGCTCTTGACGCTATCTCTGCAGAGACTTCATGTTCCAGCATACAGAACCATGGAGATTAGTCCATTAAAGCTCCTGCTTAAGTCAAGGCAATAGTCTGTACTGAGCAGTCTGTACTTCATAGCCACAGGAACAGCTCAGTGTCTAGAAGTAACCTAGAAGTTGCATTTAGGAACCTGCAAACACCCCTGAGCAGCCATGTGCCTCCTCCCACTATGCTTTCACTGTAGCTCTCCAGGAGAGAAAGCTTTTTTCCAGAAGGTGTCCAGCAAAAAACACACAGAATCAAAGAGCACATTAAACTGAAGGAACCAGATTAATTTTAACTGAAGTCAGTATTCGTGCTGTCTCTGCTAACAAGCCACAGGCAACATCTGGACTGCCAACAGGCCCTCTTCATAATACCCAATACTTGTAAAATCTGAAGAAACCTAACTTACACCTCGTCCAGCTTCCAAAAGGAGACTCAAGCCCAAAGTGTGCTTTTGGGTGAGACCTCCTGAGAACATTGGTGACACCCAACAGTTAAGTAAGGCTGGGCTCACTTGCATCATAATCCAGACACCCAACTGCTGGCCCATAAATACCAGGTGCATTTTATTACACAGTATACAGTGTGGGGAAAAAGCCATGGTTTCTATTTTCTATTGTTCTGTGCAACTGAGGACAGGAGGGAAGAGTCATCTACCTAGTTCACCATCTTTTGGTACATCAGATCATCTTACTCAGCAATTAAGACCCAATCCAAACAACGGGGGAAGGGGGGCAGAGTTTCCAAGGTACCACTTAGCTACTTGACATAAACACGACAGAAAAAGTGGGGAGGGGGAACCCACAATAACTGGGTAGATATAAAGGATAGGTTTCTTTCCACCACCAAACAGACATGTGGTGGCCCTGGCCACCCTGCCCTGCAGCCTCCTCACAACACACCTCACATGCACAGCCCTGTCCCACCTCCCGGGCTACCAGGGGAGAGCACCCTGATCCTACGGAAATGCACAGTGGGGAAAACGGCACTTAAGAAGACTTATTAAGTGCACACGCACACACGCTCTCACACTCTTTTTTTTTTTTTTTTTTTTTAGTTCGGCTTTTTTGTGGGTTTTGCGTTGGGTTTTTATCAATTATTTTTAATGTAGTACTACTATCCTCACAACTCTCTTCTAGGCTTCAAACGCATTCTGCTGCTAGAACTGCTGGATACGAAGCCCCCCTCTGGCGGTGGGGGGCACCAATCCACCTGCCCACCCCGCAGCCCCGGGGACAGCGGCACCCTCGCAGCCGGCAGCCCCGGGGAAACCTGTCCGCGCCGGGGAAGGCGGAAAGGAGCCCGCAGGTGCACTGCGGCTCCCGACCACCGCGGCGGCGGCAGGATGCGGGCAGGACAGAGGGAGAGCCCGGCCGCTCCCGCTCAGCGGCGCCGGTACCTCCCCGGCACAGCCCGCAGCCGAGAGGGAGAGGGGACGCGGGGCTCGCCCCGCCGCGGGGAGGTCGCTCCTACCTGCCCGGGCTCGCTGCGGTAGGCGAAGGCGTAGACCCGCTCCGAGCTGATGTTCACGGCTCCCCGGTAGACGTGGCCGAAGGCGCCGGGAGCGGGGTTGTCCCCGGGGCCGCCCCCCGCCGCCGCCGCCGCGCAGAGCAGGGCGCAGAGCAGAGCCCCGGGGGCCCGGGCTGCCCTCCCGGCCATGGGCTCCTTCCTGCCCACCCCGCCGGGCGCCCGGACTGCGTGTCCCCGGCAGGGCGGGCGGCGAGGCGAGGCGCTTTATCTGCGATTTAAATAAACAGCTCGGCGACACGGGCGAGAGGCGGCGGGGGCAGCGCCGCACACCCCCGCCCCTCGCCCGGGGGACGCCGAGCAACTTTCCCCGGGGAAGGACCCTCCGGCGGGGCGGGGAGGGGAGGGAAAGGGAGGCCGGCCGGCGGGCTGGCCAGCCCAGGGGAGGAGGGTCTCCTCTCTGTGACCGGCCCCAAAATCTGAGCCCGTCTTAGCAGCCGATTGTCAGGGAGCTTTTCCTCTTGGGGAGCCGTTCCGTGAGCGCAGGGACACGCTGGCATCGTCAGGCACGTGGGGATCAGCATCTGCAGGGCTTCAACACTCCCTGCCCATCGCGTCAGGGGCGTCCTCGCTCCATATTCTGCTGGCTTGCTGGAGCTGCAGGTCGCACCTGCAATCCTGCATGGGGCGCTCCCTAACCTTTATTTTTGGCTTCTCATAACTTTGAGATAAATGCTCTCGTCCTTTAGTTCAGCCTAAAAGTCTGAAAGACAGCGGCAAATGTAATTTCATTAATCTGAAAATGGCTTGGTGCATATTTTCTTTGCATAATCCATGAAACTGGCTACAAACTGTGATGCTCTTAACCTTATCAACAAGATGAGAGCGATACTGTTGGGCTGTGGAAAGGCAAGGGATCTCTCTCTCTCACGGCTTAATGCTCCTATGGTCTTCTCTTGAAAACACACCTAGGAAATGTGTCAGATCCCATAGTATAGGGATGCACTTTAAAGTCAGAGAAAATGGAGTGTTATTTATAAAGCAATCAGAAGGGTTTTTCAGGCTGAGGATAAACTTCCAGGAGCCACAGTTTTACAAAGTCAGCCTGCAATCTCCAACTGCAGCAACTCTAGCTCCAGAAGCTTTATACATGTAGATTTTGTTTTCAAGGCTGAGAGATTTCCTGGGGGGGGGAGGTCACTTGTTGTCTTTAGAGGGAAAGTTACAAAGCTCAGCAAAACGAGCCAGCATGCCTTGTGCTGCCATTTTGATATCTGGGCCCTTGTGTGATTTCTGCCAAGAGAAAAAAGGAAACAATTGTCAGTCAGTTCTGTTCATCTTGAAGCAGGGTTTAAGTCACTCTGCCTTTTGTCAGAGTCCCAAGAAGTATCATTTAGGATAAAATAAACCACTTGCGGTCTGCTGGAAGATAGAGAACCCAGGACAAAGATTTTGCCTTTCAGCCTGCAATATCATGCTCTGCAGACAAGGAGACTTTATGACTCTACCTTGCCTCTTAACATGACATGGCGTGACCTGTCCCGGGGGACTTCAAACAGTGGTGGCACTGGGAGACTTGTGGCTTTCCCTCCCTACCCTGTAGAGTCCAATGCTCCTGAACCCTACAGCTCCTTCCTCACCACTGCTGTCTGCAGATACACAGGTCCCTCTGCCAGGGCCAGCAGCCCTCTAGCATGTGCTGGAGGGAGGACACTATAAAACTCATCTTCTCCCAGAGAGGAGACTTCAGGCAACAGGAGGAGGTAAGGCAGCTAAGGGCCATGCCTGGCTCCTCAGAGCAATGTGACCAATGGCACAAAGATGGTGTTCTCCAAACCAAGGTAGCTGTGGCAGCTGCACATAATTTTTGTGTCATTTGGTGTCATGCATATTTCAGATTGGGATATCAGTGCATTGTCCCTCTCTAGTTGTGTTGTTTTCATGGCAAAAAAGTGGCTCTTCATATAATGCTCATTTTCCAATGCAGAGTTATGTTATTCTTAAAGTGCTTTCCCTGATTAGATGTACATTATGGTATCTTATCAAAGACTACACATTTTCCCTCCTTTTTAATTTGAGAATTCAAGTTTTTAAAGTGTCATACATTGTTCTTAATTTCATCTCACTATTTTGAGGCTCTTTCTGTAATTTAGCAACAGTAAACCTTTGTTCAAATCTTTGCCTCCAAGGTATGATACTTGGTGTTGCTTGACTTGGTGTTATTTGCGGAAGTTTGAAGTCAAAGGTGAACTCCACCATTCCAGTTGCTAATGAAAGTAAACAATCCTAGCAGACAGATCAGAGCTCTTCGTTTGATATACCTTCCCACTGACAGAAAAATATCCACTGCACCAGTTTGGGAATTGCTTTTTAATCACACACTCCTCTCATGTTAATACCATCTGAGGCCAATTTGCCTTTATGAGAGTGGTGTTCAAGACAATGTCAAAAGCCCTATGGAGTCAAAACATATTTCACCTATTCCTTTCAGCACTTAATAAGTCAGCTGTTTTGGCAAAGAAATAAATTAGGTTAGTTTTACATTATTTGTTCTGGACGAATGCAGAGTGCCTGCTGCTCATCACTTTACTGTTACTTAGTTGCTCGCACACTGATTGCTGAACAGCTTGTTTTATTACTTTTCCAGATTACAAATGCAGGTTGGCTGACATAACACTTCACTCAGACCCTTTGATAAAGATAAGTAGCCCATTTTTGCTTTTAATTACAGCCGGATCTTGTTCTTGAAGGGCAGCATGTACTTTGGAAGAAAGAAACAATCCCTCTAAGAGACAGTACTCTTATCCAGATACACCATGGGTCTGGTCAGTGGAAATGATCTTTTCTTGTGTATGCCACAGTACTCTGGCATCAGGAGCCAGCAAGGGCCAGATGCTCCCTAAGGGACAGGGATCTGAACGCCACAACACAGAGAGGGGAGAGTGGGGCAGAGCAGGGACCTCACCAGCCAGGGCTCCATCCCACAGGATCTGAGCAAGACAAGCAGGACAGGCCTGGATATGGAACCAACAGAGTCGATTGCTATAGACAAGTCAATAGCAATGGGACAGCTCTGAGGTCAACGTAAGTTAGTGACTTAGGTCTGGTGATGGCAGTCAGGGACAGACACAGTCCCATGAGCAGCAGGCGAGTCCCCAGCAGTGAGGCAGACCTGAGGACTGGCCAGGAAGCTGGTCAGCGGGTCCAGGCCAAAGGGATACAGACAGGGCTGCCACACGGCTGTAGCTCCAGCAGAGCCAAGGACCAGAGCCTCACCTGAAATGCAGCTGCCTTGTGAGGGGAAGAGAGCCCTCGCTGGAGCCTCTCCACAGCTCTGATGCCCAAGTCACTGGAGGGAAGAGGGACAGCCCTCAGCTGTGCTGTTTCTAGGCTGCCTATGAGCCCAGGGTGCCAAACCTCCATAAAAGGGGATGATGATCTTGGGGTGCTTGTCTCTGGCTGCGAGGAGGGCATGTATTTCGTAAAAGGACCCATTTTTCCAGTATAAATAAAGCCCAGGGTTGTGAGTGTCTCAAGGGAAGGAGAACTGTGCTGGATGAGAGTCCCACAAGAGTGTAGTTTTGAGGTTTTTGTTGATTTTTTTTCTCTATAGCACAAAAGCAAAACATCTCATTGCTGTTGGGAACATAAAACCAAAAAAAATCCTAAACCAATAAAGAAACTACATTTCCCCTGGTAACCATGGCTGCAAAAATATTCAGGATAGAGGATATCACACAGGAATTCCCTAAATCGTAGTAGCTTAGAAAGAGAAATGGCATAAATATATAACAAACCAAATTGTTTGGAAACCTGATGATTTAAAATTACTGTTTGCATATGTAGTCTCTGTCTTATTGAAAGTTCATCTGTGAGTTAATAGATGCTATAGATGCTCAGCTGGGTTCTGCAAAGATAATGCCACATTTTCAGATTCTGCTGAAAATGCAGTGTGAAGAATAATGAGAAGTGAAATGTAGACAAGATTTAAAGATGTCTGACAGAACCTGCTCTGACCTTTCTTATACGTGGGCAAAGTGTCTGAGAATACACAGTTTGAATGAGAATTGTCTCTGGCTTCTATCATATTTGCTTGTATTAGGTATTTAACATTTGTATTTGATTGGAATTAATAATAGCAGAGAGGTTAAAGAGGTTTCAAAATAGGTAACGTAATGACACAATTACACCTTTATTGCTTTTTTTTTCAGTAGGCCTTGTTCTTCAAGACAATTTAAAGCCATGTTAAGAGAGAAGTCCAGAAGTGCCCTTGATTTATTATTTTGGCTTCCATATTTTCAGACCAACACAGATTAATGAATTGCCTTGCATGGATTTCTCTTCCCACAGGCTGAACTCTGATGATCACTTTCAGGTGCACATGGTACCTATGTTGAGTGTCTAGATGGAAACTGAAGGTTTCGAGGTGCAACCTCCACATTTGCAGCACTTCATTAGAGGCAATTGCTGAAAGTATTTCTTAAATGCTTTTTACTCCCCTTGTGATTTCCATCTTCTCCTTGTATCAACATGCAATACAATTCCTTCCCTCAATACATTAACCACTACCATCTGCACCTCCACATGCATCTTCTTACAGTGATGCTGGTAAAGCCAGAATTGCATTGATGGGCATCCTAAGCACCAGGAAATCTTGGTGAAATGGCAGAAGTTTTGAATGAAAAGCTGACAAACCTTACGCCTTCACTTTCCAGCTCCCACAGACAAAACATTATGTTCACACTGTAATACAAAATGTTTATTGTAGCCTTTTGGAGTAAATACATCATGTCTTCACCTGTGTGGAAGGAAGTGGAGGATCTGTGGCATATAATGGGGTAAATCTGTAGGGAATTTAGTGCACCCATCTGTAAGCTCAATGCCTCATTTCAGAACCACCAGTTGCTTTATGGAAACCAGAAATTCCTTGTGGCTACCGAGGTACACCCTTCCTCCGTAGCACAGCTAACGAGATCTGTTTGTTAAATTTAAACAAGGGCCACTCTTTAATTTCGTATCACCTTAATTTCATGGTTTGTGGGACATTCTGCTCTGAACCACCTGTAACAGCATCTGAAATACATTTTCACGCGGGGAAATTCCCAAAGCTTCCTCAGAGGGACACTGAGCGATATCTCTGGAAGGTATTTCCACCAAGGAGGGATAATAGTGAAGTGAACGAGCAGAAAAATTAGGGCGAGGCGAGATGGAAGACGACAGGAGGAGCTCCCGTGGAGCGGGCTGGAGCGGCCAGGGCACTGCTCTACTTAAGGGAGGCGGCGGGGCTGTCCCCTGCAGCCCTGAGGGAGGGCGGGGGCAGAGGCTGCTCCCTCACAGAAAGCCCGAGGGGCACAAGAGCCGCCTTGCCATCCCGGCAGCGGGACTGCGGCCGGGAGGAGCAGGAAGAGGAGGAGAAGGAGGCGGGCGGAGGAGGCCGCGCTCCGCCCCTCCGCTCAGGGCGGCCCGAGCAAAGCCGGGGCCGGCGGCGGCCTCGCTCCCGCCCCTTCCCGCGGCCGCGATGTCGCTGCTCCGCGGGCCGCGGCCCCGCACCGCCGGCAGGAAGGGCCCCAGAAAGGCGGCGGCGGCCAAGCGGGACTGGGATGTAAGTGCTCCCCGCTGCCGGGCGGCTTCCGCTGGGAAAAAGGCCCGGGAGGCTCCGTGCTGGGGGAGCCGCCGCCCTCCGCAGGGGCTGCGCCGTGGAAACGCCCGGGTTGCGTGAGGGTTCGGGCGGGCAGACACGGCGTGTGCGAGGGGGACACGGCCCCTCTGGTTCCCCGGGCCCCGGCAGAGGCCAGGCCTCCTGCGCCTCCGGGGGAAAGAGCGCGATCAGCTTTGGTGGAGGTCTCGCTCCTGGCACTGCCTCGGCGAGGGTGGAACGCTCTTGCAGCTCCATGAAAGTGCATGGCAGTATAGTGTTAGGCTAATTATACTGCAGTTTAAAAGTTGTTTGTGTTTTGGTTTTAAATAAAACTTTTTTTTAAAAAAAGTTTGCTCTCAGTTACAATTCTTGACGTGTTCCCTGGTTGCTGTTCGCAGAGTACCGTCCACGATTTGACAGTGCATCGTGCAACTCCTGAGGATATTGTAAGTTTAACAGCAGGCACTGCTCTGTCCCTGTGGCAAGGACATTTAGCTGGTTGTCTGACATAAAAAGTGCTTACCGTGCTTATGGGGATGTTTTCTGCCAATGTTTAATCTCTTTTTCAAGCTTCTGAACATGTTGTCTCCTTAGTGCTAGTTTTTTTGTTTATGATACTGAGCATCCCCAGGTCCAGCAGTTGGTGTTCTTCAGTTTCCTCTTCCCACTGGGAAGCAGTAGCTGCGGTTTTTATTTCAATAAATTGCATGCCATCATAAAAGCATGAAAAACATAAATACATGAAAGGTCAGTGGATTAGTTGAAGGTCTTACTTCTGCTGGGAAGGACTGAAAGATGTGCTTTGTCTGAGGAACCTGTCTAATTCTGAAAATACTCAATTTTCATTTAAACAATTTAACGCAATTTCTTTATACCGAGTGACCTGTTGATTGCAAAGTATGTGAATTCATTGCAATAAACAGATCGTGTATATTTACATGCATTTAGTTACATTGTATTTACATGTATTTAGATGTGTATCTACATTTTCTTGATAGCACTAATTACCAGATGGAAGAAGCAGTATGAGCTATTATAAGTTTTGACAGGTTTGTCAGGAGGGATAGTCACAGTAGCAGAGAAAGACTTGATTCTACAAGTGTTTGCCTTGATAGCTTCTAGAGGATTTAGCAAGCATTAATTTCTTTAATTTGTATTTAAACTATATTTTTTCATATAATCTAATAGTTAGAAGAAGGGAGACACTATGTCTGATGACTGGCAATGTTAAATCAGGAAAATGCATTATGTCTTTTAATGCACCTTACAGGTGTTAGTGTTTGGGTTTTGCCTCCCTTTACAGCTGAGAAAACTCTTGCCGAGTCAGTGGTGTAGGGCAGACAGAAATTCAGATTTTCCCCATTCGTCTTTGGAACTGCTTTAAATTTGGATGGAATTGGGATGGCAATACTGATGGCATTTTGATGTTTATGAGGTTGTCATTGGCACTACTGTGATGTTAACATAAATAATGTTCAGTGCATGAAAGGTGGAATCAAGAAGAGCTTGTTAGCTTTGCTCTGCATATTTTGCTTAAGATTGATTTTTGAAATGATTTCTTTTATGTTTCTGTAGCTCCGTCGCCGTGAAATACACAAATCAAAAAACAAAGCACTGGCACATCTGGAGCTCCAAGAGAAAGCACTGAACAGAAAATGGAAGAAGCAAAGGCAGCTGGATGCAGATTCCTTGGAGAAAAGGAAATTGGCTCTGATGCGTGAGGTGAGAGCTAAATTTGCACTTGCAGCCTGCTGCAGGTGATGCTGCAGTACTCCTGGAAAACTGCTCGTGCTCATGGAAGCCACAATTGCTCCCCTTGTTGATAACTTGATCCCATACATGCCCATGCTGTGTGTGCTGCATGCACGCAGTGATTGGAGTGGACTGTCTGACAAACCAGCTGTTACACAGAATTGCACATTTGACCCAGGCTGCCTGGCTGTGCCCTCTGTAATTCTGCAGGCCTCTTTTCATCTGAGCAGGAACTGTTTGCAGAGTTCAACTGTTGTAAAAAGTATGTGTGTTCTTTGGGTTCTTATTGCCAGCTTGCCTTTTCTTCCTCATGTCTGGCATTTTTCTTTGATGCAAACATGAACATTTCTCTGTCAGAGGGGAACATTGTTTATTTAAACAGAGAAAGGCCAGTGTCAAGGGGGCTCAAAGGGTGAGTCAAGAAGTTGTTAAGGGAGAAAATTGAGGCAACAAGGACTGATGAGCTGTGGCTGACAAGCTTGTCATCTGAGGATTGAAAAGCTTGTTCTCAGCATTCTAAAGCATCTGATTGTAAATATATTATTGAATTTATTTGAATATTGAACTGTAGCAGTAAACCTAAGCCTAGTTAACAGAGAAAGTAGCTGTCACTGAAAAGTGGTGGTAGATCTCCTTTTTCACATGGCAGGTCAGTCCTTGCCAGGTGTTACAAAAACTAATCTGAAACTTGGCTTTCAGACCTCTGTATTCACTGACAGTTGTTCATGCTGATAATGATGATGAGCAGTGTTCACTTAGCAGTCAAAATAAACGTGATCTGCTAGTTCTGTAAATGTGCAGTGGACTAACCATCACAATCTTCATTGTTTTGTCTTTTGTGATTTTTCAGAAGTTACTTCCTGATCTCTGAGAACATTCAAGCATAGACAAACAAATGGGAGTACTTAGAATTGAAGATCACCACCTAGTTTTCTATTTGACCCCTGTTTCTCTGCAATCACAGTAGAATTTTTGTATTATGGATATTTTGCTAATTAAGCCTCAGACTTGGACTTTTGTTACTTTGGTACTTTTCTGCCAAGTATATTTCAGCACAGTATTCAAAAAACACTGTGAACCTCTACATTACTTTCCCTAATGCAGCCTAGCTTCAATAATACTTCCATGCAGAAATAAGTTATGTGTCACAAAAGGTAGATTAGACCATATTTTCTGACATTTGGCTGGGCTACCTATTATGTGACTTCATTCTTTTGCAGATGTGAAACTCATGTTTAGGAAATAGCCTTCTATATTTGTTGCTGTTTCTAATGAAAATGTACAAATCTCACATCCTCCTGAGTGGTTTTCCCCTTGATAGTTGAGATTATTTTATTCAGTTTACTTTGTGTTTACTTCTGAATCAGTGAAAAGGAAGACAAAAGGAAATTATGCCAAGATAGAAACACAGAGACAAAATCAAAACAGAATAACAAAATAAAAAGAGAAGAGTTACCGTTTTCACCTCTCCCTAACTGAAATCTTGTTAATTGCCAGGTCCTGTTGTTCAGAGTAACCGTGGAGACTGTCTCTCCCTGTAGAGCACAACCACTGAGAATTGTTTCCTTGTCTGGTACTTTGGTGATCTTTTAGTGCTGTGAGTGTAACTTTCTAAGCCTGTTGAATCCTGCTCAACTGCAAAAGACTTGGAGACAAAAGCTGACAAGGTGCTATTAGTGTTATTTCTCATGTAGTTGTGTGTTGAACAGACAGACATTACAAAGAGCTACAGAATAGATAAGCAGAATTTTAATATTTTGGGGATTGATCTACCTGAAAATCTGAATGAAAAGATAAGTTTCAGAGAGTTTACTCTGAAACTTAGGACTGTGAATTTATAGGTACCACACAGATTGGTCCTGTAGCAACTTATTTTTGAAATAATGTTAGTGCATTGCACCAAAGAGTAGAGGTAAATGGATTATTGTAGTGGAGAGATTTTAGGATAAGTCCAGTTTATTTGCTTTGATAAGAGTCTGAAACATGAGGGAAGGTGATTTTTAATGAAATTTGTAGGAGATACTAAACTGGGACAAAGCACACTGCCCAGTGTATTTGTCCAGGGCATGTAAATGGGCCTAAAGGGGTTACAAGATGATACCACTTTTTCCTCTCATCACAAGCAAATGTGGGCTAATCTACCTTGGGAGCAATGCTCTAAAAATGTTCATAACACATTCAGCAGGAGGGTAGAGCTTAGGAACCTTCTGATGCCAAAAAAGATTTAGTGAGGAGGCTAAAAACAAACTAATCGGGATAATTTTTGTCTGATTACACACATCACTCTAATTTTAATTATCTTCAGGAAATCAATCATATAAACTTTTTTCTTTTTTCTTTCTATAATTTTTTTTCTTCTGCCCATCTGGTATAATAACTTTATCTAAAAACCTGCATTGTTTTGATGCCAGATGGAAAGACTAGATTTAGCTTGTATCAGATGTGAAAATTGAACAGTGGTCTGAAAAATTATATCTGTGAAGTGCTTGAAAGATGAACATTCACTGACTTGCTATGAGAATTATTATGAGAAGTCTAATTTACTGCAGTGCAAGCTCAAAAGACTAGAAAAGCGTGAAACTCAGATATGTAGGAATACTTTGACATAACAAAGCATGTAGTAAAATAGGGTGTTGAGGACAAACAAGTGAAATGCCATTGCCTAGAATTTTTTGTATGAGGCTAAATGTAAGCCAGCAAAGTTACCAATGGACCTTGGAAATAGCTCTGTGGAGATAACAGCATAGAGTACTGTGAAACCATTTCAAAGCAGTTTCTTATGATTCCTGAAGGAGCAAAAATTGTCAGTCAGTTTTCAAATTTTGACTAGGAGGGTGTGCATGGGCCTTTTCTGTGAGTTCTCCTGAAGTACTCACAGTCTCTGTATCAATTTGATGAACCGTGATGGAGGTCACTTGCATACCTCCTCTCAGGTTTTTAAGAATATCTACCTTCTCTCCAGGTTGTGGGATATAATTTTACTAGTTTTTGATTTCCAACTTTTGAATGAAGCCAGGCATCAGTGAGGAGCTTTAAACTGTGCTCTGCTCACAAAGCCCCATCCCCAGTCAGCTCCATTTGGCTCATGGTAACTGGATGCCTCTTGCTTTGCACTCCAAGACATCCTTCCTTAGGAGGAACCTGTTGTGATGGACTTCATATACTCGGGAGAGACTTTGGGAGAGAGAATTTGGGTACAGAAGCTGTATTTTCTGGAGATTCCCAAAATATCTTCTGATGCCAGATGTAGTCAGCTGTGTTTACCTCTGTTGGAACTTTTGGTGGTATGTGGCTTAAGTTTTAGGTAGGATTTTCAGGAGGCAAGACTGAGTGAAACGTGTCTGCTTGAATTGATTTGAATATCAAATAGTACGTGTTTTGGGTGTCAGATGTAGGTCAGTGTTCTATGACTTAACATTGAGATCAAATGATTTGAGCTTTTTTTTTTAATTGCTATATATGACTTTTTTTTGATGAGCATGTCTTAAATACCCAGCTTCTTGTGTCAGGCTGAAAGGAGAAGAGGGAGTCAAAGGATTTGTTCTGAAGAGAGTCAGTGCTGATGGGGGCCTCAGAAGTAATAACTGTTAATTTTTCAGAAAAACAGTATGAATTCTAGTTACTCTAAATGAAGTATGGTGTTCTGATCTGTCTTATTTAGGATCTAATTGCACAATGCCAGCTTTGCAAACGTTCTCTTGTTGGCTCTTCTCTTGGTAACTGTTTAGAGGAACAATACCAGGGGGAAAAAAAGGAAGTTATCAGTCTGCTCAGTGTAAAGTTTCCTTATGCTTTCAGATTCTGTCTGATCAGTACCATTTGCAAGATGTATTGGAACGATCTGGTCAGGTTATGGCTGTGGCAAAAGACTTGCTTGAGGATGCTCCTCGCACCCGAACAGGTAGAACATCTCATCTATGTGTGGTAGCCCATTTAAGGTGATCTCCTTGCTTTCCATGAATAGTCTTGCTTTGCAAAGCATTCTTTTTAACTGCTTTCATCTCATTGTCTAACGTGGTGTGATTGATCCTGTTCATGTTGGGTGGAACACAGGTGAGGCTATCACCTCCCATGGCAGGGGAGAGTGACTGATGGCTGGTTATTCCACTGTATTGGTCCACTGTGGAATTTCATAACATGTGCTCTGTGACACCTTTGTGCTCACCATTTCACAGCCATTTTTTACTGGCTTGTGCAGAGCAGCAGTTTGAGCTGTTGCAGTAGTTCTGATTCTCATTCCTGCATGAGCTGACTCTTTCCTCTTGGATATGGCTGAAGATTTATCAGCAATATCAGCTTTTCCTTTTCTTAATTTGGCTTGTGGATCCTTGTGCTGCTGGAAGGCAGGATTGGCTATTTGTATATGAAATCTTAAACCTAGGGGTTTTTCTCTGTAGGCTGCCATTCTCTTTTGTTCCTGGTGACTTTGATCCTGCAAGCTGCTTCTGTACAAGTGAATTTATGCAGGTGGGAAGGATAAATGCTGGGTGTGTGGCCCAGTGTATTAAATTGTCCCTATGGTTGTTGTTTAAAGTGACATCCCTGTGACCATTTTTTTGTGAAGTACAGGAGCTTGATTTTCAGTATAAAGTCCTGCAACATAAGTATGTACCAAGCCCTCTGTGTTCTTCCCTGTGTTGTTTAATTCCCCTAGGTTTTCCTAATGTAACAATGGCTCCTAACTGTGACCTAGAATCATCTCAAGGACCCATTGTACAAAAAAGTCATCCTCCCAGTCAGCTTTCCATCCTTAGTGAATCTGTCATGGATTCCCAGGTAATGTATATTTTGTTCCATGCGTACCCATCCTGTGGCTTTTTTGTTTGCACAAAATAAGACTATTCAAAGATAAGAATTTCCAAGCAGAACTAAATTGGTTTTTGTTGATAACATTCATAGAAGACAAGATTAAAGAGGTGAGTTTCTTTTGTGAGACTCTGGGAATCGTGATTTTTTTGATTTAACTCTCAGATATGAGAAACAAACATTATGTCTCGTAGAAACTCTCTCACATTAGTGTGCCCTCCCTTTTAAATTCTGGAATTCTCAGAAAGAGTACAATGTGATTACAGTCTAGGAGAAGAACTTCTGTGTCACTTAACTAATTGGCACATTTCAGAGTATGTCTGTGATTTACCAGTTATGTCTGCCTATATGGGGACACAGTTATTTGTATCCCAATTCACTCCATGGTCTTGATGACTCCTACAAGTTTAACTTTTAATATTTTGCATTATTTTATATTTACTCAGATTTGTTGTAAACATTTTTTAAATTGTTTAAAATTTAATTTAGTTTGTCTTTGTGCTCTGTTTTCTTTTAATAACATATTGTACCAGGAATGCTCACTGGGGTTTGAGAGCAGGCATGTGGTGCTGCCAGAAAACTTCCCTCTGATGAAGACCAAACAGGCTGTTGGGAGTAAAAGTGATGATGTCATATTCCCATGGCCCTCTACTTCCATTTCCTGCTATCTTGCAGAAATATCTCTAATCTGAGTTGTGGTACTTCTGTGTTAGGTGTTTTGGTGTGGCATTTGTTTTTCCATTTTTTTAATATGAGGAGCAAACTGCAGTACCTTTGTAAGCTGTGCCACTGGATGCAGGCTTCAGGATAAGCTGAAATTTTTAAAAGAAACACGTATTGATGGTGTGCCAAGATTCTGTGAGTTCTTATGTGCCTACAAAAATCACAGTTAAAGGCTATCTGGTGAAACCTACTCAGCAGCTCAGAAACCTGGCAGTTTGAGGAACCCGAATTCCAAATTTGATTGTTTGTATTTAGCTATAATTGTAGTAGTACATAGGACTGTATTTTGTTCTGGTTGCATTTTACACACAGACTATAAATGTAATTTTGCAGGTCTCATTATGAAGTTGTTTAGCTTTTAATGTCAAATGACTGAAATGTTACAAATGGTATGAATTTGGGTTGCTTTTCCGTATTTTGCCTGCTATATTTCTGTTTTGGTACATCCTTAACAGCTTTTATTTTATCCTCTAGTTTGCATGGGTTTTCATATTTAATATAAATCATATGAGGAAAATATTGGTTATTTAATTAGTCGCTTGCAGTGTTATTTTCAGAGATACTGATACTGTCAGTATCAGTGTTTCTTAGGTACTGAAGTCCCCCAGAACTTCCTACAAAGGGGTGTGGATTTGGGTTTTTTTTTTTTTTTTTTGTGTGGTATTTTTATTTTAAGTATGTTTTGGCGGGGAGACTAAAACAAATGCTTTTATTTTTTTTGTTTAAACAATTCCATTAAATTGGTCTCTATTTTATTTATTGTCTCTTGAGAAGGCTCTTAATGAAGAGGAGGAGGAAGCATTATCAGAAGATGGACAACATAACATTTTGGGTTTCAAATCCAGCATCAATTCTGACAGGTCAGTACAAACACAGGTTTCCACCTGCTTGACACTGGAAACAGGTGGAGTTAAAAGCATGTTGAATGGGTATAGTTAAGTTCTTCTGTTTCCTCTTGCCCTCCTTTCTTGATATCAGAATTCCAGGGAAAGGCCTTGTTGTGACATTGAGACTGGGAATGAAAGTGAGTAGGGAGCTCACCTGAGCAATTGCAGTTAATTTTAGGAGCTCTGTCAAGACAGATAATCTGGACTCATGCCAATTGTCCTGTTACAGTTCACTGTTATTCTTGTTTTGAATGTAGGCTACTTCGGTTGTTGAGAAAAGAAAATTCCTTGGTGAATTCTCCGTTGTGGGTTGAAAAGAATGTGAGAAAAACCACCTTATCACAAGAATCAAATGTGCCTCGGACTCCAACAACTGTTTCCCCTTTATTGGACCAGTCAGGTTGGGTTTGCCAAATCACAGCAAGGTTGTTGGGCTGTTCATAGGATCCTATCTGGAATTCCTTTCCTGGGTGGGGGTCTGAGACAGAAGTGTATGCTAATTTGGCTCAGACTAAAATAATTTGTGCTAATTTATTTTCAGACTAAAAAGCCAGCTCTTACCATAAAATTAGTCTGGAACATACTACTATTAAGGACGTGCCCAAAATATTTCACATGTACTTTCTTTTCTTTGTTTTGTGTTTAAATCAGCTCTCAATGCTACCAGTGTAATCAAGAGAACCCATTCCAGACTTCAGAATGAAGATGAAGAAGAGTCTGTAGACTCCATTGACACTGTGAGACAAGTGCTGAACCCAAACTCAAGGAAACAAAAGCAAATTGCAGCAAAGAGTTAAGTACTTTTAAAAATAAAATACCCTTTGTCCAAGGTCCTTAATTTTGTAAGAGAATGTGGGTTGGAAGGGATTTTTGGGAGTCATTGCAGGGCTAATATCAAAGTTTGATGAGGGGGTCCTTGAGCCTTGAGCATATCTCGGGCTGGATGTTCCACAGCTCCTTGTCTAGTGTATTTCCCCTGTGTTCTGCATGTTCATTGGCAAAGCCGAGTCCATGGGAATTTGGGAATCATAAAAATGGCCCTTTGGTGCTGCCCATGGAGTCCTCTCCTGTACAGGACTTCTGTAGTTCTGATCCAGATTTGTGTTCTGTGCTGCACAGATCAAGGATGCATTTCAGTCCCCATATTCTATGTGTTTGTATGAGGGGACTGGCATCAGTTGCAAGCTGTAACATTAAAGGAGAGTTGCTTACTGAGTATGAGTAAGCAGCTGATGTTTTTCATTAGCAGACTATTTCCATGCATTTAACTGGGAAAGAGAAAAGTACAAACAGGTGTATCCAAGATGAAAGCACCAAACAGTTGTGCTTGAGAGATACTACTGTGGCAGCAAAAAATGTGGTTTTTAGGATCTGAAAATAGCTGGAATAACTGAGAGACATGCTTTGATGGTCTGTTTCATCTTATGGCAAGAGAGGGCATATCCTTTGATTTACTTCAATAAACAATGCAGTTTCATTAGTACTGCAAAGATCTCTATACAAGTTAAAATTCCAATGACCCCTTTTTCTTCTCCTTCAGTGAAAAGAAAGCAAGCTGCACAGAGCTCTGCAAGACAGAAGAGAGGTGATTCTCCAGCTAATTTAATCCAGATTGACCTTCAGAGGGACAACAAGCCCAGCCTAGATGTTCTCAGCCACATGATCCAGGAAGTAGAGCATGAACTGGAGGAATATGAGCGATGTACAGGTCGTGAGGTCCCAAAAAAAGAGAGGAGTGAAGGCCTGTCTGGGTTTACTCTGTCCCTGGTGAACGCTCTCTGCCGCTTGATGCGCTACCTCAAGGAGGTGAGAGACTTAGAACTACCCCTGAAGACTGAATAAGAAAGAGTGTAAAGTTATTTTACAGATGTGAACTTTGGTTTTTTCTGGCTTCCAAGCATTATACATTGAACTTTGATTATCACATGCAATTAGGAGTTAAAACTTTTAGTTTGTCAGTGAAATTTTCTGCCCTTAGACACAGAGACTACCAATTGAAATAATTTAAAATTATTATTTACATATACTCAGAGTTGTAGCAGGGTAATAACTACAGCATTTTTTGCAAATTCATTTTCTTCCTTTGCTTCCCAAAGGTGATGCTGTTGTCACCAGAGCAGTGGACCCAAATCCCCTATTTTCCTTCAGGGATTCCTTAGTCCTCTTTTAGTATCCAGAACAGCAACTTTACCTTAAGCAGGAATGACCTGAAGTGCTCACTGTAACAATGCACAGCTGGGAATTAATGGAATTCCATAAAGATCACCTGTGTGCCATGTAGAAGCTCTTTTTTTAAAAAATAGAAGGGAAAACAAAAAGTGTTCCAGTTCATCTGTGTCCCAGAGCTGTCAAGGGGCAACAGTGCCTCACAGATAATTTGGTCTATGTAACATTTTAAACCAGATTATGACAGTTCCTGCACTCTTAATAGGTGCACAGAATATATTATCGAAATGCTAATGCTCTATTTCATAGCAAAGGTAATAGATCTCTAATGAATGTGGAACTGTCTAATTTTGGTTCCTTTTCAAAAGGTATAATAACTGAAAGGGGAAAACCCATCGTATTTTAAAATTGTTTTTCCTTTCCAGATGTATAATAACTTAATCCTTGCATTACACTGTATTTAATCTGTATGGAAGAATTTACTTTGATTAAATCCTGGAAGCAAATAGTAAGTAATTAATCCAAGAGTGAAAAGCAACTGACATCAGAAGATGGACGTCAGCTGAGAAAGTCTTGTGTTTTAAAACAAGTTAATAATGCTTGGCTTTTGTTCAAATTGTAACAGAATTAAATTTGGTTCTTTTTCAGTTATAAGGAATGATCCTAGCATTTCAGTAGAATGTTTTCTGTTTATTAGGAATACATCAATTCAATAGCATCCAGTTTGTTTTATAAATGTAATTGCAGTTATAATCCTATTTATTTAGATTGTCTTTAATTTTTCTACAGAAATGAGTTATTCCTGAGCCTCAGACATCTTCCAAAGCTATTCTCATTATTTTTCTTGTTACCATTCCATCCTTCCAGAAGTGATTGTTTGCATAATTGTCTGCCACACACAAATTTACTATCTAAATTCTTAAGTAAGCAATATTACAAAGTCACTCAAGCTGCATAATGTGGTTAATTGTATTCAAGCTTGCTTGAGATAGATACTGCATTCATATTCTAAAGTGACTTTTCTCCCTTTTCAGGGAGGCTTAATTATAGTTATAATTTGAGAATTTGCTGGGAAGAAGCCCAGCTTGTCTTGGGTGTTTTATAAAACCTGGTCCCTGTGATGGCAGACACAGATCAAGCACTTGTGTGCACCATCTGTCTTGCCTAGCCAACAGAGTTAGCAGACTTCCAATGCCTGAATTATAACTGGCAGTGCTTTTTAAGAACATGACTTTGCAGGGGATCTTTAGAAAGCCCCTGATTTTAGTTAAACAGTCAGTTAGCTAGTCTTCATGAAGTTTCAAAGCTTTTGGAGAGATTCACTTCCTCCCCTTTCAGTTTTGCTGCAGAAAATCAGAAGGATTGCAATAAAGGACATTGCCTAATTTATTCTCAAAAATGTATCTAAAAAGTAGGAAGAGAAACTTGAATTCAGGAATCTTCCATGAAAGTGTTTTTATTAAGTGATTAACAAACCAACCAACCTATAAGGAGGAAGTAGTGACTATAGAAGGGGCTAGAAAAAAAGAAACTTGTGAAATGTTTGTAAAAGCATATGAAATTTGTAAATGGAAATGGATAAACGTGATTTGGTTTCCAAACTAATTTTAGATCACCTTCCAAGTGCTAGAAGGTGATCATTCTAGCCACTTAGAAGGTGCTAGATCCTTAATTAATCATTCCCTCCTCACCCTCATTCTGCTAAGAAAGCTGTTTCTTTGCCAGACCCACATGACAAAGAGTATGATCATATTCCCTGAATCTGTGCTGCTCTATTCTCCCTGTCTGCTGCCTGTTCTGGTGCAGTGTTCAAGCTCATGTGATTAGAGCCACACCTGGCAGTGGGCTGGGATGAAAATACTTCTTTCAGGATATATCAGACCTAAATCCTAGCTGGGGATAGGAATAGATGTTACCCTGATGGTTTCCCTATGCATAAATGTAAGACAAAGCTACTTGGAAGCTTTTCCTCCAAGACTAGGTTAGTGCTGTGTAGGATTAGTAGATAAGGTAGCTCACCAGGTGATCTCAGGCATCAGAAGCTTCATTGGTGCTGCCAGGGTAGAAGTGCTTCTTTTGTGCTGTACAGGACCAGGTACAGGTTTTTTAATCCATTTTCTGAGCCAGCATGCTTCACTTGGATCAATACAAGAAAACCTGTTCTCTCCAGCTGCAAAGGAAACAGAAAATGGATGGTTTGCCTCTCATATATTTAAAGGAGGTGTATCTGCCTGCCTTTGTGTCTGGTGGCAGTATCTGTGAGTTAGTCTCAAAAACATTCATTTTTTTCATTCATTTCATGTGGATGCAGAGCTGTTTGGTTATCATACTTTGAAACCCTGTAGAACTTTTTCTCTCTGATGGAAAACATTAGAAAGCAAGTATGTTCTCCTTTACTTAGTCAAATTTGTCTTCATTAATGTATTAGGGAAACTAAAGATTAGGTACAAGTATCACAGGAAACTGGCAAGCATCAGCACACCTGAACATTCAGTGACTTAAGAAACTGTATCTGTGCAGAGAGAAAATGCTTTTAGTCACATCCTGTAAAAGCTGTAAAGGCAGAAGAACAAGGATGTCTAGGATTCCCTACAGTGTCCTGGAGTATCAAAGACAAACAGTTAAGCTCTCTGACAGTTCTCAAGGCCAGACAATTTGATTTTGTTATAAAAGAAATTAAGCTTAGCAATAGTGGGAAGAGCTGTTACATTATGATGACATAATGACTCGTTCCTGTTTTCAAATATGAGTCTGTATTACTTTATAGTAAGTTTTCATTTTTTCTCTGTTTTTAGGCTGAAATGCAGCTGCATGAGAAAGAGATGATGAGGCAGCAGCAGGAGGAGATGTTGAATGAACATAGAGAACTGATTGATGCACTGACTGCTGAAGTTCTTCAAGTAAGGGAAGAAAACATTACTATGCAGGTACTGAGCCCCCCTTGCTTCTTACCAATCAGCAGATTGCATGTTAGAATTCTGAGTTCTGTTGCAAATATGGGCTGAGATGCATTGTCTCATGTTCTGGAGATTTTAACCATAAACAGAAAGAAACTGATAAAATTGAGTGTGGAGACGAAGAATTACAATAGGAGGTATGGGTATGAGATGTGGAAAGTTGTTTGTTTATCTTTATTTAACTTCAAAGCCTGAGAAAGTGCTGGTTCTGTGAAACTGACCTTTACTTTATCCATCTAAAAGTTTAGGTATTTTCTTTCACACTTCTATACTGTTAACACTACTGGAGCAATGAGTAGATGTAATACTACATTTTCCTTTTTTCAGTTGCCAGTGGAGGTAGATTTGATCAGTGGCTACTTTTGGGAATGATGCAATTAAGAAATCTTAGGAAGTAATGTCATGAGTAAGAAAAGGCAAAACAAATTATTTCTAAATGAGAAACATGGAGACAATAATATTTAATCCTCACTGGAATCCTACAGAATCATGCAGTAATATTAAGAGGCCAAAGTTCTTATCAGGACTTCTTGTAGTAAATAATTTCCTAATTTATATTTTTCCAAATTCCTGTAATTCTGTATATGGGGTTTTTTTATCTCCTTTAGAAGAAACTTCAGCAATACATGACAGTAACAGATCAAAAGCTGATGTGTCTCACACAAGCATTTAAAGGCCTCCCTTTGGAAGAACCTGAAAGAGAACAAAGTCCAAAACATTTTGGAATTGCAAGCAGAGGCCCAGCAAACAGCCAAGGTGCGTACAATGAATGTGTGAAGGATGAAAGAGAAGTTGTTAGTTTATCCCTGTGGAAAATCTGGTATTTAATAGATGTCTGCTTGCACAAGTTCCCCTTGCAAGAGTGTGAATGTCACTTCTGTAAATTCACAGGCCACAGGTTCTGCTGTGAGCACAAGCAAAGGAGGAGAGTAGCTTTCCCCCATTAAGGTGACATCCAAAGTCAGTTTCATTCTGAGGCTCCTAAAAGAACCCCAGAAACCCAAAGAAGTCAAACCCAACAGAATCAGGATCTCAGCTTCCTGTTGCTGAGCAGCCTGACAGTCTGAGATCGGTTCTTGCATAAGACACTGGAGGTCGCTGCTGGCCAGAACAGCAGCAGCTGAGACACGGAACCAACCAGCCAGGGGGTGTCACTTGGTGTTTGTGGCTCTGTGTGAGAGCGGAGTGACCAGCTGAGTGATGTGTGACATGGAGACAGGCTAAGCTGAGCCAGTAGATGGGTGCCCAAACTAACCAAAAAGGATTCACCTTGGACTGTTAATCACCTTTCACCACTGAGTTTCCTCCCAGCTGTCTTTCCTGGTCAGTTGTTTAAATGCATTGCTTTTGCTCCCAAGGTCAGTAACTTCTTGTGAGTCCCAAAATTTCTCAGAGTTACTTGTATTATGTAGTTAAATGTTGGTTTTGTGAATTTTTGTGTAGCTAAAAGCTTTCTTCCTGGAAAGATTTTCTTCTTTGGAAGGAGCCACATACCAGATCCTTTTTACCATATCCAGGCCTTGTAAAAGCAAACAAAAGGAAACTACCCCCGAAATATAAAATCCAAACAGTCAGAAGAGCACACCTCAAAAAAAAACCCAACCTAACACCCAAACCTTCACATTCATCAATTCTGCAGCACTAGAATTTTCAAATATTTTCCTTACTTTCCTAGTTAAAGGAAGAATATTTTTTTTCCCACTGAAGAGACATCTCATTTGAATTAAATGATAGTGAGATGAGCAGAGCTCAAGAAAGCCTTGAATTGTTTTCTAACAGCATTGTTGCCATCAAATTTATAATATGGGGGATTAGGACAAGTAAATAAGTCTGATTTTCTCAAGACTATGTTGCTAAAAGCAGTTCAGATACCTGTTCAAGTCATGTATCTGTAAGTCTTGTGCATGAGCTACTAACAGATCTCATGCTACTGTCCTGAAATTGTGAGGCTGTGTGTAAGAGTTGTTCTTGCTCTTATGGCCAGTAAAGATTTATAATTTGCTTGAGTGAAAGACTTCTGTACCTGGACAGCAGAAGAAAGGTGTAGAACATATTCTACTCTTGTCTGTCTTTTCAGGTGTCTGAACACAGGAGTTGTTACTGATATTTTTCCCTATACTGCTATTTCACTATAAGTAGGTTTTGTTCTTTTTTTTTTGTTTGTTTGTTTGGTTTGTTTTGTTTGTTTGTTTAACTTTTATGCCTGCTTTGTCTTTTTCTTTAGAAAAACCTGATTTGACCTACTCTGAGCCCAGGCCTGAAGCAGGCAATAGGGAAAATATGCTGAAATTTCCACAGGAAGAACTTCCTTTCACATTTCACCCAGGGCCAGGTGCCTCAAGTGATATGAGACCTGGTAGAAGCTTCCCAGCTCACATCTTCCAGCCAGCTGTGCTGTTGTCCCCACCACAGCAGAAAAGCAGTCAGGAATTGTCTTCCCTCCAGAATGGTGAGACCTCTCTGACTGCAGTAGGCTTAGGAATCTGTGCTGTGTGTTACTGTTTCAATCTTACACTACCTCTCAAGATGCATTTTCCATGGAAAATTATTAATCTGTGTGCCTAGACATATGGGCCCTAGAGCTGGAATATCCTACTGCTGCACCCAGATATGCATTTCCTTTGTTACTCTGCCTGTTGCTAGACAGCCTTTACACTTCCTGTTTTCCATCTGCTGGCAGCAGTCCTGCCAGTGGCAATCCAGAGTGACATTTTTATTCTGTACTCATTTTGATTGTTAGATCTGTGTGATTGCTGAAGCTCTTTGTTGATGACCTACAGCACATCATTTCAGATTTCCATCTGCTAATGGTGTAATCCAGCCTCCATCACCTTTAGTGGTGGGACCACTGAAGCCTGGAACTTCTGCTTCTGCAATGTTGCAGACACACCAAGATGTCTGTAGGCTGTGTGCTCCTGCTTTGAGCTAATTTTCCCAACAAAGGGGTTTTTGGAAGCTGTGGGAGTGAGGTTCCCATTCAATACACAGGAAATGGTTGATGAAATTTTGGGTGAAATTGTGTTGCTTGATAACGAGGTAGCTCAGTCTTGTCTCAGTATCCATAGCTCAGTTCTGATTCATGGGAGGAAGAAAGTTCATCAGGGTAATTAGGGAAGGTGTTTCTCATTTATCCTTACTGGAGTGAGCAGAAGGAAGCACACTGCGGCTCTAAAACTGAGCTGTTTCCTGCTGCAGTTGTCACTGTACACACTTGTATCCCACTGGACATACCAGGGCCCTGGATAACACCCTTGTTGAGAGGCAGATAATTGCATCCACAGCCAGATTGATGGTGGCTGACAAGAAGGAGGGTACAGGAATGGGTTTTGGTGTTTTCCTCCTTTTTCCTCCCTTTCAGCTGTTTTGTAAGCCTTTTCCAAGTCAGAAAAATAACCAAAAGTCCTTTTGATTTTTAAGGAGTTGGCTGGGCAATTGGAAATTTTTATCTAGTTCAGCCACTTGGTGGTCTGCTGTGCTGTGAGGAGATACATAAACAATCTGGAGGAAATGAACTAAAGGTCTTGATCTACAAAGAGCAATGTCTAGTTTCAGTCCCCTTGAGAACTGTCAGATGTCTTCTGTCATTTGAAACAGCAATGCAGAATCGTATTCCAAGATTTCTGTAAAATATTTTGTTCCTATCTTAAGACTGATGCTAAATGGCCCAACAAATGTTAAACTCAATGAATGGTTTTTTATTGTCATATCTTCATAAAACACACTTGATTGTAAGCTTTTAAGTGTTCATCTCTGCTCAAGAGGCAAAAACTAAAATTTGTGAAGGAATGGCCCATTTGGTATATGAAGCATAGAAAATCTGGTTTTGGTCACAAGAGTCAAGTTGGACTTAGCATGTAGCAGCAGACAGTGCTGTAACTGTAGTCGTGTCTCTGTGGTGTGTCATCTCTTTGCTGATGATGACCACAAAAAAATACCTGATTGCTTTTGTTGGCCACAGTGCTTCCTCTTCAGGGGCTGAGTAGTTAGTTTATTATCATGCCAAAAGTCTTGTATTTTTTTGTTTCAGTATCCTAAAAGTTTTGTTAATAACCCAATGTAAATATCAGAACTGAAACAAAAACAGTTTATTAGGCAAGGTAACTAAATTTTGGAAAATGGAGGACAACTAAGAAATAGTATTTGATCTGTCAGGTAAGAAATTTAAAACAATTCATCTTCTTAGTGACTGTCAATCTTGAACTAAATCATTTAAATGTAAGACTGTTTGCAATAGGAAATACTCACCTAGTGAGTTCTTACAGCTTGATATTGCATAGAGTGGTTTGGATCAGTACCATAACACCATTCAGGCCAGATGTTACAATTCAAATTCCTGCTTGCTTATTATTAACCTGATGCAATAAAGTCACTGTTAGTCTCCTCGGTGAGGATCTCATGTCACTGTCCTTACTGTTCCTTTATTTTGTGTTTGTAGTGTTTGCAGCCATTTCCCAGTCTACTGAAAGAGAGCCATGCAAGGAAAGGAGCTTACCTTCCTCCCTGAGGACACAGAGCATAACTGAGGAGAACTGCCCCATATCTCAAAGGCAACCATTTCCTCCTGCAGACAAAGACTTGGAGAGTTCCCGTGAGAAAACCAATCTGTCCTGCCCAGGTGATGCTGGAAAAAACAGCACAGCTGAAGAGTTGCTTCGAAATGGTGATCTGCTGGGACAGATAGCTGAGCTCACACGGCAGAATGCTCTAATTAAAGCTCAACTGAGCAAATTCAGAGGTGTCCCTGGAGACAAAAGTGATTGTCTGCATCAGCCAGACCTGACACAAAATGCAAATCCTAGTCCAGACTCTTCACAAGGACAGGTCAGAATTTAACAGGAAAGGAAGGCTGGATCTCCTTTCTGCTGATCTGCTTTCCCATAGTTTACTGGTGCTTTTTTGTCTTTCATGTTGTCACTTACTATTTGTTTGCTTTGAGACTTGTTATTTTTATTATTATTCCATAAGCAAATCAGCAGTAGTTTCTCATATTGGGCCTATGTTTTACATGGGTTCTGAAGAAGGTTATAAGGTATGCTGCAAAAGAGGTGGTGTTGCAATGTGATCCAAGCTCTTGCAGTTTGGATACTATTTGCAGTGAAAGCACTGCACCAACCCACAGCTTCTTGTCAGGCTTGTAAAATGCTTATTTAGAGCCATGTCACACATCTCTGCTACTCTGACCCAAAAGCAGATGAGATTCAAGTTAGTGCAAGTACATCTTTTGCAAATGTTTGGTCATAGTGTGTGTGCTTGTTGGGTCTTCTTGTCAGTCCTGCTCTGTGAAAATCCCAAAGATCTGGGGAAAGAGAGACCTTGAAGGCTTCAGTTTAAGTGGAAAAAAATTAACCTGCAACTAAGCAGTTACTCAGTAGGATCCCAGTGAGTGAAGTTAACACCACAAAAACATCCCTGTCCTTGCTGTTGTCTTTTGTTCTACCACAGTGGCTGGTTGACTGTTAAATTAGGGATCCTAAATATTTTTAATTTCTTCATTTAAATGTAGGCTGAGAGTGTTGTCACTTTCCACTTTGGGTTATGCTGTGTGGTATTTGGTCAGTTGGTTGTACAAGGTGATGCAAACCCCTAGTAAGTGTTGTTTTTGTGGAAGCAGTTAGTGACAGGGAGGGGAAGAGGTCAAAGAAATCAAAACCTGGCTTTAAGATGAGTTCCAGGACACTTCTGCCAGAAACCTGCTTTTGCTTCCCCAGACCCTCCTGAATGTGTCTCTCTGGTTAAGTATATTCTTAATTACTGGGTGTTTATTGGTTTGGGTTTGGTGGTTTGTTTGGGTTTGGTGGGGTTTTTTTCCTGGGGGGGAGTGGGGGGCAGTTGTTGGTTTTTTGGGGGTTGGGGGGGGTGGGTTTGGGTGGGGGCTTGAGATTTTTTTTTCTTTCTCAATTACATGGGCAACAGCTGTATTTTTCCTACTTGAGGGAAGACCAGTATAAAATACTGTGATGTTTAATCAGTTTAGGATCTAGATACAGGACAGTAAAAGGGTCAAAACCAGATTTTTCACAGAAGTGCTACATAATTATATTCCCTTTCAGTTTGAGAATTAAATGCATAGAAGTACTTGAAATATATAGTATGCACTCCTTCAGGGTGCAAGTTGTAAATATTTCATTGGAAGTAATTATCCCATTATCCAAGTAGAGCCATCTCGTGGTATCAAGGAGCTTGGAGGAAAGAATAGCGGAGCTGAATCGCCAGAGTACAGAAGCACGGGATAAACTGCTGCAGTTGATAGACCAGCAGAAATCAGCTGCTGCTGACATGGTCCCTCCAATGCTGTCTCCTGTTCCAACCCCATCCCTGAATTACACTGGTAAGTACCCAGCTTCAGGAGAAACAAAAACTAGTCAGACCATGTTTTTCTCCTTTGGCAAGTCCCTATCTTACTGGATCAGTGGTTGTGGTCAGAACTACACTTGCTGTTAATGCCTGTGTGGTACAAACACCTCTTACTTCAGAGAGCTAAAAATATAGCAGCTAGACCTCTGCTAAAGTTTTCTTCTTAGTAATTAGTCTGCTGCAAGCACTGTGCTTCATGTTAAACCTGTTCTTTGCTTCATTCTTGTCTGAAGAACAGGTGCTACATTTGGACGTTAGTAGGAACTTCTTCACAGATTGTCAGGTATTGGAATGGACTGCACAGGGAGGTGGTGAAGTCACCATCCCTGGAAGTGCTGAAGGAAAGACTGGATGTGACACAGTGCCTTGGTCTGTTTGACAAGGTGTTGTTCAAAGGTTGGAGTCGATGATCTGTCTTTTTCAACTTAATGATTCTGTGATAATCTCTGGTGGTCAGCACTGGGTTTTTTAATCAGTCCTCGTGCAGACTCTTGGGTGAAAAAGACTGAAGTATTTACATCAGGCTTCTAAACCTTACGGCAGAGTGGTCATCCTATTCTTAACCCTATTTTAGTTTTTGTCTTTCCATCAGACTGTCTTGCTGAGTACTGCCTGTGCTAATAGAAAGAATGACTGGAGTCATGTAAAGAGGTAGATTAGTTTAGGGACTATACTTGCTGGTTCAAGATTCATAGATTAGCTACCATCTGTAACTACAAAAAAATTACTTTGCAGGAGGTCAGGGCTGCTTTATCTTTTCATGGAGTTATTATCATTACAAGCAGAACTGCATGTGACCCTGTGCTCTGTGTGAGACACCTGTCCTTTCCCCTGTGAAACCACAGAGGATGTATAAAGGGGGAAGGACTTAGAGAGAGGAAGAAGGGGGAGGAGGGAGCCGTGTGTGGGCATTTGCATGCAGGTGCCTATGCAGTGACTCCTGGGTCGGTTCATAACACTTTGAATGCTTGTCTGGCTGTTGTAATGTAAATTCAGCATGGTAAGTAAAATCCTAAAGCAGTAAAGATGAGAGATCAGAAGTCTCTAAGCCTTTATTGCCAAAAACCAAAGAATTTTAACTGTGGAAGGATCATCCTATATATGTGAGCATTGTCTGTAGTTGCTCGGAGTCTCTGCTTTCATTGTCAGTCATTTTCAGAAAGTGAGTATGAAATTGATGTTTAATCTGATGTTTTATTTCTGGTCTGTATATCTGTGCAATTGGGAAGAGGTTGTGATACCTCTGGAAAAAACTGTAAAACAGAATGAATGTTGTGCAATGTTGCTGTGTTCTCATGAGAATCAAGCAATTATTTGTCACCTAGAAAATGCAAGGAGGACAGCTGAAGTGTCTGTTCCCATGGCAGTGGCTGCAGACAGCTCCAAGGATGACAGTGTTCCCCATGCCAGTATGACCAGTATGAGAAGGTAAAAGTTCACCCTTTACTATGTTGTATTTGTACTATCTTAATTAGCCATGCAGTAGAAATTGAACACAACAGAGAGGTTGCCATGTGGTTTTTTGGCTTTGTGGATTTTCCCTTACTTTCTCACATTAAATTCTGCAAGTGGGACAAAGGTCTAATGGCTTTTTCACAACTTGCTATGTTTGTATTTAAAATATGTGCAATCTGACACAAGACAGATGACATGTATTGTTGAAGACTGCTGATGAGGGGTCCTAACTCAGGATCAGAGATAATATTCTAGTAGTTACTTCCATTTTTCACTTTTAAAATCTTATTTTGAATATTTCCAGGACTGTAGGAGACTCTAGCAGACCTTTAAGTGCCATGTCAGAAGGTGTCAAATTAACTTCTGTCAGCCAAAGACCAAAGGTGAGACTAAAAAATCTTCAGCCAGAAAATTTTAATATGTTGTCATAAAAGGGAAAAGATAATCGTAAGATGCATGAAGGGAGGCGAGCTCTGTCCTGTTTTAAATATCCCTAAAGGCTATTATCCATAAATTAGTGGCAGGTTGGATTACAGACAATTGGTGAGAAGAGACCTGAGAACTAGTGACATTCACTATTTTCTGCCACAGAGTTGTTCATAAGTAACCCTTTTGTGCTGTGGCATCTTTGTGAGTTAGAACTGGAAACCTTTGGAAGTCTTTCCCTGGTGGCTCCAGAGAATCTCAAGCCATGATTATGATGTACTGGTGGAGCCAAGAGGCAAGCAAGCTCTTACCCAGCTGTTGCACAAGTCAGTTGCTGAAGGATGAATAAATCCAAATGTAAAGAGGGCCCAATGTACATTTCTGACTCCTGATGTGCAAAGATAAGGATAGCCTGTGGTGAGATGCTTTCACAGGGAGATCTGCAGTGGTACAGACTGAGAAACCAGTCATAAAAGCTGTTTATAGGCTTGAAAGCAACCATGAGGACATACTAATAACCTATTTCCTGGTGTCCAAAATAACCTAAATTAGGACTGATAAGGAGAACAGAGTTAGGGTCGAGGACTTGCTATCCTGACAGCAACCTATACAGCAACCTATAGAAGTGAAATTTGAACTTATTAAGGTAGGTGTGGTAGGTGGTGTGACCCCCTCCATGGTGCTAAGGGCAGACAACAGTCCTAACACACATGTCTATGGGAAATTTACTGTATATTAATCTCACCTGGTTTCTTCTTTTACAGGTAGAAAGGCAAAAAGAAGAAGGATGGTTTGCATTATCAATGCATGTTATGTAAAGGAAGCTGAGCTCAAGTTCTGTGTTTTTAAAATATTTTTTTATTAACTACAAATAAATCACAATCTCTCTCTACAGATGTACAGTTTAACTCTGAAGTGTTTTCATGTCAGTGCCATTAGTATGGAAAGGTCCATGGGCTTGTTGTATTTGTGCCCTACAGAGCACTCTAGGAAGCCCCGGGAGTGAGTTTCTGAGCTGGACACACTGCTGTGACCTTACACCTTTTCACCAAAAAAATTTTTCATGAGATTGTAAACTCAGGCTGCTGCAGCTTTACAAGTGAGCACCTTGATACCTCTGTTAGGTACGCTGAAGGCAGGAGATTTTAGAAATCGCCTGTGAAACTTTCTGTAGCATATATTTGCACAAGATATGGGAATAAAATGTCAGGAAGAGCTGAGATGAGGGAAGGTACCTGCATTGAAAACGAACCTGGAGATTAGGAAGACAGTCTGTTTCTAGTGGATAAGTATTTGCATCAGAAAGAATTAATTCCTTCTGTGGTTTACAGTTGCTCCCAAAAATTGTGCTTTCTGTGCAGTTAACATGTTAGAGATTGCATCTGGATTGGAGGATTGCTTTTCAAAAATGTCACTTAATATTTTATAGTAAATATAAAGTGACTATTTGAAGTTAAAATCAGAATCTTTATTTGCTATGTACTAAAGTATATGGTCTTTGATATAACAGAAAACTGATACTTATAATTGCATTAAGCTGGTTTGCTGTGTGTTTAGGTAATATTCTAATGGCCTTGGTTCTTATATTGGTTTTATTTGACTTTTTAAAGTAGTCATTATTTTATTAGCAATGATTACCTATAAAACTTAAGACTATGAGGAAATGCTTTGTTATCTGTTCCTTACCTTGTAGTAAACCTTGCCAAAACCATTTATGATGGAAATCAATAAAATGAAAATAATATGCAAGTCTGGGAAAGAAAATAGCTGCAAGTATCAAAACCAGACTTTTTTTTTTTTAGCTGTGAAATTTCCTCCTAAAGGTAGTGATAGGGTGGAGCCAGCCTCTGTCCTTTCAGTCAGTTCAGTTATAGGAGAATGAAGAAAATATGCTGCTTTTGTTTGTTTGTTTGTTTTGTTTTTTTTTGTAAAGGAAGGGTTCTTCTAAACAGATCTAGAAAATTAAAAAGTGGGATTCAAAAGAGGATCTATTAAAATATTCATTGATGCTTCCATCGTTTATTTTTCCAATGGGAAATGAAGAAGGTTTATATTTTTGTATTTTGTGAAATAACAGTTAAAATTGCTTGGAAGTAATCTTGGAAGTAATCCCTTAACTCCTGAAGAGACAGCAATGCCACAGTTGGGATGTGACTACATAACCATAGTGCCACAGGTTAATGCTGTCACCTCTGCTAATGTTAGCTACAAATGCTCTGGAATTAATGAGAATTCCTCTTAGAATACAGGATTGGAATTAATTCTTTGAGTCATCTCTTTTCTTTAACTTGGAAGTCTCTAGGTGGGAGGGACACTTCCACTCCAGATGTCTCCAGTCACCTCCCACCATCTCCTCCACAACCTGTGCCTTCCTGTGGTTCAGGCTGGGGTCACACAGTGTTCTGTGATTAGAAACGAGCTGCCCCTGGGATGTCATGGAAGTGTGTTTGCTGGAATGCTGAAGGCTAGTAAAGCTTGAGGCACTGTCTGAGAAACTGCTAGTGCAGGGAGTTTTATGGGGGGATTGTTTTTTTGTCTGTTCTAGACCAAGAAACAAACTTCAGCTGTTGCTAGAATTCAACTCACCAATTCAAGCTTTGCTGCTTGATAAGCAGGCTGGCCTGTACCTGTCTGAAACAAAAGGCTGACTCTCGTGA
Organism: Passer domesticus; assembly: GCF_036417665.1. Taxonomy (NCBI): domain Eukaryota; kingdom Metazoa; phylum Chordata; class Aves; order Passeriformes; family Passeridae; genus Passer; species Passer domesticus. Next base: position 106,027,816 of record NC_087475.1, on the reverse strand, counting down.
GATTGACATCTGCTCCTGCAGGGAACTGCACACCTGTTGCAGGCAATCAGATTTTATATTTCTTTGTGTGTACATGTATGCATAAAAGTATGCCTCATACTGACCTGAAGTCTCATGTAAGTGAAGTCCCTGCTCTCAGTGCCCTGCAGCAAGGCCAGGTTTTTGTTCCTGGCTGTACCTAAGTGAAATACCCTACTGTAATATCCTTCTGTCTCATTGTCCCAGTAGTGAAGGGAAATAAAAATAAACCAACTCCGTTTGTCTTCTCAGCATCGGTATTAAGTGGGCACAGCACCAAGCCTGGCAGAGCTCAAGAAGTGATTGGACAATATTCTTGGGTACATGGTTTGGTCTTAGGGCTGTCCTGTGCAGGCCCAGGAGTTGGAATTCAGTGATCCTTGTGGGTCCATTCCAACTCTGAGTATTCAATGATTCTATGATCTTTTGCATGTAGAAACTTACAGCCTTTCAGATTACTTCCCTCTCTCAAATATGGCTGAAGGGAAGCTAAAACAGCTTAATGGCCTGACATCACAAAGAACTTGCTTCCTTAGAAAAGCCTCCTTGGAAAAAATCCAGTTTCATCTTCCCTTCAGAAAATGTAGGCAGGATTCAGGAGAGATTAAAATATATATATATAGCAGCAGAAAGCTGAAAGTGGCAGCAGGTGGCTGGAAAGCTGCAGGGAGGAGGGGAAAGCAGGAATGTCTGGTCAGAAGCCAAGGCAGGGACAAGTCTGCACAAATCCTGTGTCACTGGGTGGTTTGGCTGCAGCTGCTTTGGTCTTCAAAGAGCTGCTGCCAACTGAAAGGGATAATGCTTGACCACTTCAGACTCTGTTTCCTGTTGCAAATCCGGAGGACAAGAGAAATCCATGCATCTTTTGCTGCTTTCTTTCTGTGTTTCCAGTGTTAACACATCTCCATGCCCTGTCCACTTCCTGTTTGCTGTTTCAGAGTTAAGCCGAGTCCATGTGTGATGATGGTGAGCCTTACATCAGTCAGTGAGTGGCAGAGGTTTAGGCTGCCAGGTGTGCTGTGTGACTGCCTTCCTCCTTCACCTCTCCCAGGTCACATTGCAGTGGCTGAAGTCCTGCTGGAGCACAGGTTTGATGTGTGACAGCAGCAGCTCACAGAAATGTACTTTGGAGTCCTGCATGAGAATGAAGATGCACGGGCTTATATTAAATGAAGTAACTTGAGATTCAGTTTAGTTTTGTCTCCAAAGCCCAACACAAGCCTGAAGACTAAAAGCTGCTGGCAAATTTAAAAGTGTGAAGGGAGACGTTTGGTAGTGAAGATGTTTCTCTGAAGAGTGAGTTCCCCTAGGACTGCTTTGTAGAAAATCTGTGAGACATCCCAGGACAGAAGTCCTCTCTCTCTGTCCCAGGTGGTGTTCCCAAGCAGGAGATCAGTGTTGTCCTTCAGCTGTCACATTCCCCCATGTGCCATCAGTTTGCAGAAATTTTGTCGTGTGAGGCTTGGGGCAATTTACTTGTGTGTCTTTGCACAAGTAAAGGTCAAATGCCACCCTCCTTTTAAAACATCCATGGTTTTAAACTGAAAAGGGAGAGATTTAGGTTAGATGTTAGGAAGAAATTCTTTACCCAGTGTGGTGAGTCCATGGGCATGAGGCTGGATGCAGAAGGTGAGGGCTGGGGATGACACCAGCATCTGTGCCTCACAGAAATGCTCCTCTCACCATTCAATTGCCACATAATTTCAAATGCATCTTTAGCTCACTGGGAGATGTTTGTAAATCCTTTGTTGGATTTTCTGGATGAGGTTGATATATAGGGGAAGAGCTGTCAGCTGGGTAATGATGCATCAAGTAGTCCCAGACCAAGCCTGGCAACTCTGCCACAGTCAGAGAAGTCTCTGAAACACAGTCTCTGAAAAATTCACAGCAAAACTGGACTTGTTGGTCAAGAGGAAAGAAGCCAACAGTATGTTCTACGTGTTTTTTCTTTGTAAATTCCCCAAATAGGTAATTTTCCACACTCCTCTGGGCTGCCATTAAGATAAGCTCAGCCACTTTGACAAGTTCTTGGGTTTCTGTCAACAAGTCGTCTTGGACTTTTTTTCAGTCCTGTTCACTAATGACTTCTGTTTCGCCACTTTTTCAGTTTGTTTCTTATGGCAGGATACCCAGAAACAACTCCCTAAAATTATCAGAGTAAATAGGTTCAGGAAAGCATGAGGCATCCCATTCAAAATTTGATAAATGGACTATACCCACACCTCTCACAGAGTCTAGGATGGAAATTACACTTTAGACATTTCTTTGAACATGCTATAAAAAGTTTTACCAATATTCCTTCAGAAAAATATAAATAGGAAAGCAGCATAAAGCTTTCCCCAGAAGAGGCTAATTAGGAGATACAATGGAAATATTAGGCAGAAGTCCTTGATTAGAAGGGAGAAGGAAACAAATATTCCATATCTCAGTGTAATGATCTAGTGCTTAATCATAGGAAATGAGAATCAGATAAACAGGAAAAAGAGGAAGGAGCTGGCAGTGAAAGTAAGGTGGGGAAAGACCAGATCACTCAGAGCAACTACTCTGGGAGGCTCTGATTGACATCATTAACAATAGGGGCAGGAAAACAAGTTTAAAGAGGACTTCATTTCAAGTAAATCTTGGGTCAAATGAGAATAATTAGCTATCCATCAACTCTTGTGGAAAAAAGAAAATGTTGGCTTAATTTTAATGACATTTTCATTGCTTCATTTATGTAACTATGCTCCTTTATTGCCCTCCAGTGTATATAAATTAACACATTGGATTTTTCATGCGCAAATTTTGATCAGTTACAAAGCAAACTCTGAATAATCCAAGATGTGACATGCTCTGTCAATCAAGTTCTTTGCAGTCCTTTGCAGACCAATGTGCTTAATTGGAGATATTAACAGAACTCCAGTTTACAAGTCCATTGAGTTGCCTGCCACAGTTTAAGATGTAGTGGCATGTAGGATGTAGGGACTTCCTCCCCTGGCTGACAGTACCCAAGAAAGCAATATTATGGGGAAAGTAACCAAAGTGAATCATGAGTTTGTACTAATGCAGCTCCTGTTTTGTGGGTCACCGGGTTAGTTTTTTGAGGTTTTTTAATACATTTCCTTTCTTTCCCCAAGTCTCACAGGACTCTCTTGATGATTCTCTCCAGCCCATTTCACTACAACTTCCTCTAACCATCCCGAGAGTGCTCCTGCTTTGTACTGGTAACTCATAAGTGCATTACTCAGCAGCAATCTGTGCTCCAACCTGATCAGTGGCAGGGCAGGTGATCAGATGAGCTGGGCTGGATCCTCAGATTTCCTCTGCCACTGCCAGACATGGCTTATTCCACCATCTCTCTGCAGTGAAGGAAGATGCTGTTCTCTAGGTAGCTGACCTTTTCTGCACAAAGGTGACATTATGACTCTTCCCCTGCTTTCTTCCCACACCCACGTTTATAGGGCCATTTACTATTCTTTCCTCCAGCCTGGTTAAAAGAACCAGTCTTTCTTTGTGACAATATTGAATATTGTTATCAAGTCATCTTGTCTCACAATTACTGCAGCTTTTATCCTCTGTAACCTCCGCAACCACTGCACTTGCTAATAGTTCATCTGAAGAAGGCTGTTGGAACATCTTTCTTCTTTTGATTGGCTTTGAGGTTGAAAACATTTCATCATGACCTAAAACTTTGATCTTGTATTACAACATAAAAGAGACAAATGTTTTGAGTGTATCAGAAGAAGAAGATGATTTCTGTGTTAAGCCATTGGGCATCAGAGAGGCATTAACATTTGTTACAGAGGAAATATTTACTTGTGTTATATACAGATATTAAGTATTTATCTACTGCTCTGTAAATGGACTCTCTGGTTCTAAAAACAAAAACCTGACTGGAGATCTTCCTGGCTGTTGATTTCTGACTTAGGGAACTGAAACTCCAGAAGTCTCCAATGCTCTTCGTGTTACATTGTATTCAAAACTGCCAGCAGGATGGGACAAGTAGGATACTGAATGTCCTAGGCACGCTAATGGAGGCTGGTAAAAAGTTCAATTATTAAAGGCTGAATGTGGTACTGTAGAAGACACTTTATAGAAGAGAGCTTTTTCAAAACAAGGAAAGCTGGTTTCAGTCTTTGAAGAGCTTACACATCACACTGATAAAGACAATCGTGTTGATGCCATCAAAGTCCAAGGGGCATCATGCAGGGCTTCGCTGACGCTGGGCTTTCCAAGGCTGCCTTTTGCAGTATTCCTAACTCCCAGGTGCAGTGGATGAGGACAGCCGCAGGGAAGCCCGGCCGCCTCGCACCGTCTCGGTTAAAGTTCCACCGCTCTCGCTCAGCTGCGCGGCGAGTTCTCCAGTGATCCGAAGGAAAAACTACCAAGGCCTGAAGGCATCCAGCTGACCGACAAAGAGGCTGCAGAGGCCAGTCAGGCGGTAAACCTGGAGGTTTGGAACTGGAAGAAGGGGAAACATGATCTGCCGGAGGTGGGTGGGAAGGGGCCGTTTCCCACACAACCGGCGGAGACACCCCCGCAGGTGCCGGAGGAGGGGAACGCCTCGGTGAGGGGGACAGGACAAAGGGGGCTGCGCCATCCCCTCCGGCCGCCTTTGCCGGAGGAGGAGCGGCGGGGTGGGCAGCAGCAGGGTCCCGGGCAGCCCCCGCCCCTCACAGCGCGGCCCCGCTCTCCTCGCGGGGCGGGGAAGGATCCCGTGGTGCGGGGCGGCGCGAGGCGTTCCCCGCGGGAACGCTCGGCCGAGCGCCCGTGAGGGGCCGCCGGCATGTCGGCACCGCGCTGCCCGCAGTGCGCCCAGCCCTGCGCGTCGCCGCGGCTGCTGCCCTGCCTGCACTCGCTGTGCGAGCCCTGCCTGCGCCGCCTCGGGCCGCCGGAGGGGCCGCCGGGCGCCGCCCGCCCCGTCCTGTGCCCGGTGTGCGACGCCGAGCTGTCGCTGCCGGCCGGCGGCGTGGCGCAGCTCCCCCCCGCCTGCCTGGCCGGGAGCCGGGGCCGGGCCGCGGCCGGGTGCGACCTCTGCGCCGACGGGGCGGCGGCCGGGCGGTGCCTGACGTGCGGCCTCCGCCTCTGCCGCTTCTGCTGCCGGGCGCACAGGTGAGGGGCGGCGGGGGGCGGCGGGAGGGCGCAGCGGGAAGGGCACGCAGGGCGAGCCAGGGCAGGAGCTGGCCTGCCTCCCGGTTTTTACCCTCCCAGGGCTCACCAGCCCTGCCCAGAGGATGTCCTGTACTCGGGTGGGGACAAGCAAGTTGCTAGCATAGAATCGTAGAATATCTGGAGTTGGAAGGGACCCATAAGGATCGTGGACCCCAAGACAGCCCCAGGAATCTCATGAGCCTGTGAGTGTTGTCCAAACACTTCTTGAACTTCCTGGGAATAGGTCCATCAGCCACCCTTTGCCTGTAGTGGTGTCCACATGCTGGTTAGCATCTCAGTTTGGTGTCACTGGGCAGCAGGCATGGGTATGGGCAGGTACTAGAAGGACAAGAGCCTCACATGTTGTACTGTCCCACTTTGGAAAAAACACATCTCCCAAAGGAAAAGGGGAACTTAAGTTGCTGCCCTGCCTCTCTCCACCTGCAGTACTATTTACTGTGTGTTTGTGTAAAAGCACCCTTAGGCAAACTGAAAGTCCTGTGGAAGTCCTGCCTAGTATGGTTGCTACCTGCTGATAATCAAGCCATGTGCTTGCCTGATACGTGTTGTAGAATTATTGCAGAAACAAGAGGTAACTGCAGCAGAGTTAAGAGTCAAAGAGGAGAGGGGTGCAGTGGCCTGTAAGCCAGGCAGAGGACAGACAGCACTACAGAACAAAAGTGATGTAAAGCCTAAATGGCCTTCTAAAGCAAGGAGGTGACAGGCAGGGTCAAAAAACACCCAACAGCACAAGCCAGGGAAGCCTCAGCCTGGGTTAAGCAACTCGGCCTATTCCCTCCATGTTTGCTGCTCCTTTCTGCTTGATTAGCAAATTCTTTCCCCAGAAGGAACTGAGACATATTCCTCCCTGCCCTGCCCCCCTGCACATACTGGTGCCTGTGGGGAAAATGGTTTAGGCTCTTAGTTACCTTTCCACTCCGGGTGTAATTTTCAGCATACCATTCCGATTAGCTAATGCCTCGTGCCCCATGGAGCTGCTGAGGAGTGATAAGAGACCTTGAATAGCAGCCTGCTGCTCTGCCAGGGATAACTGCAGAAGGGAGAAAGCAGCAGAAAATGTGTCCCTGTGACCCTCTTCCTGTAGTATTTACTGCTATCATTTTTTCACCCCACTGACATCTACAGACTCTCACTTGTTTCAGTTGATGTCAGAGGTCTAAGGAAACATTTTGAAACAGAACAAGGTCTAAGGAGAACCATTTTGAAAGGATTTCCTGGTGTATAGGGAAGGTTTCTATGGTTCCGAGTGCCATGGTTGTGCTCCTTGGAACAAGTGAGAGAGATCTTAGGCTGAAGTCACACAGCACTGGAAGGTTTTGAAAATGTGGTGGATCTAAGGGAGTTTACTGGGAAGCAAAAGGAGAAGCATAAGAGCCTGTGGTGAGGTTGCTTTCTGTTACCAGAGCAACTCTGCAGAGCTTGGTCCTTGGAGTATGTCTTTGGTTATGGCTTGGAGCTCCCATTGCGACTGCCACAAGTCATTAGTGCAGGAGACAAGTAAGGAGAGGGGGGTTTTGCATCCTTCTCAAAAACTAATTCCCAGTGTCCAAAACAGCAGAGAATGGAAATGTTCTAGTGCTGCCCTGTGACATGGTAGATGTCTAGGTTATAACAGGTTCTTTGTCTCCCATCCTTGGTCTCTTCTGAGCGGGACCTAACCTGGCAACCAGAAGGAAGCCAAGTTTGACTTTTGGAATATTAAGTGTTTTACTGTTTGATTGTCTTCTGGCAGTGGCCCGAACTAGATTTTCCTCTAAGGGATATTAGAGCTCACTTGCCCTGTGTGTGAAATCTGTGCTGACCATGCAGTCAGGGAGGCTCTGGGAGCCTGGGAGCAGCCCCTAATGAGCTTCTGCTTTGTGTGGAGCCTAGTTCTTGGGAGGGAATAAGTCTTTTGGGGAATTTCAGTGGAGACAGGAGGGAGCAGTGCACACTACGACTTGCAGCCTGTTGCAAATAGGCATTTGCAAAGGGTCTCAATTTTTGTGTTTTGTATCCAACATGCATAAAGTGATTGGTGTTTGCTCCTGCCTAGGAGACAGAAGAAAACGGCCTCCCATGCTGTGACCGAGCTGGAGAACAGCAAGGATTGCAGCCAGGCCGGGAAGCCTCTCCTGTGCCCCTCCCATCCCACAGAGGAGCTGCAGCTGTTCTGCGAGCAGTGTGACCAGCCCGTGTGCCGGGACTGCCTTCTGGGCAGACACCGTCAGCACCCCTGTGACCTCACCAGCAATGTCATCCACAGGCACGGGGACGCCCTGCGGGAGCTGCTGAGGAGCAGCCAGCAGCACATGGACACCCTGGAGGATGTGCTGAGCCAGGTGGATGAGATGGGCAGTGCTGTCCGCAGTCGCGCAGAGGCCGTGGCCACAGAGATCTGCCTGTTTGCCCGGGGCTACGTGAAAGCGATTGAAGAGCACCGGGACCGGCTGCTGAAGCAGCTGGAGGACTTGAAGGTGCAGAAGGAAAACCTGCTGCACTTGCAGAAGGCCCAGCTGCAGCAGCTGCTGCTGGACATGAGGACAGGCGTGGAGTTCACGGAGCACTTGCTGATGAGCGGCTCAGACGTGGAGATCCTCATCTCCAAAGGGGTGGTGTCCAGCCGTCTCACAAAGCTCAACAGCACTGCTTACAGCACCCACCCCAGTGTGGATGACAGGATCCAGTTCTCCCCCCATGAGAGGGCGGGGCAGTGTTGTGGCTATGAAGTTTTTGGGGCCATTCTCAATCAAGTTGATCCAGCCCGATGTACCCTGCATGGGGAAGGTAATGGGGTGCTGTACAGCAGCTGAATGGGAATGCACCAATCCCTGAAGTCACCCCTCCGCTCTCTGTACCCACATGGTGTGCAGGTTCTGGCATTGTTGGCTCCCTGCTGTCCAGGCATTGACCAGGGCAGAGGTAAAGCCCCAGCAGAGGTTGCATTGCCTGCCTATGGGAGCTCTGGGAACCAGGCAGCTTTTCTCATCCAGATGTGCAGAGCATATGGCACTGTTCTCCACAGCATCACCAGCCTCAGCATGAGGCTGAGGGTCAAGGAGGACTCACTCAGGGAATGGCAATGGCACTTGCAATAGCAGAACCCGATGATTAGCTGGTGGTCCAAGCTGCTCTGCAGCATGAGCCCAGGCAGATCCCCTTTGAGGCTGATTACATTTTTCCCATTACTGCTTCTGCTGAGATTGCTATAGGAATACCTGGCAATACCTTGATGGTTTTATGGATATTTGCTCACTAAGGACTTGGAGCTGGGCCAGCAAACAGATAATGTTCAGACCATCCCACAGAGCACAGCTGGCTCTGGTCAGTAATGGTCTGTACAGGGCAAATGAGACAGACCCAGAGCTTGTTTGATCCCTTTTGTGCCAAACTGTAGGGGTTGAGTTCTCTGGGGCACAGTGGGGTGCTGTTCCTTCTTCCTCTGGGATGCATGGTGCATCTTAGGGCCTTCTGGGAATGTGTCAGCTGGGCTTAGAGTGGCAGGCAAAAAGACCCCCGTGGTCTGTACAGATCTCTGGGCTAAACCTGCAGACATCTCTCAGAACCTATGGCTTCCACTCTCTCCTGGTACCCAGTCCTATATTGACTGTTCCCTGTGAGTGGAAGGAGCTGTAAACCCTGGAAGCAAAGTCCTGGCTGTGCTCTGATGGGGCTGCAACTCTGCTAAATAAGTGGGAGGTGGCAGTCATGGCTTGACTTGAATCCTTTGTAGTTCTGTTTCTTTCTGGTTTGGTGTTTGTTTTTTTCCCCAGATCTCCACAGTGCCCGTCAGAACCAGCTGAGTGGCTTTACCCTGCTGTGCAGGGACACTGCAGGGGAGCGCATGGGGCGGGGAGGAGAGGCTGTGCGCGTCACCATCACCCACAAGGACAAGAGGGACTGGTGGGTACCTCACCCAGGAAATCCCTGTCTTAGCCTTTCTGCCTCCCTTATCCTGGCTCCCCATTTGCTTAGGTGGGTGGGAGAATATGTTTCAGCATGTGGGTCAGAATCTGTAGAGGAAAAGGCACTACTCTTTCTCCCACACTGCTTCCTAGTGGTTGTGTTTGGCTGGACAGTGATTGCTGAGATTTGTATTAAATCTTTGGGTGATTTGAGCTTCTTAAAGGATTCAACTCCCTATGTGTGTTGCTAGGCAGAGGGAGCTGTTGTTCCTTCTCACTCCTCCCAGCAGACACCTGGGGCTCCTGCTTTTGTTAACACCTAATCCGTAAGTCATTGCAACCCCTGTATGACAGTCACAAGTCAGACAGTTCACCACCACCATGAGCCTCTGACAGCTGATGGAAGTGCCTTCTTCATGTTCTGGAGGAAGAATCTGTGTTGTGCTTTCATCCTTTTTCCTGTAGTTGCAAGCACTGGGTACTGTAACAGGTTTGAAGGTTATCTAGCAAAACCAGGAAAGGCTGCACTTGAGTTCTTCAATGTTTCCACAAGGAAAATTACCAACCAGAAAAAAATTATAACTGTTTCCAAACCACACTTGTCACTAAAGAGTAGCCAGGCACAAAAGCAAACCCAGTTGGGGGTTAGTTTTTAGCTGATTTTAGTTAGTTTTAGTTAGTTTTGAGTTAGTTTTACAGCTACTATATTGTTTTACAGTAGCTGGAACCAGATGCCGGCATTAATTTATTCCAGGAACACTCATGATGGGATGACCTGATGAAAAAAAGAGACAGGATGCTAAAACCCTTTGCTATGTTGACAAAGCACACAGAAGCAGTGCTGGCTGCACAAATGCTTATCAATAGAGCATCATTGTCCAAGAGTATTGTTCCAATGTACCTTCTTTCCATAAGTGCACCTATAATGTAGGAAGGTGCATGCCTGAGGGGTTTCTGGATTTCTCTTGGTGGGGAAGAGGTTGCTGTAGCCACATTAACTCCATTTCATGCTCTTGGCTGTATGCAGTTGCTGCATGGGTTGCTGAAAGCTGTCTGGCTTTGCTTTGAGGCACAACAGCTGCAGAAGAGCATGAAGCATCACCACACAGTTCATGGCAGGAAATTATGTAGGCAGCTGTATTGATGTGAAGTGTTGGGGGTGGGGAATACGGATTATAAACTGTCGTGTCATGGGGCCGGGAGACTAATTAGTAGGGTTAGTAGGGATTAGCAAGAACACCTTCCTCTATGCAGAGCTGCCTGATAATTGTCTGTGAAAAGCTTTTCAACTTCCTGTGGAGCAGGCAATTTATCCTCGAGTAACCATCTGAGGTTTTTTCCCTAGCACTCTGTTCACCAGAATTCCCTGTGAAACACAAGGAGCTTCACTAGGAAAAGGGAGAGTTTACCAACAGGGACCTAGAACTCCTCAGCATTGAAGGAAAGAGTTGGGGTCAGTGCAGTTAGGAGAGTGGTTAAAGTGATTCAAACCTACCCTATTATATCCTGTCTTCTTAATAGGTTTTTTGTGGGCAACTGCTTGCTGAAGCTGTGAATTTACCCCCTTTCTATGGGCTCTTATCTGATGGGATAATCTGAGTTGCAAGTGTGCTGTGTGTCATCTTCTGCCTTTTTGGTGTGCAGGTTGCTACAAATCCTTGCAGTGCAACTGGCTTTGTGTGACTTCCTTTGTATGGTGATTGCAGCTTCCAGCAGCAGGGGTGTGTGAAAGCCACTCTAGGCCAAACTCTGGTTTACATTTAAAGCAATTTTCTGCCAGTCACTGACCTCTTGGGTTTCTCTCCACTGTTCACAGTGAAGTCAAGCCAACAGTGTGTGATAATGGTGATGGGACCTACTGTATTTCCTACAGCCCTGAGGAGCCAGGCTTGTATGCTGTCTGCGTCTGTGTGAAAGGGCAACATGTGCAGGTAGCATTTCTTGTTTCTCTTGCACTGCTTCTTCTTTACCTACTTTTCTTTTCTTAGGTATTGGTTTCAAATCTGTCTAAGGATTACTTCTACCACGTAGCAGTTTAAGGCTGTGCTTAGTGATCTGTGACTGACAGAGTCACCCAGATGGTGTCTGAGAATGCAAACGCATCTGACAGCACCCATTGCAGCAGCCTCTCTGTTTGCTTGTCCTCTGCAGGGCTCTCCCTTCACTCTGATGGTGAAGCACAAGTTCCGTGAGCACCAGGGGGTGTTTCACTGCTGCACCTTCTGCTCCAGCGGAGGCCAGAAAGCCGCTCGCTGTGCCTGTGGTGGGACCATGCCAGGTGGGTGCTCAGCTCTCCCCACGCTGCTGGGATCAGGATTTGTTGCACCAGGTCCTCCCTAGTGGATAGAGGTTGAGGAGATTCTCTCACCCAACTCCCCCTTGGACATGCACCAGGAATGTGGTGAGCTCTGTGTACACCTGTTCTGACGGGGTGACTGCAGCAGGGAGAAATGCAGCAGGACACACGATGGGTTTTCTTCGGGGCTTTATGGCACATCCCATAGACAGAGACCTGAGCCAGCTGTGCAAGAGGTGGGGCAGGGCACCTCAGCCTTTCAGCCCTTCTGAGTGAAGCTGAGCAGCATTGCATCTACAGTGTTCCTGTTCCAGTGCTGGCATGTTGGGAGCTTGTGAGCTGTGTCACACAGTGACCAGCTCTGGAGAGGCCTCACTCCATGTTTGGGACAAGAGTTCAACTCCCTTGTTTAATCCCAACCATCTTCCCAGTGCTTCACTTGCATGTGTCATCATGTGTTTTATGTGTTTTCAGGATAGAACTGACCTCTTCCTTTTTCTGTGCTTGATCTGTATCTTTGGCCATAGACACAAGCAGCTGGCATGGGGTTCTGGGTGCCCATGTATTGCTTTATTCAACAGGCAAGGGGACAGAAAGCCATTATCAGCTTTCCCCAGCTGTTGAGTTGTTCTTTCTTTATGGAGTCCTGGCAATTTTGGCTTTGAATATATTGTGTTCTCATCAGCACACTTTACAGAAGTCCTGGGGCCAAAGCCTATAACACTGGGATTATCTGGCCCACTTTGGGTTGAGCTGCTAGTGCCTCTTCTCTTGCAGGTGGATACCAAGGCTGTGGCCATGGACACAAAGGTCACCCTGGCTGCCACCACTGGTCATGCTGTGGACAAGTGAAGGAGAGCTCAGAGTGTTTGTGTGGGCCACCCAGCGACACCTCACAGAGGAGTTTGCTCAGGACAGTGGCACTCTGAGTGGCCAGGTGAGCTCCTGGGAGTCCAAGGCACTGCTGCTGGCTGCTCCAGGAGCACAAATGATCCATGAGGATCCATACGATCGATCCCTGCACAGCCTTGCTGCCAGCAAACAGCTGGGTTTGAGTTGAGAGAGGGGGGATGAGGGAAAATAAAAACCGTGCCTTATGTTCCACCAAGGGGTGTGTATGCATAGTTATTTTGTGCTCAAACAGGAGCAAATTCTGGGAATTGTACTGCTGCCTGCACTTCTGAGGACTTGTGGCCTGTGAGGACATGCTCTAAGGGGAAACTCATTCTGAGCAGTGACCTCACTGTAGGGTCAAGATGTGTCCTGTTCTGCAGGGTCAGCAGCCTCTGCTGTCCTTCTTGATGAGGTTAAAGCTGCTCATTGGGGCCCATTCCAAAGGGTTTGTGGTCATGCCTTGGAAAGGCTTGGCAACCTGAATATGGCTTCTGCCTCCCTGTTGGATATGCATCTGGATTCCAGCCTTGGATGTGTGCACGTAGCGCAGTCGTGCTTCTGGGAGCTGCTCTTTGTTTGCAACTCCTACACTTCCTCCAAGTAAACTGTAGTCTCATTACAGCCTGAGTGTAAAGCAGAGGCAAGGTGAGTTAGTCATGTATCTGCAGGAGGGCCCAGAAAACCTCCTGGCACTGATAGGAACAGGAATGGGCGTATCATTCACCTGGTCTGTTTGTTCTCCATGGAGATATGTGGGACACGGCGCTGCTGGAGGTGATGGGGGAGCCAGGGCAGTGCCCAGCTCACCAAGCGAAGATCTGGGGGCAGTTTGAGCATCAGTGGGAGTCACAGACACAAGTTTGCAGTTGTCTGTCCAGAATTGGAGCACAGGAGATGGAACACAGCAAAACTCCTGGATTTGGCTTGTGCAACCTTGGCAAGGCATTTACCAACCCATAGCTGAGGAAACGACATCTCTGATGAGGAAGAAGAGGCACTTCCCTGGAAGGGCAATTGCCACCCTGCTGCCATCTGCTTGCCTGGGTGAAGCAGACACTGAATACCTTCCTTTACAAAACACATTTCTGTCACTGAAGCTGGGAGCACCACTGCCCTGAGGGTAACCTTGCCAGTAGGTGTGTGTGGCTAGGGGCTCCTAATTCTGCCTGAGGAACTGGACACAAAGGTCCCACTGTTGGTCACTCAGGGAGAGGAATGCTGCTCCACTGTCAACAGCAAGGGCTGAGTCTTGCCTTCTGCATTATGACCACCGGCTTGTAAATAGTAGAAACCTGCACTGTCTGTTTGCTTGCTCTGCCTTAGAAGTCTCTCATTTGTTGTTTGTTCCTCTTACAAAGCCAGTTTTGGAACTTCTTCCCAGCAAAGGAGATAGATATCCTTTTTCAAATGCTGTTTGTAGCTTTCCATTAATCGTCCAGAAAGTTTCCCTGCCAAAAAATCAGGGAAGGCTAGGCAGTTTAAATCTCCAAATTAGGCAATTTAAGGTTGCCGAGTCTGAAATTTCAAAGCTAAAGTTTAGTTTGAGTTAGCCATTAATGGAACAAATAGTAACTCATTCTCATCCTCGCTATGTACATAGCCAATGTTCAATGTAAATGTGATGTAAACCAAAATGCCTAATTTTTTGTGTCTCTAATTCTTTCCACCCACCCCTTAGGTGTGTTGTTTTTTCTCAGAGCCTCCATGCTGTCTTGCAGAGGGTACACATAAGGACAGCACTACCTTCTAGGCATGCAATTTCTGACTAAAAACATTTAGTCCTCTCAGACAGAGGAATGTGTTTTCTCTTTGTGTTAGGTATCCCTTACACACCCTGTCGCTGATGTTTTCCAAGAAGCTGTCTGTCAGAATTGCACCAATGAAATTTAAACCCTTCAAAGAACTGCAGCTCTCCATCTGACATGGGCAGAGCAGTTTTTGGGCGGCTGGGGTCAGGCCCTGGTGTTGACTTTTTCTCCTTGTTAGACTTGAAGGTCCAGTTGGTCCCAGGGATTAGGAAGTATTGGCCAGCTACTGCAGTGTGCTTGGTGTTGGTTGTACATGAGGATATCTTGGATCGGGGGACAATCTTGAATGGGGACATCTTGATAAAAGACATTTAATGACCTTAGTCACTTTGGGGGGGTGGGGGGGGGTCCTAGGCCAGAGTGTCCTCCCATTATTTGGCAGCAGCCTTTGCCCTCAGTCATTATAATTCAGAGTACTTTGCAAATGAATGCATCCTTCTGATCTGCTGGAGTCTGATATTGGACCCCAACATTCATTCCCAAGATAGGCTTCCAGTGCTGTGTTGGTAAACACCTGGGTCAGAGGGTGCATGGGGAAGTGTAGTTAGTCTGCTGGGCTATATGATGTTATTTCTGTCCAGCTGGTCCTTGAGATAATAAAGGTATTTTCAAAACAGACATGAATGCAGTGCTTACAGGACTGCATTGGTAGATACTGATATTTTTCTTTTCCCAGGACAAAAGCTCTTGATAAAATTGCCTGTCTCCAAAATTTGGGGGAAAAAAATGAACATGAGGAGGGGCTTTTGGGGTCAAGAGAAGAGAATTTACTCCCTTAATAGGGAAAACAGTGTAGCTGGAAGAGAAACCATGAAGAAAAAGAGACTGTGGTAAACCTGGAAGGATGCCTGGAGCCTGAAGGCCTCCATGTAGGGTGCTTCCAGAGTCAGGGTCAGGCTAAGGCTAAGGTATCTCTCCTTTGAGAGGCAAAGCACTCTGGTAACACAATTGCACTTGTGCCACCAGGGTCTATTTTGTCCCAGAAGATCTCAGGAGCAGAGCAGATTCTGGCTCAGATGGACTTCTTTTTCCCAGGGCAGAAGGTGGTTCACAGGGGTGCACCACCTGATGGGAATGCCATGTCAGGACAGAGCCACGTGCAGTGTGAAGGACGTCATGTGTTTGCAGCCCAGGGTGGCTCAGCACCTTCCTCTTTTGAGAAGTGAGGGCTTGTTCTGGGTGCTGCTGCTCCCAGCTTCCCTTCACAGGCGGGTGAAGCTGAGGACAGATACTGCCAATAAGGCAATGTCAAGTTGTCCTTACAGATCACTGGTGGTGTCATTTGTTCCCTCTCTCAGTGATGTCATTGTTACAGATGTGGGGTCATAAGGCTGGAAAGATGTTCTTCATTTTGGGTCACACCCCAAGAAAAGCTTTCATCTCTTTCAGCTTGGTGGATGCCTACACCTCTGTGGAATGCTCTGTCAAACTTGGCTGCTGGTCAGCTTGCCACAACTCCATCTTCTCCTTCACCAGTAGCTCCTGCAGCATTCCAGTGACACTGAAATAAGGTGTGAACTTCCCATAAGCAGGGGAACTCTTCTGTAGGGTACCAGCAGCTGCTGGGCCCAGCAAAGCTGGTAGCACTTGTGCCTGCTGTTGCCTTCTCCTCAGTGAAGGCAGCTGATGTGTCCCAGGTGTTCACCAGCTCTCACAGACCGTGTGGGACCAGATCCTGCTGTCACATTTGGTTGGATTTGGTAATAAATTCAAGATTGGTAAGAGCTGGGCATATCATGTAGTCACAGACCCTTGGTTTCTTTGGGAACTATCCTGACCACCTCTTGGGGTTTTTTGCAGTAGGAGCATACAGACAGGAGTAGGCTCCAGCCTGAGCTGCTCAGAAATGAATGTGGTGCTGCCCTGGGGAACAGGACTGGCCCTGGTCCTGCTGGGGCTGCCTGTGCCTGAGAAGCAGACTTGTTGCTCCCATGTAGAAGTAACCTGATTGTTGACTGTGCTATGGGTGTGCTGTGGCTGACCTGGAGTTAACTGGAGCGGAAAGGGGACGCCTTGTCCGCCCACTGCACACGCAGCTGTAAATCAGGTGTCACCACAGCCATTACTCAAGTGTCACTGAGGGCAACAGGATATTTCTTAATGTGCATTTCCCACCAGGCCACTGTGGCCTAGAGCTATTCTTAGCTTGTTTTACTGTACTGCTAAATTATGAGAGGCTTAATGATCAGCAGAATGTTGATGAATAATGATGATTTTTTTTTTAATAATTATCACTACTGACCAGTATTGATTGATCTTGGTTTTAACCTCTGGTTATTGCAGAGAAAGTAGTTTGGTTTTTTTAGGTGCTGGACTGTTCCCAGTTCCTCTGGGCATCCTCAGCTCTGCATGGGAAAGCTGTTCACTCCCACTAACCATCCAAACTTGCTGGAGATAACTACAGACTGTCAAAAATCCCCTTTTTCCCATCCTTCCCGGAACACAGTCCAGATGTAGATGTCAGGATATGTAGGTTCCCTTTTGGGAAACTGAACATGGTGGTGCAAGCTGCCTTCCCTTCTCTTTCACAACCTCTCTGCCCTTCTCAACCTGTTATGCCCAAGAGCTGCTCATCCTGCCCCAAGCCTCATCTGAAACCAAGCTCAGAGGGAAGGACCTGCAGGGCCTTGCAGGTGCCAGTTTCTTTCCTTTACATACTCCAAAGTGCACCACCCTGGCAGACCCAAGAGCAGCAGGAACTTGCCTTGGGGGAGGGTGAGAGGTGTTTGGCCTGAAGGAGTTCAGTGGGATTAAACAGCAGTCAGAAAAGGGGCTGCTGCCCAACCTGAGTGGCTCTGAGAGCACTGCTGAGCTCGTAGGAGCCTCTTAGCACAGCACAGAGAGGCAGGGGAGACAGTGCAAATGGGGCCAGGAGAGGCACCCTCAGGTGGAACCTCTCTGCCCAGTGCCAAGAAAGTGGTTGGAGATTTTTGCAGGGAGACCTGAGCTAGTCCTGGTTATGACACAGCCCCTCAGTGATGGGCAAGCTGCAGATCTCCTGGGACACTTGTGCATTCAGATCCTAGGATTAGCTGGCTACCAGCCACGAGCTGTAATATTTTTGTCTTAAATAAGACATGTTTCTTAAATGGATGTGTAGAAGGTCTCTCCTGTTGCCTCGGTGTCTAACCAGGCCTCCCTGCTTATGACTGCCCTGGGGGTGGGGGGAGATGAGATGCTCATTCCTTAGAGTTCCTTGGGCTCACCACTCCTTAGCTGCATTCAGTTATTTAAGCAGGACAGCCTGGGAGGATGTATCATGCAGCAGACAGGAGCTGTGCTGAACAGTGTGAGGCCTTCAGGAACCTGGTGTTTGACTTGTCTCCGTAGATGCTGTGACCATGGCATCCCAAGGCCAGGTCATTTTCTGGAGGTATGGTACTACCTGTACTTGCTTTGGCAGAGGAGAGGGAGGGAATTGCATTTTTCAGACTCTTGGGATGTCTCACCCTGCTGCCAGGAGCTCTCAAGAGAGCAGTTCTTTGCAGCTTGACTGTACTGCACTCACTGAAACTACTTAAATACCAGTACAGCTTGTTTTATATAATTTGCAAGGCCATGTATGTATCACACACCCATGTGCAGGTCATCAGCTGTAGTCAAGAGGGAGATGCATGTCCTAGAACTCTGCATTTGCTAGAATTTGCTATCCCAGGATTGAATGCTGTGGTAGACTGGGGTAGCAATGCTTGAGGAAGGGTGTATTCCTTCTGTAGTATTTTGGGGGTTCAATGACTTGAGGAAGGCATCCCTCTTGTACTGGTCCTCAGACAGTTGCTTGAGTTTCTATCACATCAGCTTGCTGTGGGGAGAAAGAAACTGTCCTCCAGAAGTCTCCTTGCAGGAGTAAGAGCTGGGAAGACATTTTCAAAGTGTTTTGTGCCTCATTTCAATTACCCCATTTCCTTTGGAGTTATTGACTGAGTGTTGGTGAACTAAAGTTACAAAAATAAGTAATGAAAATATCTATCTCGTATCCTTATCTCCTGATTAGTTGAAAATAACCCCAACCAGATGGATAAAAGGGCAAATTTTTCATCCTCTAGTGAACATGAACTGAGCTTTCATGTAAACCTCACTGCTTGAACAAGCTGTGTCTTTCCATCCCAGGTGTGGACTTCCCAGGCTGGAAGGAGACAGAAGTTCCAGTGGTGTGTGAGACAGTCCTGCTGACATTTATTCTGTGAAAAATCTTTCAGCTGTTACCAGTATCTGTCCCACCAGAGTGGAACAGCAGTGGGGAGAAGGACAGGCCATGGGTGAACAGAAGAGACCTCACACGTGAGCCTTGCCACATGGAGCTTCAGGGAAGAACTAAATAGCAATATAATCTGCACCTTTTCACTGACAGAAGTGAGGTTACCTGTAAACACAATGTCAGAGTGTAAATATTCCCTGGGCACTGTATTCCTCATGTGTCTGGAATGCATGCAATAACCAGCTCTGTTATTCTCAAGAGGCAGCCCAGCCAGCCTTTGTCAGGGAAATGAAATAACTGATGGGTGTGAAAAAATGCTCATCTACACTTTGCTGCTGTGAAAACCTTCCTCCTGCTCTGCCAGTGCCTCTGCCTGCCCTGTCAAGCAGCAGCAGTTTACTGGGAAAAGCAGGCTTCCTTCAGGGACATTTGCTCTTCAGGCTAATCCTGAAATGCAGAAACAGACCAGAGAGAGGGGTGAGTTTTCCAGGAAGTTTCAGAGAAGTAGTGGGAGATTTCTGCTGATTTCAGGAAAAAAAAAAAAACAAAACAAAACAAGGAAACAAAACCAAAACCAAGAAATCCCCAACAAAAACAACAACAGCAAAACCCCCTGAAGTGCTGAATGAAGTTGGGTTCTGCAATCATCAGCTTCATATTGCAATAGAAACACTGCCATTTCTTTGCCACAGTAGACTTTGCTATAAAGAGGAAGGCAAGGGACCTTCAATATCCTAATCTTCCAATTCTTTTGACCCTCTAGGCCCATTCCTGAGGGAAAGCTTAGTCCAAGTGGAGCTAGAGATCTGGAGAATTAGAACTGTTGCCTATCACAGCCAGGCTGTGAGTCTTTCCCTGGCCCCAGGCTGTGATCAGCAGCATTCAGTCAGGGAATGAATTGATGGATTTAATGCCAAATTTGATTCCAGTTTGTTTTCAAGTTTGGCTGATGAGGAACAAAACTATGGAAAATAGGGTAGGAGGCACAGAGCAGCATCCCACAGGCTGCCAAATTGGCATTGGGAACTGAGGGTGGTATCAGGGCTCCGAGTGGTGCAGCCTCAGCCACCCACATCAGTTTCTGTGACTTAAAACACTGGAGGTACCAGGGGTGCTGATGCACAGAAAATTGCTTCGTGCTTGAAGTGCTTGAACTGGACACAGCTACCACCAGCATGTGACTAAGATGCCAGGTTCCTCTTGTTCACTCTGCACACCAGATCTACTTGTTACACATGCTGGGCACACGGCAAATGTCTGTAAGGATCTTGTGATTCCTGGGCCTTGCAGTTTCTGCAGAGGAAACTCCAGAGGAACTAATTTCTCCTTGTCCCTCACAAGGGATGTTGAAGTGGGCAGTAGCATCTGTATACCAAAATTGCCATTCCCCCTGTGACAAATGAGCAGCTTTTTCAATCAGCCCTGCTTGTGCTCTGGAGCAGGGTGGGTAGCCACTCTCTAGGGGCAAAGCCAGCAATGCTTTGCAGCCGTGGGGGCAGGTGGCACCAGCACAGGACAAAAGCATTGGTGTGGCCTGTTTGTGCTTGTTTGTGTTTGTCTGTGAGTAGGCTGAGGATGGGTTTGGACAGACAAGTGGGAGGGCAGAGGTGATGTTCATGCCAGAGGGTCCTTTCAGGGGCCAGAGGCAACTGTGGTGGTACTTGAAGCATTCAGGGTCTGCACAGGAGGACATCCTGGTTGCTTGTTCCACTGCCATACCTCCTAGCATTTACTGTAACCCTCTGGCAGCATCCCTCAACTCTGAGCAACTTCTTCCCTGCCTGTCCTTGGGAAAAGGGATTGTAAGATATGGGGATAAAGATGAGTCACATCTGTTGTGTGCCAGCACAGTGTGGCTGCTGCTTGCTTTGTGCTTCCCAGGTGTGAGAGCTGAGGCTTGTCATGACAACCTTGGCTGAGTTTATAGCAGCTATCTCACTCTGGGATCAACTCCCAGAGTGGAAATTGGTAGAGCTCCTCAAGGAGATGGATGTTATTCAGCGTACATGAAACACTTGGCATCTTCCCCAGAACAGGAGAGCACAGGCTGTCCCACGGTGAGCCTGGCTGGGACCTTGAGTGACTCAGGATTGAGCCCCGTGGGACATGGCAAGGCTTTGCTGAAAGCTGTCACGCTGCAGGATCCACAGGAGCCATCAAAGTCCCCATCCTGCAGGCCCCTGGGAGAGGCAGTGCCTGGGTCTCCAGCTGCCTGGTGCCCATAGCTGGATGATATCCATGGCTTTTCTCCCGGTAGGGTCAGCTGTGATCCGCCTTGAGGGATTAGGTAGGGAACTGCTGTTCATCCCAGCCATGACTGAAAGCTGGTGACAACGGGGAAGAAGCCAAACGTGACATCTCCCAGCTCTGAGGGCATCCAGGCAGAACTTGGTGTAGATATGAATGCGTAAATGGATTTGTGTGAGCCCTTATCTGGAGGTACCACATAGTTTGGTGAAATACAGAGTTCTGATCTCTTCTGAGCATGTTCAAACAGGGCTTCCTCAGACAACTACCCACTGGCTTTAAGGGTTAGGATGCAAGGGAGACAGTGGAAGGCCAAACAAGTCTACAATATCTCCCTTTTTCTCTATTCCCTCTTCCCTTTCTCCCTTCCCTGCTGTTCCCTGTGGGAGAGGCTTGTTCACATAGTACAATCCTCTGGAGTTCCATATCAGCCCTGTGATCGTGGCATGTGTGGAAACTGAGCAGGTCACAGATGTAGGCACACATCAGAGGTGAGAGGAGGCCATGGTTGTAGGAACATGATGGACTGTCCTGTGGGAGGCTGCCCATCAGCTTTGTGTTGGCAAAGTGTGCTGCAAGCCAGTAAATGCTGCTGAAGCAGAGCAGCTGGTTAAGTGTGGGCAGAACACACTGCTGCTTCACCTTGGCAAGTGGTCCTCTCCTCTTCAACAGCCCATTACTCACCTGCACATGGAGCATCCCAAATCCAACCCGCTCAAAAAAATGCTCCTGTTTCCAGAGGAAACCTGCACATTCCCTGCCTTGTACCTGGTGTCTCCTGGGCTCAGGGGCTTTGCTCACTCCCTGGTCACTCACAAGCACCAGCAGGGACTGCCTGACTTGGTTATGCAGCAGGTAATGCAGAGAGAAGCATCCTGCACTGGGGCCAGCTGCCTGCTCTCAAAGGCAAAGCCTGGGGCTCCTGCCACATGGTCCCCCACTGTTGATGACAAGGGCTGCTCACCTGAATGTTCATCACTGCTGTGGTCGTGTGCTTCATCCATGCCTCATTCTGGGTCTGTGGCTCACCTGCCTCCTCCTCCTTCCTGCAGACAACTCTGCAGATGGACGGTACGGGCATGGGCTGTGAAGGAGGTGGACTTTGCACTAATGCTGTCCTTTCCTTTTTCCCAATAGCATGACTACAGTCATTGTCATCCTGGCTGCAGTGATCGCCCTGATCATTGGTTTTGGTGTCTCAGGTATGTGACTGCTCAGATTTCTCGCAGTTACTGGTGGGATGAACTTCTGCCCTGCTGCTACCTCTGTGTGTCCATCCCGTGCAAAGGCTGAGGTGTGATCAGGTGTGGAAGTGCCACCCACCACCCTTTACCAAAGGCCAGGTAGGTGTAGTGCAGCCTGTGCTGCTGGAGCTGTCATGGTGTGTCAGCTGAAATTCCCTTGGGCTTGGAGCCCCAAACCTGCACATAAAGTCCTGCACATACTCTGCTCCTTCTCTTGGATAGGATGAGATGATGGGATGGTATTTATTGTGAAATTAGAGAGCATCTGCCAGGATGGGGCACCTTTCCCAGGACCCTCAGAGACAACAAAAATGTGTTGCTTTGGAGTTGGTCAAAATGAAGCTTCCTTGGAATGTGCTAAGTGAGGATGGGAAGGGAAGGGCTGCATGGGAAAGAGGATATGGCTCTGGGAATTCTCAGGCTCGCAGCTTAGGATTTGAGATGCTGACTTTTCTTAAATGAAAGAAAAATATTTGGATTTCAGTAAGGGGGAAAGAGCTGCTATTTCTCTGCCAGCAATATGCCTTCCAATCACATTTCTATTACATAAAGGGAGGTCCTGATTAAGAAAAGACATAAAAATCATGTTTTTCTGGCAGCTGCAAAGAGAAAAATCCCTGAGTAAGTATAAGTAAACAAGAAAATACCACGTGAACTCCTCTCAAACAAGTAAGAAGAGCTACTTTTTGAAGCACTCTTTTACTACAGAAATACTCCTGTGCTTTATCATGGCATGCAACCCACAGGAGCTGGCCTCTACTGGCAGCACTGGTAGCTGCCACTGGAGGCCTTGCTGTGTGCCAGTGCCTGTTGAGCCTCGGGCTTGGTCCATGACACCCACAGGGCAGTCTGGCCTTTCTCCAGGCTTGCTGCCTCACCTTTCTCCAGCCTCCTTGCTCTCTCCTTGCAGGAGAACACTCCATCAGTGTGACGGCGCTGACGTCTCCAGGGAACATCGGCCAGCGCAGCATCCTGGGCTGCACTTTCGAGCCCGACATCCGGATGGACAGCATAGCAATCCAGTGGGCCAAGGAGGGCGTAGCTGGGCTGGTTCATGAGTTCAGGGGTGGGAAGGACCACCTGCAGGAGCAGGATCCATCATTTCAGGGCCGCACGGCCGTGTTTGCGGAGCAGGTGATCGGCGGGAATGCTTCCCTAGAGCTGAGGGATGTGCAGCTCTCCGATGCTGGCACCTACCAGTGCTCTGTCACCACAGCCAGAGGGAGCGGAGCAG
The DNA here is from genome assembly GCF_036417665.1 of Passer domesticus. Taxonomy (NCBI): domain Eukaryota; kingdom Metazoa; phylum Chordata; class Aves; order Passeriformes; family Passeridae; genus Passer; species Passer domesticus. Next base: position 106,004,842 of record NC_087475.1, on the reverse strand, counting down.
CGGAGCTGCGGTACAGGACAGGAGGTGAGGGCTACAAGGAGCAAAATCCTGCTGCAAAACACGTGCTAGTGTGGCTTGGTTGAACCTGCCTGTGCTGATGACGCTGCTACACCCCTGGGTAGGGTATATTTCTGGCTTTTACAGGGATATTTATGGCTTTAACCCCTCTTTTGATATCCTTATTCCAGAAAAGGTTATAATCTTGATGACATGGTAGCTTTTTCTCTCCAGAATTAGGATTAGGATATATCTAATTAGAATTAGGTATTATACCTAATTAGAATTTAGATATATCTCCAGCCAGTAGTGTGCATAGTAAAAGTGGTAGCGTACTTAATATATTTTTCTCAGTTTTTCTGAAGTATTTGGTTTTTTAAAATTATTACCAAAGCAACAAACCTCTGATATCATAGTTAACTGAAACACTGCATATTTACAAGAGTCAGTCCTCCAGGACAGCTCTGGAAACCACCAGGTCTTCAGCCTCTTCCAGTGAGATGAATTTAGCTGAAATAACAAGTCTCCTCCCAAAGTGATCACCTCATGTTGAGACTGAGGGATGAACCCCTCGAGGGTCTCCTCCAGACTGCAGTCTTTGCACCCTCCCTCTCATTCCTGTGGCCAGAATTGCTGCCCTGCAGCTTAAATTGGGTGAGGAAAACCCCTCAGACCTCTCCAAGTGAAAGAGGGTTTTGGCTCAAGCTTGAGGGTTGCAAATGTTCCATGGGGACTTTGTCCCCTATCTCTCCTTGTAACCTTGTGGCTCTGCCTACTTTTGTGTCACTTGATTGGATGTTTAAAGTAATCCACACAGAAAAGGCATTAGAAAGAACATGTGAAATGTTTTAATGGCTTTTATTTCCAACACAGCTCTAATACCTGTTCTGTGTGGAAAGAACAAGCTTACCTGCAGATCCTTTTAGCTGATTTTCTTTAGCTTATCCTTATACCAGTTCACCTCTAGGTCCTACCACCCAAAGCCAAAGCTGCTGAATACTAAAGACAGCTGTCCTGGGCTTTGGCTGTGTAAGGTCTGCTTATTCCAGGTCTGCAGGGGATTGCTCAAGAGAGAAAATGGCCTCAAGTTACACTAAGGGAAGTTTAGATTTCATATTAAGAAAAATTTGCTCATGGAAAGGATCATCAAGCCCTGGAACGGGCTGCCCAGGGAAGTAGTGGGGTCACCTATTATCCCCAGAAATTTAAAATACGTGCATTTATGGTTATGGTATAGTGGTGGAATTAATGCTGTGTTAACAGCTGGACTTGATCTTAAAGGTCTCTTCCAACCTTAATGATTCTGCAACTCTGTGAAGCTGTAGGTGTTGGTCAGGCCCCCTTCTCAGTGGGTGGAGAGCGTGAATCACCTTTCCCCATTATTATGAATAAATAAAAGACACTAAAGCTGTGTCACCACCTCAGGAGATCCTGTCAAGCTGGACTGCTATGTCCTATGAGCCCTTGGGCCCCTTGTACTCATCCTCCCACGGCCCAACCTGAACAGAGCTCTGTCTGAGCCTGGTTTTGGCTTGGCTCCAGGCAGTGCTGCGCTGCCAAGCAGCAAGCAGCCTAGAAATACCTGGGACTGGTAGGTGCAGTTGGGTATTTCATGCCCAGCTCCTATCACTTGCCTTGTTTTGACTCTCTCCCTGTTTTCCCTCCCAAAGCCTTCAGCATCCCCGTGGTGCAGGTGCAGAACAGCAGCCGTGGGGACACGCTGCAGTGCGAAGCCCCGCGCTGGTTCCCTCGCCCTGCCGTGCGCTGGACGGCCTGCGGTGACACTGGGGAGCACCTGCCCCACGCTGCCAACACCAGCTACCAGCTGAACCCTGAAAACATCACTGTGAAGGTGGTTTCCCTCCTGCACAACACCACTGCTAATGCCACCTACACCTGCGTGATTGAAAACAGCATTGCCAAGGCTGTGGTCAACGTGAGAGTGACAGGTAGGGTTCAACAGCACCCCGAGACCACAGGCACGGCAGAGAGTTTCAGCAGTGCTCCTGGTGCACCAGGGGCTTCCTGCAGCAGCTGTGTCAGGCAAGGAAGGGACTGAAAGCATGGCTAATCCAACCACTTCTCTGTCCCTGGGATAAATGAAAGGGTCTGTGTTTGCTCCTGTTACCTCTTATGCTTCTCGTGGTATTGTCACCTTGGCATGGGGACAGAACTGCCAGAGGACTGGAAGGAGGGACACACTTCAAAGGAGTGTATTGCTTGGAACGTTAACCAAAACCAAACCAACCAACCAAGCCCTACATCTTTTGACACTTTCTTTAGCAGTTCATCTTAGATCCCATTTGTGTACCAAACCAACAGTCTCCTTTAGCCGTTATTGATGACAATACCATCAATAGCTCTGACTCCAGCCCAATCCCTTTATTCAAAAAGACATTTTACTCACAGAAAATCAAGCTTTCTAAAGGTCCTCAGTATCTTCTCCGTTCTACATGAAAAGGGGCATAATGCTTCTACAGCCATGACTTCATTGCAATTGGTGTCCAGTACAGGCACAGGCAGGGTCTATCTTCATCCATATTCAGAAAAATGGGAAGGAATAAATACACACTTTATTTGCCTTCCCTGCTGTGCTCCTGTTCTAGTAGCCTCTCACAATTCTTCTGCTACAGATTTCAGCTTTACAAAGGTGAGCAACTTCCAGCTGGTGAACCTGAATGCAGAGTCAGTGTCATCCTCCTTTCCAGCCTGTCACTGGATGCTTCTGCTTCCCGTGTACCTGCTGTCAGTATAAAGCCTCTGTAAAGCAGATGGAAACTCTGCTGGACCTGCAGGTAAGCTTGGGAAGAGAAATTCATATACGTACAATATACGGAGGCGCTCTTAGGGAGTTTGGCTACAGCAGCAGACCTATCTCAAGCCTGCCAGAATGAGAGTGTGTGTCTTTCCCCGAAGAGGAGCGCATGTCTTTCTCCTCTGCCCATCCTTTCCTCATTCCCAGCCCCACCTTTAGGTGGGACACATGGCTTGTCTCTCCCACAAGCTTCTCCCATCACTTTCTGCAACCACAGAGATCCTTCTCTTGCACCATCAACTGTCAGCTCTTACTTGTCCCCTCATTTTCTTTCCCGGGCACCATTTCCTGGACCTGGGCTGCAGTTCACAGCTGCAAGGCAGCACGGGCTTTTTCCTCTCCCTCCCTGCTCACAAGACCTGCTACAGTACAAGCCTTGCTTGCTCCCACTTTACTCACACAACTCCACAGTACAGTGTTGTGTCTCCAATAAATACTACAGACACCTTGAACATGGCTAGAGGGAGCTGCCAGCCTGAGCAATTCCCTGCAGACCTGGAATAAAGAAGGCTTACACAGCCAAAGCACAGGACAGCTGCCTTCAGTATTTGTTAGCTTTGGGTGATAGGACCTGGAGGGGAACTGGTGAAAGGGTGAGCTAAAGAAAATCAGCTGAAAGGAACATGTCTGTCTTTCCACATAGAGCAGGTATTACAGCTACATTGATGGCAGAACTCACTTCAGGCTTTCCTCCCTATGGGGCTGAAGGCTTTAGGAGTTCCTGCTGGTTCCAGAGTACACTGTAGTACAAACATGAAATTAGCTGATTTTTCTTGTGTCATTATTTCTTACCCACACCAACAACAGGATATTTTGTTTGGCTTCACAAAGGGAACAAGGAATGTGATAAGGAGAATTGCATAAAGGAAAAGTTCTGATTGTAGGACAAGATATGTTCCCTTGTCTGATCTAACACAGTGACCAGAACTCTGATCATGGGCAGAATTTCAGACACAAACAGGAAAAGGGTTTCCTGCAATACAGCAGAGAACAGCTCCTTCAGAGTACTAAAAGAAAGCAAATCTTAACTCCCCCCAAACAGATTTGATTCACCCATCTCTTGTCTTGTGATTCTCTGACTGTACTAATAAAACTGTAAATAAGAGAGGCAGTTAATCTCCTTCATCTTGTTAGAATGCTAAAATCAAACTCCTCTGCTGAAAAAGATGTGAATGGCAGAACAGCGATGGGTTGGAAAACTGCCAGCAGGCTTGGAATATCCTGGCAAAGACAAACCATATCTAAAGTTCTGTATGAGGAGTGATGATTGCAGTTGTAATGTGAAATAAAAGAGGAACAGATAAGCAGACAGCAGACAGAAAACTAACATACAGCATGAGGAAAAAAGAGACTAGTAAGATACTACTGGAAGCTTCAAATTCAGAAGCAAAGTTATCAAACCCAGATAAAACAATAGAGGTGAATTTTCCTTTTTTGTTTCTTAAATAAATGTTATCAGGTACTTCCTATCTATTTCTGTCTGCTACTGTGTTATTCGTATTACAGGACTACTTTCAGTTGCACTTTTTAACCAGACTTTATCTTTGTCTTATCACTTACAGTCAACATTTTCCTCAGGCTGAGACAGTTAATTTTGGGTTTTTTTTGGTTTTGTTTTGCTTTCTTTCCGGAGGGTGGAGACAAGCTTTAGTAAAATCTTTTCTGTTCTGCAGAAAGTACCCACAGAAAGTAAGGCTGTCACAGCAACATTTGCAAAGACTTCTGCTTGAAGCTATTCTGGCAACCTTTTAGGAAGGAGTCTCACAATGTTACTGAATGGTGGCATCTATCAGGTCTTGTGCCACTCACACTTTGGTCTCAGAAGTGGACAGCAGGCCTTGAGAGGGAAGATACTTCACTCATGCTCAATAAACCCACTGCCTGTATCACAGCTCAGTGCCTGCCTCTTCTTACCAGCCCCACCTAATGTTCAGGCTGCTGCTGCTAAACTGCAAAACAATGCCCAAATAATCTTGTAATTTAGCACCGTGATTTAGTCTCCAAACAGCAGCTTACTCACTTCATTTCTTTTCTTGAAGGAGATGCTTTAAAAGTGTAATTTTAATTATTTCAATTAGGTTAAGAAGACCATACTAGTTTTGTTAATGGTCACCATATAGCAAGTAAACCTGAATACTAAAACAGATACTAAAACAGTGTTCTTTAAGTAATATTTTCATAGCTTTATTTAGTAGATACTACAACACAAAATGCACACACCGTGTGCCCTAGGCCCAAGGCAAGAGCTGTCACATAGGAAGCACTGAACAGCTCTCTTCCAAAATGGAGCCCAGTGTCAGTGGTTGACAATGGCCCAGAGTGACCATTCAGGAATCCCATGAGTCACAGCAGCTGCTTGACTGCATGCTTCACCCTGTGCTCACAGGCTTGTGCTCCCCCTGAAAGGAGATTTAAAAAGCTCCTGATCACAGTAGGTATTTCCATAATTCCTCTCCCACTGGGAGAGATATTAAGCAGTGGCTCCCACTCAGCAGGAACTGGATGTCCTGCTCATCCTCTGGCTGTTCAGGTAGCGTAAGGCATCTTGTCCCACTTCCTCCACCTTCAGGCACAGCAGGGTTGGACGAGGCCCCACTCGTGACACGAACTCCACTTCACCACAGTGAAAATTCCGCAGCTGCAGGGGAGCTGCAGGGGAAGGATACAATGGGTAACAACTCAGCACAGGGCTCTGGCTCTGCTCTGGCCCACAGCTGCACAAGCAGGAGGGAAGGCCTTGCAGCAGCTGCTTGTTGTCTCCTAAACCACGACGAATGACTCCAGGACATAGGCAGAGGAATGAATTTTACCAGCATCCCTCCAACCTGGAGGAAACAGACATTCTACACAGTGAAATGCTGTGAACTATGTGCTCACAGAGCTGATGCTCTGAGCTTTGCATCCTCCATCAGTATCAGCAACCTATCTTTACAGACAGCGTACATGACAGCCAGAAAGTCTCCACTGCAGAGCATCCTCTGGTGAGCTTAGCAAATCAACCCCTGCAGCACATGCACTCAAGCTCTAGGTCTGTGTGGGAGTAATGTCCCCTTAACACAGCAACTGCACAGTTGTGGCAGCATGAGCTCAGACCTCAGCACTCATGAATTCAAAACACTTCAGTGCTGATTTCCAGGTGAGGATTTCCAGGCCTGCTATTGACCCTACATGCTGTCCTATCTACAGTCAAAGCCCACTTGATTTGAGAGGTCTGCACAGTAACTCTGGCTGATCAGGTTCCTGTCCCAGACAAGGACCGGGAATCCTTCTCAAGAACAGTTTTATGTTTCTGTGTGAAGTAGAAAAATTTATCCTGTGTTGTTTTAAGAATTTCCATAATATTATTTCTGTATTTTTATAGCCATGGATCTACTAATACACAACTTAGTTCTATACTACAGAAGACAAAATTCCAGGAAAATCCTTCAAAGATTTTGCTATGATGGGTAGTGAAGGCACCTCTCCTTCCCCAGCCTGATGAGATGCCTCCTCCCTTCCTTCCCACACTAAATATTAGAAAAGCCAGCAGTACTTGCTTACCAGGCTGCAGGATCTTGGAGGGCTTCCTGTCTAGACTGAAGTCCAACAGGATAGGGCGACATATGAGAGGACTTCTGCACAGACTCCTTAGGTAACAGGCAACAAGATCCTCAGGTTCCTCTAGACACTGAGGAAGGAAAGAGAGTGTTGCCAGGCAGTGTTCAGTGGGAGGCAGGGAGGCTCTGGAACACCCAGAGCAAAGGGAAATCCTGTCCAGCCAAGACTTGAGCCCAGTAGGCTGCAATTGCTGCTGGAATAGCCCACTCACCCCTGTTCCAGGAGCTTCCCTGTGCTGAATGCACACGCTGCCTCTGCTCTGCACACAGTTCTGCACAGCCTCCCACTCGAGAAGGCTCAGGCCCAGCATTGCTGCCACATGTTCATTCCTGCACAGCACCACAGCTTCACCTGTTCCATCTTCCACCAGCACCCTGTGCAGAGAGCAGGCAGGCTGGCATCAGGAGGGCAGGACAATACCTGCTCCCTCACAAGGGTCACACCCCAGAAAACACATCTCAGTAGAGAGTTTGCTCGCATCTCAGAAGATGTGGTAACTCCACCTTTTCTGTTCTGTCCACATCCCATCCTTGATATGATTTCCCCCTCCAGTTTGTGGTGTAATTTGTCCCCCCTCCCTGCTCTTCCCACACCCAATCCTTCCAGCACTCACCGTGCACTGGCTTGCCTCACTCCTGTTTGTGACGGACATGGGGGATTGTGTCGGGTGCACCTCCCCTGAAGGAAGAACAAAGCTACAGCTAAGTATGGGTGGTGTAAGTGAGAAAGGGAAGGGCCACTGCTTATTTTAACACTTCCCTAATTAAGTATGCAAAGGTGTAAAGAATTTCACTGCGTTTCCAATGAGTGTTCTGGGAAAAGTTTATATGGGGAGAAAAATCACCTTGCTGCAAGGTGCTGATCCCCAATAGCAGTGAACATGGGAAGAGCAGAGCATTAGTAGAGTAGGATTGTTCTCTTCGGTGTCCTCACTTCACCCCCAGTCCTAGCTGCCAGCCTGCCTGGCATCTGAAACACACTTCTAATCAGTTATCACTTTGGTCCCTTTCTAATATGCAAGGCCTTCTCAGACACTGGAAAGAGGGTTTGTAATTGAGATAGGAACTCTCAGTTCTTCTATATGGTAGCAAAGGATGTGTGAGTAAAAAATCTGCAAGATCTCTCACAAATTATGTTTGTGGAAGCTTGAATACCTCTTTGAAGATGCAGCTGCAAAGTGAGCAAATCCATTGCAGGCACACTGTCAGTACACAGGACAAGTGGCATAAAATCCGGGCCTGGGCCACATTTTGCAGCTGTCTCAAGCTGGATAGAAACACTAGTGAGGGGGGTGAGGCTTCTCCTGCAGGACTAGAAGAAAGAGCAATCTGAGAAGCTTGAAACATAGAAGCCTTTTTTGGACACTGTATCATGAGAACAGACCCAACACTTACCTAGAAGAAAAAGGTAGGTGGGAAGCTGGCAGAGATAGGATGCTCACACAGCTGGAGGCATTGTATGTGCAATAAACATTATGGAATCTGCAATATGAAAGAGCAGATGTCAGAAAGAGCTCACAGAAACCAAACACTCGAGTTTTCTTGGGATGGCTGGGCTGATCTTCATTTGTAACATGGTAGGAAAATAATTTATGGTAAAGGATTGGGAGACATGAAGGTTTGCACAAGGGATGAGGGAAGTCCATATGGGAGGTCAGATTAAGAGATGGTTTCAAAGACAATAAGAGAGGTCAGGACTCTAAAGCACCTTGAGATCTTGCGTTCCAAGTTCTGGAAGAGGATCTTGGCTCCAGGTAGCAAACCCCAGAGATGATGCAGGTAGGTGGCAGTAATGTAAATGTCCATCACAACAGGGGAGCCTGGAGCAGCTGAGACACTGAGCTTCACACTGTGATCCCTGGACAGCAGAGTTCCTGAGGAGGCACAGAACCACACCGACCCTGAGTCACTCTCACAGGCAGCATGGCCTGTCACTGACCTGGGCCTGCTAGAGGGGCTTTTCCTCCCATCACAATGTCACTGTTCCACCTCTCAGGTTTTCTGGATACTGCATTCCCATTCCCATCTCCACATACACAGTGTGCAGTTTCCAAGCCCTTTGACATGCACAGGATGCAACATCCTAGCATACTTCCACTATTCCCAGACGCAGCAGCACACTTAGCCAAGTGCACTGGCTCTCTGAAACAGAAAGAAGAACCAATCTGTTGCTTCTCAACAGGCTGCCACAGTCTTACCTCTCTGCTTTGGATGGCCAGGTGGCTTCTCATTCTTGGGAGAGGCACACAAGGTCCTCTCCACAATCTCACCACAGAAAGAAACAAGGGAACCTGTGAAACTGAGAGCAGACCAGGATTTTTGTCCTGTCTGAAGACAAAGGGAGTGGAAGAAGGCCTGACTTCAAGATTGCCACAAAGTGGAGCACTCTTGGTTAAGCACAGTTTCTGAGGAACCTGCCCTGAGCACCTGAGCTACTGGACTGAGGGCAGCTTGCTGCAGCCTACCCCTCCCAGGGACAAGAGGCCCCTTTACCTTGCTTTCTGCTGCTTCAGGCTCAGCATGAAGATGAAGGGTAAGGCACTACAGCCTTCCTGTCTGCTAAACTCCAAATTGTTTTTCTGAATTAGATGAAGGAGCCAAGCAAAGAAAACACAGTTTTTCATAAAACACTGGTGAAAAATCCAGTGTACATACATACCACCCCAGATTAAATATGCTTTGAACACAAAAGCTTCTAAACTTAGTATTTGTTTGAGCAAGGTATGCAAAAAAATCTAAAACAAAAAAAAAAACACCCAGAAAATATACATTCAGTCTGATTTTCCCTGCTGTGCTTGTTTCCACTTCTGACAGGAATTTGGTAGACTTAGTCCACTCCAGCAGTAGCCAAACCATTTTCTAGACATAATTTTGCAGTTTTGTCACCTACAAGCTTCAATAACCAGGATGGGAGAAGTCTGAACTACTTGCACACAGATGTTCCAAACCATATTCCTAGGGTGGATATTTAATCTCAGTTTAATATAGCACTTAACAATAAAAATTACCACAGAGCCATTCCCTAAGACACAGTCACTTGTAATTTGGGGCAGAGCAACATACCTGCTGCTAAGCACTTCTGGGATGGAGGCAGTTCTCTGCTCCATGCCTGTCAGCACTGACAGGGCTGTCAGCTAGAAGGGAGGGAGACACAGCCTCAGACAGGTCGCAGTTTACAGGCATCCCCAGCCAGAGCAGAGAAGACAAGCTCTGCGAGCTCAGAGCTAGATCAAGCAACTCATGCTTCCTCTTCAGATGAATTCTGAAGCAGGAAAATATGAAGTCCAGCAGCAGCCTCTGACGGAACTTAGAGCAGAACAGTCTCCCCAGAAGATACTCTGTATTGATAATTTCTAGCTAGCTCTGGAGAGATCTACAAGTAGCCTGTGAAAGCCCTGTGTGATAAGGCACTGCATACCTGGTGCTCAGGCAGACAGGAGATCCAGGTCTCATGCTCTAAGTGCCAGCTATCTTGGACAAGCAGGCAGAGGGGGCAGGATGGTCTGCTCAGGAATGTTGCTGGCACAGGTGGAGAACAGAGCTTGTAAAACACTTCCAAGTCCTGAGATAAGAGTGATAAGGCAAGACAGAAGACTATTAGAAGGAAGGAGATTAAAGGTCAGTAAGGAAAAAGTGAAGAACAATGGTTTACAAAAGAAAAAAAAATCCACTGAACTCAGAGCTCTGAGAATTTTAATCAAAAACAGAACAAAAGCAGTTTCTTGGAAAGACAGAAGGAAATTCCAGACCTTGAAAACAGCTTAGTCACCCTCTGACTCCTTGACTCCCACATGCAGTTCAGCACAAGTCTCCAAGAGAGAAGGGCAGGACAACTTGTCTCTTACCGAGCAGCAGGGCACAGTGAGGCGATACAGGCCATCCACATGCAGGAATGGAAACCAGCGCAGAGACTTCCCCATAAAGAGCAGTAGTGCCTGCTGGGACAAGGGACAAGAGAGAGAGAAGGTGAAGAGAACTGTTAGGTATGGAATGAAAAATACAGTAAAAAGAGAGCAAGCCCAGCCTAGAGGTTGTTTTGATTGAGAAGTAAGGTTAGAGTACCTTACCACCAAGAGTAAGAGAAGGCAGATGCATTTACAGGAAGGTGACAGAGAGGAGATGGAACTTGCTTGGGGTGCAAGAAGGAATTTGCTGGCACAAACACACAAAGGCACCCAACACAAAAATCACTTTCTCATTGATACTATATTACCACACAGGCTCACTTGAGAGGAGCCAGCTCCCAGACTTATCAAACTACACCCCAAAGCTGCCTCACCTCTTGCTGCGTCACACCCTCTTTTTCATCACAGCCAGTCTCCTCCAGTTCCAACAAGTTCCCAATTTCTCTGGGGTGGCTCCAGAGCTGTGGTCTGCCCAGCCACAGCACTGTGGCTTGGAAACTGGGCTGCAGCTCGTGTGTTTCTTTACCTCCTGCGGGCAGTTGGTAATTGCGTGACATGAGACCCTCTTTCTGGGTAACCAAGAACAGGTGAGATACACAGTTCGTTGTTCTGGGGCTGCTCTGGCCCCCCTGACAGTTCTCATCTCTGCCAGTATCTGCCTTGGGATCCTCCAATTTCAGCATTTTTGCCGCTGGGATTTCCAGCTCAGATGTTGTGCTGCCATCTTTCTTATTCCTCAAAGAGGAGCTGTTTCCACTTCTAAGGGCTTTCTGGATTTGTCCTTCAGCAGCATGGAGAACCTGAACATCCTCCAAGTAGAACTGCACATAGACGCTGAAATGACAAATGGTAACAGTGAAACTCCCTATTCCTGACACGTGGCTGTCCTAAACAAACACTCATCTGGGAAAAACACATCTGGTGAGTGCCCCACAGGTACACAGCAGGAGCAGTGGGGAAGAGTGAAGTGGAGGGCCACTCCTAGGCTGCAAGTACTATGAACAAAATGGAGATGGTGGCTTTGTTGTCAAGAAAGAGCTCATTTTATGCAAATAGCAAAGAACAGGTGCTTTGGCACTGAAATGCTACGTTGGTAAGAAGCGGTACCATAGTCCAAAATACTCATGGAACTGGAAAGTGATGATTTTACCTGCACACTGAATAAAGGGACTCACCTAGTTTTTTTCTCTCTCACATGCTCCAGATTTTCCAGGTGTTCCCAGGAGGGAAAATCAGTCTTAAGGAATCTCTCCACTACAAGCTGGTAGTTTTCCACCTGCAAGAGTGATCCTGCAAACACATCAGAGAAAAGAGCTGAGCTAAATAAAAAGAGAACATAAAACCAGTAAGGTCAATATCCTCATTTTAAAGTCACGAGGTCAGGCAGTGACAGTTCAGCATCTCCACACAATGTCTCTTCTTCCTTGTTTTGGAGCCAGAAGGCAGAAGAGCAAAAGCTCAGCACTCAAATACAGTTTAGTGGGACATACCTATGAGAGCAGTCTGGGCAAAGGGGCTGCCATCCTTATGGGAGATCACACAGCGAAGTGCGCTTCTCTTGTCCTGCAGCTGGAGGGAACTGCTCCTGGAGGAGACCCTCAGCACACCTTGCAGTATCTACAACAGAAAGGAAGCTGCAAAGAGCATCAAACAATTCCTATCTTTGAAAGCCATAAATCAAAGTGTGTGCCGCAGCAGCTCAAATTCAGTCTGTTTTCATTATGCCACAGTGAGAAAAGCAGTTGTTTCCTAACAGGAGCAAGAGGAATGCACTGGACAGGGTGCTGGAAGGCACGGTGAGAAGCAGGAGCTCTCAAAGCACAGACAGGTAAGAGAATGAGGCACATACCAGTTGGGGCTGGAAACTTTCTGCTGAGAGTGTGCAGTAGGACCAGGCCAGTCTGCGATTCAGCTCCTGGGTGCCCATATGCTGTGCCTCCAAGGGGGAAAGCAACTGTGATGGACTGAAGCCTTCCCAGCTCTTCTGTTCTGCCATGCGGCAAACTGCAGACAGAGAAGGGGCCTGGCATGGAGGGCTCAGAGTCAAATACTGTGAACAAGAGAGAGAAAGAACTAATCAGCTGAGTTTCTTCCCATCCGACAAACAGGAAACAGCTCAAAGAACATTTACTCACTTTCTGCAGGGGACACTGGTGTTTTTTTGATAGAATTTCATTATAAATATCTCTTGCTTCTTCTCTGTCTGGCTCCATAGCTTGTAGAAGGGGGGCAAGGAACTTCTCAGCAGCTCCAGGGTTTTGGTGCACAGAGCTAAGCAATTGACGGCACCCAAAGAAACAAGAAAACCTAAAAAAGTTATGACTATTAAAGGCAGAAGCAGATCTTGCATTTTAGTGAGTCTTACTCATTCTAGTGAGTCTTTAGTGAGATCTAAGTCAGGGACTCCTTCTGCTTTTTTTGAGTGAATATGCTGCATAGGACAAGAACTAAAGAGATCACAAAAACCATGAAATTATTAAAAAATAGAGCATTTAAGGCCAATGCAAATTATGTTGGGCAGACAAGGAACAGGAAAATCCACAGAAATGGACAGACTGGCAAAATCTCAAAACTCAAATGGCCAGAGAGACAAATGACATGAAGAAAATCTGCCTCTAAGCCACACAAATGTATCTCCACGCCTTTTGGCTGGGCACGATATAATTACTCATGTTAGGTACACTTGGCTTTCTTTTACAGAATGCAAAAAACACAAGTCAGAAACAACCACAGACTACTCTTACACCAAAATTTCTCTCATGTAGAGTTAATTTAATAAATCTAGCTTACTTCTTTTGAATGGCTGGAAGTGATCACTCTGCCAGCCAAAATATGACAGAAAGTGAACTCAAATGAAAAGAAATTGCACTCACTGGAATAATTTTTAAGCAGTACCAGGACTGAGCAATCACATTTAAAGAAAATGAAAAAGATAATAAAACCAGAAACTTATAGCTAGCATAATTCCCAAGGCAAAACTGAAGCTGTTTTATTGGTAGCATGTTAAAATTCCACAGTGCCAGTAAAACACAGGAACACTGAGCATTCTATAAATTGCTACTTGACTGAGAGTAAAATGTAGATACTTCACCAAGGCAGCAGTCACAGTGATCAACCATAACTGCTTCAGAGCAAACAAAATATCTTCACTAACAGAAGCCAGAAATAAACCCAGAAACTGGCCCACAGCTGTCCTGCAAACAGAGTGCAGCGTCAGGGAGAGGAGGAAGCCATCTGGAAGACTTGGGAGTTAAGCATGGGTGGGAAAATCTGCCAAGACAGAGACTCTAAAACAAATTATCACACTCCTGGCAACACTCAGAATATCTGAAAGTGATATGCTGAGCAGCTGCTGCTGCTTCTGTGCACAGTCAGGACACAAGAGCCTTTTTATCAATTATTATCTAGTTGTAGCACCAGTTTCCAGCTTTAGCCTCAGTTTGATCTGCCAAAGAAGTTTGATCTGCCTTGATCTGCCAAACAAACCACATTGGCAAACAGACACCCCTATGGTCCTTCTGTATTTCATGACAAAGCATTCCAGGCAGGATTATGTGAGTAAAATGCTCAGAAGCACTGCAGCTTCCCAAGACCTTTACCTCACCTACACTTGAAAAATGCACCGGCTTTTCTCATAGAAGCAACTGCAAAGTAACAAGCAACTGGACATGATGTGAAGTCTGGGTAAATTAATTACTTAGGCCAAAAACCCAGAAGCAATTGCTGCTTGTAATATCCAAGCACAGTAATTTTGTGATCCTTTGGTCTAGAAGACACCCAGGTAACCTACAAAGCACATTCAGGCATAGCCTGACTTCAGAAGAATTGTCCTCACCTCTCCTCAAACATCTCCAGGAGGCTCACCAGCCAGAGGTACAGCGGCATTCCCAGACTGAAGCGGAAGAGCAGCTGGAGGCAGAGATTTCCTGAAGGGGCCAGTGGCTGGTAGGGGGTGCTGAGCCTTGAGAAGCTCTTCAGCACAACCATGCTGTTCAGGCAAGCACCGAGTACCGTGAAAGGGAAGGACACCAGAGGCTTCTGCAGGAGGTGGACGTCGATGAGCTGGGATACAGAGGCACAGAGTGTAAGAGAAGAGATAGCCAGTCTGCCACCACTCCCCAAAACTGAAACCCCACCTTAAATCCTTTCTCACTCTACTGGATTGTCTATAATCAGGCCCAAGGCACCGAGCACAGTTTAGGGAGAAATCAGATAACAATTATATCAACTCTCATGACTGAGTCCAGGCAGTAAGATCTCCAGTTTTGTTCCAGATACTTGCTAAAATAATTCCCATGTTCCTGCAGCCTTTTGTTGACCCACACACTCAAAAGCCATTCCCAGGGCCTAAGTCTTTTCCACTGAATACTTCATGACCCTGCAAATCTCAACTTACCTCCACACAGGCTCCCGGTCGGAGGCCCCGTGCAGAGTTCAGCAGTGGCTGGTAAGCAAGGCACAAGCAGACTTGGTTATCCAGTAAAAAGAGACCAGCTTGGACATTGAGTACTTTGGTGACAAATCCCTAAACAGAAAGCAAACAGAAGGTGAGAGGACTGTACAGAGTCCCAAAATATAAGAGAGTCGCAGGCTTGAGCAGTAAGAAAATAAACTCATGATAAAAATAAAGGTCCTTGCAGGCCAGGAGCCGAAACCCCAGGGCATGAGCGGGTGAAGGCTGAGCCTGTGAATCCATACCACATAGGAGATGATCTTGGACTCTTTGGTTGGTCTTGGTCTCTCCTCTTCAGCCCCCAGCTCCAAGGAGCAACTGAGCTGCTCAGGAGTCTCCAGGGAAGAAGACTGAGTGGATTCTCCTTGTGAAGCACTGTTCAGTGGCTGCTCCCTCACCTGCTCTGCACAGTAGGGCAGAAGGCAGGAAGAAACACTGGTGACAAAAATCGTTTGTCCAGATTTCTTCAGGCTGGACATACTCAGGCCTGTGATTGTGTACCTGTGACCCAGCTGGAAGACACGATGCCACAGCAGCTGGCTGGGTTTCTAAAGCAGAGAAACAAAAAGCAACATCAGCATCAACTCCAGTGAAAAAAATTCTTCCCGACCTAAATAATCCCGCCCAAAAGAACCCTTATCCACCCAGAGGATTGCCTCACACTCTTAGCAAAAGGACTGTATGTGAAAGACATTCAGGGACACTGCAACAGCATGAGGGAGAAGGACTGTATTTCTGCAGGGCACAGAACTAGACTTCTTGCATACCAAGACTATTGTGCACTGGGTGCAATTAAAAAGATATCACTAGTAAAAGGAAGAATAAATCATTAGGGGAAATCAATGGCAAGCTTCAAAGATTCAACAGCTAGCACATACACAGATCCAGACTGAATTTGTGAGCAAAATTCCAAGGACTTACTTGCACCAGCACAGGGACACAAACAGCAGATGCAAAGCACTTCAGAAACAGAAAGAAGAATGTCTTGTGGTGAACACAAAGGAGAGGCCCAAGTCTGGTCAATTCCCCTGCTACAGTAAGCTTTGATCTTTTCTTACATGGAATCCTAGAGGACAATTGAAGAGGCAACTGAAATTAGAGATGAAAGAAAGCTCAAAAATATCCCAAAAGCAAAATAAACAAATATGCAGCATGTACTGTCCGGGAATAACGGATCCAACAAAGCAATATGGTCAATCTCTCAGAGGGGTTTTCAAAACAATATTTGGCTACAAAATTTGTACTTTAACTTTTCTATACTAAATGCTTTTGACATTTTAGTATTTGATGACAGAAAGAACAGAATAACAAATTCACACACTCCATGACAACAGCTAGGTTATGAAAGGCTTTACCACAAACAAGAATCTAATTGCTGGTCTAAAGGAGAAAAAAAAGTCACAAGCAATTCTTCTGCAGAAAACAAAATCTGGATTTGTATGTCTGTGGAACGTGACACTGTGGAAGCTGCAAGCCTATGAACAAGAGGCCTGAAAGCAACAATGGAGTCTTTCTAACAAACTTGACACAGAGTGAAAGAGCAGCAAAATTGAAAGCAGATGAGAGGCAAGAGAGATTATAGTTCTTGAATCAATTCTGTTTGCTGTTTCAAAAGATTTTTAAAAAGTAATTTCCAAAAAATTTATGTTTGAAATTTCAATTTCAGCTCCTACTGGACCTCACTATAACCATCCCACTTACTCTGAACAAAACCATTCTTGATTCCAAAACATCTAAACAATTATCTAACTTTATGACTTTAAAAAAACCCCAATCAATAGTAGACACACAGCAATACCAGCACCTTACTGTAACATTTTAGTTGTAACATGGAAGATTAAAAGTCTGAGAACATACCCTGAAATATGGAAATAGTCTTCTTGTTTAGAAAGGTCCCTTGAGCTAAATCAAACACTTAAGCTTAGAATTACTTTCTTAGAAGCAGATAAACCAAATAAAAACAAAAGATAACTAAAAAGAAATGAAAGAAGCATGATTAGTGACATTTTATTGTAATTAAATTACAACAGGAATTCTCTACTCAAGATAAAACATCATCTAGCACGACTTGAAATTATCAACTTATTACGATTTGCAATTCCATTGGCTCATTTTCACATACTGTAAGCTAAAGCACAGTTACTTCTACCAGTTGACATTTCACTGGCACTTTTATCTCAGTATTCTGATAAGAATTTGGCCAGTGGAACATATTAACGTCATAATAAAATACAGGATTATTTTCAAGTATACTTTTGGTTCACTGGAGGATCAAAAAAAATTGTGCTAATCAAAAGAGTGAATTTTAGCCTCAAAGGCAGTTGAATCAACACTGTTCTAATAGTCTTTCTATAATTTGAAATTACATATAGAAATACTTAAAATTGATCTTATTTTTTTCAAATTACAGAAGAAACAATTCCAATAAACTCCTGGGAAACAGATGACTAAAGAAAAGTGGCTTTGTTGTGTAAGTTTTACTTCCACCACTCAGTGCTATGTTTCCACATGTGGTAAAAATAGAATTTGTCTCTTTCTAAGCCAAGTGCTCTTCATGTTAGCTGCCAAGGCAGAGCAACAGTGCTCTGAGGAGCTGGGCACCGTGGGTGTTTACCTGGAGGTAAGCAGTGGCTCAGCTGACACGGGGGAGGTGACTGGAATGCTGTGAAGTACTTCCCTGGGGGCATTTACTGGCACTGGATCCACCAGGATTTCCAAGTACCCTGCTGCATTCGGGTCTGTCTGTGGTATATATGACCAGCTTGGGAAGACAAACAGCGACTCCAGCCAGTCCAGTTCAAAGTGCAAGAGCTAAACGAAAAGATAATGAGATTGAAGCTTGAGATGAGTTTCAGTTTGTTTTCTCAGCACTACTTAGAGTGTTCATTACCAGTGCACCCTTGCATGTGCATCACAAACTCTTCTCCTACTGCCAGGCTTCATCACTAAATGAGAGCAGTGTTTTCTGCCCACTCTCTTACCTTGCACAGAGAACTCCTGTCCTTCCAGATGCAAATCTGGAACAGACCTGCTGAACTCTACAGCTAGCACTTCGTGTTTATAGTCACAACCTCACAGAAAGGTGATAATTAATTCACTGCAAGGCTTAGTTATTTTCACACCATATTTCTAAAATTCTTGCCTGCTTTCTTTAGCCCCTTGTTTTCAGTTAGAAGTTCTTACCAAGACAACTTTTTCCTAGACTTTGTCTCACTGGAAAGTACAACTTCAGTGCTCTGTCACCACCACTGTAGGGGTTGCTATCTTGACTCCACTTGCAATTATGTTCAGTAGGCTTTTAAGTCAACTGTCATGCAAGCTATTATTTCCTGAAAGTATGTCTGCATGTGCATCACTGAACACGTAGTACAACTCTCCAGAAAGTTATTTCTGCTCCACTAGTTGGAATTCAGCAAAGGTCTCCCAGGCCACCTTGTACTGTGGTGAACAGAACAGACCTGTACTGCCTGTCTCTTTTTTCCATGACAGTACATTCAGCATTTCCTCTCCTAGCAAAGGCACATTTCCCATGTTCTATCCTCTCCCCAGGACGTCAGCTTGCTGTTTTCCTGCCTGTTACAGAGATGTGTTACTTCCTTCACTAGACTCTGGCAGAACACCTGAAGCCCCTGGTGGCTTGTGACGCTGCCCCAGAAATGGGAACAAACACAGAACCCCTCAGACCAAGGACATACCTCACATGGAATTATCCCAGTATTGTCCTTCACGTATAGGCAACCATCTACCAGCTTTTCTTTGTCTTCTTGCCTTCCATCTGCTAAATAGCCAACCAGGATCAGGTAAGTCCTTGGCAAAGTGCGCTGCATGGGTAACGCACCTTGTCCTTGATGAGACCATTCCTTAAATTCCTTAGTGCTCCAGCTCAGGTGGCTGCAGCATGGTATGCGCTGCTTATGCTGCAGGTCAGAGATGGAGATGAAACTGGAAAAAAAAGAAAGTAAAAAGCAAGAATACAGCAGGATGTACAAGAACTCAGTTTGCAAAGTACCCTAATATCCACACTGAAAGAGCCAACACAAACTGTTCTCCAGCCTGTGATTTTGGTACTGGTTTCCAGTGAGTTTCACTGACAATTTCAGGTTGTGAAACCGGAGCTCTGTTCACAACACACACTTGCTCAGTAGTAGGACATAATCAAATTCAAAGAGTGTGAATTTGAAGAGTTTCATTTCATTAGTCAGGGATCAAAAGTTCAAAGCAAGAAACGAGTCCAGATGAGTGATGGGTCTTAATCAGCAATAAACAGTAATTGGATACAGAAAAATTAATCAGAAGACATAAATTTATGCAGGTACTTATGCTGTGCATTTTGCAGGAAAATGAACAGGGGATTAGCTGAAAATTCCATTAGCTGAAACTGCTCCATCTTCGGAGACAGAGCACCACCAGAAATAACACTGGTACCTATGATCCACAAAAGCACAGTGCTGCCCATGTTTTTATCAAATGTGTTGAGCGCTTTTTGGGAGAAACCTGAACTACAGCAGGACACTGGCTCATGGTTATCACATACAGCAGCAAAGAGACTCTCTCCTTGTGCTCTAGAGCTTGGTGGTTAGCTGTGGATGCAGCACACAAACAGACTACTGGCCTCACAGGAGATAAATACCAAGTACTTCAACTCTTCTTTATAGATTCTCCTGAAAATGAACCAAAGTCTGGTTTAAATGTCATAAATACACAGGAAAATATATGGCTTAAATTAGATAAGTTTAGCTGGTGTGGAAGATCAACCACCTACATTTATTAACTATTGTTAAAAGTCACAAATCCCTAATCAATTCCAGTTGATGTTTTCTCCCAATACAGGTCGTGCCAGAGATTTTAATTATCCTGCAAGCTGGAGCGAGAAACAGATCCAGACAAGCCAAACATTCCAATATGGATATATTTTTCATGACGGTAAGCACTCAAAAGCCTTTTGGCAACTAACATACGGACCACGTTATCCTAGGCTCCCCTTTTTTAACAGCGCACACCCGAGCGCTGAGCTGAGCTGGCCAACAGGTTCGGAGCCCGGGAGGGTCCCCGCAGGATCCAGCCGGGAAGCTGCCGTGCAAAGGCAGCTTCGGTGACCCGCTGTCCCCCGGCAGACGGTGCTCGGTGACACCGCGGGCAGCCCGAGGCCACAGGAAGGCCGCGGTTACCCCGTCCCGCAGCCGGCACCGCGGGGCCCGGGCCCCGTCCCCCCGCGCCGCCGTCACCTGTAGCCGAGCGGCAGCGTCCCGCCGCCCGCGCTCCGCAGGCACCGCAGCACCGCCTCCAGCGCGGCCGGCTCCTGCCCGTCCGGGAGCGCCCGCCGAACGAAGTCCCGAGCCGCCTGCAGCCAGCGCTGCTCCTGCGGGGGGAAAGGAGGGGAGCGGGCTCTCAGCGCCGGGCGGCGGGGAGGGCGCGGAGCCGCCCGGGCCCCTCACTCACCGCCGCGCCGGGCGCCGCCATGACAGCCCGCGCGGGCCGCGCCGTTGCCCCGGCGACGCGGCGGCGGGAAGCGCGCGGGCGCCGCCGGGAGGGTCGCGCGCGAGCGCCGGGCTCCGCCCCCTCCCCGACCTCCGTCCAATCGGCGGCGCCGCCGCTGCCCGGCTGTTCCCGCCCCTTCCGCGCGGGGTGCGGGGAGCGGGGTCGGGAGCGTGTGGGATGGGGGTGGGCCGTGCCGGGCCCCCGCTCCATCGCTCCCTTCCGCAAGCGGGCAGGGGAGGGAGAACGAAACCAAAGGTTCACGGGTTGAGCCAGGGACCGGGGGAGATCACACATGGATTGCCGTCACCGGGAAAGCAGGCTCAGCTTGGGGATAATAATTGGATTTACTACGAACAAAATCAGAGCGGGATAATGAGAAGTAAAATAAACCTTAAAACCACCTTTCCCGTTCCGCCCACTCCCCCGCCCCGCAGCGGCGCAGGGAGGGAGCGAATGGAGATTTCGGTCACGGCTCCTTCCCTGCTCCTCCAGCAGGTCCCTGCCACGGACTTGGCCAGCGTGAACCTTTACCGCGGGCAACGGAGCCCTCCGACATGATCCGCTCTTCCACGGGGTGCACTCCTTCGGGAACAGCCTGCTCCAGCGTGAGGAGGATCACAAGTCCTACCAGGAACCTGCTCCAGCGGGCTTCTCTTTCCAGGGGTCTGCAGATCCTGGCGGGAGGCTGCTCCAGCACAGGCTTCCCACGGAGTCAAAGCCTTCTTTCAGGCATCCACCTGTTCCAGCGTGGGGCTCCTCCATGGGTTACAAGAGGATCTCTGCATCCCTATGGACCTCCATGGGCTGCTTCACCGTGGTCTTCACCATGACTGCGGGGGAATCTCAGCTCTGGTGCCTGGAGCACCTTCCCCCCTCCATCTCCACTGACTTTGGAGTCTGCAAAGTTGTTCCTCTCACATGTTCTCACTCTGCTCTTCTCTGGCCGCAATTACACCTGCGCAATAACTTTTCCTTCCTTCCTAAATAGGTTAGCACAGAGGCATTGCCACCATTTCTCACGGGCTCTGCCTTGACCAGCAGCCTGTCCATCTTGGAGCCAGCTGGCAGTGGCTCTGCCAGACACAGGAGAAGTTCCTGGCAGCTTCTCACAGAAGTCACCACTGTGGTCCCCACGCTACCAAAACCTGGTTGTGCACACCCAGTACAGCTCTGCGGGCTGGGAGTAAAGCGCTTGGGCTGTCAGACACTGGCTGTGTGACAGGAGGGTGGGCTCAGTCCCCCCGAGCCTTAGCCCATAGCCACAGGACCTCAGGAAGTGCTGGAGACCTCGCAGGGATGGAGGGAGGCCTGACCTGGAGTTCTGGTGAAGGCTGGGAAGTAGCTGTGCGTTTGACATTGGTGTAAATGTCAAGCGTGCAGTGGGCTGTGAGATGTCCCTCCCCAAACCTGGGAGGAGTCAAATGTGAAGGTTCACAGGGATTTTTCTGACATTTATGTAGTACTAGAGAAGTGGGGCTGGTTTTTGCCCTTTTTTTATTTTTTGAAGGCTGAAGCTCCAGGAAGATTGAAGGATGTGCCTCATCCACTCGCATGCCAAGTGCTAAACCTGAAACAGCCCACAAAAACATTATTTCCTCCTTCACAGAATGCACGCCAGAATTTTCCCTTTAGGGGCTAATTTTGTATTGTCCTCATTCGAGGCTAGGAAAAGAACGGGAAAAAATCTTTTCCACATCTGTCCCTGGAGATGGCTGCAGTCTGGAAACAGGTTATTCTGCTATTTCCTTCTCTCCTGAGACTCGCAGCTGGGAAGTCAGAGCTGTTCCAAGCCTCAGTGTGGAAAAGTGCCTTCCTTGTTTTTTCCTGAGCACGTGCCGTTGTTGGCTTCCACACAGCAGATAAGCAACTCCATTGTAGGATCAGTCTGTGGAGGTGTTTGGATTTATCCGCAGTAATTCAGGCAGTCCATGGAGTGAATTGCACCCATTTTGTACTGAAATGGGCAAATTCTTCCAAAACAATGCTTATTAGCTTGATCTAATGTCTTTTACTGGGGTACAAAGACAATTCCAGAAAGCAAGAGGAAGTCTTAATGGGCAACAAATGAAGGGGAGTTCTTTATCATTTAGCCACTCATTCCTAGCTGTATTTTTGTTTTTCAAACATGCTAAGAGGATATATTAAATGAAGCAGGGCTTACACAGAATGCCATGTTGGTTTTGCTTATATTTGCACCATCTGTACAGCTGGTTCATCGGAGCATGCAAGAAAACGTGTGTTTTAAATTAAAAACTACAGGATGGTCATATAGAGCTGATCGTGGCTGCAAAATGCCCTTCTTTAAAATTAAGATGCAAAGAGTCCTTTTCTTACAAGTACATGGTTAATTTTCACGCGGAAAGTACAGCTGAAGAGTGAAACACTCCTGCGTCAAGAACTTTTAAGATTTCAGCGGACCGGACCTCCTCTGACTCCTTTCCCGTGTATTTTCTAGCAGCTTTAGCCACTCGGTGCGCCATCCCTTGCTTTCCTTCAGCTCGTCCCTCTGGGTTTTTAAGGAATACTGCCGACGCCGCTCCTCGCCCGGCGGTGGGCGGGCGGGGCTCGGCGCTGCTCCGGGCCGCCTCCCGCTCGCCGCTCTCTTTCCTGCTGCCGCTGCCAGGAAGTTGGAGACGGGGTAGCCACTCTCGGCGCTGGGCAGGGCTGGGGCGGCTTCCTCTGGACGTAGGGGACCCTGCCACGGGGATGTAGCGGCCCGCGGAGCCATGCGCGGCCCGGCGCTGCCCCGCACCTCGCTGGGGACGGTAAGTCACGGCGGGGGCTTGGCCGCTCCCGGCGGAGCGGGGCCGTGCTGCGGCGGGACCCCGGCGACACCTCCGCTCCCGCGGGCCCGCAGAGCGGTGTCCGCCGTCGGGCTTTCGGGCCCGGGCTCTCTTCGAGCCTCCTGGCCGCCGGCGGGCTCCCCATCGCTGCCGCTCTGCGCACAGCCCGCTTTCTGCTCGCCCTCTCCGGGGCGCTGGGGCTCCCCTCTCGGCAGCCCCATGCCGGGGAGGGCAGCGGTGGGACGGGGCTCGGGGAGTCCGCGGGAGGGCGGGACGGGCGGTCGTCGTCGCCGGGGAGGCTGGTGCCGGCGCCGGAGCGGCAGGAGCGGCGGTAGCGGGTCGGGCGGCCGAGCCGCGCCATCCGCCGGGCGCCCGCGGGGCAGCGGCACCGCCGTGCTCGCCGCCTCCCTCCCTCCGCTGCCCGCCCTCCGCCGGGCACCCAGCTCTCTGGCGCCGCTCCCGGGATTTGTCCCTGATTCAGGGAGAAGGCGTCTGGGCTTACAGGAACGGCGGTGGATTCCCTGAAGCCCGCGGCGCGGCCGTTAACGCCGGGCACCGAGCCGCCCGGCCGGGATCGGAGCCGCCCGGCCGGGATCGGAGCCGCTCCGCTCCCTCCGCCGCTCTGCGGGCACCGGGGATGATGAGCCGCCCCCGCTTGGCTGTGCGGCCGGGCGCACACAAATGCCACTCTGCGGGCGCTTGAGCAAAGATTAGAGGGTTGTAGCTACGCCCCAAACCACGGGATTTGTATAAAATCAAGTTCGGCTCTGCCGGTAGATCTTCTTTAGTCTTCCCGGGTTTTGTAGCGCAGGACTTTTAAGCTGCCCCTTGTGATTTCGCAGGAGAAAAAGTTGTAAAAGATACCGGAGAGTTTTATGAGTAACCTGATTCCAGACGTGAATGGCTATCGAGTATCAGCAGATGTGTGCTGAAGCTGGGACAGCGGAGTGGTGTCAGTCAGTATCACAACATGCCTATAAATTCTACCGTAGGGGTTACGAGGTCAAACTGTTTATCCCGAAATACCTGAGCATCCACTAATGCACACTTGCACTTGGCTGCACTGGATTTGTAATGTTGGGTTAGTTGTTAATTTGTGGTCAGAAAGTTGCAATGTGTGCAGTTACCTTCCAGGCCAGTTTGGATTTGGTCTTGGTTTCTTTTTACCACTTGAAAGGTTTGGAAACCCAGTAGTAGACTTAAAGCTAGTAGTTGCAGGACAACACAACTAAAACTGAAGAGAAGGAATACCTTGACTCCAGCTGTGGATCACTTACCATCTTGGGACCTAAGTAGGACACATAAGCTGTTGATTTATGGACAGATTTCAAAGCAGATAGTAAACCTGAAAAGTGTATTTCTGGCTTAAGAACAGAGGTGCACACATTTTGGTATAAATCAGGTACCATATGTGATATTATTAATTCAGTTGGCAAAAAAGGAAAAACCTATTGGATTCCTCAAATTCATTATATTATCTTCAGTTAAATAAGGTACTGGAGGAAGTGTCCTTCAGTGGTATTTCTTTTTGGAGATGTTTTCCCCTTCCTATTTGCATGTAATTTCAAGTTGTCAATAGCATTCTACTCCCTACAGATAACATATATCTTTTCAATTAAATAATATTCTTATTTGTCCCCCACCCAGAGTTACAGGTCTCACTCTCACTCTGTTGCATGCCCATCCATCTGTCATTTAAATTGCATATAACCCTCATAGCCTTTCTTGGCCCCCCGATGCCTCCCTTCTGCTCTTCTGATTCTTGTGTGTTTCCTGTGATTCTTCAAAATTTCCTGTAGCCTGTTTCCATGCATTCACACTTTCTGCCTGTCCTTAAAGTCATTTTCAGGTGCTCTGTGTTTTCCCCATGCACTAACTTTTACAGTGGACAAAATGGCATCTGTCTGCACAGTCTCATTAAAATAAAAAAAAAATAGTATATATAATGGAAGTTTCATTTGTTAAAGAAAATTCTGTTTTACGAAGAAAAAAGACAAAATAGCCATAAGGGTACCCCTGGCACTCATTTCTTTTCAAAGCAAAGGGAGAAACTGCCATTTTGGAGTTAGAAGCTACATTATATAAAAATTGGAAACCAGGCCACCAAGTGCATTGTGAGAAAGAGCTGTTGGGCCACCAGCCTGTTTCCAGTAGTGACCAGTCACAGGTGTCTGCCAAGGGTTTTGGAGCAGGGCAAGTGTACAGCAATGAAAAATAAGACTACTTTCCTGGCTGCAATGGGACTGGGACTGTAGGAATTTCCAAGTTGACATGGTGTATTCATATTTTGCGTCCCTGACTGGCTTTTTTCCCCCTTCTCCTATGGGTGTGGTGATCAGTTTTGGAACCAGGACAGGTTTCTGGCAGAGCCAGCACTCTCTCATGGAGTCCCACACCTCAGCTACATGTTGGCTGTAAAAGTACCTCCCTGTGTTTGTTTTGCACCTTTCTGCTGCTTGTCTTATGTGATGCCTCTTAGTTCTTGTATTGGAGGAGACAGAGAACACGCATCCCACTTCATCTTCTCTTTGGCATTCATGGCTTTGAGCCTGCTACAGTATCCTTAGCACAGGTTTCTCTTTTATAGACTGGTATATTTTATCATTCCCTTTGTGGCAGTCTGTACCAATGATGGTCCTTTTTACTTTTCTTTGTGTTATATTTGGGTTAATTTATATTCTTAAGATTGGGGACCAGAACTACAGTCAAGATGCAATCCTCTATATATTGTCATAACAACACTCTTGGTTTTGCTCTCAAGTCCATTCCTAATAATTCATAGCATTTGATTGCATTTCTGATTGTTTTCTCCAATAAGATTAATTACTTATTAATCTAATTTTAACTTCTGTTTTTAGGACTAACTACTTCTAGCCAAATGAAACGTTTACATTAGGGTCTGTGCTAAGTACACTTACATGGCAATTTTTGTTCTCACAAGTAACCAGTACTGTCAGTCTGGATGCCTTTCCCTTTTCATTAAGTAATTAATTTTCTGCATTAGCAGTATTATTTGTGGTGAACCCAGTGTTGTCATTTTGCTCTTTCTTGCCCATTTTCTTTAGTCATCACAAAGAGGCTTTGTTTGTATTTGGGGCAGATGCCTTGTGTTCTCTTCCCTAATCCCTGGATAGCTGAGTGCTTCCTTTGCTAACACATATCCTTGTGTTATGCTCTTAGGAACCTGACAGTGGAAAGCACATCTCAAAGCAGTTTCACTACATTTTCCTATTAAACCAAACAGGAATATATCTGTTCCAGTGAGTAGACTCAGCATTTGACAATTACCTGAGTTAAAAATTCACCTAGTGAATGTCACTGACAAGGGGCATGAGCAGGTCCGTGGCACAGCGTGGGCAGGGCTTGAGGGCTCATACCCCGCTGAAAATCATTTCAGGATGGAAAAGTAAGGACCCCCCTGAGCCTTCCCATGGCTCCTGCTCCATCGGTGCTCTGATGAGAGGCTGTGCACAGCACAGTGGAACTCAGCCCTGAACACAGGCAG
Organism: Passer domesticus; assembly: GCF_036417665.1. Taxonomy (NCBI): domain Eukaryota; kingdom Metazoa; phylum Chordata; class Aves; order Passeriformes; family Passeridae; genus Passer; species Passer domesticus. The sequence continues at coordinate 105,978,310 of NC_087475.1, read as the reverse complement.
CCAAAGTGCTGGGGTGTCGAGGGTCAGTGAACGTGGCACTCTGACACAATGTCCATCAGTGTCCTCGGAGGGAAAGCTTCCAAAGAAATTTTCTTATGGTTGTTATCACCTACTGACTTCTCCATTATTTCCTTAATCTTTACTGATATGAAAAAAAGCCTTCTAACTTTATATACTTTATGATATTTTATGAAGTCCACAATCTTTATAGATAATCACAGGGTTTTTTTTTCAGTTTTTAAGTTAAGATTTCTAAGGCCTTTCTTCATTGTATCAAAGCTATTACCAGTCTCCTGAATTTAGACAAGGCCTGAAATACAGCATTCTTTCATCTGATCTTCATAAAATGAGGATTATTTATCATAGTAGTTCTTGTAGCCTTCTTTTGTCCTTTCCAGCTTTTAGTAAGCAATGACAAAAACTTCCTGTAAATGTTGTTTTAATGCACATTTCTCAATGTTTAAAGCAGAAGTTCTGGTTTCCCTTTCATCTTTGTGCAGCAAACTAAAACAAATGTGAACCTCAAAGAGCTTTTGGAAATGGCTGAATCAGACAAAAAACATAAGAGTAAATCCTGTACTCTGCTTTCTTTGGTAGCTCATTAGTCTGAGCAAGATACTGGTTTTTGCCCAAGCCTCCAAGCTGACTAATTTTTTATGATTCATTAAAAAGGCTGACGTATGATTTATGTGTACATGATTTATGTGTCATGCTGGATTCTTAAGCCAAGGTAATTTGCTGTTGTGAAATATTTTGAGACACGCTAATGACTCATAATGACTCTTATTTGCAGATAGTTGATAGTTAATTAGTTTAAAAATGGAATTTGCAAAATGGAAGCCTTTTTTGAGAGAAGTGGTTGATTAAGTTATTACAATGGTGTCTTTGTGCAACTTGGTCCATGAGGATTAAGGATGATGAAATATATTTATATGAATGAAATATTGATTTCATTGATGATGATAAAGCTGAGACTAAAAGACGAAATTCATAATTATTTACAACACAATACAGATAGTTATAACTACTAGTATGGTGTACTGTTTTCTCAAGAAATATTGAAGCAACAGTATTAAAGATAGCAAAATGACCTGTGTTCATGCTGAGTGACTTGGTATTCCCAGCCTTCTGAGGTGATAATTTGGGGCAGCTCTGACATGCTGCACTCCCTATGCAGTCCCTCTGTTTCAGCTACTGTGCATTATGTCCCCTTGTCCTGAGAAAACTGCTCCCAAATGTCCCTTATTTCTACCCTCTCATCTGTTTTTCTGGCATCTTGCTCTGTTCCTCACTTTCATCTTTGCCGTTCCTTTCTTCCTTTGCCTTACTCAGGTGGGATATCACCTCACTTGCAGTTCTCTGTGCATGGTCTGGTGAGGCAAAAGCAGGAACAAGGGTGTAAATCGTAGTGGTGGCAGTAATTCAAGAATATTTGAGTATGAAAATTGTGGAAAGGCTCCTAACTCCTGTCTCAGCTGTCAAAACATTGCATAGAAGAGCTTTGGGGTTGTGCTATGCCTTTTTTAATTGTAGGTGAAGTGCTGGGCAGTAAGTGCTGGCATGAGGCATGGGAAGGAACTAGGGTTGCCTTATGTGTGAGGAGAATGTGCAGGGAACACAGCTGTCACCCAGAGGGCTGGAACGTTTTAAGGAAGCAGCATTCTGCCATATTTTGGTTATTCCTGTGGCAGTTTCAGAAGTAAACCCCAGAGTTTCTGCTGGCTCTGTTTTCCCTGGGTAGTCCCTGAAATGACTGAGTAGGTGTGAATCAGTGGTGTGCATCACATGTGGTTTGAGTTACCACTTGGCTTAGGTAATACACATTATCACTGTGAAGTTGCTTGGTGGGTACTGGTTTTTTATCTTGGCAAGTGGAGTGTGCTGTACATCTAACAATGGATATTCAGCTTATTTCATTTGCAGAAGACCTCTAAACTTTGCCTTGGCAAACTCTTGTCAGTGACTTGAGGCTTCACTGCTTGGAGCTAAATCTGGCCGGTGACTGATCACCAGCAGTGTTTCTCAGGGCTCAATTCTAGGGCCAGTTCTGTTCAATGTATTTATTCTAGATAAACTGGAGCATTGAGCAATGATTATTGGAATGAAATTGAGCAAGCCCAAATGCTGGATCCTGAATATGGGGACAGAGTTACTTCTGGGCACAAGTACACACTGGGAGAGGAGTCTGGGGAGTGCCCTGCAGGGAGGGCCCTGGGGGTGCTGGGGGCAGCAGCAGCAGCTCAGTGAGAGTCAGCAGGGTGTGCCCTGAGCCCAGAGGGCAGGAGCCGTGTCCTGGGAGCATCAAACACAGAGCACAGCCGGGCAGAGGGGGATCATCCCCTGTGCTCAGCGCTGGTGCGGCCTCACCCGGAGTGCTGGCTGCAGTTTGGAGCCTCACAATTTAAGGATTTGAAGGTCCTTGAATGTGTCCAGAGGAGGGGAACTGCAAAAGAATTTTTTAAAATCGGGCTCTCATCTCCATCAGACAGATTTGTTGGTACAAATCAACTGTGTTACATGGTTGCTTAAGCCAGGTGACTCAAAAGAGGGATCCCCAGCAAAGGAATTCCTGGGCAATATCACCCTTATGATCTAAACTCCCTATCCCTCAAGCAACAGTCTGGATCAAAAGCATTATTACAGGGGGTCTCCTCACTCTTCATTGGGTCACTTTCATTACCAAGTGGTTGCCGTGTGGTCACCTTCATATCCTCTTAGGGTGGTTTTGCTGAGGATTTTGATCAGTTCTGCAGTCCATGTTGTAATATGGTTGTTCCAGTTATATTCCAACTGAAACAGAACAGACTGTTCTAATTTCATGTGTTACCTGAATTTGATGAAGCTGTTCATTGGTATTAATCAGTGTATTACTGAATGGCTTGGGGACCTGCTTAAGATGGTGGTGTTTTGTTTTTTTTTTTCCATCATGTGAATGATTTTGCTGGATGGCTGAATCATTGGGGTGTGAGTCACTCCTGGCCTGTGACTTTCTGTTCCTCAAATTGTGTTCCATAACATGTTAACCCTGCTTTGATGACACTTACAGACATGCTTTCACTTAATCTGAAAAATTAAAAACACTTCTGTTTTCTTTTGGCTTTGAAGGTATATCTGACCAATTTTCTCTATATTTTTGGCTTAATCTTTGATGCTTTTATCTTCTTTCTACTGCTGACTTGTGTGACTTACGAGGTGACTGTTTATATTCTTGTATCAGGGGATTAATCACTAGCTAGAGAATCAGTGTGTCAGACCATCTGTGTGAAGGATCTTCTATCCATTTTCCTGCAAGCAATAAATCTTGTAATGTCAGCTGCTGAAATGATTTTTAGTTCCGCCGAGGAGTTGTTGGAGTGCTTACAATTATTCTGTGGTCAACTAATGAAGTCTGAAATGCTATCTATTTAAATATGTGGTTCTCTTTTTTCCTGTTCACCATTTTAGCATCTGGTCTATTGAATATATCAGAGCTCTCTGAAAAACAATGTTTTGTTTTTGTCACAGTTGCAAACTCCATCCTTCTTGAGGTTTTAAGTTACTTTTAGGTATGTACCTTTCTCCCCCAAGGCTTTAATTCTGAAAGAGAAACAGGACAGTGTAGGACTGTCATTCTAATGTATCTTTTGGTAAGCTTGCTACCACAAAATTTGTATCATGACTGTGGTTTACCCTTATTGGTTTACTTTGCTTTTGCTATAACTCTCTTAGCTGAAGCTGTACTTGTACTGCTGGGCATCTTCAAAAAAACACTTTCAAAAAAGCAATCTGGGAAAACACTGCAATTAGAGGGAAGGTAGTATAATAAAACTTTGTGTGAGATTAGGTTGGCAGGGTGGTGTTCATTTGCAAAAAAACTAGTTGATTTTCATCATTCACATGACCTGATGCATAGAGTTCATTGGTACATCTGTAACACACTCAGAGGCATTAACACATGGATGTCCAGGTGGTGTGGCCAGGATCACTTGTGTGCAAAGAGGATGACGAGGGATGTAGGTTGTCAAGTCTTCATCATGCTGCTGGACTTCTTCATGGTACTATAAAGTAGTTTTTGGACAAATCTTTCATAGTGTTCAGGAGTCACTGGTTGGTATGGGATGGGTCTTTGCTGTAGAAACTTTCTGACTTCAGGTTTCATAAATCTTGGACCAAGTTTGGACCAGGTTTTGTTTTGTTGGGTTTTTTTTTAACCTTTTTGTTGTTGTGTGTTTTTTCTTTATCTGAATGTTTGAAATGCATGCTTGAGGTCTGTTTTTCTATTGGGCCAAGAAACAAAGGGGTTGTGTTTGTGATATGCTGCAAACTTGTTACCATCCTTCTGGTAGAGGATCTTTTGCTGATGAGTCATTTATGCTGTCCTCTTACCAGAGTGGAGGCCTTTTGGCCATTACACAAACAGTGTATTTCTCAATTTCAGTGCTGGGAATAGTGTCCTGAAAACAGTGTCCAGGGAACAGCATCCTTCATTATTGGTACAGCTGTGCTTTTAACCCTTGGTTCATGTACAAAGTCACTCTCTCTTACAGTCATGTGGCAGTCATGCCAGTCCTAATATTTCTGTTAAGACTGGCATGACAACAGTAACTTTCAAATGGAAAAACAGAAATAAAATATTAACAGATTTTGAAAAAGAAGAAACTGCTCATTTTTGTGTCAAACTGTATGGGCTGATTGTTAACAGCTGCAGTTTAAGAGGAAGAATGTACATTTGACATGGGGATAAATCGAAAACCTTAACTTTCCCATGCTTCTAGGTCTGGCTTGCTCAGGAGGCATTTTGGAAGATTTCCTGTACTTAGTAGGCAGTGAGATCCTCTTGCCATCTTACTCCAAACTTCCCATCTTGTGTATTTATTCAGTGGAACTGCAAGTACTAGATGCATTTTTCTCTGTGGAACTGTTTCTACATGGGCAGCTTTACTTCCTTCCTTAATAAAAACATTTCTTTGCTCTTGTGTAACTTTTATGCAAGCTGCAGCATTTTCAAGGCATTCCATGTATAAAATGCACATAATGAAAAATATTTGTTTTATAAACAACCAGTTTGCCATAGAGGCCATTGAACAGTATATTAATATCATAGATGGCAGGCATTGATTAGTTGGGGTTTATTTTTGTAAATCATCTCCCCACACACATATTTGCCAGTGGAGGGTCCCATTACCAGAATTAGCCAAGTAAATTGAACTATGAGTTCAATGACATGATTTAATTCTAAGTGCTGAAGTCAGAGGTGCAGTCTGCAGGAGTGTATAATGGTTTCTCACCTTGTTTCTCTCCTCTCCCTCCCTCCCTCCCTCTGTATTTACAGGTTGTTCTAATATTTGTCTGTGTGTTGACAAAGGAATCTGTAGAAATTACTCCAGTGCCATATAGAGTGCAAGTCCGTCGGGTAACTTTGGATGGAAAAAACCCCTCTAACCCTTTGAGGAGAGAAAAGAAACAGATGCCCTGTCAACTGGGACAATACCTACACCCCAGAAAGACCCACTGCTGCATGAGGTGTCATGCAGGTACGCAAAATAAATACAGTAGTAATGACTTTCACCTGGGAGGCATTTTCCAGTCCTGCACTCTCAAACTGTCTCTTTCCTACAGCTAATCAGCTCTCCCTTTGCTTGGTACTTATCCCTACCTAGATAAATTCTTATTCCTTTTCTCCTCTTATGGGCTGTCAGTGTCATTCACACTGGTGAGAAGAAACATACCTGATCCTTATGGCATCAGTTCCAGGGTTTCTTTGAGGAACCAGTGACTCCTGTCCTTCCTAAGACAATACATTTGCCATCCTGTCAGAGCTCTCTTAAGTGATTTTCTTGCAGGTACCTACAAGGCAAAAGATTGTGATGGGCCTGACCAGGCAACTGTCTGTCTTCCATGTGCCAATGGCACATTCACAGCTGTTGACAACACCATGTCTAAATGCTTCCAGTGCAAACGCTGCCGTGCAGGTGAGTCACTGTCAGACCTGCAGGATCTGAGGAAAATGGGAGTGGATGAGGGCTGGAGGGGATGGCAAGGTGAGCGAGGGAGCTTGGAAAAGTAAGCAGTTGAATGGGTAAGGCAGTGTATGGGGATGGATTTGAGACAGCAGGAATAAGGGTTACCAAATTGGAACAGTCTGAGATACAGTTTGCAGGCCTTTCTGGCCTTTTTCTGTGAAAATTAGGGGATGACAATGCCTATGATCATAACAGTGCTCTCAGTTGAAAGTGAAGGAAGAGGTTGGAATAATTTCTCCTTTCTTTTCTCAGCACTCCAGCAGATAGTAGAGACCCCCTGCACCCCAAAGCAAGATACTGTGTGTGGCTGTCAGAAGAATCAGTATCAGATTGATTCTGAATCTGAATACTTCCAGTGTAGGAACTGCAGCTCGTGTGCTGATGGGATTATTGCCAGCTGTGAGTATGGCATGGATATGGCTCCAGTGCAGATGTACTGACTTTCTGATCTGCTGCAATGCCTTGCACTGAAAGGATGGTAGTTTTGGAACAACTCTGGGGTTTGTCTGCCCTCTTTCCCCAGAAAGACTGCTATTTTTGCCTGCTCTGGCATGAATCCATTTCCTATCATAGCTGCTTTCTTTTGTCCTTGAACAGTTTCTTGGTTTTGGCTGTTGTGGAGTTACTTTCTACTTAATTTTGGTGCCTCTGCCGTGCCTGTCCTGAAGCAAGGTCTTTATGTTCTAGAGCAGGTTTCCCCTTGCCTTCCTTGTTTGTCCTTCTGATGCTCACTGCATTTCTCCTACCAGCTGCTGGAAGCACTTTGAGTACGATGGATGAAAATACCTCTGGCCCCTGTGCTCATCTGAACTGCTTATCAGTCAATTGCTGAGCAACCACAGTGTTCTGTGCAGTGTTCTAAAGTAAAGAGCTGCTAGTAATGCTGAACTACAGCCATTGGCATTGGGCATTACCTTGGGATGATGCCCAAGGTGTCTGGGAAAAGTACTCGTGTTAGCTGTTCCAAGGTGCCTCATCTCCAGTCAGGAATCAGAGATCTTCAACAAACACTGCACGCTCTTTCCATGTCCCTTAAATGTCTTCTTTTGATGTGAGGACTGAGAAAGCACGAGTCAGTATTGGATGCAACACAAATTGACTTTATTTCCTTGAGCAGCTCTTTTTTAAGGTTGCACAGGCAGGTCTGACTGTGCGGCCGAATAAGACATCACACATCCGTGCCCATTCACACCCCGACTGGTCTTCCAGATCTGCACTTTCACACGTTCCTCAGTGGCTGTCTTCCAGCCAAGGACACACACTCCCCTCTCAACTTCTTATTCAGCTGGTCATGATCTGTACCGGAGCTACAATTATAATTAATGTAGTCATTGTTGTTTAATTATCCAGCAGGACCATGCTTCCAGTCCAGCTGCTCCCACATCCTACCTTGCCTTAAAGCTATCCTCTCTTCTTTGCAAACTATGCTGCTCCTGATCCCTTTCTCATCTCTTACCTTGCCCAGAGTGAGTTTCTCTGGTGAATTTGTTCCCTCTAGTGCTCAATCATCTTGTCACAGTTTCCACACTTAAGCATCTCTTCAAGCGTCATGATTTCACACTGTCCTTGAGCAGCTTTCTTCCTTCTTGGCTGATGTAGAACTGTTTTATTCCCCTCCCTCACTCACCACAGAATGCATGCTCCTTGTTCTAGTAGATTTTCTCCTCCTCTCATGCAATTTGATGTCCTTCTATCACTGTTCTTGCCTGCTCCTCTCCACACCTGTTTTACTCAGGCTCCCTCCTGTGACTTGCTTAGAAGTGATAGTTATTTCATTTCTTACCCCTTTCACTCACGACATCAGAAGAGTGCTTATGTGTCCCATGACTTCAAGTGATTTCTCCCTGCCCTGACCTGACTTCCTCACCAGTCCCAGCTGCTCAGGGACAACTTCTCCCTCATCTTGGCCTGACTTATGTGGTTTCCCCTTCCTGTCATGCTTGAACTTGGGTGACTTTTACTGCTTTTTGCGTATTACACTAATTCCAGCTGCTCTGTAATTATAGTCCCTTTCCAAGCCTCTACAGAGGTGCCCACCTTCACGACAGTGGCACTCTTACTTTTATTACTTTATCATCCCCCAACTCTGTTTTTATATGTAGATTAAATCCTTTATCTCTTCTTCAGTAGCAGTTTTCCAGGCATAAAAAAGGATAATCTCTCATCCATCTTGGAGTGGATTTTTTTTCTTTTGTTTCTTCTTTGTCCAGATTATGGCAACAGTTTCTGGGTTTTTTTTTCCTTCTACAGGTTCAAAGAACAGAGATGCCATTTGCAGATGTAAACCTGAATTCTTCCTGTCACGTAGTAATATTTGCAAGCCTTGCAACAGGTGAGCTTTTTTACTCTGTGTGCCCCACCACTGAGTAGGAGAGACAGCAGGAGCTCCAGAGGGGGAGGAAATTCTTCTCATGACTCCTTCTATCTACGCATAACTTTACAATTGTCTAATTGCCTTTCTGGGACAAATAGGTCTTCACCCGCAGTCTCCTCCATGTAGGCATCAGCCCACTAAGAGCCCAAAGTCACTAGTCACAGTGCATTGCTCTGCTTTGCAGGCTCATCTTGACTTGTCTGTTAATTAGGGTGGTTGGAAATGGCTAGAGTTTCATTGCACGTGTGCTCACCTCTCTGATTCACCCTTTCAGCTGCACTGGAGAAGACTGCTTGCGGTGTCCTAGCCCAGTCGCTACCTCACCGACTTCATCTGGGCTGAGTGAGTGCTCAGGGGACTGAAGGGCAGTGGAATCTTTTCATTGTGGGGTGTTGTTCTCTTAATGCCTTTTGTAAAGGGTTATATTTTCCGCTTTGTCAAACCATTATCCTTTTTCTCCCTACCATTTGCAAATCTCCACTTGCTGTTCTTCCTCTAGCACTTACCTCCTCTTTTCTTAGCCACTCATGCATTTGCTCTCTTCCTTTTGTCCAGATGGAAACCTTGTACTTGGCACCCTTGTTGCAATATTTGGAGTTATCTTCGTCCTCTGTGTTGCACGTAAAGTAGGGAAGCTGGTCCAGAAATATAAGACAGTGTCTGTCTACTCCTGTGGTGAGTACAGCAGCACGTGCAGTGATATTGACTGGGACAGACACTGATTTCTGTGTGGTTTTGTGTGTGCACATGTGTGAGGGAAAAAGTGGGATCCCCTCTGCTGCAAGGCCAGAGTAGCACAAGAACTAAATAGCCAAGGCTCTTGCTGCAGTTCTGCATCCAGGCCCGTAGCTGTGACTGGATGTGCACGTGACCTTATTTCTGGGATGTGTATTTTGCTATAAAACATTTTTGAGGGCAGGATTGTGAGTAGCTGCTTTCCTGTTTTCTCTGGGACGAGAGGAAGTGAAAATAATTTCTGCTTTCTTTTTTTTCTTTCTTTCTTTGAAGTTTCTTTGCCACAGACAACCAAGGAGCCGGTATCACAGGTGAGCAAGATGATGGGTATAAGAGCTTATCTTCCACTTTCAAATATGTTAACTTGGGATCTGGAGTAATATTTTTCCCCATGGGCTGTTTTTATGCCTTGTATTTTCAAGTGAGCTGAGTAATAGGGCTGTCTAACTCAGAAGTCTTTTCCTGTAGAGGGTGGAGCCAGTAACGCTTTACTTCCCCTCTTCTAGAAGATGCTTTTCAAACTCCTGTTTTTTTTTTTTTTTTCCTGGATGCATTTTGTTCAGATAGTTGGTCCTTAATCCCCTTTTCTCTCTGTGTACCCAAAGCTTGGAGGATTTAATTAATTTTACTCCACCTCAGATCTTGACTCCACAAGCCTCTCAGTGCTGCTTCACAGTATTCTCTCAGGTCCAAGGTATCTCTGCAAATAAGAGGGCCCAGACAGCAGCTGAGGTGGGGATTCCACAGCCTTACAGAGGAGGCTGATGGGAAAGGTGGCATGTGGAGCTTCTAGAATGGTGGTGATTTTGGGTACCAGCCTTACTTGGTTTTGTAAAGAAATACTTTTTCCTTGTTTTATCATGCCAAAATAAAGTTAAACTCTGGGTTCTGTTGGAAAGAAATGTTTGGTGTCCTCTGCTGAAACAAGTAATGTAGGAAGGAGTAAAATCTCAACACCCACTCCCCATCTATCTTGGATAAATTTTAGCATATAAAGCTAGTGGTTACTTGCAGGAGACAGGTGTATTGTGCTGCTGTGGGTAATTCTATGTAATGTGTCTTTCAGGCTGAGGAAAAAATAAATGAAATTTCCAGCCTTCGTCCTGAGTCCCAGAAGGAAACAGAATTGCCAGTAAAGGCAACCCTATCACCTGCACCTCTGCCACAGAGTTCACATGAGTTACCAGACTGCGTCAGACCTGCCAGGAAGACACAGCTTCCAGACAGTAAGTGAAACTCCTCCATCCTTCTCTCCTTCTCCAGAAGGATGTATGTGACCTGGATGTGTACCCATGCACGCACAGCACAGTAGAAATGCAGAAGCATGCCCAGAGCCTGCAAGTCTGTATATGCTAAGTATTTGTGCAAGGCCTTTCTGTTGTCCCTTTTCCCTACCAGCAAAATGGACTGTCATATGCATTGACATGCTGTCAGTCTTAATGCCTCTGGGGTGACCCAGAATAATTTCAATAATTCATTCTTTTTCAAGAATGTATGGCAGCAAGGCCCTAAGCAAATGTGCTTGACTCTGCTCATAGCCTTATACAAGAGCATATGGAAACATTCCCATTACATTTTGAGGGACAAGAGCAAGTCTGGAGTCTGTGTGATTACTCTGGAGAACTGGAGAAAACTTGAACAAGAGGGGACAATGCAAGATACCAGGGCAACCTCCAGCCCTGGATTATTCACATCCTCCTTGAGGTCGAAGAATCTTGCGTCTCAGGGTTTTCCCTCTGTGTTCACAGCCCCTGCTATCCTGTACACCGTGGTGGATCAGGTGCCGCCGTCGCGGTGGAAGGAGTTTGTGCGGCGCCTGGGCCTGAGTGACTACGACCTGGAGCGGATCGAGCTGGAGCACCGGCGCCTGCGAGACGCCCAGTACGAAATGCTCCGGCTGTGGACACTGCAGATGGGCCGTGCTGCCACTGTGGAGCACATCAGTTGTGTTCTCAACCAGATGGAGCTCAGTGGCTGCAGTGACGCCGTTCAAGAAGCTTTGCTAAACCAGAACTCTCCTCAGCCCTGCAGCCTCCACAACCACCTTTAATCTATTTCTGCTTTAGCTGCCTTTGACTGTTAAGAGGGGATCATAGCTCTCTTTCTTTCCTCATATCTCCCCATCTTTGTAACACCCGTCAGCTGATTTTGTTGGAGACAGCAGCAGGTTATGCTGGAGGAAGGCTGAGGTTTGCTTCTTAACCACCACGTAGTTCAACCTTTAAGCCACAGTAGACCTCTGCAACACCTCCTCTCCCAAGGAGGGGAAGCACCTCATAAAGGAAGTGGTGTGTGAACTCTGACCAAGATGCAAATAGGAGCTCTGAGTGACTTGATCATAGATCAGCTTCTATGGACAACTTGTTGCTGAAACAGGTACTCCACACATCGTGTGGTGGGTAAACTTGTAGGGTGCTTTGGTTAAGCTGACTGTTCAGATGTTAAAGTACTCACTCACTTCTTGCAGATCTATTTTTCTGCGAGATCACCCAGTTGAAGTGGCTCATATTGCAGCCTTTCGATTGCTAAATCTGACTCAGAGGAAGTGGTGGGAGGATGTGCCTATTTCTGGGAGCAGGAGAGGATTGCCCCCTCTCGGTAGCAACTAGTAGGTATCATGTAGCAAAAGACTCATGGAGATTCAGAACTGGTTCTCTCTCTGCGAGGAACGGGAGGACATTATCCTTTCCACACCACGTCCCTCAGGTTCCAGAGGAGTAAGAATTCCAAGCCAGTGAGTCAGATGAGAGGGTTGGTGCTTTTTTCCTCAAGTTGTTTTTTTTTTTTCTGTATCTAGAAATCATGTAAATTAGCATTAACAAAACACCTGCCTGTGTGTCTGTCCAAGTGCAGGGTGGCAAGGAGTGTGTGCATCTGCCTGGGGGAGGTGGTACCTATGCATGAGCACAGGCAGCACGAGCACCTCTGCAAATCTGTGCTGGCACACAGGCTGGTAGGCTTGTGTCTACCTGCTTATCTACATATGGATGATTCCATGAATCTAACTGCAAATGGGACTGTGTACGTGTCTGTATAGATATTTTAGCAACTGTTGAATAACTGCACACTACTTCCCGGACTTTGTTCTGTGATTGCTGCTTGGCTGTGGGAGCCCTTCAGTACCATCTCCAGGCTCTCCCCATCACTTTCTCACCAGAATTACCCTGGGAGAACCAGATGTAGAAAAATGCAACTAGCCTGCACCAGGTGCAGGTTGTCCACATGTTTGTAACATGTGTTATTTCAGTCTCTAATCCCTTGATCGGAGACAAACTTTCTATTGTAAATGCACTAAATGTTCTGAATTAAAGTGACTATTTTTACCTCTGTTTTGGTTTTGCTCATATCAGCTTCTTTTCTGTGACTGTGGCTGGGGACAGAGGAAGGGGAATAACTTATAGAAGTGTCAAGAGCAGATGGCTTGGTGGTCTTGTGTATTATTTTTTTAAACCCACGTTTTATATATATTTTGGTATGCAAAACTTAGCTGACCTCACATCACAAGAAGCTAGCTGAGGGCAGGAAGTAGGCAGGATGTAAATGAAATCCAGTTGCAGGTCTTCTCAGATACTCAAGAATATGAATGCCAGCACATTTAGAGTGAATTTTTAAGCAATGTACAATGAGTCATTTGGATTTGTATCTGGCTTTTTTAAACAGGAAAGTATCTTTAAATAAAAGAATAATAATAGGTTATACTTTAATGTTCATCTGTTTAATGTTTTTGTCTGATGAACCAGATCACCATGTTAAATAAGGAAGGACTACTCCTATTCTACTTGAAAGTTTCCTACTTGAAACATGGCAGTTCCTGACCGTCAGTGACAAAGCCAGGAACTGACATCAGTTTTAATTCCCAGTTTGAGGCTTTGTTTTGCTATGCCTACATCCTATTTTAATTGAGGATGATGTTGTTGCTTTGGGTTTTTGTTTAATCAGAGGCAGTACAAAGCTCAGTGTAATACACTTTTTATTTCATAATTTATGTTCAACAAGCACAACAGTATGACAATTATTAGAAGTACATGCTGTATATTGAAAGTGCTTGAAGGGGGGAAATTCCCGGAAATCTTTTCTAGGTGTGATGTCTAAGCCTTGGACTTTTTTCCCCCCATCTCAAACTGTTCAATGCATCATTTAAAATCTATGTGTTGCAAAGCTTGTGGCAAGATGAGCCACAAGCAGCAAGCCCCAGGCCACTGCTTGGTTGCCAGTGGCTTTGGTAGTGTTTGGGAGCACACGTAACCACAGACAGATGCTTTATTGAGGTCTGCAGGAACTAGGGGTTTTACCAACCCAAATCTAGTTCTGTTGTTTTGTCCAAAGTGCACAGATTTATACTATTTCAGCTGTACTAATCACTATAACAGCCTTACTGATATTGCTTCATTAGAGCTTAGCCCGAGCTTGTACGAACATGTATGTATGAATCTTATCTATATAGCTATCTTAGAAACTCTAAATACTGATCCTCGTTACTATGAACATTCTAGCTTGCTAAACTATCCCGAATACCAAGCATTCTTTCGGCCTAGCTTCATGCAGGAATTTTGCAGAAATCCATGGCTATGAAGTGTTTCAGAGAATGCTGAAGATGTATGTATGTGAAGATGGGACTGGAGGCTCCTCATGCTGCTGCATGGACAGAGCAGCCCCCAGAGAAACACAACTGTTTATGTAATTTCATTTTTTTGTCTTCATTACTCACTGAGTATCTACTGCTAAAGCGATGATGCCTGTATACAGAACATTTACATTTTAACTGCAAGGGGTCCAGCTCTGGTCCCGCAGCATGAGGAGGACGTGGAACAGTTGGAGCAAGTCCAGAGGAGGCCATGGTGTTGATGAGAGAACTGGGACACCTCCCATAAGAAGACAGGCTGAGGAAATCGGGCCTGTTCATCCTGGAGAAGCTTCTGTGGAGACCTCCCAGCAAGCTTCCAGTATCCCAAGGGGGCTACTGGGAAGCTGGAGAGGGACTCTTCGTCACTGTTGTGATAAGGCAAGAAGCAAACTGAAAGGGGAAATTTAGGCTGGGTATGAGGGAGGAATCCTTCGCCGTGAGGGCGGTGAGGCGCAGGCTGCCCAGGGCGGCTGTGGGGTAACCATGGCCACGTCCAAGGCCAGGCTGGATGCGGCTTTGAGCAACCCACTGGGAGGTATCCCTGCCCTTGGCAGCGGGGTTGGGACTAGATAATGGTTAAAGTCCCCTCTAACCCATGACATTCCAGGATTCCATGGAACCGCCTCAGCAGCGGCGGACTCCACTCCGGCTGCCGCCCCCGCGATCCGCCGCGCCTTGGTACGGCCCGCGGGGCCGCGGTGCGCGCCGGGAGCGGGCCCGGCCGGCGCGCGGGGGTGCGGCCGTCATCCCGCGCCGCGCTCCCGCCGCTTCCCGGCGTATCCCGGCGCTTCCCGGCGCTTCCCGGCCCGACATGGCCCTCAACAAGTCCATGCACGCCCGCAACCGCTACAAGGACAAGCCCCCCGACTTCGCCTACCTGGCTGGCAAGTACCCCGAGTTCCAGCAGCACGTGCAGACCACCCTGGCGGGCAGGGTGAGGTACGGCCGGGGCGGGATGGGGCGGGTGGGTGCCCCGGTGTGTCCCCCCGGTGTGTGCCCCGGTGTGTGCCCCCGGTGTGTGCCCGCCTCCGGGCACCCCTGAGAGCTCCGCGTGTGCCTTTCAGCCTGAACTTCAAGGATCCCGAGGCCGTGAGGGCTCTGACGTGCACCCTCCTGAAGGAGGATTTCGGGCTGACCATCGACATCCCCGTGGAGAGGCTCATCCCCACCGTCCCTTTGAGGCTGAACTACATCCACTGGGTGGAGGATCTCATCGGCCACCGCGATGCTGACAAGCAAACCCTGAGACGAGGCATTGATATAGGTAAAGTTCAGTGTTTTAAGTCCTTGTTTACCATCAGCGACAGTAGCAGGTAGAATTCGTTGCACTGGAAAAACTTTGTTCCTCTTCTCTTGAGGAACAAAGAGATCTGCTGTGTGCTCGCTGTGGTGGGAGGCAGCCGGAGCTCCACAGGTGTTTCATGGCCCTTCTGGGTGGGCAGCGTTTCTCTGCACGAACACAGAACAGCCACGGCACGCAATTATGTGGCTTTTCAGGGCCTTGAACTCACTTGAGTGCAGCTTTGGTGTACAAAAGCTGTGCTTCTGTGCAGGCAAAAACGTCATTCTAAAGGATCTAAAAAGTGTTTCTTCTCAGTGTTCTAACTAGCGAATTGTGTTTTCTTCATAATTTATTAATTTTGCTTTTGGGTGTCTGCACCAGAGAGTTTGTGAGTTGCATAGCATTCTTTTTTGGTCTTCCACTTAATAACATTTTTTCCTGTTGTTGTAGGTGTATTTGATGTAAGTGAATGATCTGTCCTTTTTAAATTTCAATTTTTATTTTAATTTATTTAAACACAGTTTTATATGTGAGCTGAATTGTAAAAGAGGCCAAATTAGAAACCAGGGGAAATGCTAGCTAAGCTGTGTTTTGCTTGTAGATGGTCAAAGATTTCTTGTTTATTGTTGAGAATAAAATGTCTTTTAAGTTGGACCAAGCATCAACAGATGGATAATACTGTCCACTTCAGTCTGGATTGCTGGGTAATATCAGGATGATATCTAGATTAGGCAGCAGATAAGTGTAAACAGCAGAGGTGTGAATTTAATAGGTGTGCACTGATGGCCATAATTTGTTTTTCATTGGAAATAAAAGAAAGGCACGCTCCATAAGAGCTTCCACACAAATAATAATATTGGCATTTGGATTCCCAATCTTTGGCTATTCTGTATGAATTATTTAAAAGGCACTAGTTATAGTACATTTGAATTTAGTTCACATCTTTCATTTTGTCAATAGAATCTTCCTTTGCAGTTTCAGAGGCTTGATTTCAAACACTGTTTTGTGCTGAAGAAAACTTAGAATGAAATTTAGAGAAGTTGGAATTTCCTTTGTAACCTGTTTTAGTGCTTGACATTAAAACTTTAAAGTTACTGAATTCCTCAGAGCTGAGGTTCAGTAATCTCTGTTACTGTGCCAGATTTTGTGTTTCTTGGCATCTGCTAGTACAACTTTTTGTAATGGGATTTTTTGTTCTCCAGAAATTTACTGACTTGTATTTTTAGCTGGAGCTGTGCTGTATACTGGGTTTGCATCATCACATGTGTGTCCACAGCAGCTTTCTTCTAGTAACTCTGAAATTTCTTAGCTTCTGTGCATTTGATACCAGTTTTCATTTTTGAAAATGATTTCTATGAACTTCATCACAGTAGGTGTCTGGGTAGAAGAGACAGATCCCTAAGTCCTCCACATACTGCAAAATCTTCAGTTTGAGTTTGCATGAGCTTTGATGTTTCAGTTTTGGAAAAGCAGGAAGTCATCCAAGAGGGACTTGACAGAAGTGCTAGGCAAAGTGAAGCTTTTTGCCCACTGACAGATGAAGTTATTGATGGTTCAATAAGTCAGTGTAACAGATTCTAAATACATGTCTAAACTCTAGTTTTGTGGTGGTGGGACATCTTTCCCTTTTCTTGTATCCATTTCCTTTCTTCCTAAATTTAGTTGTCATTGATAATTTGATCATCTAGGTATGCCATAATTATTTTTTGCTAGCATCTCTCTCTTTTTTTACCAAGTTTTTATCTGTCTCTGTTTTTGAATATCTTAATTGACACTTAGGTTTCTTTGATTGTTTTAGACATTAGAAAAAGGCAGTCTGGTGAAACAGATTTTTTTTTTTATGGTTATTGTATTCATCAAAGTAAATTATTTGTGATAGATGATAGAAAAGTGCAGAAGAGAAATTTATTTGTGGTAGGTTTTGTTTTAGTAAAGCCAAGAATGTATTTGGCTTTCTTTATATAAATTAACCATTGTAATATAGAAGAAAAATAGCTTAAACCAAAGCTGATAGTTTACTAGAAAATTTATAACAGATTATTAAATTTTTTCTTTTATTAAAAGTGCATATTTGACAATGCTATTTTTCAAATTGCAAAAACGAAGTTCTCTAAAGAAGTGAGTTGTAGATGATCAATAATCAGCATTTTCTTGAAGTTAGTTCTTTTTGGTGTAATAAGTACATAGTGTATAGCACCAGTACTTACTTTGCCTTTTTCATGGATTTTCCCTCCTGCAGGGACAGGGGCATCCTGTATATACCCATTACTTGGAGCAACTTTGAATGGCTGGTATTTCCTTGCCACAGAAGTGGATGACATGTGCTTCAATTATGCCAAGAAGAATGTGGAACAGAATAACTTGTCTGATCTTATAAAAGGTACAGTGTAATAAGGTATTTAGTAGCATATGAAGGTTGTGGCATATTTTTGCCATGTTCAGTGGCACGTCAGAATGTGTGTTCCTTCCAAATACATGCTCAATTACTTTTACTGGAGCAGAATATTTACTGAAGTCAGCATATGCTTAAGCCAAAAAGCTGCCTTGTCTAGGCTGGGATGTGTGGCTAGAGAAATACTCTTCCTTATGAAAATCTGAAAGTTAAACTTCACCCTGGGGGGCTTTACTCTCTGTATTCCTTGTCTGTTACTGAAGTATTTCTTAGCGTTTGGGCTGTTTCTGCTGGTAGGGGACCTGGAATGCTCCCCTTGGATAATTGCATGACATTGCCTCAGAGGTGTATCTTGTACAGAGAGTTCCTCATCCTCACTTCTTGAATGAAGTCCTGAGACTGCCTGTGATAGCAGAGGCAGTATGCCAGACTTGGTCTGGGAATGAGGTTGGAAAATTTTTGGAAGGAACTCAGTGTAGTAAAAATCAGGTCCATCTATGAGCTCTGAATAAAAACTTTTGGAAGCATCCATTTGAACAACATGTCTTAATCTGTTGTGCATGTCAGTCTTGAAGATCCAGAACTTGATATGGAGAACAAGAGTTTTCTGTCATTACTGCTACTGATTTTTAGTGGTGTGGTGGTGTTTCAATACCCTGGAAAAGCAGCTGGCAAAGGAACAGGCCTCATGTGGAGCTTTAGTGCCTGTAGTTGTAAGGGCTTAAAGCACATTTGTGGCTGTGTTGGAGAACTTGGGATAACTCAGGCAATCCTTGTTGTTTTAAACAGATTCATGTGGTTCTGCTTCTGTGTATAAACATACAGGCTGTTTGTATGCTGATCCTTTACCCGAAGTCTTTATTAGCATGGTGATGCTTGTTACATCTCTTTTGCAGAAAGCATTGGTTAGAAAGTACAGGTTTTATGCAATGTATAATGTATACAATGTGTTAAATAAAATATAAAGCTCCTTACTGACCAAACTCACTTTTTCTAATAGTGGTTAAGGTACCACAGAAGACTCTTCTAATGGATGCACTGAAAGAAGAATCTGAGATTGTTTATGATTTCTGCATGTGCAACCCCCCCTTTTTTGCCAACCAGTTGGAAGCTAAGGTAAGGTAACAAACTGCATGTTGTATGTACTTCAGTAGTCACTGAAAAGGTAGCAGCAGTTTAACCTCCAGTTTGACCTCTTGGCTTGGGCAAGGTTGAGTGGAAAATCCCAAGTCATCAGGAATGGTATTTAAGTTTTCTCCCTCCTCATCACCTAACCCCTAAAGGAGTTCTGAAAACTTAACTGTTATCCCTCCTAAAGTGGAGAATGAGCTGTGACATTCTTTCACAAGTTCTTACCGGCTTAGAAGATGAGTTTGGAAAGTAGACAGCCAGTAAATCTGAAATCGGGTGCCTGCTGCATAACAGGCACCTCTGTAGTACAGAGGTTCCTGGAATTTTGCTTAACTGTATTTTTAATTTCCTTAGGCATGTAGATGGTATCATACAGGTTTTGCAATAACCACTGAATATAGTCAGAAATGAATAATGCAGGACAGTAGAGAAGAAGGTTTAAGATTTAATTAAGCACTACAGATTGTAATTGCGTAGATAGACTTAGCATGTCTTACATGTATTGGGACCACATATTTCGTGTTAGCAGAATCCTGATGTGACAAGTAGCTTACCTAGGTCTGAGATTGTGGGGAATTCACTCAGGGATGTTTATTTTGAATGGGTCTTTGTTATCCTTAGTTCTGATGGTGGGAGGATGAGTAGAGATGGTGGTGTTTGCTGCCCCCTAAAGATTAAGATAGGAAGCGAAGCAGTTTACAAAGCAGCATAACATTTTATTAAATGTTCATGTCTAATGTTTTTGTTTTTTAATCCAGGGAGTTAATTCTCGAAATCCACGGCGTCCTCCTCCCAGCTCTGTAAATACAGGAGGGATCACAGAAATCATGGCTGAGGGAGGAGAACTAGAATTTGTCAAAAGAATTATTCATGATAGTCTCCAACTTAAAAAGAGGTTACGGTAAGTGTTTTGTTCCAGTCAAAAAACCCCAAACTAACATCTTTTATTTTCGTCTTTGGCAGAAGTCATGCAACAATGTTATTTTTAGTACTTAAGGTCCACTGATATATGCTCACTTTGTTTGATGATACTTACACATCCAATTGTTCTTGAGCAGCAATTAGAAGTTATTGCTGGAGGTATTTAAAGGCAGAAGACAAAAAAAGCCAGTACAAGTGACATTGGTAGCTTTCAGCAAAATCAGCACATGTACCTGATAAGAGACAGATCAGGGTTCATTCTTGAGGATTTTTGGGATGGAAGAGGCTTTATGATATTGCTTAGTTATCTGTTGATTACCTAAAAATCTCTATCTTTTCCTGGCTGAATTTTGGTAACTTGCAGCTTTGCCTGCTAAAGGACACTGTTGTACTGAATGCTGTCTTGGGTGAACATAAGCTGCAATAAAAAAAATTGGGAAACCTTCTTTTGACATTATTTTGAAACAGATGGCATGTCTTCAGTTTTCTGACTGTATCATCAGGCTTCCACTCCCCCAGTGTTGGACAAAACTGTCCTTTGATAACTGGGAAATCTTAAGTTTTGTACTTGAATATGTTATATTCATGAATAAGCTTTTTTGGATCCAGTCATCAAAAAATGTGGAAGATGAGGTTGTAAAGCTTGAATAATAATTTAGATGAAGAATAGAGCTTTATCTAAAGTCATATTTGGGAGATTCTGAAGATGCGGAGCTGGGTGGAAGGATAAGCTCCACTAGAAGTGGGAAAATAACTTTTTTCCCCTTTTTTTCCTGATTTTTTCCCTCATTAAATATGGGTTATGTGATGGAAACCTGGATAAGTGAGCACAAGTGATAGTCAGTATGTCTGCTTTTGAGCATGATTACTTGCCAATAGTTGGTTATTCCTTTTTGTTCTGATTCATTCTCCAAAGAAAGTGGAGAAGTTGAAACAAGTTCTTGTAACATCTTCCCCGTAACTGAAGTCACTCTTTGAAACAAGATTCCTCATAGTTCACGTGTTGTTTCTAAAACACTCCTAATGTATTTCTTAAAAGCTCAAAAAGATTTTCCTGTCCAGTCTGTCTTTGGACCTTCTGTTCTGAATTTTGTTGTCCTATGTCCTGGTCACTCTGTTTAAGTGTGATTTTTTTGTTGTTGTTGTTTTGGTTTTTAATCTCATAATGTGTGCTTTGCAGATGGTACAGTTGCATGTTGGGGAAGAAATGCAGTTTAGCACCACTGAAAGAAGAACTTCGAATCCAGGGGGTGAGCATGCATAGAGTCCCTATATATCCTGCCTGTGTTCTATACAGAATGTGGTATGCTTCAATGTATGTGGGTAATTATTAAATTATTTCAGGGAGTTTTTATTACAAAAAGTAACCACAGTTCCTTGTTAGGGAAGCAACTGGGGTTTAACTATTGCAGATTCAAAACTGACAGATAAGTAGCAAATATTATCTCCAAACTTTTGTCTTTAGCACGTGTTGGAGCATGTCTTCATTCTAGAAGATTCAAAGTTTCTACTTTAAAATAAATAGCTTTAACAAGGCTGTAGTAAAAAAAAACCAAAAAACAAACACCAAAAAATATCTAGCTTTCTTTCCTCTTAGCTAACATGAAATCTAGCAATTTGGTTGATAAAAGAAATAGTAATATGATTTAAGTGGCAGCATTGTTTTGTTTGTATTCAAGTAAAATGGAACCTTGTGCTACTATTCTTATTAAAGAGGGCTGTGCAAACGACTTTTGGATGGCTTTTTGGATGAAGCATACTCTTCACTAATTCCCGTACAAAGAAAGTAATAGTGAGATCTGTCCTTGTATACAGTGGAAGGAAAGAGAATGTATGGTAAAATAAATTCCCAGGAAGATTAATTACCAAAAGCATATGCTGAGCTAAAAACAAAATATCTGATTTTCCTTCTCTATCCTTGAACTGCTGCCCCTCAGTCTTAGTAAAGGGAGAGAAATTAGAGAGGGCCCTGACACCTCTGAGCCACATCAGAAATAATCTTCATTTGTATAATGAGAAAATATGCTTTGTTTGGAAATGTGTGCAGTAAAACAGTGTTGATTATTAATCTGAAATAATGTATTGCTTCTTTGCATAGGTCCCTAAAGTCACTCACACTGAATTCTGCCAGGGACGCACCATGAGATGGGCACTGGCCTGGAGTTTCTATGATGATGTGCAAGTACCTGTAAGTAGCTTAATTCTGGTTTGCTTGTGATTCTCAGTGCCTCTTACATGAGGAGGGGGCTAATGACCTATAACTACTGTGATACAAACTGTTCTTCTTCAGACTGGAATATTGGATGTGCTGGGCTGTATGGACAGTGGAATTTCTTAGATGGCTGCCAGTCTGTTAGCAGTTGTGACATGTGATTCATGAATGACCCTTGTTGAGGGTGGAAAAAGGAAGCTGTTGTAGGAACTTCCTGTGGGTTTCAGTGAAAATAAGGATCATTTGTAACATACCTCAAATAGCAGTTCAGTAGTAATAAAAATATGCTAAGTTTGGGGCTGGATTTGAATTTAAACTTCCTTCTGAGAACTCAGTTTTAATTTAACATGTGGATTCTGTTACCAAATAGGTATGACCACGTCTAACTCAGACTTGCCTACATGAATGTAAGTGGAGCTTGTACACCTTAAATGTGAGCCAGTTGCTTTTTTGGATCTGGATGTTTGTATATTTGAATACAGGAATAGACAATAACCAATCTTAAGGAAGATGCAAGTAAACCTTCAGTGCAGTTGGATCAAAACGTGGATATTGGCAATTGGCCTCTATTCCCAAGAGCAGCCACACTTTCTCACCTCATGGAGAGCTCATAGTTTAAAGGAACCAATGAAGCTTTTTGCCTAATACCTGAAGATAAACTCCCTCTGTCCATCAGGCTAGCATAAAGTGCATGATCCTGTTAGCTGGTTTGAGCCTGAAACTCCTGGGGGTGAAGTGGAGCACGGGCCATATGAATGACTGCTCAGTGCCTTATGTTACACTCTTAATCCTCGTGTCTTAAGGAATCACAGTCTTCTGAGTGCAAAAGTCACCCCACTAATACTGCATAGCCTTGTAATTATTTTCTTTCTTTCTTCTTCTAGTCACCTCCCTCTAAAAGAAGAAAGTTAGAAAAACCACGAAAACCAATTACATTCATGGTCTTGGCTTCTACAGTCAAAGAGTTATCTGTCAAAGCTGCAGCCATGGGCTGGGATGCTGTAGAAGCTATTGCTGTGGTTAGAGCCTGGGTAGAGAAGATTCTCACTGATCTGAAGGTACAGTATGAAGTATTAGATGTTAAAACAACATCCTAATTGAAAGCATAACTGTGAGAAGATCGTATGAAATTCTCTTTTCTGCAATAGGTTCAGCATAAACGTGTTCCATGTGGAAAAGATGAAATTAGCCTCTTTGTGACTGCCATTGAAAACTCCTGGATTCATTTGAGGAGAAAGAAACGAGAGAGAGTAAGGCAATTACGAGAACTTCCTCGAGCTTCTGAAGATATTCTGCAAGCAATGGAGGAGGAAAAGAACAGCCAGAAGAGCGTGAGCAACAACTCAGACTGTGAAAACCCCAAGGCTGAAGATTCTGAAATGGGCTTTATGGCACCTGATGAGGATGTCCAGGTGACAGCAGGTGATGAGCAAGCAGAGGAACCTGCTGCCAAAGAAGAACACGGTGATCCTGTGAAGGAGGAGGAGATGGAAGCCAAGCAGGGAGAAACATCACTTGGGAAAGGTTCTGGTGATGTGAAGGAGGAACCTCTCCCTTCAGAGGAAGCTAGCAATCTGACAGTGGAAAAAGAGCCAGGCCCTAAAGAAACTAGTGGGGGTTTTCTCTTCAAGTGTTTAATGAACGTGAAGAAAGAAGGAAATGATGTAGTAGTAGAAATGCACTGGGTTGAGGGACAGAACAGAGACTTGATGAACCAGCTGTGCACATACTTACGGAACCAAATTCTTCGACTGGTTGCTAGTTAGCTCTTTTTCCTACTTTGGTAAAGTAGGTCTGCCCTCAAATTTTGTAAACTATTTTTAATGAATTAAAAATTTCAGATAGAAAAACCTGTCTTTTCCCCCTTAAAAAAAAAAAAAAAAAAAGAAGAGTAGAATGAAGATAGATGTCTCCTTTAATATTTTAAATAGCTTTTTCAAAAATGTAAGGAGGACATGAAGTCATGAGGAAGTAATAGATTTCATACTGCAGTTGTAAAACTATATGTGGAAGTGAAACATGTTTATGCTGTGAACATTTAAAATATCAGCAGTGCTTATTCTGGTCTTTTTCTGGCACAATAGAAATATGTATTGTTACTAAGTAGAAATCTTTACTGAATTATTTTCTTCAGTATTTTTTCAGTACTAATACAGAAGCGGTTAGTCTGCAGTGGGAATTGTTTCCTGCAGTGAGAGCCTTTAGCAGAAGATTTCTGTATGCCTCTCCTCCCTTTAATGTATCTAACTTTTGGTCAACAGAGTAGCAGCATAGATACATTCTCCTAGTGGCAATTCATTAAACTAATTGCTTTAGGGAGAAAATGTGTGTTGTATTTATCAGGTGCTTGGGCTTTGAAACACAGAAGAGCCTATTGTTAGCATCTGGTTTTGTAAACTTGAACAACGAAAGAAGCTTTTTGAGCTGCTTGATTTAAAGACGATTAAAATACATTGATTCTTCCATTAGATCGTCCTTTACACTTAGTCAGATATAATTGTCTGAAATGACAGCAGTATTCTTAAAGAATTTTGCTTCCATTTAATTTTAAGATTTAATGACAGGAATGAGATGCTCTTCTTCAAGGGCTGGAAATTTCTGCGTGTATGTGTTTGAGATGATGACCACCAGTTCTGCTTCATGTGAAGTCAGCCTTCTAAGCTGTTATCCATTTCTCTGAAGATACAGAACCTGAAGAGCTTTTCTGAGTGGGATGTGGGTGTGTGTGTGCGTTACCCAAAATAAAGCAATGGTGTCCAGAAGGAAATTACTGTGTGTGTTCATACTCCTGCTTTCAATGTTTACCCTTTGCTGTCTTTATTTTTGGAAAGATCAGTATGCTTTCTTCAGTTGAAATGAAAAGCAACTTAGAAAAACCTTATTTTTTGATATAATGCTTCTTAATACTTTCTGTGAAAAACGCCAATCACTTTTTTTTTTTAATTTTAAAAGTTTAATAGTAAGAAAATGGTTATAAAAATAGTAATATAATTAAAATAATAAAATGTGAACCTTTGAGGTTAGGACAATATGAGACAATAAAAACAAAGAGATACGAACGTCTGGGTACCTTTTTCAGGGCAACACAAGCCCGTTAACAGAGGATTAACCCTTAAAACAGTCGCCTGTTGCATATTCATGTATCTCATACATGATGCATAAATTCCATTCAAACCCAGGATTCTGTCACTGTCAACTTCTTCCTCTTAATCCTCATGCCGTCTTCCTGTCTGAGCGAGGTGGGAAGAAGTTAGTTTTCTGCTGATAAGGGAGCAATAAATTCCCTTTTTCTGAAAGATTTAGGTGTCCTGAGCCGCCATCCGGTGAGGGCCCCTCATTCCTTTCTAAAAGAAAACATTCCACAAACATAATTCCTATCTTAACTACAAAAGCTACCTTTTTGCTATGAAACTACATTTACCATAGTATTAAAATGTTAATACAGCACTACTCAATTCAACTTAATGTGTATAGTAAATATCTGCGTAGAGCCATATAATATGCACTTTTCACACTTTCTGTGGCTGATGGACAAAGACATGCATTCTTTGGGTACTGCAGAATTTTCGAAGAACTGCTTCTCATGTCCAAGTTGCCGACGAGAGGTAAAACCAGTCCTAGTCTTTTAGAATCTGAAAAGCTATTTTGGTGTCAGAGACATGAGAACCAGCAAACGAGGCTGTTTGTCCTTTGGGCCCTCTCCCGCAAGCTAAGCATTGTTGTCTTGAAGCAGACCCTTCGTTGAATTGTCTGAGCCTTTCACCGCTACGGCGCGCGTACCGCACGCTCGGAGCGCTGCCTCAGCAAAGCCCGCTGTTTTCACACAGACAGCCCCTGCTCTGCGGCGGCCGCGTGCCTCGGGCGTGCCGGGCTGCCCGGTTCCCGGCTCCCGCCCGGTTCCCGGCTCCCGCCGGGGCCGCGGCCCGAGCCGCCCTCCCGCCGGCCGGGGCGGGGCCGCCTTTGAATGGCGCGGCGGGAAGATGGCGGCGGCACCGTTATCGGCCCGAGCGGTGCCGCCGCAGCCTCGGCCGCGGGGCTCGGCGGCGGCGGCAGCTCCCTCACGCCGGCGCGGGCCGTGCCGCCCGGCCCCGCCGCTCCCCGCCGCGCTGTGCTGAGCCCCCCGCCCGGCCTCGACCTCGACCTCTCCCTGCGCCGCAGCGGCTCGGCAGGTACCGGCGTGGAGAGCGCAGCCCTTCCCTCCCGTTCCCCTTCTTTCCCCTGCCGCCTCCCCTCGGTCGTGCGGCGCGGCGGGCCGGGACGCGCTGGGCCGGGGACAGCGGGGCGCTGCTGGACGGGGCCGGGGACCCTCCGCGGGGCCCTGGCGCTGCTCGGGCCGCGCTTCGCCCCTTGCTTTCCCCCTGGAGGGCAGCGGCTGCAGCCGAGGGACGTGCTCGTGTTAGCAGGGTGGTGATCGAGGGATTTCCTGCACCCGTCGCTGTGTAGTCGAGGAAGGAAATAAGGAAATGTGTATTCTGTGCATGGAGGCGGTCTGTGTGTCGTGTAACGCTGGGCCTCATTCTTGGCTTGGCCTCTAGGTGCTGCCATAATACAACGATCGGTATCGTCCGTCCTCCTTGGTATACCAGCCAAGGTTTGTTTACCTACGTTGAGAAATTGATCAAAGAATACATACACAATACAGAAGTATACACAGTATATTTCTGTGTGCAATATACAAGATTTTGTATAAACATCTTGTGGCAAGGTGTCATATCAAGAGCTCCTGCTGCCAGACAGCCACTTAAAGTGATGCTTCTAGATGCCATACACAGATTTTACCAGCTTATTGTGCCCTTGAATCAAGAGAGAAATCAAGACATATACAGGATTGAGATTGTATACAACATCTTAAATCAAGATATTTACAAAGCATCTTGCAGTTTCATCTCTTTTGTGATTTTTCTGTAGCTTTTTAAAGCATTTACATCTCTTGATCTCTTCTCCAGTCATGTCACATCTTCTCTGATGTGATTCTGTCACATCTTATCTGATGTGATTACGCTCTGCAAGATACAATTTTGTCAATTTCTGCAAATGGAATGGAGCAGGGAAATGTACACATTTCCACAGTCAGCTCCCCAAAGACAATTCAGTAAGCAGCACTCCTGTGTTTAACTGGTCCCACCCTCTGGAATGGTTTTCCTTCTGAGAAATCTAATACCTAATGCTTTTAGCCAACAATTTGTATCTTCCTAATTTTGACTGTTTCATAGCATTGTTTTAGTGAATAAAAAAAAAAAAAGTTAGTTTTACAGGATTACTTCTGTATATAGATCTCTAAGCCACAAGTTTCCAAACGCATCTTCAGTTCTAAAGATATTCTTCAAACAGCTGAATCACTTGATCCTTTAGTCATTCCATCTTTTACATAAAATTGTTGGTTTGAACACTAGTGAAAAAGCTTGAGGTCCCATCACATAGGGGTTTTTATGTTTCTGAATCTTAATTCTTGCCATATTAGTCACTGTAGTTGATTTGCATGGCAACAGGGGGGCTATAAGCTTCTGGTGGCTTCTGTGAGAAGCCACCAGAAGTTTCCACTATGTTGGACAGAGCCAGTGCAGCCAGATGCAGGAGGGACCTGCCACTGGCCAAGGCCACCAGCAATGGCAGTAGCTCCTCTGGGACAATGTATTTAAGAAGGGAGGAAAAAGCCTGTGCAGTGGCACCTGCAGCTGGAGGAGTGAGAATATGTGGTGGAAGCAGCCTGCAGACACCAAGAAGTGGGAGGAGGAGTGGGAGGAGGTCCTTCAGGTGCTGGAGCAGATTTGCCTGCAGCCTGTGGTGAAGACCATGGTGAGGCATGCTGTCATCCAGCTGTAGCCCATGGAGGCCCATGGTGGAGCAGAGATCCACCTGCAGCTCCTGGAGAACGCCATGCTGGAGTGAGTGGTTGCCTGAAGGAGGCTGTGGCCCTGTGGGAAGCCCGCATTGGAGCAGACTCCTGGCAGGACCTGTGGAGAGAGGAGCCCATGCTGGAGCAGGTTTGCTGGCAGGACTTGTGACCCCATGGGGGACATGAACTGGAGAAGTTCATGGAGACTGTCTCCTGTAAGAAGGACCCCACACTGGAGCAGGGGAGGAGTGTGAGGAGCTCCTCTTTGAGGAGGAAGAATCGGCAGAGACAATGTGTTGATGAACTTCCAGTCCCTCTCCCCTTGTGCTGTTGGGGAGAAGGAAGTAGAGAAAATTGGGAGTACAGTTGAGCCTGAAAAGAAGGGAGGAGTAGGGGGTAAGGTGTTTTTAAGATTTTGCTTTATTTCTCATTATCCTACTCTGATTTGATTAGTAATAAATTAATTCTCCCCAAGTCAAGTGTTTTGCCTGTGATGGTAATTGGTGGGTGGTCTTTTCCTGTCCTTTTCTACACTCATGAACCTTTCACGGTATTTTGTCTCTCCTGTTCTGTTGAGGAGAGGAATGACTTTGGGTAGCACCTGGTGTCCAGCCAGGGTTAATTCACCACAGTCACAGTTTAGGATAGACAATTCTGGTCTTTTCTGAATTCCCCTTGGGAAGTCTGCCCTGTTTTGTAGCATATTTCTGTTTATGCACCCAATGGTGCATAAATTTTTGTTTAGTATTTTATGGTACTTTGATTACACAAAGTGAAGCAAAACTGTGTAGAAACTGATCATGCAGCAGTGACAGCCTAGATTGGGGTTAACCTCAGGGCAGCAGTTGAAATTTTTAGTGTGATGAGAGAAGAAATGCTGGCTGCTTATGCAGGCTGGTATTATTCATCTAGCCTGCCCTTGTGCTGTCAACAATGGGGGAAATTTCTTTTAGAATTTTTTGAATGCACCAGTAGAAGAACGGGTGCAGTAGAGGCAGTACACACAATTACTTAGTTTTCATCTCAATTTGTCAAGGTCTTTGACAAAATGCTTTTACAGGAACTATATATTTATGGGTGATTGGGAAGGCATTCCTGTGGATCAGAAACCTGAATGGGACAAAAAGCTTGATTTTTCTTAACCACTTGGAAAAACAGAGGAGAAGGAGAGGGAGGAGGCAGTGCCTGTAGTCAGCACAAAGTTGTTTAGGGTTACTAAGACAAGAAATAATCAGCAAGGAACTTAATTAAGCTAGAGGAACTGGCAGTGTTATGAAGATACTATCAGTGTTAATAAACTGAAATATGACACACTGTACAGAGTACAAGCTTGAGCTGCTTGTTTGCTTTAGCTTGTGGTTTTCATTCATCTGTAAAACAAAAAACACTGGGCAATTCTGTAATCAGTGAGAATTAATGAAATTTCAGTAGCAGTAACTTCTTAAAAGGGAAATGGTGTGGGTGAGGACAAGATGGCAAATACATTGCAATGCTGTTACATTAATCAGTGCTGAAGCTCTCTTTGACTATGTATTTGGTAATAATGTCTGCTCTGTCTCAAAAGCAAATACCAGGGCAAGAGTTTGGTGAAGGAATTCATTGAATGTGGAAAATCTTACAGGAGAAAAAATTGAAAAAAAGATGTCAGAAGATAAGAAAAATGGTGAACCATCCACACAAAATATTGAAAACTATAGGGCAGATAATTAATTGCCTGTTCTTGTAATACAGGAGTTTGTAGAGAAGTTTGATATTTGGGTGTATAACCTAAGTGACCTCAGATACAAAGACGATACTTGACTTTTTAAATTTTATTTTTATTTTCTCTTTTCAAAGGGCAATATCAGCAGCTAAATGTTCCTGAAGACCAAGCAAACAAGTTGCTCCTTGCAAGCTGGGGTCTTCCCAAAGCAGTTCTGGAGAAATACCACAGTCTGGGAGTAGTGCAGATGTTTGAATGGCAAGCAGAATGCCTGATGCTTGGACAAGTTCTGGAAGGGAAGAACCTCGTTTACTCAGGTGTGCAAACGTCTGACAAAACCAGTCCCCCCTAACTTTTCCACTGCCATTTACCAGGACTTACTGGTGCTGAGACATTTGGATCTGATGGTAGAAAGGTCAAGACCTTCTTCTGGAGACATCTTAAGATCTGTCCCATTTCTGTACCTCAAACTTGACTTGATGATCTCCTTTCCAGATGTGAAGAGAGACTTTTTGCCCCATTTTCTCTGTTGAAGTTCCTTTAGAAGTTGATAATTAGGAGTCAGATGATGGTGACTCTTTTTTATTACAGACTGTCAACTAGGAGCTGAATGATAACAACAATTGAAGATATACATACTTCTGAGAATGTTATTTGCTATTAGTTTTTCTCAGTCCATTTATTGTTTTTCATCACATATTGTGTGTGGGGTGTGTGTGCAGAAGGGGAACTAACGCAAAAGGAGAAGGAGGACTGGTGGACTAGAAATCTGTAGGAAATGACAGTTGGTTGTCTACCCTTCGTGGGAAAAAGGTTCTAGAGCAGCGCTGAGAGGATGAAGAACTTGGAAGAGAGGCATCTGATTTTAGTCTTCTTGACTCTTTATAGGGGTGACTGC
Source organism: Passer domesticus (assembly GCF_036417665.1). Classification (NCBI taxonomy): domain Eukaryota; kingdom Metazoa; phylum Chordata; class Aves; order Passeriformes; family Passeridae; genus Passer; species Passer domesticus. Next base: position 105,948,201 of record NC_087475.1, on the reverse strand, counting down.
AAATGTCGTTGTGGGTGAGAGACATCAACTGAAGGGTCCCACCCCAAGTTCTCCAGTAACTGCTTTCTATGCTGGATTTGTAATGCTTGTTCTTTGAATTTATTTTTTAAACTTTAAAAATTAGTTAACCTGCCCCCCTTTTTATTTTTCAAGCTCCCACCAGTGCTGGAAAGACTCTGGTTGCAGAGTTGCTTATTTTGAAGCGGGTCCTGGAGACTCGTAAGAAAGCTCTTCTCATCCTTCCCTTTGTCTCTGTGGCCAAGGAGAAGAAATGTTACCTGCAGGTAAGTAGCATTCAAGGAGGGTGAATTTATGGGTAAATTGGGTCATATTTTTTAAAGAGAAATGCAAAAGCATGGATTTTGGGGAAAAAAAATGCTGAGTTTTTTCAAAAAGAAGTTGTAGATAATTTAAAATTTGCTCTAAGGTGGAGATAAAAAAAAATGAAACTTTTAGCCAAAAAGGTAAACTTAGAAAAAATTTACGGGCTCAATTGAAACATTTTATTTCAGCTTTGACTTTTAAAACATAGTTACTTGCATTTATTCACTGAGTTGATAATATATACAATTTAAATGAAATTTCTAATGAAAGATCATGTTAGGAAAAGTACAAAGGGAAGGTGTAAATGCTGTCCTAAGGGTAAAAGTATATTTTAACTTTCCTTGGTGCATTCCACCACAATTTTGTGCATTTGAATTTGCTATTTTTTTTTTTTCTGCCAGAATATGGTTTTGTTGCCCCAGCTATTTAAAAAAAATGACAGTGGGAACACTCTTCAAGACATAAATATGTTTTATTGAAAGACTTCAATATCAAACATTGTTGCTATTAGGTAGTGACAATGACTAAAACCAAATCCAAACCCAGCAGGCATTTTTGTTATAGTTTCTAGCAGTTAAGACAGTTTGCTTGTTCATTAACTGAGATGGTATCTTAACTTTACAAATTGCTAGGAAATCCTACAAACTAAGTGCAAAAGCTTTGAAGTGCTTGATAATGGAGACACGTTTTTGCTTTAATCTTGTAAAACTGGAGGACTATCAGTGCTCTGCTCTGCTACTCCTGGCAACAGGTTTGGCCATAGCTGCTCATACTTGAAATCAAAGGGTGACCTACCTGTGAGGTGCAAATATTTTTATCATTTGTTAATGCTATGTGGGATATGTCAAAGAGAAGAAGTTACTGTTTCTTGGCTTTCAGTGTGAGATGTGTCATCACTGTGTCTGGAGTTCCATTTTGGCTTTTGCCCAGGATTTCTCAAGAGGAAGGTGTCTTTTTACATAAGCCTTTTTTACTGATATTATAAACTGTTGCACTGTGTGTTCCCTAACATTTTTGATATTAGATCTTCTTATACATAGCAGGGTTCCTCATCTTTTACTCAGTTATGTACACTGTCTTGCAATGTGTACTCTGTGGCTTCTGCTTTGGAAATAAAAAATGACAGTGGGGAAAAGAAGTGTCACTAACTGGCTGATATATGGCTTTAATCTGATTAGTTAGCATTAAAAGTACTAGAAATTGTAGATTTCTAGTAGAAATCTACATCTGTAGAGTGCAGGCTTTTATGTGATTCCAGCAGGCATTGGCCAGAAGTTCAGAGTTGTAACCTTGGCATGATGTTCTTTATCCTTGGAAAACAGGCCCTGTTCCAGGAGGTGGATGTGAGAGTTGAAGGCTACATGGGAAGCATGGCTCCTGCTGGACGTTTCTCTGCTCTGGATGTTGCTGTCTGCACTATTGAGAAAGCCAATGGACTAATCAATAGGCTCATAGAAGAAAACAAAATGGATTCATTGGGTAAAATGCTACAGCTTAACCATTGTGGGGTTTGCATATTCTGAGTACATGTGAAATCATGGGACACTTCAAATTTTCTGAGTTCTGTATGTGACACACATACCATATAGGAACATACAGCAATTTTCTTCTTCCAGAGAACCTCTTATTTGGATTTAGGAGGACAGGCAGCACTGTTCCATGTAGCTCAGCAGCTGGGATGAGTAGGTACAAGCTGAAGGCTTTAGTTTGTCTCAAATGGATGACAAGCTGCATCTAACAAAAATTCCCATTGCTGGGAACTGTTCTCTAATTAATAAAACTGAATTAAAGTTCTGAGATATGTTTGAGCTCAGGAATGTGTTATATTTGTTTGTTTTAGACAGAGATTGTAGAATCTAAGATCTATCTTTGTTTAGCTTGAGGAAGGGAAGGAATTGCATTCTGTGCTCATCTGGATCCAGATAAGCAGAATGAATACATAGTGCTCCTCTGGGTAGGCATTTTGACTGGGAGGGCTGTGCCATTCATTTCTGTCTTGTTTGCTCAAAAACCCTCTGTCCTTGTAACATTGGCTTCTGGGTCACTGTGGCCCTGATGGCCACTAGATAATGAAAGTATTCATTAAATACTGGGAATAAGATAAAAGCTGAAGGAGCCCAATGTTTCCAAGTACACTTGAGAGAGATGTGCTTTCCTAATCCAATCAAAAGTTTGTTATTCTCTCTTTTTCTCTGCTCCAGAAAGCTATACCCAGTTATGTTTTATACAGTAATCCTTCCCATCTTCACTCTGTCCTGTAACATAGCTGGGTGCTATTTTAAGAATATAAAAATAGATGAGAGTCGAACTGCTCTGAGACCTCCACCTTTGAAACTGCTGTTCTGTGTGCAGCTGGTATCATAATATTCTGCTGCATTGTGTACCAGAAGAGCTTTTTAGAGAGAAAATGGGAAATAAATCCTTGTAGTTTTTTTCCAGAGCTTGAGATCATGGGATAACACATTCACACCTGGATCTATAGGGGCTGAATCACCATGAATGCTTTAGAGACTGCCAGTGGGCTGGAAGATGAGTGGGTGACTGTTGTGCAGCATTTTAAACTCATTCAAATGAAGGCTCCTGCAGTCCAGCTGGATTCTTGAATGTATATCTTCATCCCTTCACTTGGAAGAAAACCTGTTGTTTATTTCAATATATGGCTACTTTGTTTAAGGTTTTTTTGCTTGTTTAAACTAGGGTTAGTGTGATCCTATGTCACCACACTGTACAAGTTGTACTGTCACCACAAGGCAGACAGTGGGGTCGGGATAAGCAACTTTTTCTTGGCTTGTGTGCCTTGGAAGCATACTCAGAATATAAAAATGTATTGTTTAATTATATCATCTTTCAGAATATAGAGATACACCAAATTCCTCTGGTTGGAACCTCCATTTCATCCCTACATGTTGTTGCACTTTCAAAGATTAATGTACTTGAGAAGAGTCATTTAAATATAAGCAGCCAAGTGACTACAAGATTTTAGTTTGAAGATGTGTTCTCAATACTAATTCTTCCTTAAAGCACCATGTTTTTCTTTCACCATTTGAAAATACCTCTGCTGCAAACCTCCATTTCCCTTATGCCCCAATATGACCATGTAACAGAAATAAGGACAAAATGCTTATTTTTTTCTTTATATGCTTCTCTGTCATTAATCTTAAAATGAAATTTGATTTTAAAAAGTCATTGTTATATAGGAAATGGACAAGTTTTCTGTTTGGAGGTAAATTTTCATAAAAGCTGTAAAATATGGGTATGAACTGAAAATGCCAGTTTAGCTGTCCCCCAAAGGAAGCTTGTCTGAAACTGCAAGATTGTACCTTGTCTTCTAATTAATTCTAAATTTAGACCAGTTTGTAACAAGGGTGTTTTATCTTTTGAGATGAGTTATTGGGAGATGACTGCAATCCTGGCTGGATTCCATCTCAAGTTTGAGCTGTTCCTTTCGTTGATGTCAACCCCATGCTGATAGCTCACGTTGCCTTTGGAAATCGTTGAGAGAAGCTCAAATCCTCTGCCTGCCAGAGCTCTCTTTGCTGTATGAAGCAGTTAAAAGCAATGTTGTGTTACTTATTATTATATAACATGTCAGTTTAGAACATCCAGGTACACAGGAGATGGTATTCCTCTTGTTCAGCCTCTTGATACTGATGCTAAAGAAATTTTTAGGAAAATGATTGGAGAAGAATCTGCTGTTCTCAGTGTGTCAGCTGGGGATGGATTAGTAATGTGCTGTTGTGATATTTGTTTCTTAATTTAAACTTGAAATTAAAATGTTACTAGTTGAATTATATTTAAAAATCAAGTCCTTCCTGCTTTTCATTCAGAAGTTTTTAGTTTTAAACAGGATGGGGAATTAAAACAACCTAGATATTCTACAGTAAACATGTCTGGTAGCTTTCAGGTAGTTTTTAATAGGTTTTTTTCAGCTGTCTTCTAGGGATACACCTAATTTGCAGACAGAAATAGCAGACTGAGTCTAGCCTAATTTTCAATACTTATGTGGTATGATGAAGGTTTGAAGTGACTTGCATGGATTTTATTTTGGTAGGTATCTGATTAAACTGTCCTGTTTGATCTCTGGAAGAATTCAGGCAGATTGTTGCATGGGGAAGCAGGAAGAAGCTTTTTCTGGTAGCTGAACAAATATGTATTTGGTGACCAATGAATTGCCATTATTTACAAGCAAACACAGAATAGAGGAAGTACAGGAAGATAGAGGAGCTGGATGGGTGGGAGTTTGTAAAAGAGGCTGATGAAGCAGTGCAGCACTCTTTTCTAACTTAAGTGGCTTGAAAGAGAGGAGGGAGAAAACAGACGGAGAGAGAAGGAACATATGTAGGAAGGAGAGAAAAAAAAAGAAGGAAAAATAGCATTGAGACAGATAATGTAAGGTCACATTTGCCCTTAAGCTCCTGCTATTTTAGCTGTACCAGAAAGATATTACATAGCTGCACCAGGGAGGAAAAAAAATTCCACAGCAGCAGAGCTAATGAAGTGTGGTGCCCTCTGTGCCCTGCTTTTTTTGTTTAACCTTCCTTTATCCTACTCCATATCCCTGGGACCCTGTTAGCTGGCCAGAAAGGGTACATACTGCTGCTGGGATGTGTGCAGGAGGTGCTCTGGGTGCCTGAGCAGTACTGGCTCTGTGTTTTCTCCTCAGGGAACACTCTAGTCTGGTCTGTTGTCTCCAGCTGCTGATATTCAGAAGGCTTTTTAGTCTTTTAGATATTTCTACACACCTTAAAAATTTGATGGAGGTGGTTAATAGATTAAAATGTCGTTTGCAGGAGGTAGGAGGGCAACAAAGTTGTCACATAAGGATTCTTTTTCATTAGAAAGCCAAAGTTAAATACTAGAGCTCGTTCAGGTTTGGATAACGAAGAGCAATTTAATAGGGAGCAGACTCTGCCAGTGTAATTACATCTGCTCTTGGATTTTTTCTGACACAACTGCATTAGTAAAAAATGATGTTTTTAACTAAGACAGTGATGTCAACAAAAATTTTTACTAGCTCATTTGGATGCTGGAATTTTCCTTTCCAGATACTCTGAAGCCTGAGGGTTTTTATTTGAAAGGAGGTTACAGTATAGATGCTGCAATACTGTTTTATGTGGTATCTAGACTAACAACTCGACCTATTTATTTTTATTTTTTAAAAGTTGATTGTGTGTGTGTATGTGTGGTTGTGGTAGGTATGAAATGTCATGACATCTGTCATGATTTGTCTCTCAGTGGCAGAAGGAAGCTATTGTGGTGTTGGTAAGCATAGATGGATTTGTGAGTTTAAATTTCAGTTCATGTGGAATGGGAAAAGATTGAGGCTATTTGCTCTTAGTTTGGAGGTTCGTCAGGTATGACCTGAGTGCTTTTCTTTATTAGGAGTGGTGGTTGTGGATGAGTTGCACATGCTGGGAGACTCTCATCGAGGATATCTGCTGGAACTCCTCCTGACCAAAGTGAGATATGTTACAGAGAAGGTAGCAAAAAGGTGAGTAGACTGAGATGTTTGTCTTTTAATGCTAAATAATTGATGACTCCAAATATTTGTTCTCTGTGTGAATGGAAACTTGGGTTAGCTCCAAGGTTTTTATGAGAGCGATGACCTAGACTATTTTGTTTATTAAGATCTCATCATAGCACTTTTCAGGAGCCTGCCATTGTAGTTAAACCCTCTTTTCCACATGGTTGTCAATTTGTGTGCTACCATGGGATTTATCCTCTCAGGAAAAGAAGTAAGGCTGAAGCTTTAATTTACTTCTTTAGCCTATTCTTTTTTTATAACTTTGGATTTTTTAAAAACAGTTTTGCTAGCAGATTTGCCCTGCCTAATTTTTCAGTGCTTCATGGAGTGGTGTAATTATCCTGCTGGAATGCTCTGGTGTGATGGAAGAGTGGGCAGGCTGTTAGCTTGTGCATGGTGAATTGATCAGAAGGCTTAGAGGATATGTCAGCAGTCTGCTTAGTTAGCACTGCTCAGGGTGAGCTCTGCTTTTGCTTATAGCATGTGATAGCCTAGTGGTTGCATGCTTTCTTGCCTTTAGCAGAATTGATTTGACTCTGGGGGATAGATAAGATGTTTGAGAAGACCTCTAGAAGCTTTTAAGAATTCAGTATCTAGATCCTCAGCACCAAAGTGTCCAGCTGCTCCATAGTGCCCAAACACAGAAAAAAGGAAATGGAGGAGGTGGTATAACCTTCTTAATCTTTATTGGTGGTGCTGAGAGAAGAGTCAAAGTCGACTATTTCTTTAGCACAGAAAGTCAGATTTTGTCAGTTTTCTCTGCTGCTTCTTGTCTTGTGAGTTGTACCAGTGCTGGGCTAAGCACAAAGCATCTGTTTAGTTCTGGGGGAGCTGCCATTTCTGCACTGTCTCTCCACTGGACATTTCACCCAGTATTGCCCATCGTGATTTTGAGGAGCCAGCAGTGTTCTTGGTCTAATCACATCTGACTTCTCATATTCTCCATAGAAATCCTGGAAGCCAGTACACTTTGGAGCAGTGTGAGTGACTTTGCCACTCCTTTTCCCTTGGTTGATCAGGTAGCTGCAGCCCAGGTGCAGGCTCACCCTCTGCTCTACTCCCTTGCATTGAGGAAGCAGGAAGGAGAAAATTTGCCAGAGAGAAAAAGTACAGGTGCATCAAGGAATGTTCCTGGGAAGACACAGTGTTTCAGCCTTCACCATGCAGCATGCTAAGGCCCAGATTCTCTATCTCTCTGTCAGGATCAAGGTGACAGGGGTACTCTGTACCACTTCCTGATGTGAAGGAAGTGGCTGCTAATTTTATTTTGGAATCCACTGGATTCCTGGAGCTGAAGACCACATTTTCTCTCAAATGTCCTTCTAAGTCTGTGTTTTGTTTTTTTTTCTCTCTGTTATTTAATGAGCTTATACAAAGTCTTTAAACACTGTCCAGTCAGGCCAGTTATCAGAATGATCAGTGCCTGTCCCACTGAAGTGCAAGCTGTGTCTTCACAGCAGGAAAATGTTCTCAGATGGCCATTGCCTGTGTGGGCGTCCATGCTTCTCCACGAGGCTTTTCCAGACTCAGGCAAAATTCTGCAGCAGATTTTTTTCCTCCTTAGTCACATAATGTGCTGTAGAGCTAGAACTTTTTTAATCCTTGGAGGTCAATAGTTGCCTTAGGGAGAAAAAGGTCTAAAGTTCCTGTAGGGACAAAAATCTGTAACCTTGATGGTGAAGCTGTACCAGCAAATGATTAAAGAGCTTGGATAACAGAGAGTCTGCCTCTCCTCAACGTCCTTATTTCTGTCTCATCAGTGACTGGCCTTTTAATACTACAGCTTCTGGGTAATCTTGTTTTCTCTGTCTTGCCTTTACCAGGATTACCAGGGTCTTCTGAGAAGATTCAGGTTATTTCTGAGCTCACAGTGATTTGTCAGACCTTTTTATTTTTTAGAGTCTTGATTTGTGGCTCAGTGCAATGCAAATGAGTACTTTTCAAACACAAGCTTAGAAGCATAAAAAACCTATTGTGTGGATGTAAAAGCCTGAATTAGAATCTAAATTTGGGTATCTAAAATAACAGTTTGTATTGTCAGGTTTGTTAGGAGTCCATTACTTCTCACTGTCTTTATTGAAAGCTGCTGTTCAGCATTTTAGGAACAGAAGCTACTTGCTTCTTTGCTGTTCTTAGGGCTTTGGTTCCCAGATCTAGGAAGATATTGGTCTAATATTATTTGTCCTGAAATGGAAAGAAATAGAAGTGTTTTAATTAAGGTATTTAAGCTTAGAAAAATTGCAGTGGAGATTGAGCCATTCCTTTATTTCCATGTTTTTGTTAGTGGCAAGGAAGTAGTTGATCTTTGTTTTCAGTCTCTCCAAATATGCAGTCAATATATACCTGTTGGCTACCTAAAAAAGGTAAAGGTTTAGGTTCAAATTAATTAAAAGCTGAATTATCTTGTTATCAGTGCATAACCTGACCTGTTTTTTTAAGAGTAGAGTATAGCTTCTTTCTTTGTCAAGAAGTTGAAAAATTAGCTTTGCACTTGAGAGGCTGGAAGGAATTAGATTGAACAGTTTTTTCTGAATTCCATTTTCGAGAACAGTAGCCTGTGTTGTCACTAACTTTCATTTTCTTTTAACCACTTCCAGACACAGAAAGAACACCAGTCCTGGTTTTGGTGGGATACAGATAGTAGGCATGAGTGCTACCCTCCCTAACCTGGGGCTCCTGGCCTCATGGTTAGATGCAGAGCTCTACTGTACAGATTTCCGCCCTGTGCCCCTCAAGGAGTGGGTGAAAATTGGCAGCAACATATATGACTCCTCCATGAATTTAGTGCGAGAATTCCAGCCCAAGCTGCAACTGAAGGTAAAAAAACTCTGAGCAATGGCTTTGGGATAATGCCTTTGGTAGTGCTAAAGTTAAAAAGACAGCTCCTGGTATGTTTTTAATTTATTTTTAAATAGATGACATTCACAACTTTGTTGTTTGCTTCATAGATTCATGCTCAAACTGAGAATAAAATTGGTATTTTTGTCTTCTCCTGACTTAAACAAAAAAAACCCCAAAATACAAACTCATGAAGGTATTGAAGATTTTTGAATCTGACTTGAAGACAAAGTTGACTTTGCAGTTATGTTGTTTCTGAGTACTTGACAGGTATAAAGAGTTTGAGTCTCCCTTTACCCACCACTCTTACCTTGTGTCTGGAAACCTACTTCCCTTTCATAAATGCAGGTAAGTATTTCCTGCTTAGGCCAAGGAATTTACACTCATAATTGGGAGAAAGTATTTGTATTAAAATCTGGTATTGAACCTGCTTATGTTAAACTGCTAAATGATCTACTTTTGACACTGATTGGAAGGCAGATGTCCATTCCAATTCTTCTGAATCTGTTTTTAGTAGTTAGTCCTTTTGCACGCTTGAAAAGGATATAGAAAGTTAGGGATAACATACTATAATGATTTCAAAGAACCAAATGGGTTCAAGTGGGGAATTTGAGCTCTCTACTTGTAGGTCCTTTCCTGTGGAGTCTTTGAAGGGTAAATTCTCTCTCTGGTTATTTGAACTGCTTTGTATAATACTAGTGTAGTAGTTGAGCTATATGGGTGGAGTGACAGCAATATTTTAGAAAGTTTTGCACTCCATTCTTGCTGTGAGCAGACATTCTCTTGTCAGTAGCATGGTAGCACAGCAGAGAAAAAGTATCCTGGAAACTAAAGGGAATGTTTTTCCACTAGAGCATTTGGAAGTTAGTTTTTATGTGGTCATATTGAGAAGGTGATGCTGCATTTGGATATTTTTGAGACAGTTGCTTTGGATAGTTACTAAATTAAGCGAGAGAAAGAACTCAACTCTGCTTATGACTCAACAGTTTAAAGGAGTTGGCTTATTTTATAAGACTTGGGGATCTTGGGCTTAAAATCTACTACTGTACTTTCAGACTTCTGTACATCACACTGGACCAATAAAAGGAAACTTGATGACTTTACAATTTCAGCTGAATTTGGCTGATTCCTTGTCGAGAAGTTCCTGCCATTGCTCCACTGTCTTCATCTGCATTTTAGTTCTTTTTATTTCTTGCTGTACGCCTACATTTTTCTCTTCCTCCTTTGGCCTGCTCGCTACAAGAGAATCTGGCATAGCCAAGCATAACAGATCAATTGCAGGGATTCTCTTAAGATCTTAAAACCAAAAAAGCAAGCTGTAAACAGCAGGTTTCTGCATGAACTTCTGTATAAGTATCCCTAAAAGCTTTCACTGTGCTCAGAACACCTGCAGTCTTTGGTCAGCAGTGCTTGCTGAGTGCTTCTTACTGAGGATGCTTAGGCTGCTACATGTCAGGCTTTTAGTTCAGACATCCAAGTTAACAAATGTTCCCTAGTTTAAGTAGAGGGGTTTTCCTTCAGGGCTCTTCCCCACTGCTGTTACCCAGGATGTGGAGGTTGCAGTGATTTATTTGTGCACTGTGTGACCTTCATTCAGAAAAAGATTTCTGAAAGCAAGGTGAAAAAACATTGTATTCATGGGTAGGTCTAGAACTGCCCTCAACAGTGTGGTCATATTAGTGCTTGGGCTTCATAAAGCAAGACAGAAACTAAGAACAGTCATCCATGTTCTATGTTTGCTTCTCTTTCTGACTGGAAGTAGAAGATTCCTACTGGGATACAGAAGGACAGCATTTACAGACCTCATCCAATCTGAGAGTGCACTGAAAATATTTTATCTCAATTCAGGGAGACGAAGACCATATTGTGAGCCTGTGTTATGAGACTGTTTGTGGTGGCCATTCAGTCCTGCTCTTCTGTCCATCCAAGAACTGGTGTGAGAATCTGGCAGACATCATTGCCAGGGAGTTCTATGGTTTGCAGCAAACTGAGAGTAAGAGAAAAGTACTTAATAGAAGACTACGGTATACACAGTGCCTTTAATGAAAATTATTTTTAGTAGGAACTATAAAAATATTTTCTTTCTCAAGGTTCTGCAAAAAATTCATCCCTTACCCCAGTTTTTGTGAACAGAGAAGGGATTGATGAGGTCCTGGATCAGTTAAAGCGTTCAATTTCCGGCCTGGACTCTGTGCTCCAGCGCACTTTGCCATGGGGAGTGGCATTTCATCATGCAGGTATTCCTGAATATCTTGGTCTTGAATTCAGTAATGGTTAAGTCATATGGGTGCTTTTTACTGCAGGTATCAGCAATTTACCAGTTGCTTTTTTAATAATTTTGTAGCTTATGATTAAATAAGCTTTAAGAATCCCACAGTTACAGGCAAATTTGAAATTATTTTTTTGTGGCTGAAGACTTTAATTCACAAATTGTTTTGCTACATCTTTTCTGTGTTGTGTTGGTGTCCTAGGGTGATGTTATGATGCTTGTATCCCCAGTCTGTTTATGCTGGATATTATGTTCTGTGCCTTCAAGACTGACTCTGAAAAGTGAGGTTTTGTTTTGTTATCAGCCTGCTCACTCCTGCACAGTCGGTGGGGCACAGAGATGGGGCAGTACATAGCACTGCTTTTGCTTTTGCTTTTGCTTTTGCTTTTGCTTTTGCTTTTGCTTTTGCTTTTGCTTGTTAGTTAGTTTAACTAGGCAGTCCAAATTTTGCCCTGGACTGTCTTTCTTTCCCTTTGCTTGGAACCACTCGAACCTGCTCCAGACTGGGACCTGGGAAACACCGAGAGTTTGCACTTTGTAATCTGCAGCAGCCATCCCCAGCACCGGAGGGACCGATAACAGAGCAACCACTCCCAGGAAAGATTTTCTGAATTTGTCATCTTTATTGGATCGGTGACAGAGTGTTGTCATCTGGTATTGTTCCTTTTGTGTGCTGGGGGGTACTTGCCTGTTAAATAAACAGGTTCTTTCCACTTCTTTTGAGGAATCCTTCCCAAATGGGTTGGGTAGAGGGGCTGTGTGGGTTTGCTTTCTGGAGGGGCCCCCTTTGGAAGTTTTCTCCCAAATTTGCTCTAAACCAGGACAGTTGGATAACAGCAACTTCTGGAATACAACTTGCCTGGTCCTTTCTTTGTGAAATGACTGAAAACTTAACTGATTTGCAGCTCCTGCATTTTCAAGTTGTTCCTAAAGCTGCCAGAGTATTTCAGAGCAATTTTCCTCAGCTTAATATTGAAATAAATGAGTAAATAGAGGCAGTATAACAATAAAAATAAAAATGAAAGGAGCATGTGTTGTGAACACTTCTGCTTGGATTTTTTATTTCTTACGTAGGTAGGTAATAAAGCATGTCACCTGTTGATTCACTGAGAGAAAAGAGTGACTGGGAGAAAAAACAGTAGCTATGGCATTGATTATGTAGGAGGAATAATTCCAAATGCTTATAGAATCTGTATTTCTTATAAAATTGGCCTGAAGCCCTGAAGGTAATGTAGAAAGATACATAGTAGACCTGTAATGGAAATAATGAAGAAGGAGTCCAGGGTCAGGATGGTAGATGAGTAAAACCTAGTTCCCTATTGTTTTCTCATTTTTTATTTTATTTCTTTATGTATTTACTTATAGTGCTTGTAAATATGCAGTGAGTAGTTAATCTTGCCACAAGGTGTACAAGCACCTTAGAAAAGCTAGTATGCCACTGTCAGTTGAAGAATAAAAACTTAAGGGTGAAATTTCGCTTCACTTACCGGTCAGAAGTTAAATAAGGTAGTGTTGCAAGCCTGGTTCCTAGCACTGACTGGTGAATGTTCATTAAGTCTGTTCTTCCCTTGCTGGACAGCAACATTTTCAGCTCTTACATTCAGTCTCACCATCACAAGGGTCACTAAAAGCCACGTCTCCCCAGGTCTGACTTTCGACGAGCGGGACATCATTGAGGGAGCCTTTCGGCAGGGCCTGATCCGAGTCCTGGCCGCCACCTCCACGCTGTCGTCGGGAGTGAACCTGCCCGCGCGCCGCGTCATCATCCGCACCCCCACCTTCGGTGGCAGGCTGCTGGACATCCTCACCTACAAGCAGATGGCTGGAAGGGCTGGCAGGAAAGGGGTAGACACAGAGGGTAAGCAGAGTCGTTATTGACATTCTGTCGGAGCGGTGTTAACCTGATTAAATCCAGGGCAGGACTTCACAATTAGGGACTAATCATGATGAATTCCTTTGGTATGCTGTATGATTAGGTTAATCAAGATGAATTTGTTTGGTATTAATTTGTTTGGTATTAATGGAGTAAAAGTTGTAATTCCCAGGGGGTTGTTTTCACTGCCTGAGACTGACTTTGGTATTTATATGTCAGTTACTTGAGGAACAGGCTATTTTTACCTTTGAATTCTTGTTAGCTTCTAAGGCTGTGTTGTTCATTTGCCTTAATTCTGTGATCCATGGTCAGTTGACTAGTGTTTAGAGTTGCAGTGAGAAAATTTGCAGTAAACTCTCATTGGGTGGGCCTAAAATACAAGAAACACATATAAAGTCTACAACCCTAATTGACAAGCTTCTGTTGTCTGAAATTATGATTTAGATTTATTAAACTTAACCATCAATTTTATGGATCTTGAAAGTAGTAATGAGACAGAGACAGGGAAATACGAACAGTAGTTCACAGATAATATGGCACCTTCTTGCATACAGTGGCACTGATTGATATTCAACAAAAAAATGCTGCCTGTTATTTTAATTTGCAATGGAAATTTATCTTTGTGGATGATTGCAAAAAGCCACATTATGCAAGTATAAACACAGCAGAAAAGAAGAAGTTCAACAGATGCGGGAAGTGGGATTTGCCCTCCTGATTGTTTGATTGGTGCTTGCTGGAGCCCTGTGTAAGCAGACTGTTCTTACATTTAGCTTTCTATTTTTGCCTGAGTAGCATAGCAACAGAGCATTTTGCGACCTATATCTCTGCGAGCTCTCCCTGTGCGTTCAAGGAAAGGGCAGCTGCAGGCTGGATTTTGAAATTTTCCAGACTTTCTCATTTGACTGTAGCAGGCAGGTGTAAAATTACATTATTCCTTGAAGTTTCTTCTTTTTCTCCTTCAAGTTACAATAATTAGTACCCTTTTTGACAGTTCTGATGTGACAGTTCTGATGTGTAAGCAGTTGACTTTATGCTGATGAGCTTCATGAATGTACCATTTTTTTTCCACTTCACAGAGTCTTTTGGATGAGAACATAAAGCTGTGTTGCCAGCTGCTACTCTGTCATAGAGTAGGGAGACTGGAGGACAGCAACTTCAGCTGGAAAAAGTGCCTTATGTGGATATGAAATTTAGCTGACAGACAAAAGACAAATGCTGTTGGGTTGAATTCCTCCTCCTTTCCCAACATTGTAGTTTTTGGATTGTCTTACATTTTGGTTTTTAAATTTATTTTTCTTGTTTGATGAAAACTTAAAAATACAATTTTGGAGAGTGAAATGTGTTTCTTTTTGCATTCATCAAAACTTACCATTTTCCCAAGGAGAAATAGGTAAAGCTCAACAAAACCTAGAATTTAGTAGGGCCTTTGTTCCTTTGTTGGTTTGAAAGGGTTTTTTTTGCCTCGATATCCAGAATCTTCTGGTGTTTGTCTAGTCTGATGCTAACCTGGACCTCCTAGTATCTGAAATGTTCAATAATGGATATTGGAACAGCTCAGTTCCTTTTTTTTTAATTTATTTTTTACTAGATTGCAATTATTAGCTTTGAATTATCAGTGGCATCTTGGGAAAGAATATCCCCCAAGTCTTGTAAAACTGTCAGATAATATAGAACTAAGTGGGTCCAACTTCTGTTAGATTTTCTTTTAGATACATCACTCTGAAAGAGTCAAATGGAAGTCTTCAGAGGAAATTTCAGGTCACATCAGAACCCAAATACAAAATGAATAGACGTTCTTTATTGCTAAAATAAAATAAGCTTTTCTTTCACAAAACAGTGCTTTACAGGCAGTTTATCTTACCTACTCCCCAGTTCTGTCAAAAGTACATGATCAACTGATACCAACATTTTCACCTGGCAGGATTAAAAAAATAGAAGACACATCCTCTGAACATCATTTCATTCTGTAGTTAATATATGTAATTATGTTTAAGCTGTATTTCGTTACTCGCCTACACTGCATTTATTTATTCTGTTCATTAAATTTAAGTGCAGTTGTGTTTTCATTACGTTTGGATTTGCTAATTACTGTAGCATTTCCACAGCTACAGTTTTATCCTAAGTTAACATTCCTAGGATCATACTAAGATACCCACTACCAAAATTACCTTGTGTCCAGACTACCTGCGTTTAAATCTTAACAACTTATCATAAATCTGTCATGTTATTTAATGTACAGCTAATCCAAAACTAGTGTTCTCCTCTTAGTCAAAGGCAAATGTGTCCTACCCATAATCCATTTATCCTGTGCCAGGTGGCAAAGCTTGCAACTAGCTAAGGTCTTCAGTGATCCAGTTTCTCCCTAACAGCTTTGTGGAAAAAAATATCCTTTATGTGACCACTGTGTTTTCCATGGTTAAGCCGTACTGATACGTGGAAAAACTCCACAGCTGGTAACAGTTGTAAAGTAGGTGTGTATTTCTTCAGCGCTGAGGTGCGTGGGGGATAACTCCTCCAAAGACACGCAGGCTTTCTGAAGAACTGAACCCTCTCTTTATTCCCTGAAAGGTTACATGTGCATCAAGTTTTGCAATTCACCATGCATATTCATTTCCCAGCCCTGCCCAGCCCTGCTTGCTGTTATGATTAGCTTATTGGTCCTTCTGTGCTTGCGCAGTGCTCTGGTGGTCATCTGGTGGTCGCACGGGAGGAAGCAAACGAGCTTTCCAATGTCTTCCTCAGGGGAGGACTTCTCACCTTGTCTCCTTGCGCCTGCTCCATGGTCTCTTGGTTGCAGTTCAAACCACAAAGCAGGTCTAGGCTTCTCGGACCCCCAAAAAAGTCTTTCTTATCTCAACAGCCTTGCAAATCTGGCATTCTTTCCCTCCTGCTTTGGGAAGCAGTTCCTTATCAAAATATCCTTGCATTCTCTCATCCCATCCTCACAAGCATCCTGTCTTTGCAAGCACAGCAAATGTTAAACAATATACATGATTAAACAGCTATCCTTAATCAATCACCTTTTAATTTCTAACCCCCTTGCCTCAGTACTCTGATCTCATTGAAGGAATTTACCCATTATTTTCATTTTTCTTTCGTGGGATGTTTTTTGTCTCCCACAGAGTTTCAGTAGTTAGAGATTAACTGAACAATATCTGACAGAGAATTTTAAGGTAGGATATATTGAGATGTACTTCAGTGGAAAGCATGCAGGATACTTACATCTATGTGTATATAAATGCCTATGTGAAAGTTCAGAGAATGTATAGTTACTTAGATCAGTCATTTTGAATTTCTGAATTAGTTATTTCTGGAGTGAAAGCTGATTGACTTTATACAAACAGTCAAAATACTGTGCAGCTTTTATGCATTATTCTTACTTTTGAAAATTTTTTTCAGTTTATTAATGTAATGAAAAAGTCAAAGTGATGCCACTGTATATTATAGTTCCAGTCAACTCCAGAACAAGAAGCAAGAGTGGTTCGGCAGCAAAGCAGATGAACAGAGAGGCTGTGGAATCTCCTTAGGTGACTTGGCAAGACCTAGACTAGCCTAATGTGACTTTGAAGCTGGCTTTGCCTTAGTTCTGATGTACTATGCACCTGTGCAGTTCTTACATAGCAATTCATATGCACTGTTTAAGGTTGCACATTTTTTTCTCTTCTTTTGTTACTCAGCTTTTTTGAAAATACTTACAGTTTTCCATTCCAATAATATGTCCTTGGTGAGCTGTGTGCAGCTGTTATAGTGCTCATATGCAGCACTAAAGTAATTTGTTTTGTATTTGTTTTGTTTTTCTTCACCAATAGGTGAGAGCATTTTAGTCTGCAAGCCCTCAGAGAGATCAAAAGGTGCTGCTCTACTTCAGGGATCTCTCAAGCCTGTTAGCAGCTGTTTGCTTAGAAGAGAAGGGGAAGGTGTTGCTTCTAGCATGAAAAGAGCAATACTTGAGGTATGGGACACTCAGGGATTAGAATTGTGCTTGTAGGATGGTTTCTTCTGTGACACCACCAAATGTTTTCTGTGCACTTCTTTTTCATGTGTTTCCTGCTTTGTCAAGCCAGTAATTTATTTGGCTCTGCCAGCTTGCTTCAGTATTCAGCATTTTCTCTAGGATGTTTCTCTGCTTGCTGCAGATTGGGATGTGAGCACACTCAAAGAAGCTTTGCTATTGTATTTAGATGTACTCAAGCAGCAGGCAGAGCTAAGTGTCATTCTTAAACTTTAGGTGTAACCTGGAGGATGTTTGTAAATTACTGATCCTAGAGGCTTTGTAGGCTGAACTGGGCCATAATGACATTTCTGGAACCTTGTAGGGTCTCTTATTTACCCCCTCAACTTACCTACCTCTTCTGGGCAGGAACGATTGAAATTTTGTGAATACATTTTGGGTGAGCAAACAGGGGTGGTACCCAATTTGCTCCCTCCTCTGTAGGGTTCCTATAGGAGTAAAAAGGACCCAAAGGATTTAATTTCACCTAGGTGAGATTATGTCCTTTTCCAAAGCTGCTTTTGAGCTTGAACTTGGATTAGATACAAGAGTCTTTAAATATAATTTGTTTGCTATACTTCTACTGTCTTTTGAAAACTTTTGTGATGCTTAGAACTTGGTTGTACTTCCATAGATTTTGAATTTTAGCATTGGAATTTCTAAATGTATTTTTCTGCATAAGAGCTATACAAAAGAAGGAGGTTCCTTTAAGGCAAAACTAAAATTCAAGGTGAACAAAATCACTCTTAATCAGGAAAACAGTGGAGGAGTATAGCATTCATACATATTAAGAGAAACCTTCAGTATGCTGAATAGCCTTGCAAGAACTCCACTTTCATGGTTTGCTTTTTGTATTCATAAAATTGTAGTTTGTATTCTAACATACTTTAATATTTCACAGTGTTGGCTAAGCAAAATGCCTGAGGCTAGTCTCAAATCTAGATTGCTGCTATGTGTATGTTCACTTTCAAAATAAGATTTTGTAAATCATTATTTTCCATAGCTTAGTCCTCTTACTTCTGCCCAAGATGACTGACTTCTTGCCAAGAAAGTCTTTAAAAGTTATCTGTTGCTTTGTCTCATATTCCCCTCTCTGGGAAAATGGTTCTTTAAAACTGAGATGATGGATCACTCTCTTTGATTCTCTGATCTGATGTTCTGTCCTGCTGCATCTCTGGCAATATGAACAGGTATTTTTCTTCAACAGATCATAGTGGGGGGAGTAGCCAACACTCCAGAGGATGTGCAGACCTATGCCTCTTGCACTCTGCTTGCATCCAGCTTGAAAGAAAGCAAGTGGGAAAATGGGAAAGAGCAAGACAAAGCACAGGCTGGACCTATTGAGGCTTGTGTGGCATGGCTGCTGGAAAATGAATTCATTCAGGTTGTGGACTCTGGCAATGATGTGAAAGGTAAAATTGGTGTTCCTCCCAGTGATTGCAGTTTTGATTTGCTAACTGAGTAGATGTTCAATGTAAATTAATAGTAAGTAAATTAATTCTCTACATTTTTATTTTATTTTAAAGAAATGTGTATCAAGAATATTCTAGCTTTCTGGAAAGTATCTTCATGCCTGTTTTAACATATTTTGCATGCACATGTTCTTGGAAGGCACATCACATCACTTGCACATCACCTCTAAGACTGATGCATCCTAGTCTAAAATTCCCAAAATATCTTTAAAGAAAGCAAACTTTAACCACAGGATTGGTGCATATTAACTGCAGACTGTGATTTTTGTCTTTCTAAAGAGAAAAAGGCTAGTTTAGACATAGGCAAGGCTAAACCTGTTATTGTTTCCGTTTTTCTGTCTTCAGAATGGAGACATAAACTATTTCTTATTGAAAAGGCCACTGTAAAAAGTTAGAAATCTCTCAAATGCAACACAATCTGGAAATTATTATAAACTTGAACTTAAATGTTTCTCTATGTAACTTTTTTTTTTTCCAGAAAAGGTTTATCACCCAACACATCTTGGCTCAGCTACTCTTTCCTCTTCTCTTTCACCAACTGAAGCCATGGAAATCTTTGCTGACCTGCAGCGAGCTATGAAAAGCTTTGTTCTGGAGAATGATCTGCATATTGTCTATTTGGTAGGTTCCTATTCTGTGTCTTGTATTTTCTACTACCAAAACTAAGGGGAGACAGCACAATGCAAAGTTCTTGACAGCTCCAAGAACATAGGCTTGGGTTTTTCTGTGCTTTGCTTAGCTTATCCTTCATGAAGATAAGTTTCTGAATTGAAAGTTCTTCAGAATGAGTGTGTTACCATAGTGTCTATTGTGTAGACAGGTGCTGTGTGCCATTTAACCCCATTGTTGTCACTCTTGACTTACTAAGATTTCAGAACTTAATAAGTTTTGAGCATAAAATAATGGTAGATTTTCTGAGGCACTTGAAATTGATGAAACAAATTCATTTTTATATGTGTGTTTGGGATCAGCAGGCTTAATTTCATATTACTTTTGGAGGCACAGAAAAATGTTGGGCTTCTAATATCTATTTTGCCTCCAGAAAGCTTCAGAGAGCCACACCACTTTCTTTCTATGGGTGGGCCTTTCTTTGATTCAGTTACAGTGAAATTAATCCCTGATTTAATTTACTTGCCTGGTGATGCTGCCAGGGCTAAAGGAAGGAGTGTGATAAATCTTATAAGGGAAAAGTGTCCCAGAATGTGTCAAGATTTATGAGCACATACACTTGAACAGCTAAGCACTGCTATTTAAGACCCTGGGAGAGGAAGCCATGAACTTGTGAAGATTATTGAGGAAACCAGATGGAGTTGCACTGCACAACTTGGGATTCATGGCTGCCAGAGGCCCAACATGCAATCATCAGGTGACATCTGTCAGTCAGCTTTAGTCTTCTTTAAGAGTAAGGTATATTCTCTTTAACAGGATGATAAATCAAAGGCAGAATTTGGGAGTCTTTTCTGAAAGGAAAGTTCACTTCAAGAGGAATATGCTTGCAATTACAAAGCTTGTTGAGCTGGGAGACAGGGACAGGCAAGAGTCTGAGGGTACCTGTCTCTGCTTGGTGAATTCAATAACCCAGTTATGGGCTAACACAGATAGAATTTTCTTGGATCTACTGCTGTCCCATACATACTCATATCTCTGTTTTAGAGGACCACATTATATTTTGTTCTATTTCTGCCAAGTAAAATGAGCTCCTTTGTGTTATGCACCAGTGAATTTTTTCCCTCTTTGCATGTCCAAAACAGAAAAAAAAGGGTGAAATTTTTTCCTGTTCTGGGGTAGAGGCAGTGATGGCACAATGTTTTTTATGCTGTACTTCTTAATTGCAGCAGCTTGTCTAAGGTTATTTTAAATCATACACTGTTGAACAAAATGTTCTTGAGATTCTCTTCTGTTAAGCTACTCTAAAACACTGTCTTGCAAGTCTGTTCATTTTCAAGGCCAAAGGTTTATTTCATTTTGTTGCTTTTTTTGTTTTTTTTTTAGTATTGTTCTTCATGTGTTCCTTATGAGCTACAGGGAGTTTATCTGCTAAAATACTTTTTAATACTTTTAAGCTTGCATCTTTTACTTGTACAAATATGAGGCTGAATTCTAAGCCCTTGTATTTTAGGGAAGTTGATTAAAACAAATAAGAATTTGCTAGACTAGGAAGATAGTTTTCTTTAAATAAAAAAATCCAAATTACAAAAGATAAACCCCCATCTTAATAACTTTTGTTCTTCACAGCAGATGAAGAAGCATGGATGATTTACAACAACATAGACAGCTAGTATTCTGTGCCATTTAACATTTGTGCCAAGCAACTCTTAGTTCTTTCAAAATAATGAATCTTGCTTTATATTGATAAAGATATGAAGACATTTTGTCTCCTCATAGAGAAACTAACTCTGTGCTGACTCAACATTAACAGAATTGGTTTTATGTCTAAAAAACATAAAAAAGCTCTGGAGGTCTTTTTGTTAGCGTTAATAAAAGTTGAGATTGTTTTGCACTCCAGGTAAGTGAAAGCTTCAGCTAGTTCTGGCAAATCTGTGTCCTTCCTGCTTTATCAGATGCTGTGGCAGTGGTTAATGTGGTTACTTGTGGTTTTAAAAAGTTGATAGATGTCTGTAAATTATGTTAATCAAAGAATAAAATTTTGTTTTCTTAAAGGACATTGAAGATACAGCTTAAAAATAGTTTAGTAGCTTGGATTTAAAAAATAATCTGACAAAGATTCCAAATGGTTTAATCATTGAAGTACCCATATGAGTCAGATCTCATCAGTACAAGTACTAAAGAAACTGGATTAGAAGAGCTTTTACTTTCTTCATGGTACACGCCTGTGACTCAATGCCTTTACATCGTGCGTGGGATGCTCTAACCACATTCTCTAGGTTGTAGTTTTGTTTGCCCAAAACTCTGTTTAGTTCTGTTTATTTCTCTGAAACAGTTTTTTGCATTGTGTTATTTTCTTTAGATCACCCCGGTATATGAGGAGTGGACCACCATTGACTGGTACCAGTTTTTCTGCTTATGGGAGAAGCTGCCTGCCTCAATGAAACGTGTGGCTGAGCTGGTGGGGATTGAAGAAGGCTTTCTAGCTCGCTCTGTAAAGGGCAAAATCACAGCTAAAACAGAGAAACAGCACAGACAAATGGCCATCCACAAAAGGTAGCCACAGAATGTGGGTGTGAAAGTGCAGAGATCAGAGGCTATAACATTTGTAATGCACAGGCTCTGTGTCTGTTTCCAGGAACTGGCTCTTTTTCTGAGTGAGCTGATAGGTCAGAGAACCTGGACCTGGTCTGCTCTGGTCCAAGAACACTGGTAGCACAAGATGTTTGTGCTGATGTTTTTGGAAGCCATCCTCTCTATTTCTTTTGTGTGCTATAGTGTAGTACTGTTCTGTCCTATGTATCAGAGCACATTTTGGCATGTAATGTGCCCCGGATGACAATTTTGTTTCTTTACGTACTTCAACAGGTTTTTCACCAGCCTTGCCCTTCTGGATTTAATCAGCGAGGTTCCTTTACAAGATATGACCAAGAAATATGGCTGTAGTCGTGGTCAGCTTCAATCCTTGCAGCAATCTGCTGCCACTTATGCAGGCAAGTTGTCTGAGCAAAATACCCCAGGAGTCTTAGGCTAGTCTGTTTGTTTATTTTCTTTTGTCCTTCCAGATTTGGGGCTAAAATAGCCTCAGTGTGGTATTAACAACAAACAGCCTTGTGAAACCACTTATGGATTTGTAGCTTAACCTGTGGTTGCCCCTGCTGTGGAACCACAAAGTGTACAGTGGGAAGGGGCCAGCTGAGGGGAATCAGGCAGTGTGCAGCATGCTGAGGTTTGTAGAAATCAGCTGTGTGCTGTGCAGGAATGTAGCTTGTTCAATACTAAGTATGGAAATTAGTGCAAGTCCCTTCTAAAGCTTTGCTCTATGAGGAAAGAATACCTTTCAGCATTGAGTAAAGTTTGGAGCCCCAAAGATGGGACATGGCTTTCCTCTGAATGCAAAATTAATTGGTCAGAAGGTGTAAGGTTACAGTTTTCAAAACAGAGTGAGTGGCTTCTGGGTCATCAGAAGACAGGAGATCACAGGAGAGATCACAGATCAGCAGATCACAGGAGGTCAGACAGCTGCTACCTTTAACTTCCCCAAGAAGGCTGTGTGGGAGTAGAAGTAACAGCCCACCAGTGACCGAGATATTTTTTTTCTGTTGCCTAAATCCTTCATTACTCCATAAGTGGGTTTTCAGTTTTTGAGACAGTTTTAGCTCGACTTGCGAAACCCTCTGTGTGGGCTGCAGCATGAGTCAAAGCCCCAAAATGAAAAGGTCACGCCAACTGATGCAGAGTAGTTTAATTTAATTCTGGTAGTATAAATAACTTTTTTTAAAAAAAAACTTTTTAGTATAAATAACTTTGTAGCAGTTTCATAATTCTGTATTTCTAGTGTTAATAGTTTTCACAGGAGTAATCTGGGAAGTAAATTGACGTAAAGTTAAGGTATATGATAAAAGTTGTTTTCTATAATCACTGTAAAATTAGTGAGGGATGCCATGTCTTTCAGTGGTTTTCATTGTCTGTAGATGTAGTCTGTGAATGAGAAACTGTCTTTTCTGTGCTCTTTTCCCTTTCCCATGCACTGGGGACTGCAGCTGTAACCTGCATCATAGGATTTGCTTCCTCCTATGATGCTCTCAGTAACTAAAATCCTGCAGGCCAAGGTCTACTTTTATTGATATCAGCCCTGGGTTCCTCAAAGATCTGTGGCTTCCCTTAATGACTCTCATCACTACTTTTTCCTTTGCCTTTTTTTTTTTCAGTATGATTCTTTCCTAGGACTCCTGTTTCACGATATGCATGTGCTTCAAACTTTCAATATTAGCATCTTAAAAAAAAGTGTCATTCAGAATTTCTGCCTCACTGATTAACTAGTTAATTGCAGATTGAGTTCTGCAAGACAAGCTCCTACTCATAGTTGTGATAAACATGAGTTAGTTTCTGTAAACATTGGGAAAGTGAGAAATATGAAGTGAGTGCTGATTCAGATTGGGGGGTGGGGAATGAATCCAGCTTAGTAGAACTGGAGCTGGAGTTCAGACATTAATGTAACTTTCATGTTCCAGGAATGATAACAGTTTTCTGTAATCGACTGGGCTGGCACAACATGGAGTTGTTGCTGTCTCAGTTCCAGAGCCGCCTGACTTTTGGGGTGCAGAGGGAGCTCTGTGACCTGGTGCGAGTGTCTCTGCTGAATGCCCAGCGTGCCAGGACACTTTACAGCGCTGGCTTTGTCACCGTGGCTGATCTCGCTAAGGCCAGGCCTGAGGATGTGGCAGCTGCTCTGAAGAACTCAGTACCATTTAAAAGGTGAGAGATCAGTAAGTCCAGAAGTCAAGTGAGGGAGTTTGTAAGGTGAAGGGTTACAGGATGAAACCTGCAGTGAAATGTGGCAACCCTTTGGAATTTTGTGTCACATATTAGTTAGACATGATAATGACTTGATAACAACTGATCACAGTCATTCTATGATTATTCTGAAATTAATGGAAGCACCTTGTATTTACAGAATGAATTTTTGACACCTGAATTTTCTTCTCATTCCTCTTTTCAATGCACTGTTTAGTCCTGGGTAAATTGTCAGTGCTTTCTGGGGAGTTCTTGCTGCCTCTAAAAGGCAGCTTCACCATACGTTCAACGTACTTGATTTATTACTGATTATCTTTTGGGATTCTCTTGTGATTTATGTTAGTACAGTAACAAGTTTCCTTGATCAAGTACCTGTTGGACTGTGCCATAATACTTGTCTGGTTCATGCTCTTGAAGTTTGCTTAATTTGGAAAACAGTGCATGGAGGATGATTCATTGAGACCTGCATCTTGCTCTAGCAGGGAACTGGGACTTGTCTGGGGTACATTTGAACACAGAAATCTGGAAATGCTTTTGGGGTATGCGGCCAGTAAAACCTTTTTTAACATCTATTCATATTTAGAAATAGTTATTTCCAATTAAGTTATTTCGTATCAAGTGTATTATATTTTAGGTAGAGTGCTTTTGTAAAGGAAGCTGTGAAGACAGTTGACATGGGAGCAGAAGAGAATAGTGCCAGCTCTGTGTGTTGTTTGTTATTTTCTGCATGGGTGTTTAGGTGTGTCTGTTACCCTCCCCACAGTGTTCGTAGGGCTGTGGATGAGGATGAAGAGTCAGCAGAGGAGCGTCGGGCTGTGCGCAGCATCTGGATGGCTGGAATGAAGGGCTTCACTGAAAGAGAAGCAGCCTCTGTCATTGTGGAGGAAGCCAGGAGACTTCTGCAGCAGGATTTAGCACTGCTGGGGCTGCAGTGGAACCCAGAGTCTTTTCTTGAGACTGATACCTCCTCTGTGATCAGCAGTGAGTCAGAACTGGAAGACAGACAGCACAGATCAGATGGAGAGGAGTCTGCTGAGTCTTCAAGGGTGTATAACAAAAAAGGGTGCAGAGTTCAACACTGTAATGGCCTTGGTTCTCAGATTGGAAACTTATCAAATATTAAAAAGGGATGTAAAAGGCGACTGAGCAGTAGCACAGAAAGCTCTGTATTTGATGAAGTCCTGGGCAGGAAACAGGCTCGAGCAGAGGAAGGCAAGGATGATTTTGTGTCCAGTGCTAGAAAACGGCCAAATGTGTGCAGAGGAAATGAAAACACAGAAGATATTTCTCTGGTCAAAACCAAGATGAATTCCAGAACAGCAGTCCAAGAGCACCTTACTGAACAAGTTAAAATACCAACATTGAGAAGAGAGTCTTCAGCCTCTAGATTGATTAAAAGCACAGATACACATTTAAATCAGACTAGGAACAAAAATACTGCTTCAAAACTGCAGGGGTCACTTCTTGAGGATTCAAATAAGCTTAGTATAGATAGACAAAAGCTGCCTGTTTCTTGCACCACCATCTCTACAGATAATTCTGTTTCAAATCAAAATAATAAGGAATTTTTAGAAACAGATCCTGTAACTAATAAAGTCTCAAGTTCTGTACAGATGGGGGGTGTTAACATTGGGAAGAAAGACAAAATGGAAGGATTATTTACAGAGCCTACCAGCACTAATGAAGGTATGCCTAAGGGGAGGGCAGGTTTTCAGGCACCTGTTATGCTGAAGGGTACTCCACACACCAGTGTGGAGACACACAGTATTGTAGGAAGTCGAGGAATACCTGACAGTGCTAGGGCACTGAGAACTGACAAAACTGATGTTAAGCAGAATAAAAGGAATAAAACTCAAACAGATGCAAGCTCTGCTGAGGCAGGGATTGATAAGCATTCGTGTCCTGGTGAAGAGAAAACCTGCAGTATTCAGATTCAAAATGCTGGCAAAAATGGGAGTGAAAAGCCCAATGGAATATCGTTGCAAGCTGGAACAATGCAGAATGGCAATGGCAACAGTCATCCTAAAGATTTTCTGAAAGAGTTTTTAGTAAAATCCAGAGGTGTTTGCCATGCTGATGGTGTTCAGAATGATCCAGCCTCTCATCTGTTTTCTGACTCTAGAGACTTTGAAGACAGCATCCAGTTGGATACTCAAACTGAGATGATAATAAAACAGGAGGGAGCAGCTGGAATCACAGGACAGCAGGGGATACAAGGTTCAGAGCTGGCAGCAATACCACAGCAGGGAATACCAGAAAAAGAAAGCAGTTTTTGGACTGAGAATGATACTGATAAAAGGCTGGCTGCAACAGTTAGGAAAGTGAGCTTCCCAAGTCGTATCACAACAAATGACATTATGAAAAACACAACTCAGCACTGTAGTAATAAAGTTTTGGAGTCTGGAGGCCTTAATTTGCAGCCTGTAGTGAAGAAAATAGAACCTGCACCTTGCCTTAAAGAAAGTGATTTCTCAATGACTGACTCACAGCTACACAGTTTTCTACAAGATTACCAGACCCAAAATTCAGTGAAAGGGGAGAGTGTGTCTAAAGACTTGAATAAAGCAACCTCCCACTTTGCTAGGGAACACATTGTACAAGTAGAATGCCAGCCTGTCCCTGAAACAAGCCTAAATATGAGCGATAGCTTGCTGTTTGATGATAGCTTCAGTAATGTCAGTGACCTTTCAGCTGTTCACATCATGGAAGCTGATGGAAAGGACCCTGTGGCTTTGCTTCCTCCAGATGGTGTTTTGCAGAATCCAAGGCCTGTTGAGAATAAATTTGATGTCGGTGACAATCAGAAAGAACATGAGGATCCTGCACAGTGTAACAATGTGTCTTTAGCATCCTCAGATGTAATAGCAGAAGTTTTAGACCATGGAAACTCCCCATCTTTTCTGAAAGACATTCCTTCTACATTTCAAGGTCAGTCAGGATTAAGAAACTCAGTCATTTGTAGCAGTGACCCCAGACCAAAGGACTTAGTAGCAGATCAAGGTGAAAAGCTCCAGAGAAGCCACCAAGCTTTTGAAAAGAACCCCCATCCAGTGGTGTGGACGGAATGCTCATTTGAACTAAGCCCAGGATTGCAGGATGTGTTGGACAAATGGCCTAGCCTCTCAGGCATTGAAACAGCTTCAGCAAGCTCCAGTTTGAAAGGAGAGTTAGTTGCTCCTATTGTTAGTCAAGAGCCAGATCCAGTTTTTGAATCTGACTGTTGTGAGCAAAAGCCTTTGCCCACTTGCCAGGATTTAAAAAGCTCTTTCAAGGTTAAAGAAAAAGAAAAGGAAAACTTGGATCTTCAGAAGACACATGGCATAACGCTTCATCTCGAGGGAAGCAACAGAACATCCTGTCCTGCACCAGATAGTAATAATGGGTTTATTCCTCCAACACCTCCCAAAGAGCTTTTTCCAAAATGTTCTGTTTCTCTCCCATCTGCAAGAAAGGGACAAGTCACCTGCAAAAAAGAAGGGCAGATGATTCAGCTGCAGTGGAATAGTGAGGGCAACGCAGAGCAGCAGGTAAAAACATTCCAGGGCAATCTTGAGTATCTAGACCCAGCTGAGACAGAAGAGATAAAAGATGATTCCACTGTAGACCAAGGCTTTTCACTGCAGCTATCTCAGGATGTTTTTCCATTTGTTCCCTTAAGTGCTGAAAGTTTCACTATTATTGATGTAGCAAGCGACAAAACACTTTTCCAGACTTTTATTGCAGAATGGAAAGAGAAAAGCAGATTCTCCATCTCAGTGGCATGTGAAAGAACAAAGTGCCTTTTGTCTCCCAAATCAACGATTGGTGGCAAATTCAAAAAAGGTCAGTTTCCTGTTCCAGTGCATTATTTTGTGAACAGCCAGCAGTATCTTCAGCTTAAATCAGGCCTAGCGAAGGCAAGGATATCGAAAATGGAGGAAAAACACTGATATAAGAGAATCATGGAGTGTTTGAGGTTGGAGGGTCCTCTGGAGATTATCCAGTCCAACTCCCCTGCTAAAGCTGGTTCACGTAGAGCAGGGTGCACAGGATCATGTGCAGGCAGCTTTTGAATATCTCTAGGGAAGGAGATTCCACAACCTCTCTGGGCAATCTGCTTCAGTGTTCTGTCACCCTCTGTTTCCTCCTGTTCAGATTAAACCACCCATGAAGCATCCCTTCCAAATTCTGGCCTTCTCTAGCAATGTCTTCAAGAGTTGAGATGGAAGTGTATTCCTTACTTCCATGCTAAAAAGCATTTCACATTTGCCTGTCAGAAATCTATTTTGATACTTAAGAAATGTTGCTGTTGTTGTTATGGTGATGTGACAGCAAAGAATCTAACTGGTTAATCTTGTCATTTTAAAGGAAGAATATGTTTAAAAAACAGCAGCAAACTGCAGTGTATGAATACTTCTGTGGGGAAAAAAAAGGAAGCAATATTGCAACAACCCAGAGGCTGATCTGAATTTTGCATGTGTTTATATTGAACTACGTTTACATTTTGAAAATATTTGAAAATATGTAAGTTTGGTTCAGAGGCAGTCACAGAAGAATATTTAGAAGCTCTCACATACCAACAGGCTGATAACACTTCATTACTATCACCAGAGACCTATCAAGGAGATGCTTGACACCAGCTCTCCATCCTCTACTAACACACAGCTCCTTTGCTTTACTAAGACCTGATAATATTCAATTTTGTACATATTTGCATTTTCAGGATCCCAAATCTTCTGTATTTATGGATGCCATTTATAATAGTAACTTCAAATTATTTCTTTAGTGAGTTCTCCTCAGCGGACACAAGTTAAAGATGAAGGATTTCCTGTCCAAGGATACGAAGACATCTTGGTAGTTGGACTGGCAGTGTGTTGGGGTGGAAAAGATGCCTACTATATCTCTTTGCAGCAGATCCAAGACCAGACTGGTAAGTGAGCAGACAGGCTCTGCTGGCTTATTTGACACTGCATCTCAAGAAAGTTCCTTCAGCAGATAAGGTTCTTGGGAGTGCTGTGATTGTCCCGACCCCAGCGCAGTTGTGTGGTGGAGTAACTGAGCAATCTTGGGTGTTAACACATTTGGACAGGTTGCTGTAGATACATCTATAGTACTGTGTAACAGGGGCAGGTAATTGGCTCAGACACTGGACTGTGAGCATGCACATGGCTAAAACATTTGCTCACTCCCAGGTTCTCTTTATCTAACTTGCTTTTCCTTTTCAATCTCTTCCATTTTTTTCTCTCCAGAACAAATCTAGCACTCAAATGCTGAACATAGCCCAGTCTGTGCTAAGTGACCTTGTGACTAGGGTTTGATTCCTGGCTGTCCTTTGTTTGTTAATACAGACACACATATTAATTTTGGGAGCCTTGTCTGGTTTGATAAAAGCATGTAATAGTGCTACAGATGTATTGTTTGTTCATAGTTCAACTGTAGCTTTTGTGCTTTAAGTGGTTGCATTCAAGATTTTTCTCTTGCTGTTTTTACCATGTAATGGGTTAAAAGATGATTTTTGCTTGTATTTCATGCCTTAGATATCAGTCTGAGTTTGGCACCCCCACCTTTGGACCAAAGCCTACCTGTGACAGAGAGAATGAACCATCTGCAGCTGTACCTGCAGAAGAAAACCAAGAAGAAGCGCTCACTTATCATGTATGACTTCATCCAGCACTACAAAACTCTGCTGATGGCTTGTGGCATCTCTTTGGAAGGAAGTTTTGAGGACCCAAAGGTTTGCAGGATTAAGAAATTTCTCTTAAGTGAAAGTGCT
Source organism: Passer domesticus (assembly GCF_036417665.1). NCBI lineage: Eukaryota > Metazoa > Chordata > Aves > Passeriformes > Passeridae > Passer > Passer domesticus. The sequence continues at coordinate 105,918,755 of NC_087475.1, read as the reverse complement.
AGTTTAAACATGAGAGTGGAAAGACAGGAATATCTTCTGGTACTTCTGTTATTTAGGTATGAATCTGTCAGAAAGTTTAGTGAAATTTTCTTTCAGTGGGCAATCTAGAATAGTATTTTGAGGACATCTGCTTTACTATGGTTATTCATGGTGCCTGCAAGAGAAACAAACAAAGAGTTTCAGAGGTTAGCACATTATTATTTCATACCTTACTTGGCAGGAGAAATGAAGATAAATCTCTCCCCAGTCCCAGTGGACAGGACTTCTGTTTTGTTGCAGTAAGAAGCCTAGGACTGAAATGTCACAAGTGCTTCTGGTCAGTTTATTCCTTCTGAGACCAGAAGACTCTATAAGCAAAAGATTTACCCACAATGCATGCAGACCACTTTGCTACCCCCATTTTCTCAAAACAAAACAAAACAAAGTTTACATGGAATTTCAAAAGGTTTGGGTACCAGTTGTAACTCACATAAAACTCTAGCTTGAGGTAAAAGCACCTTGTTGCTCATGTTTCAAAAAGCTCTGGGTGCACAGAGAATGCTGTTGATTTTTAAAGCTTGCTTTGCATATGGGCTGAACAGCTTCATTGCAGTACTCAGCTCTGGAGGAAAATAGCTAAGGTGTTCAACACAAGGACAAACAGATTTTTTCCTACCAAGATATAACTTTAGGATGAAATTGAAGACCAGTAAAAGCATCTTTCCCTTCACTGTGGCATGTAATAGTCATACTCACGTTGGTTCATTTGAGTGATACAATGAATACACCCTCCCCAACCCCATATATACATATGAGTTTTTACTTCTGCTTGCATGGCAGAGGCAATGTAGAAATCTGTGCTTCATCCTGTTTTGACACAAGAAATTGAAATATACATATAAATTAATTTCCTTTGAAGACAGGGGTTTAAGCTCTACCAGGAAAAAAATATCCCATGCAGAATTCTTGGCATTTGTCCTGTTCTGCAAAAGATAGGAGAGCTCAGCTTGGCTAGTATTCTAGATCAATAGCAAGTTCTGATCTCTACTAAGTAATTTTTCAGATTAAACATGTTTAGATCCTGATTTTCATATTTATTCCCTTTAAGTTTTAATAAGTAAAAAGACATTTCAAGATGTGTTTATTTGACAGAGGATAAAGTTTTCAAAAATACAGAAATAGCTTTTCTTTTGAAAGAAATAGCTTTTCATTCTCACTCAAGAATTAAGTTCTTCAGTGACTTAGGCCCTCCTGAAGGATTTTACTGAAATGATCTAACAAATTATTGCAGTTTACCTGACAGATGAAGAAAAATAATATCTGCTATAACCTTGAATTAACCCCTGACTAAATATTTGCGTTTTATTATGACTCAATGGTAAAAAAAAAGTCTCATGGAGGTCTCAATTTTTAAGGTTGCATGTTGGCTGCTGGATTCTGGCTCCAAGGAACATACCCTTCACAGCATGGTGACCAACTTTCTCCCCAGTGAGCTGCCCCTCCTGGAAGGAGTGGGCACGGGCCAAGGGGTGCAGAGCCTGGGGCTGAGTGCCAGCAGAGACCAGTCTGGGCGGTACAGAGCAGCCATAGAGTCTGTGCTTGTCTTCAATGTCATGGACCAACTCCACAAGGAGCTAGAGAAGGAAAATCTGACAGGTAAAGATACATCCTCCACCTGGAGGCAAAGATGGAGGGTAAATACAGCTGTGCTGCCACAGGCTGAATGATCCGTGCGGAGGAGAGACAGTTTGGAAGTTCTTACCTAAATATATTCTGTCAAAATGTTAATTTGCTAAAAGAAAAGAGGGAAATTCCCTTGGAATCATATATATTCTGAAAGAGAAATTAAAATATAATTCTTATATCCCAAATCTCCACCAGTTCCAGTGGTTAAGGCTGTGGCAGAGTCTATTCTAAGTCTCTAAATCAAGCAGATTTGTACCTCCCAGGTGAGTGCCCCGGCCATTCTGAGGGACTTGTGGGTCTGTCTATGATTTCTCATGAGCATTTTCAAATTTTTTTTGTTTTCTCTCTGATGTTTTCTGAAGGAGATTTCTTGCTCTTTGGCCTGCCCATATAGCATGATTTGTCAAGTATGCATTGTGTCCATGAAACTCTTGTGGTTCCATAGTGAATAATCTTGTATGTTTGCACTAATAATTGCTGAGTGCTTGTGCTGTTTTAAAACAAACCATCAAAAACCCCCAGAAATATATGATTGGTGGTCATTATGATAGCTTCCCCTAAATTGTATCCAGAGATGAGGATTGTGGTCCAATCCCACTGAAACATTTTCTTGCAAGTTTACCATATAATTTATGATTGTTACAGTTGAACCTTAGAATATTTTAAAAAGATGTGGGTGGTGGAATTAATGTGTATCAATTTAGAAAGCCTTACATTAAGCATGTCTGCAGTTTATAAAATGTTGATATATGGAGAGATGTATTTTTTAGAAAAAAAATTGACAGAAGCTGCTCTCTTAAATACCTCTGTGATAGGATGTTCTGGAACACTTCTTACTATGAAATACTTCTTATTCCAGAAATAAAAGTATTTAAATGAAATCTACAGTAAAATATTTCAGTGTGTCAGAACATTTCAGTATTTTCAAAACTGAAGATTCTCCTTTTTAAATTTTTTTAAAAATGAATTTGTTTATCTGCAGTTGATCAGTTTTATAAAAGATTTTCTTTGGTTTGTACTTACTACAGATGTACTTTCTAAAGTGGAGATGCCCACCCATTATTGCTTGGCTCTGCTGGAGCTGAATGGCATTGGTTTCAGCACAACAGCCTACGAAACCCAGAAACAAGTCATGCAGGCTAAACTGAGCCAGATTGAGACCAAGGCATATCAGCTGGCAGGGCACAGCTTCTCCTTGACCAGCCCTGATGACATTGCAGAGGTACATGAGGGCTGGGGTTGGGAGGGGGGGAACTTCCCCAGAAGTTATCATCAAGAGGCTTTGGCTAAAATAAGAAAAAAATTTCTTCGTGGGAAGACAGCGTGACAAAAATCCAAAATGCAAACCCAGCTCTGCTGAGAGTTCATTTATCCTTACACTCCTTATGAGCTTGCTGCCTGCAAGAGGCTGAGTCTCTCCAGCTTGTTACTGATTATTCTGATTTCTGCCAACTTTAGCAGAGATAAAGAAGGTAGAAGTGGAAATACGTATGTTGGAAATGAAAACCAAGTGAAAATAAGCATGTGGTTTGTATAGGACCATGGCCTCTCATGGTGCATGAGATATCTGCCAGTTAAATGGCTTTTGGAGTATTTTGGATGAGTGGTAGAGGACTGAAGAAGTTTTTTTGTAATGCCAGTGTCCTGCACACGAGATGTGATTTGTTGTAATGTAGTCTTGAGTCTAAAAAGAGTTGTTCTGAAAAAGTTGCACTGTTACCCTTGTCCCTGTACAGGCATGAACAAGGAGGAAAAACTGCTTTAAAAGTTTTGAATCAAGTGCTATCTGCTTTTAAGAACTGAAATTTTTTAAAGTCTAAGAAACAGATTTCTGTGTAAAGTAGTAAAGCTTTCATTCCTGAAGAATTAAACTTTTTTTTTTTTAATGCATGTTACCTGGAATGATTGAAATAGATTAAAATTGCTGTGCATGGTTTTCACCCCCTTCTCTTTTTTTTTCCCCCCATATTCTATTTTCTCACTGAGGGGCTGTACTTTATAGAAAAGTAGTCAAAATCTGCAAGCAGCTATCAGTAAAATAAATTCCACAGAAATATTCCTTCTTTGTAAGCGTAGAATCTTGCTCAGTAACAGTAGTCTAAGTTAGAACTCCTGAAATAATGCTCGACTTCAGTTTCACTCTGCTTCATGGAAAAGGGGAAGTAAAGTTTTGTCTGAAATGCTGTTTTCTGAAGCTTGTACCTCATGTGGAAATTTATTACCAGTCATGCAAAGTACCTTGTGTAAGTTAATGAAACTTTACCCTTCTAGTTTTGTGTCAGTAAAACTTCTGTGCCATAGATGGGCAGGAGAAAAGCTTTCTGTTCCCTTCTGCCAGCTGTGAAATCAAAGACAATAGCTGCTAAGTAGGGTATCATGCTGCACAGAAACATAAAGTGAAAAATTAAGAACTGTATTCTGTCTGTCACCAAATGAGCATATACTTAATTTTCTGGTTTTTGGCAATTTGTTAGAAAAACTAATATTCTAGCTGTTCTCTAAAAGGTATTTGTCACCACCTCTTTTCTGTGCCATTCATACTGTTCTGAAGCCTGCTCCCTGCTAATACTTCTTTTTTTTCACCAATGTTCTTCCCACTTTCAGTCATCTGAACATTACATTTTATTACAGCTGACTGTCAGTAATAACCTCACTTATTGGATGGAGTTAATTACCTTTTCTAAAAACATACCTCTGAACTTAAACTTAGAGTGTTCAGAAAATGAGATTTTAAATTGCATTTCGTAGTTAATTAAAATGAGGAGGAATGACTTTGATAGCTGGGATCTTTAATCAGCTTTTTAATTACCTGAAGCATTTGTACTATCCTTTGGCTGGAACAAGCTGTTTAAGTGCTCAATTGCTTTTGTTTTCTCCTGGGAGCAGCATGCAGAAACTGATGTGAAATTCTGGCCTCTTTCAGGTGTTGTTCCTGGAGCTGAAGTTGCCACAAAATGGAGATGTGAAAGTCCAAGGGAACAAGAAAACCCTCGGTTACACCAGAAGAGCAACTGCTAAAGGAAACAGGGTCAGGCTAAGCAAGCAGTTCAGCACAACCAAGGTACAGTATAAGCTGTTTCTAATCTGAAAGTAAATTTTAATTGCCTTTTGCTCCTCCAGTTACCACTGGAAATTCAAACTGGGTTCTACCTTCTCTGTTAGCAGAATTAGTGATTCCTACTCTCCCACATCTTGAGTGCAGTGAGGACATGCCTGTAAATAGCAGGCTTCAATAAGAGTAAATCAGGCAGAATCTGATTTCCCAAATCACGTGTAAGACCAAAATAGCACAATAATTTTGTAAAGCCAATAGCAGAAGAATTTTTCCACATCAGCTTGAGAGTTACTTAAATACCATGTCAACTAAATACAATATTTTCTCTTCCTGCTACTATCAAATCTGTATTTTTTGCTTCAGAGAATTTGTCTTCAGAATGGCTAATCTGATGGCTTATCAAATTTAGTATATCAGAGGCTTGTATAATGTGAAGGCTATTGACATTCTTGTCAGTTGATAAATATTGTGGACCTGCATTAATACCAACTGCTGCAGGCTAACGGGTGCTCTTGCTAGACAAGTGAAATTAGCAGATATATATGTTCCTGTCTTCAGGACTCATTAATCTGTGTTGTTTTCTTAGTTTCCCCTTGTTCAGTGTAGTCTGTACTCGGAAGACAAGTATTGATTTCTGGAACTCAAGTGGCAGTGAAGACATTGGGTGCAGTGGTGGTGGCAGAGCAGGGAGCAAGAAGCAAAGAGAGGATTTCCTCCTTTTGTGATGTGGAGGGATGAGGCTGCAGCTGCCTGCGGTGCACAAAAAAAAAACCCAGTTATTTTGAGAAATGTTTGCATGCCACTGTCTTTAGAAATTCTTGTTAGTCCCTTCATATTTCTGATTCAGCTGAAAGGATTTGATTGCTAGTGATCAGCTTTGTCTTTCAAGGAGCATGGTCAAGGGCTTCACTTGGTGTTCCTAGTGTACAGATAGGAGAGAGCAGGGAGAAAAATATGCAAGAGGATGGAGGAGAAGCATTAACGCTGGACAAGAGGAGACAACGTAGGGGACCTATGGCAAGTGATGCTTTATTTCATCATTTCAGGTGGTTTATTGGTTGGTGAAGGTTAAGAGTGATGGAAAGGTGCAGAAGTCCAAAGAGAAGTGATTGTCTTCTCATGGGTAATAAAACTGCAGCTGTGTCAGGTGGTGCTTTGATTACCCAGGTGTAGGTGGTATAAGTGGAGAGGATATCGATTTAATTTTAAGGCAGTGACACTGGAAGCTCACTGTGGGTGAAGGAGTCACTTTTTCCTGCAGAACAGCAAAAACTTTATAAATAAAGTTTTAAAGGCCGTTGATTAGTTGTGCCCTTTTCTTCCCACAAGGATGTTTTGGAGAAATTAAAGACACTTCACCCATTGCCAGGGCTGATATTGGAATGGAGGAGGATCAACAATGCCATTACTAAAGTGGTGTTTCCACTGCAGAGGGAGAAGCGATTGAATTCTGCACTGGGAATGGAAAGGATATATCCAATTTCACAGACTCACACAGCTACAGGTGAACAAATGTGTGCAAGTACCTCAGTTCTTACTGGCTTTTTGTCTTTTTGTATGTGTGTGCAGCTTTTCTAAGAGGAAAAGATAGGAAATCAAGCCTGTGCTCTGCTTCAACCAAACAAAGATACTGGTACATCTATTTGACATATATCTGCCTTAAGAAAACAAATGGTTAAAATAGCTTTTGTGTTCACTGAGCATTATTATTCATTTCTTACACATATTACCATGTAGAGCTCTGACTCTAGAACAGATTATTAGTGATACCGAAACAGGGAACCATCACAAGCCCATTAAACACAAATTACTTTTCCTTTTTAAATTTTTTTCAGTGTTTGTGTCCTCTCACTCTCCTGCCCACAGTATTTTGGAGAAGCAGTGTGTGCAGCTGTATTAAGTTAGAGAGACTCCTTTTGGACCCTTCCTTAGTTCTGCCCTATCTTCCTTTCAGGTCGAGTAACCTTCACAGAACCAAATATCCAGAATGTGCCAAGAGATTTTGAGATTGAAATGCCAACTGTGGTTGAAGAAAGCCCCCCCTCCCAAGCCCATGGAAATTCTCGTGCTGCATTGGGGGGCAGGTAGGAGGATCTTGACAAAGCTTCTGTCTAATCTTAATGTGGTTGGGTTGTCAAATTTCTCTTTTCTGCCTTCACCTGTGGCTGCTGTCATGTCAGTGTGACTTGTTATTCAGTTTTTCTCTTACTGGGGAATAAATACCTAAAAATCAGTGATACATGAAAGACATAATAATACTAACAGCATGTGGTTTCATGTAGCTATTTGCTTTCTTTTTGACGTTCTTTATGAAACCCCTCAGTGAGATTAGCGTTGTGTTCCCAGCTGTTGAATGGAAAGCCTGAGTGTGAAAATAACCAAACTGAAGTTAGGATCTGGTTTGACTTGCTAAGGACTACTCTGAAAGAGGATAGAATATTGTGGAAGAAGCAGAAGAAAATTCATTTGTTTTATGCTGTGCAGCTCCCTTTTGAAGGGAACAGGTGTTAACACATTTTTCATTCTTTGTTAATAATTTCATTTGTGATAGTGACCTGCAGTAACTACCAGGTAGCAGAGGAAGATTTCTAAATTTGGTTTCTCTTTACCACATAACCTGTTTTCTATGATTCTACAATTCTACTTTGACAGCATTACATGCCAATGCCTAAACAGTTGTGTGGAAGTCTAGTGAAACACCAATCTTTTAGCATCTACCTTGTGAGCTTTGAGGCTTCCTGCTTGGTGGTACTTTTCTGCCTGTTCATTTTCTCTTTCCGTTCAGGTTCTTGTCCCAATTGTGTCACCTGAGTGACTTGTCTAAGCTTTTTTTCCCCACAGCAAGATGTGAGAAATTTGAGAAGGTTTTTGATTCTTCTATCCGGTGCCTCCTACCACCATGTGTTTAACACCCTTGTGCCTTGGGAAAGTAATGAGAAGAGAACCCAGGAGTAGAAGGATCTTGTTCATCTCCCTCTCAGAAAACCAGGCATAGCCATGGAGGCAGGAATGTCATTGCTGTGGCAGTGCTCAGGCTTGCAGCAGTTTTTCAGGATGCCTGGGGAGTGTGCTGGTTTCTTGAGAGTCTTCCCTGTAAAAAAGAGCCCATCAAAGAGCTGGAGTGCCTGCCAGACTCTGAGAGGTCTCTCAGGCTGACTTTTCCTACATTTTCCTACATTCCTTAGTTAAGCAGCCACTGTGTTAGGAAGATGGGCAATCCTAAAGGCACAGAAATGACTACTGGCACAAAAGAAATTGCCATCCAGCCAAGTCTGATCAGCCTTCCAGGCTTTGGTCCAAACTGTCTATTATCTGACTAACTACTATTGCTACTCTTTCCTCCTGTTGTAAGAAGCTTCTGACCAAAGGAGTGTAGCCAAATTAGGTCATAGTATAAAGCCCTTACACATTTAACTAAATTGAGAACCTATGCTGAACAGTGTGATTTTCTGCAGTAGCCAGACATGCAATTGTTCCTCACCTTTATTTCTTTTGAAAATTTATTTCTGTGATTTTTGTGCATTCATCTCATTGATCCCTACCATGCCTGAAAAGCCAATACTTAAAAAGAAAAGGAAGTGCACAAGGGAGAGCATGATGTTTTTTTTCTGTGCTCTGCTGAAACTAGTCTTGATCTCAGAGATACCTTTTCATTTTGCTAAAAAATTTGCTCAGATCCCTGATCCAGACATCAAAGACTTAAAAAGGCTTTTTGCCTTCCAGTGAAGAGCCCATTGGACTGTCTGGTAGATGGTGCTGATTGGAGACTGTGATGTGAATGGTGTCAGAGCTGTGCACTGTTCAGTGGATGTGCTCATGGGTACAATTCCATCTGCAGCTACAAATGACTTGGTGAGATAGGAGACCTAAGCAGCCCTGAGAGGACACAGAGCACATGGGTGACACTGTAAACTTTTGGCCACTCAGAAAAGAAAATTGAGCAGCTTTGGGGCACTTTTCCTCTCAGTCTTCAGGGAGGAAATGTGCAGTGTGTAACGAGCACCTTTTCTGCAACTTCTGCTCTGTTTTTACATGCTTACTTGTGAATGTGTGTGCGTGTGCAGTAATGAGGGTGATCTTGGTGGGGGGATTTTTCTGCCTCTGGGCTGGTGTGTGCATTCTGCAGAGGAGAATGATGTTGAGGGACTTGGCACTCAAGGTGAAGTGTTGAGTTTTTAGGATTCCTGTGACTCTACTGTCTTTCTGGAATAAGCTCATCACAGATCTGGGGCCATTCATCTTACCTGTTTTAGAGCAGAATGATCCAATTTCTAAACTGAATCCTGAATGTACTAGGAAGATTTATCCCTAAATCTTTTTGGAATCAGTAAATCCCTTTCAGATGTTTATGTGGTCTCTGTCCAGTTCCTCCATGGTCAAATTTGGGTATGGATTGTTCAGAAAAATGGAACAGAGGCCAGTGTCTTACTTGTTTTCACTGATCTGTTGTGGTAAAAATGATTATGCATCTCTTAGTATTTTAGAAGTTGGTGAAGGGCAGTCATTTTTTTTCTCCACAGATGCAGAAAGCGTTCCAGTATTTTGCCTAATGGACTAAAGGTTCAAGCTGCAAACAGATCCGAAGAAAGAGGAATGCCATTTTCTGTTAGCATGAGGCATGCTTTTGTTCCTTTCCCAGGTAATGCCCTGCTCCTGCTCCGGAACTGTTAAGTATATGGTTAGCAGAAAAGATATAATGAAGGTTTAAGGATTGATAACAGTATATATGTGTCTGAGCAGCCTACTTGGAAAACTAGTGCAGTAGTTAGCATGCCTTCAAAATTATTCACACAACTGTAAGAGAGTTTCAGTTGGGCAACGTACTCCAATGATACCGTTAACATGTTCACAATTTCATTTCCTCTTTAAAAATACCTGTTTTTTGAAGAGGTAGCTAAGGCAGCTCTTAATACAGAAATGGCACTGTACCTAGTGTTCTTTCTATTCAAATGTCAGTTCTCACATTGCCTGCTCTGTCTTAGACACCTGGACAGATACTTGTCTATATGGTTTTGATGGATTCCAAATGTGATTATATGTAAAGCATGCAGGCCTGAGCACTGGAGAAACAGGCAAGAATTTGTCTTGATAGAATTTTCTGTGAAAGACTCTCAGAGCAGAAGATAAAAGGCGGGTTCAGTCCTTCTTGCTGGCAAGTTGAATGGAATAGTGGAATAATTTATGAAATAATGCTTTCTGATGACTTCTTGACTTCAGGTGGCTTAATCTTGGCTGCTGATTACTCTCAGCTGGAACTGAGGATCCTTGCTCATTTGTCTTGTGACTGTCGCCTCATTCAAGCCTTGAATGGTGGCACCGATGTCTTTAAGAGCATCGCAGCCGAATGGAAAATGATCGATCCCGAAGCTGTTGGGGACAGGACCAGGCAACAAGCTAAGCAGGTAATTTTAGGAAAAAATTCAATAGCAGCTTTCTGGGCAGGAAGGTTCAGTGTTCAACACACTGTAGCATGTTTTTCTGTTTGAGTTTGGCCGTGATTTTTCAGTAGTTCCTTTGTCCATCGTCCCACTCCCAGTACGTTGCAACTGGAGCTGTCAGGGTTTTTTTGGGGTGATGAGGGTGGAGAAAAGCAGCATGAATGGCTTGGACTCAGAGCAGGTCTCTCTTCTTGAATACTTGCCATGGTTTCCATGCACTTGTCTTCCAGTGGATCACATTTTGTTTTGGCTCTGCTTTCTCTGTGTGGCTGACCAAACAGTTGCGATTCTTCACCCTTTCCTCTGGCAGATCTGCTATGGAATCATCTATGGAATAGGAGCAAAATCTTTAGGCGAGCAGATGGGGATTGATGAAAATGAAGCTGCCAGTTACATTGAATCCTTCAAATCGAGATACGCAGGTTTGCATATGGCTGTTTGGGAGCTGGATGGTGGTGGTGGTTGTTGTTTTTAATCCCTTCTATCCATGTCTCTTCAAATCCTAAATTTGTCTCAATTTACTACTTGTATCTCTTGAAAATGCTTTTAATTTTGAAAATGTCTGGTCATGAATGCAGCAGTTTGATACTCTGTAATGTCTTACTCTGCTTTTGTTTTATTTACCTTTAGGATTTTGTTCTTTACTTATTACAATTTTTTTGGTAATTTTAATTAATTAATAAGCCCTGGGGAGTCATTTTAAAGCTCTTCAGTTTATGAATGAGAAACATGCTTTTCCTTATTAAAACACACAGCTTCAAATGATATGCTGTGATAACTTTAGAACCATGCTTCTTATAATTTTTAAATACAACCACTTCTTTCTTCTGCTTTTGTCTTCTGCTTTCATGGAGTTTCAAACTGTTTTACATATTACCCTTTAATTTTATCCAGCTGCTCAGAGTAGCTCTCCCCTGTTTTGTAAAAAGTTGTGGCTGTGTTTCTAAGCAGCATGTTAATTTGTAGGAAAGATGTAGAGAGAATAGAGCTGCAATCAGAAAAAGAATGGAGGGCAAATGGGACAAGAGGCAACTAGCTCTAATCATAGGACTTGAAAATGAGCTGGAAAATGATGTCCTGAAGATTTAGGGTTTGTTTCTTTAGGAGACAGATGCAGAAAAACAGTTTTCTGTTAAGATTCTGTCTCCATTAATTTCTGAATAGTCTCTCCTTCATGACCATTAGGAATGACTTCCTGCTTCCTCTCTCTCGGGATGTGTGTGTGCATACAAACTGCAGTGTACCTGATATTGTAACTTCACTTCTCGTGGGTTTTCACTTGCTCAGTGTTGCCAGGCTGACTGCTAAATGATATACCTCATGAATTGACTTAGGCTGTCAGTCCTGATTTTGAATACCTCCTTTTATGTTTTATATTTTGTAAACATGGAAAGAAGCTGTCTGAAGTTAACTTTTCCCACTTTAGTACAGTTGTTACCTGAACTTGCAGTGCAAGTTCACTCTTCCCTGTCTCACCTTTCTTTGACCTGTTTCTTTTTAACACTCTTGGTGGATTTGCTCCTTCCCTTGCAAAATGCAAGTGGGTGATTTTCTTTCATCCTAGAATCTGAAGGGACACAGCCTGAAGTCAGGCAGCCTGAGGCATCAAGGGCTTTGGCTTCTGCTTTCAATTTACTCTCTCCCTACTTCTTGTCTTTCCAGTGCTGGTCCAGGTTCTGACCTCTCCATTATCAATAATACACATATGACCCTCTGTGCCTGGGCACTGGGCAGGATGGACTTCCCACCTCCTTGTGCACAGCCAGATATCCTGACACTGTGCACTCTCTTCCACCTCAAAAGTCTTAATAGGTTTTGCAGCAGAGCTGAATGAGTGATCGTGTGCCTTTGTCCACTGATGGGGTCTGGGAAATTTAAAGGATCTCCTCTATGCTGCTTGGCTGCCCCAGACTGCTTCCAGTGACCCCACTGAGAAGTCAGTACAGAACATCATCTGTATTACAGAAAACTTTCTCTCTCCTTTCACAGGGGTTCAGAAATTCTTGAGGGAGACAGTGCGGAGCTGCAGGAGGGATGGGTTTGTGCAGACCATCCTGGGGAGACGGCGCTACCTGCCAGCTATCAAAGATCCAAACCCCTACAGTAAAGCTCATGTATGTCGAGTGCTGTGCCTTTTTAAAACTCTTTTTTAGTTTTATTTTTAAAATGCCAGATTTCTTTGCAAAACCGTGTCTGCAGATTTACAAGGTTTGTGAGCCATCTTAGTCATGACCTTCCACTTCTTGCTCAGTTCATTGTTCCCTCAGTCACTCTCTGAATAACAGAGCTTTTGTCATGGCCTGTTTGACGAAAGTCTTCTGTGACTGGGTGTGCAGCTGTCATCACTGTGCTAACCTCACTTCAGAACTCCCACGTTGGAGCTGGAGTAATTTATTGAAATCGATGGACATGATTTTAAAAAGCCTCCACACAGGGGTACACTTAAACTCTTCAGGCTGAGTTGCTCCCACTCTGCAGTCTTTGTTATGTGCTGTCAGCACTTGAACAAGAAAGGGCATTTAAGACCTGTATTTTTGGGTGTTTGTTCATTTTCTTATTTTTCCTGAAAGGAAAATTGCTCTAACTTCTTAGATAAGTATTTACTTAGTATACACCTTCGCACTAATTTTTTTTCCAGGTCATTTTGGACACTTCTGCCATAGACTCTACTTCAGTAAGAGTAAACTGACTCCCTAGGGAGGTGTTTCTGTGGGGAGGAAGCATTATACTTCTCAATAGGAAGCTGGATCAGGTTGTATGGAATTAAAGACTAGAGTAAAACAGGGAGGCAGTGGGGGAGTTTGTACTCCAAACAGTTGACAGGGAAACAAGAAGGCTTTAAAAAAACTTTTGAAAATAATGGACAATTTGATCTGAAAAATACTTCAGCAGGAAGCTTTCAAGATGCATCTTCTGTTCAAATTTGATTTAGTCTTTAAAATCATATTAAACACCAGTTAATTAATTATCTTCACTTAGATTTCAGCATCCTCATAGTTCTTTGCAGATGTTTCAGCTCTAAACAAAGAAGAAACTTTCAGTACAGTTTTCTTGTCTGAGGAGGGGATTAGTAGAGAAGTTGCTTGTGTTGAAAAAAAAATGGTGGTCTGCTGTGTTTTTGCACAGCTGTAATGCTCTGGCAGTCAGGATTTAGTGTGGCAGACCAAACTGTTAGTCCATGAAGTCCAGTTCCTTGCCTTCGGTTGTCCATCCCTTATGGCTTTGAAGATAGACAGAAGTGTTTTGTGGTGCTTGGATTAACTGAGATTTTTCCTCTCCCCTTGAAACTGTTACCATGGGTATATGCTTCTCCTTCCTGTGGATTGTGACTTGCAGATTATCACTCTTGATATTCATTAATTTTAAATTTGTGGAATTTTGTCAGGTGCCTGTAGAAATGTTGTGTCTGAAGCTAGTCTATAATGTGTTTTTCTCTCAAGCAGATAGAACAAACTTTTTATTTCGAATTTTTACTCTGTGTATATTTGGCCATGTATTTATTATTTTTAATTAAGTACGTGTGACATGTTGGATTTAATTTTTTGGGGGTGAGTTTTGAGAACAACTATCTCTGTTCAGGCAGAGCGCCAGGCTGTGAATACGACTGTTCAGGGATCTGCTGCAGATATTGTCAAAACAGCCACTGTCAATATTCAGAGACGCCTGGAAGCTTTCTCCTCTGTGTTCAAGTCCCATGGACATCTGGAGAGCTCCTTCCAGAGAGATAAAAGCGGTATGGTTGCCTCTTCTTTGCACATTGGAGCAAGATTTTCAGTGTTACTAATGTTAATTAAAAAAAAAAAAAAAGCATGAAAAAAAGTTAGTACTTTTGGGACTAGAGGTGGGAGAAGTTTTATTTTCTAACAGTGGTAAGTCTGCGTTTAAGGGGCAAAAAAGTCATCAGGAAGGAGGAAGAATGTCTGCTCAACAAACTAAAGCAAATGTGACCAGAACAGAGATTCCAGTTACCTCAGAGCAGATCTTGCAAAGGTTGGCAGTGAGAGTTCATGTGTGATATGGTCTGTGATGCCACCACAGAATTGTTCAGAAGTAGGAAGGAGAAACTGAGCAACTCTCTGGCTTCAGAGGCAGTGAAAAAATTGAGTGGGGTGACTTCTTTTTCCAAAAATACATTTTTTGGTTAGAATTAATTCTGGAATTTGTTGGTTGGAATTGGATGCACAGAGACTTCACAAGAGTATTATATGAAGCACTTATCATAAGTTTTTTCAACATAAGTTTTTTTCTGCTGATAGCAAAGCTGTTCTGGGGTGTTCATTCCCAGAGGAATGCCACAAAGACTTTTTTTAGATTAATGTACATGGTGTTTTGCTCATCAGGTGTATTTTAGGAAGACTGCTTAAAAGATGGAGAGCTGTATTTCTTTGATAGCTCTTATGCTTTAATTGAAACATGAAGCTGTCTTAATATGAAGAGTCTGATTTGGAAACTAAATATTAATTGGCAAACCTCTAAAAATGTGTCAGGGAGTTTATTTTGGAGATTCAGAGGTCAGCTAGGAGTAGAAGGCACGAGCTTGGCAGAGCTTCCCACCCCTCCTAGAGGCAGAAGCTCCTGACCTTTGGCCAGTGTAGTTGTAGGGAGGTGAGTAGATGCCTTTGTGACAGTTTTCCCCTGCTCTGATACTGAGTGTTTCCAGAACTGGAAGGAATTCTTCTTCAGCAAGTTGGAGGTGCCTGTGCCATCAGAGGAGCATCCTGCATCATGTGGCTGCTTCAACATTGCTGCTTCAGCGTGAGGCTTGTGTGAGCAGCTGATGATGGCTTGAAACCCTCTCTGTGAACTCAAGTCCTCCTGTTAGCTAACCTGAGAAATAAATAACTTTTGAGTCTCTGCGTCTGAGGTGGTGTTTGTTTATTTTAAAACACCAACAGCTTTTACCATGGAAGGATTTGTTTTATTTTTTGTCAGGGAAGGTCCACCAGGATCTTGGTTTTGTCAGCTGCTTACTTGTTTATTCAATAACTGCTCTTTTCTTCCTTCCTCAGTTCTGTTCAGGAGCTACACATTCAGAAGCTGCTTTTTGCAGGGGGCTGACTGCTTTCTTAAACTAGCCATTAAAATGTTTGTGGAAGAAAAGCAGAATCCTAATTCATTGCCAGAGAGAATGTTGTAAACCAGCTTCTGATTAAACTTTGCACTATTTTGTTTAAAATTTACTTTCAAACCAGATGGTTCAGGAGACACAACTGTCTCTTGCTTCTGTTCTGATTCATGTCTTTATAATGTAAAGCTGAAATGTGTATATCTAAAATACTTCTCATTAACATTTTTTCCCTCAGTAGCTGTACAAATATTGATAGAATAGCCATGATTTGTGGTTCTGTCTGTAGGCACAGGCTTTTTAATTTTCAAGGTCCTCATGTTCTTTTTGTCAGCATTGGGAATGTGCAAAGGCTTTTGATACAAGAAACACACTTTTGTATGATGGTGCTTAACAAACTCTGCTCTTCACCTGTGTAGGAAGGCTGTTGAGGAGGAGAAACACAGGGATGTTACATCCCATCAGAGGAGGCTTCTTCATCCTCCAGCTGCACGATGAGCTCCTCTATGAAGTTGCAGAGGACGATGTCATCCAGGTACAGCCCTGCAGTTCCTCTTCCAGCTCTGCTGCGTCACTGTATTTCAAACAAGCCTTCCTTCTGGGAGCTCACATTCTCTTCCCTGGATCCTCCCCTCCCTGGGTGCTGAAAGGGCTGTGAAAACAAAGTTCAGTTGGATGCAAAAAACATGTTTGCATGCTTGATCCCTTGATTTTTGGGTTCAAGCCATCCCCATGGCTGAAGTTAATTCTCAGTGTGTGCTTTGTTGCTTGTATCAGCAGTTCATGCAACTTCTCTGTGAGGCTTGAAGAGTGAAGTGGCTTAGTATTGTTGACAGGTGTAGGGGGAAGTGTTTCTTCATCTGGAGGTATTTTGCCTTCCTGTTTATGCTCTGGTGCCTAGCTCAGAACTGTACTTTGTGCAGAGAAAGGAGGATTCTATCCTTTTGGTACTCCTTTCCTCATTCCCTAACTACTTGTCTTCCTGGTTGGAGCACTGTGGTGCTGTGTGCCAGCTCTCAGGGGCAGGTGTTAGAGCTGGATGTTGGCAGCTCAGTGTTTCCCAAGTCCTGAGCACCAACACAGGGAGGCTCCCAGACTGTGCTTCCATATCCTAGGGTACCTTTCTTCCCCTTCTGCACAGGCACATCACTGATGACAAAAGGTCATCTCCTGATGGCAAGCAGTAACTCATAGTCTGACAGAGCTTTCAGCAGTGCTGACTGGCCTGAGCATGCATGTATATATTAATAAATATCTGCTAATAAAAATATGAAGAATGTGAGTATATTTATTAATAATATAGATGTGTTCATGTAAATAAAAGGTTTGGTATTTTTGTCTTGAATTTCAGCTCAAGATTTTTCTCATTTTGCCAGCTTTGTTCAGACATCTGCTGCTTCAATCTAGGCAGGCTGTTTTTGAGACTGAAAGGCTCCTAATATTCTTCCTGTAGAAGACTGAAATCCCCTGAGTATAGGCTTTAACATCTTTAGATACTGACTCCAGTTTATCATGGTGTTCCCAGGAGAACTGGAGACAAGTGAATGGATTTGCTTATTTTTTATTGTATTCTATGTATTTCATTAACTACCTCAACTTCAAGAGCAATTATTACCAGCTTTTCTCACTCCCTTCAGATGTATTTCTCCATAGATTTTTCTGGGAAGTTGCCAGAAAAATAAACCAGCAACTGCCTGCCCTGCTGTCCCTGGTTCTGGGTGCAGCAGCCCTAATCAGATATTCTTTGCTGGTGCCATGTGCTGGACTTGTGACCATTCTCGAAGAATCTCCTTCTGTATGGTTCATGTTTCTTTTGATCTGCTGGGCCCCAAACTTGATCAAGGCTGGAGTGGTTTAAATAAAGTGGAAAATTGATTTGTGTGTTATGCAAGCAACATTTTCTATGTTCCAGAATTTCATTTCCTTGTTTTCTCACAGCAGCGTGCCTTGCTTAGGCACTGTTCAGTTTTTAATCTCTGATAACCCCATTTTTTTTCCTGCCCAGGTAGTTATTTTTCATCCTATTTTTGAACAGTAGATTATTTCTGTCCTAATTCTCTACCCTGCTTCTTTCTGCTCTGTACTTGTCTGTGCTGAATTACATCCTATTTCAAAGCACTTTTCTAGGTTATCAAGATCATTTTGAAATGCAGTATGTAGGGACATAGGGGCTTGGCAGACAGATCTTCCCCTAGTTCTTCATGCTGTTGTAAACTTCATCTTGTGCTCTGATTTCCTCAAATCCCCTCCTCCATTCCCCAACAAAAACTGTGGAGGAATTTCTATGGTGGCTCCCTGTCAGGAAATGATGAAAACACATGGAAGGGTCAGACAGCTTGAATAGTTCCTCTGCTGCCAGGGTGGCTTCTAGCTGAGCTGAGGAATCACCATCACTTCAAAGCCTCTTTTCAGTCTGCTGTGGAAAGGTTCATGGGATGGGTGTGGATTGAGAGATTCATTCAAATAAGCAATCCAGGCCAGGCTGGATTCTGCATAGGTCTTGGGGGAGGAAAGGGGGTGGTACCTTTGTCCAGAGCAAGTTTTTACAGTTAGGAGAAAAAAATCCAGTCTCTTGTAATCCAATCTGCTGCAGAAAGAAATAATTTCTGGTCTCCTAACTATGTGTTGAAATGAGTGTTTTCTTAGGAATACTTCTGGAGAGCAGAGAACAGTTACCTCATCTGTTTACTAGAGGGCAGGAGTTGCCTTAACTAAATAGTGAGGGGTAACCTGGGCAGTATTTGTAGCACCCACATGGAGTGTGCCCTGCTTTCCCAAAGGTTTATGATTTGTGTTTCACAGAGTGCTTTTCAAGCTGGCACAACATGGAGGAGCCACCGTTCTTTGCTTCTGGCAAATTGTGTCTTGCTTTCAGTACCTTGAAGTTTTCAGAACAAACTCTGTGAAACACTTAAGAGTTGTGCAGCTGAGTGAAAGATGAGACTCTTCAGGAGTCTCAGGTGTTTAACAGAAAGTTAATCTTGGCCTCTTTTTTTGAGTAGACTTTAACACTGCAGAACCAGTCACACTTCTGTGCTGCGTGAAATCTCACTGGCTTTATACAGTTTCTCCATTCATAAGCACTAATCAGGATTTGGTTGCATTCCCATTGGTGGTAAGTCAGTGCAAATAAATGCAGGATAGGATTCCAGGTGCTTGTCTGCCCCAGCTATTGACAGAAACCCAGAGCACTGAAGCTGTGTGTGTGTGTCTGATGCCTGATGTTTTCTTCTAGGTTGCTCAGATCGTGAAACATGAGATGGAAAACGCCATCAGACTCTCAGTGAAACTGAATGTTAAAGTAAAAATTGGCCCCAGCTGGGGAGACCTGCAGGACCTGGAGCTGTGACACTGCTGTGTGACTTCCCCATGTGTGGGGAGGCAGCAGCACCACGGACTGAAGGGTGAAGGCCTGGGATCACCTGCGGGCGGTGTGATCCTCCTGGGCTGTGGTTCTGCTGGCAGGGTACCCAGCTGCCTTCTGAAACCTGTGCTGGAAGCTGGGATGAACTCACCAAGCCAAACCAGCCAGAGCTCAGCCAGAGCACTGAAACATGTTTCAACTGTGAAATTATTAATTGTTAAAAGAAGGATATTTAAATGAATTCTGCCAAGGGTGCTTGATCTTGTATAAACCCCCAAAGACTAATGAATTTATTACACATGAAATGAGCTGGAATACGTTATTAAAACAAGATGCAAACATAATTTGGCAGTGCCTGTGTATAATTGTCTAGGGCAAAACGAGTCATTGTGATTGCACTTGATGCAGAATTTTGAAGGCCTTTGCCAGGATTATCTTGTACTGGATTCTGCTGATGACACTCAGGTGCTGAAGTGGCTTTGCAGTTGGCTGGATTTCTGACTGAGCAGCTGTGCAGCATTCACAGTGAGTGGAACCTGTGCTTGGTTGGCCTCTGACTTTTATGAAAGCATTTTTGTGACTGACTGTTGTAATTCATCCTACTGCTACCTTGCAAACTGGCCTCAAGAGGAATATTGTTTGGGATCTCTTAGAGTTAGTACAAAATCACCAGCAGAAACATTTTAAAGAATGAAGCTCAATGAATTGGTTAAAAAATTCTTCTTCAAGAAGAAAACTATCTCAGTCTGGCCAGCTGACATGGCAGCCTTGCTGGTGTTTGAGGTCTGGTGTGTTTGAGAGGAGTGGTTACGCTGTGACGGGTGACCTGTGGCTCTTCCTTCAGAGACCATTCTAAGGAAGCCTCGCACCTGCCTGTTGGCAGTCCCACTGAAACCTGCTCAGATTTCCCCACTCTTTTGCCTCAGTGTCTTTGGCTCTGACCCCATGATGAGGCAGAAAGTTTTCCTGGGAGTTCGGGCTTGTCAAGCTGAGCTGGGATCAGATCCTTCAAAAGAGGGGGCAAGGATGGAGCTTGCAGGGAATTAATCTGCCACTATTTGGCATCACTCTCCCCACTAACACCTTCTGGTCTGGCTAAATCCACATCACAAGTTTTCATTTCCCTTCCAGACAGCTGTGATGGTTACACAAGTTCAGCTGCTTTTGTTAACTTCACACAATGCCTGACCTTGAATTCTGTAATTTTCGTCGTCTAGCCCTTGCATCTCACAAGAAAGGGAGGACAAGTGCCTCCCGTCATCTTCCTTATGCCTCTAATTATTGTATCCTGTCTTTTTCTGCAGTTCCTCCCTAATGTAATCAATCTCCATCTTTCCATTCTTGCCTCCTGTGAGAAGTTTTCAAGCCCCTAATTATCCTTTCATTTCTGAACTTCTGCTGGGTCCTTTTTGAGCAGTGTACTTTTGAAGTTGCTTTTTCAGCCTGATCTGAGAGGATGCACACTTGGCTTTCAGCAGCCTGGGAGGGGGCTGGGGATCGTTAACTTCAAATGCGGCGCTTTCGGCAGGGCCCTTTTCCTGACATCAGAAGTAGCCACAGCGAGGGCTGGGGAACACAGGAACGTTCAGAGATGTTAATGGAGCCCCTCACAAAAAGCTGCATCCTAGACTCTGATCCAGCTCCTGCCTCTTGTGCAGCAAAACAGACACGTGGCACTGAGCCAGAGCCCCCGATGAGGCTGCCTTGCTGCCTTTCTCAGCACCGTCTTGGCCTTCTTTCCTGTTTTGTACTCCACCTTACATTGAGATTTTTTTGCTTTCTTCCTTCCTGCTCTACGCCATGGCTTTCTACGACACCTGTCACCTGATGGCTGAGCTCTTTATCCACAGCATTGTCTTTTCTCTTACTTTATTAAAGCTTTTGTTATTACCAGATCCGAGCCTTGGCACCCTGGTGCCTGACCATTTGTGTGCTCTGCCTGTGAAGATGCTGGCTTGGCCTCATTATCAATTCACATGGCCTAATGATTTCCTGTCCTGGGTGTCCTGCAGTGACACACCTGTGCCGTATTCCAGGCCTCACTGGGGCTGCTGTCATTTGGGCTGCTTGTTCCTTGGCACATTACAATATTTCCCTCCCACACGCTGCCTTCAGAGTTTCCCAAGGATGGATCTCACACGTATTTCTCAGCAAGCTCTCTAGAAGGGGGTGATGCTAATCAGTAAGGGGATTAACATGTAGCCAAACTTATTTTGACTAACAAACTCGATGGGCTCATTTTAATTAAGCAGTAATTTGGAACAAATGAGAAGATAAGAGGTAGCCACTGCGGCATTTGAGTTGTGTTACAGGGACTGGCTCTGAGCTGGTTTCTGATTGCTGCTATTTACATTCCTCAGTTCTGATTAGACTTTAACTCTTAGCGAGACTGAGCAGTGGAAGCAGAAGAGGGCTAAGTCAGGTAAGCAGAGGCACTGCCCAGAACTGCAGAAAAGGGTTTATGTTGTTTGCTGAAGGTGGTAAGAAGGAGCTTGGCTGCTCACATTACTTACCTGGTTTTGCCTGTGGGCTCCTTTCCCCCCACCTCTGATTGGCTGAGGGCATTTTATTAATTCAGGACCTGATTACCAGAGTGCAGATTAGTCTCAGTCTGTGTAGTCAGGATGGGATGCATCTGGTGGTGTTTGTTCCTCAGCTTGTTTGTGTGTTTCTCCCTTCACAGCCAATGCCAGCCTCTGTCAGCTGGCACAGCCTGGCACAAGGACAGATGAATGCTGCAGAAGGGGTAAGAGTTCTGTTTGTTACAACTGTTGACAGCCTTGTCCCTCAGTGCACACAGAATTCCTACAGCAGCCCTGCACTGCCCTTGCCTGGCTGCTGCACCAGCAGGGATGTGCCTGCCAAAAGAAACCCAGCTGGGATGCAGTCCTGGCAAAGAGCTGTGGTCACTGGGAGTGCCTTGTGTTCATGATGGGAACCTGCAGGACCCAGCTCCTCACAGGGAGAGTCTGTCCCTTGGAGCTGCTGAGCAGCCTGCTCTGGTTGGTTCCCATCTGTTTCTGCTCAGAGTGACTCAAATGTGCATTCAGCTGGCTGCTGATACGGGGCACGACTTGCCCAGCCTTGGCAGCAGGAACTCACACCTTTGATGTTTGCTGCAGCCTCCTGGTCCTTTTCCTCACATGCAGACCACAAGCTTGTACTGCTGCTGCTTTCCTTTTCTCCTGGCTACTGGAAGCTGTGACAGGCAGGTGACAAATAATGACACTGGTAATCTGATCTGCTTTGGTCCTATTGCCTTTCTCCCGTGCTGCTTGCATTCCATGGAGAGAGTTGTACAGAGCTGACAAGAGGGAGAGGGGAGCTCAGCACCTTTGGCTGGCATTTGGAGCTTCTCCTGGCACAGCAATTCAGAGGTGCTGCTGGGAAGAGCCCTTACACTCCTGCCCTTCCAGAGCTCACGCTGAAGTGGGAGGGACAGGAAGGGCTCTTGGCTGGCTGGTAGCCCTGCTCCAAGGCTGGTGACATTCCAGCTGGTGTGGCAGTCAGGAGCCCCGTGTGAGCTCCCTGCATGGGAACATCAACTGGACGTGGGTTCTGTCCTGGTAGGAGCTGCTGGAGGAAGGAAGGTGACCATCCCCACCCCAGCAACAACCACGACTGCAATTTTTTTATTCCTGAATGAGAAATGAAAACTCCAACCAAAGGCTTTAGACAAACCATGCACCTCTGAAATACTATAAAGAATGTAGGAGTAGAAGTTGGGGAAAAAAAGAGATTACACCAACTAGTATCAATTCTTTCCTTTATTTTCTTCCCCTCTGTTTTTTTAATTTTATTTTTTATTTTTTGGTTGCTAATGGGGGCACGAGACAGCCTCACTTTAAGATGCCTTAGCTTTGTGATACTGATTTAGGATACCTGTGGAAACAGGACATGGTTAGCACACGAGTGTGTGGTTCACCCCAGATCAGCCTTCGTTCTGAGAGACAGGTAATGACTCATTAACAAACCCCACACATTCTCAGCCCACATTTCCTTGACACTGAATCTGAATATTTGCTGCTATTTAAAAAAGTACAACGTTTGATTTGTTGATTTAATCACAAAACAAAACACATGAATGGAAACACTCATTTACGTGACTATTGCTTATACACCTAAGAGGAGGAGTTGGCTGCCAATGTCCACACGCAGTTCCTTCATGAGAGAGAGTGTGCTCTGACCAGAGCCTGCCAGGGCAAAGAAACATTCAAGACTGAAATATGCTGTGCTTGAATTCACCTTTGGGCTATGGGAAAGGATGGATGGGGCAGGGCCTGGGCTATTTGATGGGCATAATTAACCAAAAACTGGGGCTTTGCCTGTGCTGCCACACACACAGTTTGTGTATGAAGGAGGGCTGAGGCTGGATGCAGCTCTGAAGTGGTTTCTATTGAAAAAAAGAGCTTTCTATGCCCACCTGCATTATGCACACACTATGGTGTGAAAGGGATTCTGGAAAAGGAGTATAAACTGTTTTAGAGGAGATTTATGTGATAATTTTATACAATACATGTAGTAAATAGAGTATTTTTGTTACACATTTTTGTAACAATCCTGGTGTTGTGGGAAATGACTAATTAATGTAGACAGAACTGTAGAACTGAAAAAAACTTAAACCCCCTCCCCCCAGGTAATTACAGAAAACAAAACCTGATTCTCAAAATTTCAATTGTCATGTCTTTTAATTCAATGCTTGCAACTGAAGTTAAAGATCTAGGAAGAGATTTAATTTTTTTATTAATAAATAAAGTAGCTTGTACTTCATTGAAGACTTGCCAACTCTGCAGACTTATAAATAATCTAATTTAATGCATTTTTTTCTGTCTATCTACAGCACTAGACATAAGATTACAAACATCTGATCAAACCCAAAGGTGTGTGTGCTGTTGGAAGTTCTGTGTAACTGGTTTTGGATCTGATTGTGACAGAGCTCCTGGAGAGAAGAACGTGAGAGAACAAAGTATCTAAATGAACAAACAGCATTTTAAACAGAACTAATATTTCCAGCCAATCTGGCCTGGTGTAGCAGAGGATTGCGAGGCTGAAGAGACATCTAAGCTTGGGATTTTGCTTGAGGTGGTGCTGTCTGAGTGGGAAAGGTGAAAGCACAGAAAGATTTCAACACCCAGTGACAGCCAATGTCCTTGATTTTCCTCCAGCCAGTCACAGTCCTGCAGTCTTTCTCAGAGTCAGATGCTGTGCTCCTCTCTGGGAATGCTGCAGCTCCATGCCTGTCACTGACAGCCTTGAGCAGTGTGCAGGGCAAGCCTTGCAAAAATCCCACACTCCCCCTCATTTCACAATAAATCACCCAGGCAAGAGTTTTTCCTCCCTCATTGAACTTTTTAAGTGATGGGTTTTTTCCACATACATGGTAAATCTTGATAGAAAGCATTTAACAGTGTGCACTAACAAACTTATACAACATGTACATTACATATATATATATTATATATATAGAATGTTCTATATACAAACATATACATCTTTTTAGATCTCTACAGACTACAAGAAAATTGATAATTATAGTCACAAGTGGTGAACTTAACAGAAATGGTAATTGGTAACTGTCTGGAAATATGTAAAATATGTAAGAGTGGAAAGCTGTGACCTGATGGGGAGTACTAAAGAAAAGTTGCTTAAAAGTTTAGCATTAAAAATTGTAAGTTTGAGGGCTGCTAAATTCTCATTTCTCTGTTGCATAAAAATGCAAATGGAAATCTACTGGCAGGTTTTTTTTTTCACCCTGGTGTTAAAGTAGAGACTGTTTGTTGGCAGCCAGAGTCAGCTGGGCCTTGTGTAAAGACTTGTTGAGGACACTTTTCTCTCTGGGTGAGCTGCAGTGATCAGCAGTCAGAAGCTGCTCTTAAGTTTTCTTCAAAGATCCCACAATTCCAATCAGCCTCTGGGGCTGCTTCTGACTGCCACACACCAGGGCAGAATGGAAAATAAGCTGGCTGCTGGACATTTTGAATGCTGCCCCAAATGATTTTGTTGCTCAGAGACCAGTGGGTTTGGATTATAGGCCAGAGCACAGGCCCAGTGAGTACAGGTTTGAACTGAAGATCAACTTGCCATAATGCTCTCCTTTATTCCTCATTCTTGATGCCTGCTTAGAGCAGTGCTTCCTCACAGGCACCAGTGGTTGCTTCTGTGACCCAGCCCCTGGAAGGAATTCCCCAACCCAGTTCCTATTGGCATCAGATTTGGTTTATCCTTACACACAAACACACAGAGGAATCCTCTTGGGTCACGGGCAACTCCAATTCCTTAGCTCTCTGCAGAAGCCCAGGCATTACTCAGGCACTGACCTTTTCCCCTGCAAGTTTCTACAGTTCTGACAACATAGAGCAGTTTCTCCTGTGCTAGAGAAACTTGTGGAGTCTCATTCCCAGTTGAGCTAGACCTGTCAGGGCCATCACTTTGATTCTGGCTACAGCAAAATGTAAAAATCCTGTAAATCATGAAATTCTGTTCTGCCACAATGGGAATTTAAAACTTAACACCTCAAACCTCTTCCAAGCCTTCAGCTTGTGCAGTGGGCCAATTGTGAGGCCAGACTTGTGGATGGTACAACTTCCTGGGCTGTATTTTATTGTAGGTAAAGGAAGAAGAAGGAAAAGGTGTTTTTGAGAGGGACCATATGAACACTGTGATGATACAAACACCAGTGAAATTAAGGTCTAGGTGGGAGTGGGATGATGCCTGTCTCCATCAATGTCCATTGAAGAGACAGAAGATGTTACACTTGTTCAAAAGAATAATTTTAAAGGCTGTTTTTCCAGCTTTTCCTCACTTCCTTTTTTTCTAATTTGAAACTATGTCCAGACACATGAAAACAAGCCTTCAGTGCCTTGTTTTCAGCCCAATCTTGGAAAAATTTCTAACCTAACAGTTGACTTGTGTGGCAGTGAGTCTTGTAGGACAGGGTGGAGCACTCCAGCAGGACAGGCAATGAATCCAGCTTACTGTTCTCTCCTGTGGCTGCAGGTTGCAGAGTTTCCTGCAGCATTCACTGCAAAAACCAAACAAGCCACTCTGAAGCAGAAGCAAATTACTTTTAGCAGTGTGAGCAGAGGACAAATTGCCACTCACCCATGGTGTCACTTTATATCTGTGCTCCATACATATGTTGACAATGGTTTTCCATGCTCCTCCCTGGCCCACTGTGTTGTGTTCCTGCTCCAATCTCCCTTTCTGTCTCAGGTTTTGGGGGGGTTTCTGTGCAGGCCCCCTCGTAATTTCAGCTGAGCACTTAAGCTGCTCTGCAAGCTGCTGAGCAGCCTCTGTGAGCAGTGTTTGATGGGAATGTGGTTTCCCATCTGGCCTTTCCTAACTTGAAGAAATGCTTTCCAAAGCTGTTTTTCTATTCCTGCTACTGGGAAATAAGGCAACCAAGTGATACAGACTCCATGGGGATGAAAAGTGCCACAGCCCCCCTTCAAGGACAACAGATGAATCTAGAGCACATTTTAAATGTATAGATTTGGATGATGTTTCATGTGCTCTGAATTGCAAATAAACCATCTATGACATATCTTAATGATCTTGTTAGATAGTGCCTGTCCAGCTACCTGCAAAATCGTTACATTTTGGGGATAGGATTTTAAATTTATTTATTTTTCTGGTAGGAGTTAAAGAGCATTGCCTTGAGCAAGGCTTTTCAAGGGAAATAAATAGCTGATAAGAAAATGCAGCTCAACTCATTTTTATGTGGAGAACAGTAGCAAACATGCTTGAAATGTCCTGGCTTTTTATAATGTAACTTTTAAAAAATAAAGATTTTTGTAATTTAAGGTGTTTTTTCTTTTTCTTTTTTTTTTCTTTTTTTTTTTTTTTTTTTTCTCAGAATAGAAATAAATCCCATTTTTCTTCGGTCACAACATGCTTCCTTTTTCTCTTTTTTTTTTTAAGTTGGCAATTAGTCATGCAAAGTTTTATAAGTGCATTAACATTCGAGTTTGTACAGAATATTTTTAACCAGACGCACTCCCCACAGTTCATACCTACAGCTTCTGAAAAACTACATGCCACAGTGATGGTTGAGTTCCTTTTGGGAAAAATTGGCCACCCCAAGAGTCAGCTGTTGGAACGACCCTCATGATTCCAGCTTCCATCCCATGGTTTGTAAAATTTCTCCTTGACGTCCACTGTGATGAATCCAACAACAGTAACAGAAAAACATCTTCTAGGAGAAAAAACTGTCTCTGGCCAGTGACTGGTAGATCTGGGAATAAAGGCTGCTTCCCTGAACAGTGTTCTTAATAAAGCCACAAGCAGCTTCCTTGAAAGTCTAAAACTGGTACCACTTTTTGTCCTTGTATTTGAGCATCACCTACAGAGATGGGGAAAAAAACCAAACAAATGGCAATCAAGCACAGCCCTGCACATGAGAGACCACACATGACCTAGGCCCATTAACTGCCAGACTTCAGAATTAATAAATGCAGAACAATGCAATACTTCACTAACAATGTCAGCAGGTCTTGAGTCCACTGAGATCTCATATTTAATTTCATAGTCATTACATTTAAAAAGTGTTGCCTGCTATTGCTGGTTTTACAAGACTTTCCCTGAGGAACTTTAACTACTTTTCTTCTTCAAAAATTAAAGGAACTTGCTTTCTATAGGAATAAAAAGACACTTCTCTATGGAGCATAGTAGATATGTCCTGACTATATAAACTTCTTGCAATTCAAGGCACATTCTTTCTGCCTCACACTAACAAAAGCCAAGAAAAATGTAAAGGTCTTGTCCGGAGATGTGATGCACATTAAATGAAAAACGTGCTTTGATGTTGTTTTATCTTCAAGAAAAACCATTTTAGTTTTCCCAGTCTTAACAGCGTGGGATGGGAAAGCTTTCCATTTCTAGCTCCAAGCACAGAAGCTATTCCTATTCCTGGCAAGGCCTATTCTACATAACAGTACCACAGGGCTGCACTAGTAATGTTCTCCTCTTCCCAGTAAGATCTGTAAAGGTTCCTCTACACTCATCCACCTACCTCTTTTCTGCCCTACTGCATGGAAGTGCTGCATTAAGTGGCTTAAAAAAACCAAACCATAACGAATTAGTGAGAAAGGCAAGATGAGAAGTGCCATGTTCTAAATTCAGAGGCTAACAATGGATGCTCATTTCTGGAAACGTGAAAGGAAGGGGTGTGTTTGTTTTTGGCATTCTGATAGTTTGGGAGCAGGAACAATGCCGTGGCAGCTGACATGAGCACGCCTCCAACACCAGGACTGGCTGAAGGGAGAGAAGGGCACTTGGCTTTCCCAAAGGGAAGCACAGGCTGGGTGCCAGGGTGGGCAGTTTCCAGTTGCAGGGTGTGGGTGCCAGGGCTCCTACCTCGTGTGCATGTTTGGAGAACGCCTCTGCGCTGGCCATCATGCTGGCAGTCCTCTCATCCAGCTCACCCAGCTTCTGTCCCCTCTCGTCCAGGGCGATGCGCGCGCGAGTCAGGTCCCCGATGACCCCACCCGCGGCTCCCCTCACGCCCTCGATCCCGCCGGACCCCGGGATGTGCTGGGCGAGGCTGCGCGAGGCTTTTCCTGCCGTGGCCTCGCCAACTGCAAAGGGGAAATGGACGGACAGAGAGACAGGGGTGAGCTCCTGGCCTGGCTCTGTCAGCGCTCCCCAGGCCTGAGCTGCCTCCTCGCAGCAGTGACATCATTCGAGGGGCAGGTGGCACATCTGGAAGGCTTTGCTCTGCCACCACCACATCTGCAGTGCAGTCATGTGCCCCCCACTCAGCTGATCAAAAGAAGCTGCCAAGGTGAGGGAGTTAAGGAATGGCAGATAAGGATCCTCCCCTTTCTCCACGAGGTCAACTCTCTCTTTTAATCAATCACCTAAATCTTGTGTACTGCTCCATGCTTAGATAACAAGGACAGGGGATCTCAAGAATGAATGTCTGCCCAAAAACCCCCAAGCAATAAATTACTCACAAAGCTCCTCCCTGTCAAAAGCTTGTCCACTTCCTCCAAAAAGTCCTTTGAGGAAGCCTCTGTTTTGGGCTTCTGGTGTTTCCACGGGAGTAAACAAATCCCCAAGCATGTCCTAGTAAAGCCAGAAAAAAGTCCATGTGAAAGGTAAGTGAGGTGAACGTGGTTCTAGGTGTCTTCTTGATTTTCATTAACAAGACACATGCACTGGACCTAATCAACTAGTTTTAAAAGAGTCTGCTGTGAGAACAGTATGATGCAGGTAATATTTGTGTATTCTGACAAATGCTTGGGCTAACTGGACTCACTCATGCTTTCAAAGGGACTTGGTTTGTCACTGCTCAGTCCCAGGTTTGTTACCAGAGAAAAAAAAACCTGCAGCTAATACAGAATGAAAACACCAGTGATAAGGTCACATTTTGCTTAGAAACAGCAGAGGTGACACTCTAATTGAATAAACAATTTGTTGTGTATTATGTATTTTGCTTTAGTGATTGCCCAGCCAGGCTGGCAGTCACCCTGCTTTCTTTTTATAGCACACCTGAGTTCAACGCTTGCCAGCAATTCAGAGTTTGGTGGTTTGTCTTTTAGTTGATTTTTTTCTTTTTAAACAAAATTCATTACCTTCCTACAACCTTCCCCCACCCCATTAGTGTGCCATCAGCATTGCTAAATAAGCACATCTGCTGAAGGCGCTGCTCTGGTGCCACATCTTGGAGCAGTCACTCCCAACAAATGTCAGGCTCAGATTTATTTGCAGAAGTATTAGGAAAAGCAGGCTCTCTGGAAAAAAAACTGATGGGAAAAGTGTGCAGTCCCATTAGTGTTTGAAACCAGGGGGCTGTGTGTACTGAGAACAGTTTCTGCCCTGTTGCTCAGCTCTGTGTTTGCTCAGGCAAGCCTCAGCAGGCAGATCCAGCTGCTGTGCTGCACACAGTGCTCGCTCCTGGGGGCTGAGTGCGAGGACAGCGCTGTGACTCACAGCCACTGCTCCTCTGCACAGTCACCTGCTCTGGGGAGAAAAATTACTGCAGCCCTTGGAGCCTGAGTGGAGCTCTCATGCAGCCCACCTTTGTTTTCCAAGTAGCAGGTGATCCTGGGTCATCTGCTTTCTGTACACACAAAATGACCATGCAAACCTTTTTTTTGTCTAAAAGTAGCCACAGTCCAGCAGCACAGAGAAGCAAGGGCTGTGTTTCCCTGTGCTTGTTAGTTGCATAGTGCTGTTAAGGCTGGTACAAAAAAAATCAACTAGCATGCAACAGCCTCTTGCTGTAGGTCCATAATCTAAGATGCATTGGTCAAACCTTTAGATTATTTTAAAATTGGCTCCTTGCAAAATAATCTTTCTGGTGCACAAAAGCTGGTGTGCAATGTTCGCTCCTCAAAGTGCCTTTTCAGACTTGAGACAGACAGTGCTGTGATGTGAGTTGAGCAGCTCAGCACATGTTATTCCCTAGGGCATAATGAGTGCTGGCAGGACCATTTCTTTTATACTTCCATTCTGGTTCACTGCTAATTATATAACCCAGAACTTATTCCCCCTCTTTTTTTTTCTTTTTTTTCTTTTATTAGTCATGTATCTCCCTGTAGCCTCTCACAATTCCTTCTCTTCAGTAAATGACATTTTAATTTGCATTTTCATTGTAAAATAACCAAACCAAACCAGCCCATCTCTAACACTGCAAAGACTTTTTGCACAGGTGAGAGTGCATGAAAAAGCCCGAGGAACAACAGAGCTGCTGACCTCTCTCAGTTGTTTGGCATCATTCAGTCAGGGCAAGTGGAGAGGAGCAGCACTGTCCTTATCAGGGCCAGTTTTCCCTGATGAGTGAGGCCACTGTCCCTCCCAGACACAGGCACCAGGGTGAGGTGTGAGCCCTACCTGCAGGTTGTCACACATCTCCTGGCTGTAGGTGA
This sequence comes from Passer domesticus, assembly GCF_036417665.1. Lineage (NCBI taxonomy): Eukaryota > Metazoa > Chordata > Aves > Passeriformes > Passeridae > Passer > Passer domesticus. The sequence goes on along the minus strand of NC_087475.1, from coordinate 105,888,298 downwards.
GGCGCTGGATCTCTGTGGGAGAGCTCAGGTACAAAGCCTGCCCTTCGTTAGTGAAACAAAAGGTCCGTGCTATCCTCATGTCTGTGACAGGCAAATAGTTGATGTCCAGCAGCGGGCGAAGGCTGGGCAAGCTGAGGAGAAGCAGATTCCCAGGTTAGTCACCAGCTGCCACACATGGTACACCTGCTCTGTGCCTGCATTTTAAACCAACACTTCCCTTTATGCTCTTCATAACTGCAACAGTTAAAGTACAGCTCTAAGCTGAAAAATTCTGCCACAAAAACGCTGCATTCCCATCATATTTTGTTTGCTTGCATGGAGGAGTTTCAGCTGCCTTGCCTCCATGCCCCTAAGGCTTCTGCTTCTGTCTGGATATGGGATGTGCATGTGGCACGGTACGGCTTGTGCCACACGGTTTGGCTGTTTGCAGGGCAAGGCCTGCAGGGACATTGTAGGAAAGGGCCTGGCAGGGCCCTGCTTCCACCCTGTGGACAAAGGCTCCAGCATCACTTTTGCTGTCCTCCAGCTTCCTGGGGTTTGCTGTTCTGGACAGTACTTTCCCAAATTTACATGGCCTGGCCAGGGAAACAGGGAGCAGCAAGGTGAAGGTACAACTACAGGGCTACTGCACAGTCAGCTTCTGGAGGGAGGGGACAAGGAAGGGAAACCAAGTGATCTGAACAGAAAAGCTTCAGAAGTGCCAAGAGTGGGACTTGGGACTTCACAAAGGATACACAGAACCCTTTACATGGCTGGGTTTTATACTTCTCTACACCCGACCCACTATAACTGAGCACATTATCAGGGCTTTCTTTTATCATAGCCAGCCATCCACTGTCACAGGCAGGGGATTACTAGAAAACACCAGGAGCTTGCTTTACCGTGCACCTGCCTGCCTTAACTCCCCCCATGGAGACAGCCCAAGGATCAGGTGTGGCTGCATCAAGGCAGGGAATTAACCACACCCACCGGGGAGTTAACGCAGAGCATCAGGTACTCTGGAGCTAACACAAGTGGAACATGACAGCACTGTGCCACCTCTTTGCTTAGTTTTGCCACAAAATGAGTTAGATAAGTACCTCAGTGTCATGATGTGCCCATTAGCACAAAAGCACGCCAGACAGACGCTGTTACAGAGGGTGACCACATCTGCTCGCAATAAAAAGGACGTTTCGGTGATGTTGTGGACATAAAGACATGTTTGGGAAGGCAATGAGAAGACTTTGGCTTGTTTTTCTGAACAAATGACTGCAAATTGATGATCACCCATATCCTGGGAGGAGGAAGGGGAATGCATGACAAGTTTCCTTTTCCTTGCTTTGTCACCGTCATCAGCACTGTGTGGATCCCTCCATACTTCATAGGGTTGGTGTGTCAGTGTCCCCATGCAGTCCAGGCACGCGAAGGTCAGCACGGCTCCCTTCAGTGTCAGGACGGTGCCTGCAGAACAGAATTTCCTCTCACTGCCACTGGCACCACAACCAGAGTGCTTGCCAGCACAGCACAGCTGACACCCAGCTTTTGTAAACACAGCACACACATTAATCCAGCCAAGGTGACAAGGCGTGCTTGCTCAGTTCTCTCTGACCACATGAGAAGGTGAACAAACAGCCTGCCAGTACTGGAAAGGTCTCAGGCAGCTGATATCTATAATGATGGATGTGATACATGCTGTTAAAGATGGCCTGTTGTTTATCTCTACATTATACTAGTAGAATATTTATTCCCCAGCAGTAAAATTGCTCCAAGTCTGGTGACCTTCCAGCATTGTTTTTCTAAACAAACTGGGGTGGGAAACCTCTGCTTCTGTGCATTCTCCATTTTTTGTCCATTTTTAAAGCACATGCTGCCTCTCCTCAGACCTGACCTCTCAGCCCTCTGTTCTCTCTGCTACACCATCTGTCACTCACTCAGCCAAGGTCTCTCCTGGTACAGCAACCTGCCAACATTTTTGTTTCCTTTCCTGAACTCCCTTCTGCTTCTCTGCAGCTTTCTGATACTGAGAGAGCCAAACTGCTTGCAGAATCCCAGACAGAACTATAAACAGGACTGTAATTTCACAATATGAAGGAGCTCTGGTAATTTCCTGGTCCTCACAAGAAATATGTAATTTTGCCTGTTACACAAGGCAATTGTTGGAACTAACACAACCAAAAAGTCTCAGTCCATGAGGCTGTTGGTCCCTCATGAGCATCTTTACCTGTGTGCCCTCCACTCAGTGAGTGACCACTGCTTGATTTTTTGGGACACTTCTGCCCAAAAGGCCATACAAAACCATGCAGTTATTGCCCCACTGTACCAAGACAGACAAAAAGCAGGAAGGGAGCTGCACTCACCGCTTGGTGACACCATGACTGGCTCCGACTGCCGTGAGTCGTCACTAGCAGGCAGATTGAGGGACAGGATTATGACCATCCCGAGGCCCGTCCCGACCCAGAGGCAGGAGGAAACAGCAGAGTCGTTCTTGCGGGCAAAGGACTCCATGAAGTACAGAGCTGTGATTGCCTCCTTCGAGTCCCTGTCGATACTGGACACGCTGGAGCTTCGGGAACGGCTGAAGGAGTTTTCCCTGTTTTCTGCATAAATAAATACAAGCAAACAGGCATAAATTAGTGCTCCAGGAGCAGGCACAAGCCTGCAGCAAATACAAACTCCCTGCAGAGTACAGAAAATAAAGTTTTCTTAACCCGAGCAAACATTCTGACCTTAGCATGATACCAGCTTGCTGCCAGTGTATAAATAAGTGTGGAAAATGCTGTCAGACATCATCAGTTAGATCTGCATTAGAAATAGCTGCCTATTATGGAGATTAGCATGGACTAATTAGAATTTACAACAGCCTTAGCTCAAAGGACTTGTTCTAAATAGCACAAAATAATTTTATACCCATATGTTACCAATGCATTTAGAATTAATCCATGTATCTCATTGCTGCAGGACATGAAGGGAGATGCCATTACCAGCTTCAGAGCATGTGTCCCCTGCTCTGCTCTTGTTGTCATCACTAGGACATTCTAGCACTGCATTCACAGCCATCATTTATTGTGAAGGTATTAATAACTCCTCCCTGGGGAAAAGACATCCATTGCTGAACTGAACCCAGTCTCCAAAACGTCTCAGGGTACACATCCACTCTGGCTTCCCAGGGAGTGAAGTGAGAAACCTGCTCTGTGCCCTTGGCAACAGCTGCAGAGTGAGCTGGCACTGCCTGAGCTTTAGCAGGCAGCATCAAGAGCCAGCTGGAGACAGAGCTGTGCTCTCCCCACTGCAAGTGCCCAGGTACAGAGACTCTCTGAGCTTTCCAGAGAAAGGTAATGATGAAAAGGCTGAGGAGCTCAGCTTTGCTTTGTCTAGTGCTAGGCAGGAAGCACGAAGCTGTGTGAGGGAGCCCCTGGCATTAGCAGGAACATCAGAGGCTATAAAGCACAGAGGGCTAAAAAGTTCCTGAAGAGTCAAGGAGCCAGAGGAATATGGGAGTAGGGCTGGCTGCTGCACAGTCCTTGCAAAACAACTCATGCCAGTGCTGTTGTTTACCAACCTGTAGTTAAACATGGGATCAGATCACTGCAAACCCCACATGCTCTTTTGCAACAATAAGAACTGGAGATGGAGAAATAGTTGAAGGTACTGGATGTGAGATAAAGGTCTTGCTCCTGAACCTGTCATTATGAAGCGGATCTGTACCTGGTACAAAATTGTCCTTTTTATAGATCAGAACAGTCACCTCTTCAGAGCCAATAGAAGTGTCTAAAAAGAGGAATAGTTTCTGCCATGGTTGAAGAATAAAACTAGAAAATTACTTTCTCACATACTCCAGCTTAAAACTGAGCTAATCCCCACACTGTATACATGATTCCTGTGCTCCACCAGAGCAGCAGCTTTGCCAGTGAATCTCTTCCTCAGACAACAAACTGCAGCATTGTGTTTCCCTGCCCAGATGCCTCAGTGTAAAGTTATCCCTACACTGCAGCTCCCTGAGGAAGACTGGAGAGAACCAGGGCAAGGCACTGCTGCAAACACACCAAGTATTTCTGCGTGTGCTTCTGCCTTAAGTGCTGGCACAGAGATTTGGGGCAGATTCTCCTGCCACTCTTTCACACTTGGGCCACCTTGTGTCCTTTGAGGCCATTTGTAGCATGCCAAAGATGAGTTTCACAGGACAGCTGTTCCTGGCACTTCACTTCCACTCTCATGGAAGAGAAGCTTATATCTACTTGAACTTCCAAGCACTGCCCTCACCCCATTTCCACGTTTGTTTAGGCACTGTTGTAGCTCTCTAGTTGTGTCTCAGCACTGCTCCATGTAGCTGCATAAACTGGGATTGTTGGCTCATCTACAGACACAGCTGCTAATACCTTGAGAATAGTGTCTCCCATAACCCCAAGAACTTTGTACTCCTCCTGCAGGGAACAAGTTGGCCCAGCTCCCTCCTGAGCACTGACAGCTGCCAGGTAAAGAAAGGAAGACAGTAATTTCAAGGCAGAAATCATCATGGCTATATATATATATATATATATATATATATATATATATATATATATGTTTTCTCCCAAAGGGTACCTAATCTTTAATAAAAATGCTATTATGTAATTAATCTTCTCTTTAACAGGTGTATTAATATCACAGTCACATAAATTTCAAAAAACGGTGGTGCTCAAGCTAAGAAAGATGTTGAAAGGACAAATGCAGTTGGTGTAGGCGACATACACATTACTTTAAATATATGATGTGCCATTTGCATGTGTCATCAAGCTTTCTCCCTCCCTAAATTAACAAGAAATGTTCCTCACTCCTGTGCAGTACAGTTAACTAATACATCTCTGCAAAACTGACACTAACAGATATAATCTTTAGGACACTTTTGGGAACATACTGTGCCATTTTCTATTAAATACACTACTCAAACTGAAATTCTAAAGATCAGCAAGACATATGCCAAAATTTGATGTCATTAAACATATCTGAACAGCAAAGTCTGCAACTGCTATGTGACTTTATTGGCTGGCTCTAAAGCAAGGTAGAAATCTCTAGCCTTTCCAGATTTCAGGATAAAATTTAGTTAAGTCTTGTTCCCTGGGACACTTTTCTCGAAGAGATTCTGCTCCAAATTCTTCATCTAGAAAGCATGCAATTGTATCCTGGAGAAATACAAAAGCACTTTCCTTGGGAAGTTTTAAAAATTTGCTAAATTATTTACTAGTGTGCTTTCTATGCCTTAAAATGACATCCCATCTTCTCAAAGTTGACTTACCAGTCTGTAGCAATCCTTAACTCAACCACCATATTCCAGGTTTTCTGTTCTATTTCCCTTTTCTTGCTCTGCATGATGGGTGTATCCAGAATGTCAGCTACATCTTTCTGCAGGAGTCTGAGGTAGGACCACTCCCTTGTCAAAGCTGATTTGGATTCTGTGCTTCAGTGTGGGGACAGGACACTCACCTGTGAAAAGCTCCTCAGAAGTTTCCGTCTTCTCCTCCTCTGGAGGACATCCTGCTACGTGGTCCTGTCTCATAAATATGCTTCTATCTCTAGATTGCTTCCTGCTTTGAGGAAGCCCAGTATTCCCTTTTCTCTGAGAGGCACATATCCATCTCCAGGATCCATTAGGTCCCACACAGCCCCTCAGATCACCACATCCTTTCTCCTCATCCTCTTGCACACCCAGATTTCTTGGCTTTTCTCCCGTATAGGTCTCCAGGCTGTTCCTGCAGCTGGCAGCAGAGAGCACCATCAGAGGGACCCAGCGGCCCCTGAGTGCTAAGCAGTGACTGCAATTTGGGAGATGCTGCTCTTGGATGATGAACAGCTCTGAGCTAAAGCATTACTACCTGCAGTCAGTGCATTTCAAAAAGCTGCACTCCATGGGTCAAGGCCACACAGAATAAACACCACTGCTGTCCTAAGAGTAGCCCTGCTTACTTCAAAATGTTTTCATTCAGCCCCATCCTATGCAGGGTTTGGGTTAATGAGGTGCAGATGGAAACTCAGGAACCAAATTCCTTTGTGACACTGGATTGGTTGTTAAATTTGGGTGATGAGCCAGCAGCATACAAACAGAGGCTTTATGACTTAAAAGCAACCAAAACCTCTCTAAGTTGCTTCCCACCTCATGGAAAAACACACAGGACACTTCAACGCCCAGGCAGGTTAAAAAGGAAGCTGGTGCTTTCGAGTCCTCTGTCCATCCTCTGTGCAGTGCAGTGCTGCTCGTTGTGTGAGGATGTCCTGATTCCATGGAAGTGCTGGAGCACTGGGAAAGCCACCCACAGCCACAAAGGCACATGCATTGCAAAAGGACAGGAATGACTGAGCCAAACATCATCATGACATGTATAAAAAGCAGCCCTGAGCAGTTGTCCCAGCCCCTTCCTTGCCTGACAGTGTCCTGCTGCAGTGCACTGGTGTCTAGGGGAACATTAATTTAGGGCTTAGGGGTTTTCTGAGAATTTAAAAGATTGAGTAAGTGATTCCATGTGTTTCAATTCACCTGTACAGAGCAAAGACTGCAAAGGTTTGGGTTTTTATCCTTTAACTTCCTTTTGCTTAGCAGAAATAAAACCAGAATTTCCTCACTTTCCTATGGAATTAAAAAAACTCCACATGTATGTTGTTGCTCAGGGGAATGTTCTGACTTGGCTATTCTCAGCTGCAGCAAAAGCTTTGTTAAGGGGAACACATCCTCACATATCCTATCTTCCAGGAAACTGTTCCTTGGATTTTTATAAAACAGTGGAATTAGGACTAACTAAGTGATTTTCTTTATGAAGTTAGGAATCAGAAAAATAGAAGTATCACTTGTTAAGAGGAATGAAAAAACCCAAACTCCCAGTAACAAAATCAACATTTTCATAGCAAATATTTACATTCATTACTGAAGAGTTTTTCAATTGATTGTCAGTGTCTTGGATGCTATTTATAGGTTCTTTCCTGGTTATAAAGTAATGAGTAATTGATCTGTTTATGAAATATATACAAAAGCTGGCCTTTTTGACATGGAAATCAATATAATCAGGGGGAAAAAAAAAAGTGGAATCATTTATATTCTCCTCACTTGGAGAACTCTAAAAGTTTTAATCCAAAACCACCAAACCTAACAGAGGCCAATGGAACTATTTAAAACATTTGCCAGTTTAAGACCATCATCTTACATTTTAAGACAAATCTGTCACTTTCAAAATTATGTAGTCAGGAAAGCATTCAAAGCTCTGAATGTCAAGAGAAATATATGGTAAAGGAATTATACTTACAGCATGAATTTGTGCACAGCAGCATCACAGAGACACAGAGACCAAGCATGGTGCTGATGGCCATGCTTCAGCAACACCGAGGAGAAAGGGGCAGGATGTAACACACATTAAGGAACACTGCACATTTGATTAGCTATAAAACCAAGATTTTAACAGCACCACTCTACAGCTGCATTCCACATAACACAACTCACTAGAAAGCAGCAGAAGTTGTCCTAAGCACAAATAATGTGCTAATAATCTGGAATTTTACTGCAAATTATTTCCTACCAGAACAAGTTATATAAGTTACCCTAAAACTATGCTGTGGATATGCAGCTTGCAGAGCTTTCCAACCACTGGAATGGCTGTGGCTGTGCTCTCATGGAGCTCACAGCTGTGGGATGCTTCACCCTTCCTGGAGAAAGTTCTGAAATGCATTGCCCTGAAGTTGCTATAATTAAGGCAGTGTAACCTGCAAGGTTTCATCAAATTCCCACTGACACAACACTGATGGAATGGATGGCAAATAAAGGCTTGAAAGAGAAAACAGATTCAAGACAGTAGACCTGGATCTTTGGTATTTCCAGATTATAGTAAACTTGAGGTTTAAGTTTTAGTTCAGCAAGGTTTAAAAATAGAAGGGAACTGTCAGGGCAGAATTATTCTTCATGTTGAAAAAGTTGAAATAATTTCTATGAAAATGTAAAAGATCTTTGCAGTAAGAATCTATCTAACTTCCATATTTAATTGTATGAATCACTTCCCTTGACTTACACAAGCAAACTGTCTTTAACATCACTAAGAGCTCAATTTGGACTTAGTTGATGAGCTTGGACATGTGTTCTTTAATCAAAGACATCACAATTCTCTAGAAATGAAACCCCAACCTGAACTATCCATTCTGCTGAAGTATCTTTCATAACACTGATGGCTCAGGAAAGAATAACTTTTATACATGGAAGTACCCAAGGGTAAGGTGGAGATAAAAGGCATCATGGAAGATGATGAAGCCATGGCATGGCAGTATCCCTGCCCCAAACCTTTCTCACCTGGGCTACCTATGGTGCTGGGCACCTCAGCCTCATCCCCAGGCTGTCACTGGGGTGAAAATTCAGAGATCCAAAAAACCCTGAACCTCCAGGGGCATTAGAAGTGGAAGAGGCAGGCCAAGGGAAGCGACCATGGATATAGCAAAACACTGTGTTGATCTGAAGTGATGGCTAGTAAGGAAAAAACCTAAATTTGAGTACTTAGGGTATAACTCACCCTCAAATTCAACATGCTTAGAGTACAGTGTAAAATTAGCTTCACCTGGAATCAAATCATTATTTAAATTAAAACTGACTAAACTGACTAGACATTCAGCGACTGTAAGAACAACAATGTTTTCATTGAGTTAGTTGTTTTAAAAACAAGGAAAATTTGCAGATTCTCATAAGAAATCAAGTCAATCCTAGTAGAACCTCACAGAAAACATACTCCCAGGAAAGTAAGAAGCATACTTTCTAGATCTAGAATAGGTCTTCTCTGCAACATTTTCATCTGCAGAGGTGCACAGACAAGAAATATGGTGACAAACAGAAATGTTAGTGGGAATGTGGTTTACCACAGTGTCTCTAAGCTTTTTGCTTTTATACAAGTCTTACCAATTACACTGATGGCAAAGTAACTTCAAACGCTATCAAAACTGAAATGATTTATAGGAAGAATCAACACCATCAGCCCCTCCCTGAGAAATTAATTAATTAATTAAGCAAAGGGCTTTTCCATATGCTATGGAAGTCCAGCTGTGAAAAGCCATGGCACTCAGGGGCCTCGTGAAGCATGGCCCCAGGACTGCTGTGCCACATCCAGGGGATCAGGTAAGAGTCAGTCTGGCTTGGCTGCTTGGGGATCGTTCAGAAATGATCCACTCTGCAACACAGACAGCATTGGCAAAGGGAATGTGCTGGAGAACATGAGCTGCTCTGAAAACCTGCCAGAGAAGCAATAACCTCCTCAGAGAATTAATTTCTGCAGTTAACTACCCTTGTGATCAAAATGAATCCCCAACTGTCTTCCTTAAGTCAGGCTTCTGCCTCAGTAATTTATGTCCTGTCCTTTTCTCAAGAGACACACACAGCTGACTATTCCCTTCTTCTCTGCAGTACCCAGCCATGCATTTGAATAATTTTGTGCTTTTTTCCCCCCCAATATTTTTCTAGATCAAGCACCAAGGCCCTTTTTCTGTTTCCTTGGAGGCCTAGGAAGCAGTGCCTTAAAAGCTACACCAACCATCCTCTCGGCCATCATTACCTACCTCACATCCACATGTGGGCTTCAGACCCAAGAGACTCAAGAAAAAGAAGAGCCAGTGATAAAAACAGAAACCTCTTCTTCTACTCCCAACCTTGCCACATGGGAAGGAAACCTCATAGCCACATTTACTCATCCAGTGTAAAAAAATCCAATATGTTATGGATCCAGCACTGCTGGAGACAGCTTAACAGCACAGCCATAACTGACAGGAGAAAAATGATATAAATTTTATATAAATTGCACAGCAAACACTGCAATGCTCAGCACAATACCAGGTGAGTCTGCTTCCTCAGGCAGTGGCCTTTTTTCCAGGATAATTACTCAATATCATGTTTCTAGATCCCAACTACAGCACACTGGACTTACCTGGAATTTTCCATCAGGCTACCTAAAAGGCTTTTTTTAGATGATAATTTTCACAAATATTTTTGATGAATAAAAAAAGTTTAAATTATATAGCATATACCAAATACTGTGTATTTTCCAAAACAAATTGGACAAAATCATGCAGATGAGAGAACAACTCATCCCTGAATAACTGTACTCTTCCTATGCATATTCAGACACAAAAGAAAAACTTCAGGTATAAAAGTATACTGGATCAGTTAAAATGGAAATCGTGTTGTACTTGCCATATAATTTTGATAAGGTTATTAAAAATAATAACTACTAGAATGGTTCGTTTTGCCAGCTCACAGTGACATTTCAATTCAAGTGCTCTGTATCAAATTTTAACTAGATATAATCAACAGAGTTAACCCAAAAGCTAAGTGCTGAAACTGAATTATTTTAAAGGAAATCCAAAGCATTCCTAGAAAATTACAATGCACAGCAAAACCTTACTGGGATTCCATGTTCAGAGGCAATTTTGTAACACCAATATGTAAATGGCCTTCATAGAACAAGGTGATTAGGCTGGTCTAATTAAAAACAACATAGTGGGGAATAAAATAACAGTAAAAAAAGGAAGACAGTTTTCTATCACTGCTGCTGGAAGTAAATGAATTTCCAAACACAACACTTCAAAGGAAAAACACTCTGCCTTTACTTTCTTCCCATGATGTATGATGGAACCACAGGAGGACATGTGTATGCAGAATTCCCAGATTTCTGTATGGATGCAGACAAGGAGGAAAAAATGGCAGACTCGGGTAGCGCAAGCCAGAGAGAAACATGGAGAATGAAAAACAGCTTTAAAAAGCAGTGTTGGAAAAAAACAAAACAACCAATAACCAAGAAGTATCAAATCTGAAAGGCTTCTCATAACACACCAAAGAGAAATGTGTGCCAGGACGTGGATCTGTGCACATATCCATGCACCCACCAGCTACAAAAGTACAACCACACAGAGTTCCCTCCCACAGCAATTTTGTTTTTATTCCTTAAGGCCACTGTTTCTTTAATTCAGGGGTTTCTTTAATCTAGAATTGTAATTAAAAATTCAAACAAAATACATTTTTTGTTTTCCTGTGCAGAAAAGAAGAAGATGTTTGGGATCTATTAATCTACACTGTGATTCTTGATCAGGTTGGGATGTCTGCAGGTTTAAAAACTACGTAAGCTTTTAGGCTGAGATGGACTATTTTGGGTCTGAGCCAGAGTACAGAAGGCGAAACAGTTGAGCCACACATTTTCCCTAGGAAGATAAACAAAAATTTAATCCCTATTTCAGTGTTTCTGTGAAGACCTGCAGAAAAAAACTGGGTGCTAGTCAGAACCCAGAGCTGGAACAGACTGAAACATGAGCAGTACAAATGGCTACAGCCCCTAAAGAAATCCAGTAAGCCTGGAGACAAAACACATTCCCATTCTACAGAATGTTATCATGGGTCAAAATCCATGTGAGGATTTTATTGGCTAAGAATAATTTGCATTAATGTGTATTTTTTATCACTGTTTAAGAGCACAATGTTAACTTGATAATAAAAAAATGTGGTTTATACTCTGTGCAAGAAATCCTTATCAAAGAAATAAAATCACTAACTCCTGAAATCTCAAAAACTTCTTTTCAAAAGGGACTTGAAGCTCAGCAATGGAATTTCCTGTATTTGTGGGTTTGTTTACAATGCCCATAAATTTTTACATAATCTCAAGAAATGGAGTGCTTAATCAAAAGTATATGTGAAAACCAAATTGTTTAGAATCTGATCATGGAGTAGCTTGGGCTGGAAGGAACCTTTAGAGGTCATCTGGTTCCAACCCACCTGAAACAAACAGGGATAGCTTCCACTAGGTCAGGCTGCTCTGAGCCCTGAACAATCTGACCTTGTGATCCAGGGATCACCTCTGCGGGCAACCTGTTCCAGTGTTTCACATAAAAAAAAAAGTCTCTCCCTTATAAATAATAATATGCTAGTGAGAATTTGCAAGGTTCTAACTTTCTTTTTGCTAAGATTAGATATAGAATACTGAGGAACTACAGATTTTTTTACTACAGCCATAAGAGTGCTGCATTTCTGAAAGCAGAAGATACTGAGACAACATGCAGCATTTCAAAAAGTATAAAAGAGGATGATGAAGAGACTGGGGAAAACATAGGTTTAGGCAGTAGCAGTAATGATGCACCACTTCTCTGCCACTGCTACTTGGCATTTGAATTATTCTGCTATGAATGTGGGAGAAATATCAGCACTGTATGAATCTGAGCAGTTTGCAATATTTCAACCAGCAGACAAGAGAACTATCCTACCCTTCTCTCCCCCACCCCCCATTTCCTTCCTATGATTCATCATTGGAAAGACATTCTTCAAAACTGTTTGTCTGTATTAGGAATCCTTCTGCAGAAGTAAAGAGGTGAGAGTCAGCAAAATCTTGACAATCAGCTCACTGGAACAAAGTCAGAAGAATTTATTGTGTGAAAGTTTCTTGAAAATAGACTTGATGAAAATGCTGGAAATGCAGTTCCTATTGTACTAGGAGGTCAGATTTAAGTAAGTAGAGTTTGAAATCCAATGCAAGGGGAGAAGATTCATCTATTATTCTAATATATGTCTTATGATTACTTACCAAAATGTATTATCTTTTTAATCAAATCATATAGAAGAGGTTGTAAAGAACAGGAACTGGAAGCATTGTTAAAAAAAACCTCCAAGTATTATCAGTGCCTTGGAGACAGGCTTAAAAAAGGTAAGAACCATTTACCCACACACAAAGGCTTTTTTTTTTAATGTCTAAGAAGTCCTTTTGAGATAGCAAACTAATCAAAATTCTACTCTGGTAGAATAATAAAATCCTACCAAATTCTAACCTGAAAAGCTGCCTTTCTAGAAAGAATATAAAACATGTATCTTGACTCACCTCATGAGAATATAAAAATAAAGGAAATAATTTCTTGGGAATACATCTATTTTTTGTGGCAGCATATGCTCCTAAGTAGCCAATAAATTCTTAGCAAAGAGGGGAATTTTTTCATTTTATTTTGGAACAGCTTAACCAGAAGGTTTTGGTCAAAACCACTTTCACATTAGAGAGAGAATTCTTATTATCAGCATATTCTTTCTCAAAGATTTTACTTTCTCTTCTTCCTTTTCCCTCACCCAGACTAAGAATCTTTCAATCATCATACCCCCTTCCACCATATTTTTTAGTAGAAAACTCTTTAGAAACACATCAAACCACTTGAGCGTGTCTAGAAATTCAAGATACAAGAAGAACAGTGGAATGTCAGTCATTCCAGGCAGATCAGGCAGCAGAGCTAGAACACAAAAAATTAATACCACTGAAAAATAGTTTAGACAAGCTGGACAGAAGGCTTTGCTTTACTGGGAGACCACAAATAACCAGAAAACTATTTTAGTCAACAAACCTGCAAAAAGGTGATTTGTACACAAATCCACACACCCAAGGACAAACTGCAACCATGCCCCATCACATGACATGCTGATATAAATGACTCTGGAGATTGTCTGGCTTGCTCTTGCAACAGTCCTTTACTGAAGGACTAACTAACAGACTTTACTGAACGTTTTAATACTATCTGATTCCTTCAAATAGGAATTTTTAATGTCAATTAATGCAATTTACTTCTCAAGCCTGAAAGCAAGTTAGATTATTATCTCTAAAAGGCATACACTTTTATATTAAGCTTGATAGGTATTATAAATAGTGATGAAGGACATAAAGTGAATCTTTCATGACACAGGTATGCAGAAAGCAACATGATGCCATTGAAAGTATCACTGTTCTGCTCAATGTTTTGTGTACAAGAGTCAGTGGGACCTTAGGGGGCTGTGGGTTCTGCCTGCCAGTGACCCTATTTACTCTGGAAGGATGGAAGAAAAAAGGAAGCATAAAAGGATTAAATAATACTGTGGCCTTGGCAGGTACAAGTAGTGCTGATATTCCAGCAATATCAACATACAAGAATTCCAGAAGAGTTTGGTACTACATAGGATGAAGAAAAACACTCAGCAATAGAAACTACTGTGGCAGTGGTATATTTTCCATCAGGAGCTCTTATATGACAGTGTTACTTACCATGTTTGTGTGGCAAATAAAGAGAGCTATAGGAAAGGATTATGTTATGTTCATAATCAATCATTAATGTGGAGGAAAAAAAATTGCTACTTTATGTTACCATAAAATAGAAAAAATCAAATCTTCTAGCCCTGTGCCACTAATAACAAAGGTATTTGAAACAATTTGCATTTAAAAATACAAAGGTAGACAATCTGAGTTATATAATTCCCCTTGCTCTGTCTTCATTTACAGGTGTGGAAAACAGGGAGCACTGGTTCCAGCCAAAACTGTGATGCAGGTGGGTGGCTTAGGATACAAATGCTCCTCACAATAAGAGGGTTAGAATCATGGTGCTGCTGATTGCCTACCACAGTTTAAAGCGTTAGTTAGCTCAATGCAATAACCCAGACAAGAATCCTGCTGAACTTATTCCCTTTCACACCTGGCGAGAAATTCACAAACACCTGGCAGAACAGTCATTGCCACCCACCTTCTGTGGTGACTGGGAGAGAAATCTCCATGCAGGCTGCAGACTGGGCTTTCCTGAAGGGGGGCCTGCCGGGCCCTCGGCGGTTTGCTCTCGACACATCTGCACTGGAAAGGCGTTTGCCTGAACTGCAGCTCTGGGATGTTGGGCTTGTACAGTGACCATTCACGTGATCTGGAAAGTGAATGCAACAAATGCTAGGTAAAGTGTCAAGCGCCCGAGATTCAGAATGGAGGAGAGATGTGTGTTCTGACACTTGAGAATGGGTTAAATCAAATCTTCTGTGAGCAACTACCGATTTGTTTTACCAACCCATCACATGGATGTGGAAAATAACTCACCACATCTTTGAGGTATAGTTTGAAAAAACCAAGGGCCACAGAACTGGGCACGTGTTCTTAGAGCTGCAGATCCCACAGCATTTTGCTGACCTATGCACACAGGCATTTACCAAGGTACTGCAGGTAACACTGGCACCCTGCTGTTGTGTCTCCGAGGAGATACCAAGTAAACTTGAATGTTTTCCTTCCTTTTTGCTCTCATAAGAACTGCAACTATAATTTACTAAAGGGTAGAATTCAGAGCTAGACATCTCCCCTGCCTGACTCAAAGCCACAGGAAACAGGCCACTATTTGAGATAATTACAAAAATAGCCATAATATTGCTAAGTATTTCATTCTTTATATATCACATAGATTTATTTTACTTCTAAGGAAACTGCTGAACAATTGATTTGTCTGCAACAGCTCTATAGAAATGAGGCCACGGTCAATCAGCACAGCGCATGTTGCTGTCTCACGGGGTGGGAAACAAATCAAGCCTGCTTCAAAATCTTACTGCATTCATCTGTTCTTGGTCAACAGGTCTTTAAACCACAACATCCATTGATCAGGGCTTGGATCAGAGTTCAGAACTGGACTGGGCAGTAAAATATTAATGTGGTATTTTTCCTCCTCTCATGCCGGGCAAGACAACATAAGGAGAATTAATGAACACAATTTCCCCTTCAGCATATGAAAGGATACACACCCAGGTATAAGTGGATTACTTTTGGTCAGCAGGTTATTTTAAGTAAACAGCAGGTAATAAGCAAAACAAAAGTTCAGGTTCATGCAAGCAGACTGAGGATTTTATCCAAAACTGCTCAACACTACAGGTAGGGACAATCTTGGGGTTTCTGCCTTAATTTTAAAGGTTGGGTTATTTATATCTGAGAATTATCTTAGTCTTCAAGAGTCTGCATTTAAGTATCATATTCAGTCAACTCTCTTTGATTTGTATTGAGTCCAAGGAAAAGATGAATGGTCATATACCAAGATAAATTTATTTCTTGCTTACCATGTCATGATAGCACCAGTGTACATTATGAAAAGCTATTTCTATATTCACTCAAAATTCCAGTCCTATACTGAATATACAGTGTACAGTGTGGTACATGTAGCCTTTGAATGTGCAAGACACGTCCTTTCCATGTGAAAAAAGTTCACTCTCAATGAACAAAAGTGGAAAAAAATGTTCAGAATTATAGATTAGAAAGCAATTTAGTATCTGTACTGCGTAACAAAATATCTCTGTAGGAGACACAGCTTCCATGATTCTTGTCATTTTTCCTTAATACATGGCTATTAACTGAGCTAACAGCAGATGTAAAACTGATGTGGATGACTCATTCAATTTTTAGTTAGGAAATTTTCCAAAATTTGCTGGAACTGTTTGTATATTTCAGCAGAAAGTCCTTTGAGATCGGGGGCTTTGTTCAAGGACACAGGCTGACTGTTCAACCTCAGCAACAGACACATCCTCATCCAGCAGCTTCCTTTCTTCAAAATTCAGTTTGTGGGAAGGTGTTTCAGCATGATAGCTAATTATCTCCAGGGGGAATCCTAGGAAGTGGTGAGGAACATAACAGAGTGAAAAAAATCATATTCTATAGAAACATCAACAGCATTTGTGAGTCCTCTCCCCTGAGCATTGCACAGAATGGCCACAACACATCCAAACCCCTGTTCACTATGCCTTAGCATAAGAGAAGTGCTGCTATGTTTCTCTAAGTATGCTGGCTTGTCTCAGTTACCTTCAAAGACCCACATGAAATCATCATGAGGATCTGGGCACCTAATTCCCTTTAGCTGTTTTGACAATGCTTTTTTGAATAAGCAAAGCCAGTTCCTGGGAAGAAAAACAAAAATCAGGCCTCATCCTAGAAGCTGCAGGGATATCCCTTCAAGCACTGGAGTTGGTGAAATATTAGTGGATGCTGTAACAATAAGCAGAAGAGGGATTTTAAGGATCAGCTACAAACTTGTCTGTATTTTAACACCGTTCTGTTCCTCTGATTAGATACAACTTTAAAAAATGTATACAAGAAGAAATGCAGGTCTTCAAGCCTTAGTTAAAAACACAGGCATTGTACAATGAGTAAGATAATTATAGGAAACATGACTGCAATTTTTTTCATGGAGGAACTGAAAAGAATCCAGCAGATAAAGACCACTCAAATCTATGAGAAAATTCTATGTGTGTATTTAAAAATTAACTTCTCACATTTTTTAATGCTCTAAGGCCTGTGATACAAAACAATTCTAAAGGAAGTTTATGTACTGCTTAAGAAAGGGTTCCTTACTCCATCGTCTGAAGAAAGATGAAGTGTCCAAGAAAAGTGACAAGGAAAAAAAAAATGTACTACTTTCTACAGTGTACTTTCTAAGGGAGAATGAGAATGTTCAAGCTCTCAGCCTTTCAGAATGACTGCAGTGATTTACTACCCCTCTGAGGCCTGAGTCACCTGATTCTCCTTTGCCATGACAGATGTCTCCCAGCCACCCCAAAGAACACGTACAGGAGGCTTGTAAAAACACGGCTTTTTTCCAGCTTTGTTTGGTAAGGAAAAGCAACATTTTCACTTTTGTCCTTGCTGGATTACTGCTTTTGTCACATGGTCACTGGGGCTCTTCTTGGCTCAGAAATATTAATTGATAGGAGCATTAGCTGACACCAGGGACATTAATGTTGGACCTAAGCAGCAAGGCACAGATTGCTCTGTGCTACTGACACAATAGGGCAGCAGCTCCTCACTCTCTCTTCTGCTGGAGGAGGCAAAGAGTTGTTGCTGAAGAAAACACTTCACAAAAGATCCTTTTTCTACCACTGCATTTGCTACCACCTCCTACCCCTTGGATGGTACTACACCTCCTAGATCCATGGGTGCTGCTACCCATGAGGTGAAGGGAATTAGAATTATCCTCTCCAGTGCTCCTGGATCCCTTCAGCCAGTCTCACACTACTGCAATATGTTTGGGCACCAGGGTTTAGTGGAGCTTATCCTGGAAGCAGTCTCCAAACTGTGTAAGAGCCATCCCACTATGCCAGGAGAATAGCCTATCTACTCCCTGTGGATAGTGAACTAAATGGCCAGGCCTCAGTTTATAGCTATTCTGAGCATTAATTTAAAAATTTAGGGCTCATGCAAGCCTTTGGAAGTAATCATAGGGAATTACCCCTTTAGTCCATTTATACTAATTTAACTGTAATGGTTTAATAAAGCAGTAAATCATGGTATGCATATATGATGTATCAAAATATGTAACAGTTCATGACATAAAATTCTGTAACATTCTCCATGTGCTGCTTCTACAGTGAAGTTCATGGTTGCATGCCTTTGCTGGGCCCATGGAATTAAAATTGCTTACCCATATGAATTAAAAATGCTTTATCTGTCCCTGCTACCAAACACTAGCACCATTCAGTGCCCTATGCACCCCACAAACTGCTTTAAAAAAGAAAGAGAACTGAGCTGGATGTAAGGCAAGAGTGCCACACAAAATACCAGTGGGATGATGAGATCAAGAGGAACTGGAGAAGCAACATCAGTTTCTGTGAACCTGATGAAACTGCTGAGAGATGTGATGTGCAACATGACAGCAGCAAACCTGCAGGGCAGCCTCAAATTCAGCCAGATTTTTTTGAGGCAAGTTGCACAGGGAGAATATTCGATTTACACATGCAGATTTTAGTTTATACACAGTAACATGTATATCCTACACAACCTGCCCGATTACAAACAGAACTTTTGAACAACTTGGTGACCTCTGCAAAAAAGCAGAAGAGATCAACAATTTACCAGTAAAAAGATGAACACTTGTTAAAGCCAAATGTAATAAAAATGTCAGTAAGAAAGAAGCACTCATTTGCAGTTAGTGCTTAGCAATTTTTTACACTCGACACAAAACATCAGGGAAGAATATGAGCAACCAATTATTTCAGTTCTAACAAAGGGATAAATCCAAACAGAAAAACTAGTTGAAAACCTTTTTACTAATGATTTGAGAGATGCTGAGACAAAAAAAAAGAATATCCATAATTACAAGCATTATAATATCATTTTAAGTTGCAAGGAAGTAATCAATAAAAGAGAAGATGAGAACCAGAAGAGAACCAGAGAAATGCTTTAACATGGAGCAGAAAGAAACTGAAAAATAAGTCTCAGAGAATCTTCTCAACAGCTGTTGGAGAATACAATCTTTACTGTTAAAGTGAAGAAAACTCCATCTGTTTCCACTGGAGGATTTTTTGTGTATTACCAATAAATTAGATTTTGAGTAATGACTATTGTGGTGACTGGCCTTTATTTTTACATATCAAAGAGATACACATTTGAATTAAGAAAAAAATGCAATCTTAAAACTGTACAAATGGCCCCAAGAGCTGTCTCAGGTTGGTCTGTAAATAATCAATATGATTTTGTGAATATTCATTAGTGAGAACACAGACTGATACCATAACATATAAGAATTTTGAGGAATTTATTAAAAAGAAATTTCCTTAAAAAGTCAGAAACACAAATTTCCCTTGGTGCAGTTCTGTCAGCCAGGCAGAAGAGAAGGTGAAAGCCCTGGCAGAAGAGGTTAATGCAGAGACACTGCCAACAAAAATGTACATTTTTAAAATCATGTCTTCATCAGTTTGAAGAGGAAGGAAGAGTTGCCCTAATGACATGTTGGTAGAATATCTAGGTCCACTCTAACACTATAATATGCTGTCATTGTAACATTCTGCCTACTGTCTGTATAATGTAATGGCATTCTGCCTATGGTAACAAAATCCTATCACATACTTGGTTCTAAATCCACTATGCTTTTTGAAATCAGGATGAACAGATATATTTGTCAGAGAACCGAATTACTGTGAAGTGGCTGAAAACATTAGGTACATTGTCAGATCACTGAGAGATTCTCTTTTAAAACTACTATTTTTTGCCTGAAATTATAAAAAAATGGAATGAAAATAAAAAAAATAAACAATCTCCAAATGAAAAAATATTGAGAATACATTATTGTATGTCATAACATCACCTCTACATTATCTTATCTGAAAAATCAAAACTTTGCAGTGCAAACCTAAAAAAAAAAAAAAAAAGAAATCTACCTTTGCTCCCACAGAATAGTGGGAAAATTTTGGACTACTTGGATCTAAGTCTGCTCCTCAGATTCATCTGCTGTATTTCTGGTGATCACACTGGACTGTCTCAAAAAGTACACAGCACTCAGTGTTCCCCCACAGAATAATCCAACATAAATGGTTGCTATGCTTTGTGCAATAAACAGGAAAATACAAGACAAAAAACTTGATTGAATTCTGAAACATAAGCATGAAACGTGATAAATCCTGGGCTGCACAGAAGACAACACTGGGACATGCATGCAAGCAGACAAGACCACCTGGAGATCAACAACTTGTCCTGAGCACCCCTTAGTGAGGCATTGCACCTGCATTTTCACCATGGAAAAAACTGGCATTCATTCTCTGGTTTTAAAAACGAAAAATGTTACAACCTGAGAGGTGAACAGAGACCTCAGAATGGAAGAATACCCTGCATGTGTTTGCAGTGCTTGAAAGGAGTGGAAAATGACTTACCTTTGAAGTCCTCAGTAGGGAATTCTTCTTTATGTAAAACCAAAGAACTTGGGAACAGTGAGTACCTGTTACTCTGCAGCCTAACCAGTTGCATATAATTTTGTTGTTACCAACTCCTGAGTGTATGATGATCTTTACTGCTTGTTTTGTTTTTCCAGCTACCAAACTTCACTGCCTTTCCTTTGTGACGAAATTTAACTGTATTACTTATAATCATTTTAGTCAGGGTATTTTTGTATAGTTTAAGGCACTTACCTTTCCTTTTAACTACTTGCTTGTAAAATTCCCAAGTAGATCAGCTTGTTGTATTTTTTTTTTCTCATCTGGAAACATTAGAAGTTAGAACACAGCCCCTTTCTGCTGTGAAATATAATCACAGAGTACATGTGTATTCTGCTATAGTAACTGAATTATCTTGTTGCTTTTTTAAAATTCTGGTCATTTGGACTGGTAAAGTGCTAATATAGCCATGAGATATATAGGTTCTCTTTTAAAAATGTTTGACTATAAACATTCTCCTACTTAAGGAAGGAAGAAACTGGTGCTGTCATACACCTGACCTTCAGAAGATTAAGAGACTTTTGTCTAGTAGGGTCCTCAATATCAAATATCAAAATCCAAGCCTCAAGATGTGAAATAGCTGAAAGAATAAAGTTTTAAAACCATTTCTGCAAAAGTGAAAGACTTTAGTCCACTTCATGATGTTTTGCACCTTCAGAGTGATCAAAGTTGAAGCAGAAAATGCAAAGCTCATCCTCCACAGACTCAGCAAGAGCATAACCAGCTGTCTGAGGGCTGAAATCCTTCCCCTGTACCTGGTATTTGCCACACTGCAGATCAAGTGCTGTGAGACTTGACTGGACACTGTCCTGACCTACCTGGTGTAGCCTGACCTGCTTTGAGCAGGATGAGGGTCTAGACAACCTAGACCTGGGGGGCCTAAAGGTCCCCTCCAAACTTGGTTATGCTGTGATTCTACCTAGAAGCAGAGTTGAGATGATTCCTCAATTCAGATGGTACTTTCAGACTGAGAAGGAGACAGAAAGTTGCTCTACCCTTCTGGAAGGAGACATACACTGGACAGTCCCTAAAATCCTTATCATGCAAAAATATAACTAATTTCCAATATATATTGCCAAGCATTTAAAGAAAATCCTTTATACAGCTGGATGTCTGGGTTGCCTTTTCTACAAAGTCGTACCAAGGAGGAAAGCAACTCATATAGTTTCAAAATTTCTGAAATGTTCTTTAGCCTTGTAAACAGACCTATGGGTCCAGATAAATCAATACAGAATGCTCCATCTAAAATCTACCAGCATCCAATGCACTAGTAAGCAAAAACAGGTTAAAAGCTTCAAAATGGTGTGAGTGTCTAACGTCTGCTGTAAATACTTTGAAAAATTAAACCAAGAATTGCTATAACCCTGCTGCTCATTCTTAAAATGGAAATGAGGTTTCATTTATTCAGGTACTGTTTTATAGGCTTGGGAGCATCCAAGAACTGATGCTTCCCTGTCAATGAAATACAAAGGCATCAAATGGTGGATGTTTTCATATTATAACTCTATTACCATATACATGAATCAGACAGATTCCACAAATCTCATCCAAAATGGACAAAATGAATTACAAACCCATAACCCCAGGTCCTTAATCTGATCCTTGCAATTATCTTTTATGAACCCAACTTTCAGAATTAAAGTTTTTGGGCTTCTGCATTGGAATATGTTTCTCAAACCCCTGGAAAAAAAAATGAGCTTATTTGGTAATTCTTCTAGATTTTCACTGCAGTATAAAATGGAAGACATTAACTTGACTTGGCAAAGAACTCATTCACTGCTTATAAGTATTTGCAGAAAGCATAGGAAAATATATTACAATTTTGAAGATCACAGCTTAGCAAAAAGAAAAAAAAAGTCTACTTATATTTGCATTTCCTTTTATTCTTTCACTAATAAAGTCTAGGTGATGGCATAATTCCTTACAGTCAAACCATCTGTTCACAGTAATTCTAGATAAATCAGCAGTTACTGACTCTCCCCCATCTTTAGCTATGGCTTCTGTCTGGCTGCCTGTGATCAGCCGGAACCTTTAAAAGCTTGTAGTGAAATAAGCAGAAATATTTTCTAAAAGAAAAATACAAGGTGATGTTTGAAGTGGCTGGTGAAACAACATCAGAAAGCTCTTGTACCGAAGCAGTTCTATGTGTCTGGATATATCTCAGACTCTCCACTTGATTCAATAAAATTAAGATTATCCCCATAATTCATCTCTGTGAAACACTGCAAGGAAATGAAGATGATCTGTTCAGAAGACCTTGGGAAACATTATTTGGTTTAAAAATAAAGATACTATCATTCAGAGCTGCCTCTGAAGGGTAATAGAGAAGCTGTACAGCCTATGCAGCAGCATTGCCACGTCTTCCTTCTGGTCAACTCAAATAAACATTGGGTTGCTGTGACCTGCAGTAGCTAAAACTATCAACGAGTTTCAGTGTATCCCTTCATGTGCCACATCACTCATTTCCACGTGGAGATACAACATCCACAGGTGACAAGTGCTTCAGCAAGGAGAGATAATAATCACCACATCAAAATAAAAAGAAGCTGAGATCAACTTCCTCACTCATATAAAGGTCAAAGTGGAGTCCCAAAGTACCTTTAGGTCATGAAAATCCTGCTGAAGTTTAACAAGAACACCCTGAGTCATCAGATCACACATTATTCCCCTAAATGATAGCAAACTACTCCCCAGACAATTTCCAGTACAGGCAACACCTCCACCTGAAATAGATTTAACTTCTACTTAACCTCTACTATTTACAATTCAAAGCAAAGTGAAAGCAAGGACATTCCACGAGGCAGATCATAAGAAGGGAGCAGAACTGTAAGCTGCCAAATGCTAATGTATGTCCCAATTAGCTGCAGCCGCTGCTGAGAGTGGGAGATGTATCAGCACTCTCTAAAAAGCTACGAGCCAGAGCCAATGGGATGCATGGACAATATTTTACCATCTCAAAGCGGTGACCTGAATATCTTTACAAGAAGTGTGGGCCAAAAACTATTGTTAGCCCCTGAATATTCAGACTATGGGGAGAATCTCAGGCAACAGCCAAACAGTGGATAAATAATCTCCAAGAGCTCTGGCAGTGTGGCCAGGGTGTTTTGGAGTAGAAGTAACTGAAACACGGCCATCACCTTTTCCAGGAACTCTCATTTAAGTGTAGCTCCTTATACTGAGAAAGAGAGGCTCTTCCCAGCCTGTTGTAAACTAAGCAATCTATAATTCAGCACAGTTTTAATGGCTAGAATAATTAACAGGAATATTTTTTCCTTCTAAGACAGTCATGGATAAGAGCCGAAAGTTTGGGGGGTTTTCAGTCCATTTTCTTTTCCTTTTCTAAACCTCTCTCTGCTGTCGATTATCCATGAGTATCTGCCAGCTTATACATTGAATGCTTCTTGCACATGCTTCGTCCTTAGCTTCTGGGTAATCTGAGCACAGGATACCTGATTGCTGCAGCACTAACAACAAAAAACAGGATGCTTTAGTGACAATTTGATCACTCCTTTCAGTCCTTATGAACCTCTTGGAACCAGTGGCATTCCACTATTTTCTGCAGGATGTTGAACTAGACCTTCTCAGACTTATTTTAGTTCATACTTAGTTTGTTCAATATTCTTAAAAATAATGAATACAAGCAAATAAAGGAATGGTAGAAACATGACTACTCTGAAATCAAAACTACAGGCAGGATTATGCATTCCGCTAATCTTCTAAGTTCCTTACATATGTCATACATTTAAAATGGATCATCATTCTTCCAACTCTTTCAGGTTGAATTTGTTTAATTTCTGGAGCTTTTTACCCTGCTCCCCTGTCCTTGGGGTTTTCTGGGGAATTTCTGGTGTTTGTTTTGGGTAGTTAAAATATAAATCTGCCTGCAATTTGTCAATATATTCCAGGAAAAGCTTACAATGTCCTGCTCCCAACATGATTACAGGAAGGCTGATGATAAGGTAGCTTTTTCTCTGATATATAACATTTTATGTTACACAATAAAGCTCTCACCAATTCTAATCACATTGGTATACTTCTTACTTTTTCAAGATCCTCTAAATACAGTCTTTTTTCCATTAAATTTATATTTTGCTTGTCTTATGCTTCAGGATTTACAGCTATTTAATGCTATGTGTCCTTCAAGACAATGTATTTTTAATAACACTAACAAAAATAAGTTGATCTGTAGAATATGGCTTAGTCTTAAGTCCTATCCTATGGCTATTTTGATACTCTAAGTATTCACCTTCCCTCTTAATAGCTGCCCATTATTTTAGTGATAAATATTAATTTTACGGGTTTATAGGTGCCTATATCTTTCACCTTTTTGGAGTATTAGGAACATTACGATTTTCCACTCCAAATTTTGTTTGGGTGTACTCCTCCATTCCTACTTTCTCAAACTTATTTCAACTGAATCACTTTGTACTCTGAAGCCTGCACAATTTGGATTAAATTTTACAGCAATTTTTCAACATTTGCTTACTTAATCTTTACCAGGATAAATTGACAGTTTTCCAAGTTTCTCAGTCATTTATAAGGTGAAAGACATATTTATACCCCTGACTTTTGCCTTGTGGAGCAAGTGCTACCTTGGTTAACAGGTGCACATGATTTCCAGTGACAGAAATGAAATTCAGCTGTCTTATCCAAGGACATGATCCAACTTTAGTTTTTGTCTCTAAATGGACACTAAGTAATGAGGCTTTTTCAGCCATCTTACAAGGGAAACTTCCCAAGAGAGCAAAACTAGAAAGAACTCCTTGAGACTGAGAATATTTAAAGAACATTTATAAGAATTTTTTGTGTGAACCCCATATTCTAATCCAAATACCAGGAGCAATAACCTTTATGTGGATATGGTGTTTGTTGCACGATCTGCTCCCAGCAGTTTTAGGTTATTCAAGATATAGAAATTTTCATTTTAGCTTTTTGGAGGTGAAATTTGTGCTCTCATTATGCTCCTCCACCGAAATATTAAAGCAGAATTGAGAAAAAAGATTACAGCAAACTATGTATTTAACAGCTGGCTGAGGTAAGTCTCAAGGAGAGGACTGAGACAAATGACTGATTTCCGATTTGACTTCTCAGACATTCAAAGACACCATCAAATACAGATGTTCAATAGTCTTACCACTATTGTGGCACAACTCGTACACCAAATAAAGAAAATAGACCAGCGCATGCATTGGGTATTACAGGCAGAGTTCACCAACAACCAGCTGGGAAAAACTTCTGGAGTTTTTTCAGAATAAAGTATTACACACACACAGTGTGTAATGATTGGCAATATAGGTCTACATGAAATAAATGAATATTAAACAAGCAAAATGCTGAGAGCTGCCAACAGAACTGTATGGGTTAATAGGTGGTTTTTAGAAAGCCTTTTCAGACAAAGCCTCTGAGGTTATTGTGTTATCTCATGAATCAGTTGGTAAAATGTTTTGCCAATGAATGTAAGGAAGTTTAAAGCTGTTGGCTTTCGCCTACCGTACCAAGATCAGTCTTAAGATCTGTTGGCAGACTTAACTTTCTTGATCCTTTAACTGAAACAACAGAAAAAGGAGAAAGGCAGTTGTTAATAAGTAAGAAAGAAAAAGGAGCGAGGGAAAACAACATGCCATCTTCTGGTTAAAACCATGTTGCAAATTTGTAGCACTTTTCTTTTAATCAGCATATAAAGGCAGAATAATGGTTTAAATATTTTCATTTACACCATTCAGCAAAATAAAAGCAATTGAACAAAGAAGCACTGGAAAAAAAATTATTCCAGTTGTCAAGGAGTGAATGATGTTTTACACAGCTTTGGCTGTGTGCTGTAATATCTTATCTTGTGGTGACAGGAATGATAAAAAAAGAAACCACAAATGAGATTAAGGCAAATATTGCAAATGCTAGCTATGCAGCATATCACAAATATTTAAACACCGGCAAACCAATTTAATAAGAGGGTGCAATGAAATTATGAGCTCTGATGACATCATACCTCAAGATAGCATTTGAAAAAGAGAGGGCATATTGTAGAAGTTATGGGCACAGAACACACTGTTGTAATATTATGGAAAGGAAGACAGATTGCACAGAAACGAAATACAGCAGCTTCAGGACATAATGTGCTGTTATCTAGCCATCAAAATTTGCACTCAATTTAGTGAAGGTTTAATTATTTGTTGTGTTCCAATTATGCAAGAAACCGGTAATTTGCTTCTGTTCAAAAATGTTTTCATTTCCTCACACACGAGCACATTTTCAAACAATGAACACCAAAGAACTGAAATAAAGCATGTCTTGTAGCAGTCAAAATGGCATTAAATTTATCAGAAGAATGCCTCAAGAAATCTTTTATTAATTATTCAGATGACTTGATTTCCAATTTGGTTACTTCATTTTGTATTCATTATTTTTTTCACATGGTTTTCTGGCTTTACCCCTTACCCATGCTGTCTGTTACTAGAAGGGAACAATCAAATATTTGTCAAATAATTATTATATTACTATTATTATACTTCTAAAGAAAGTCCCATGTGATAAGTACCACAGTGACAGGAACATATGAATATAAGGAAAAAATTCTTTGTAATTTGTATTTAGTAAGCTTTTAGGTCAGAAGGATGCCCAGAACAGACACTCACTCTTTTAAGTCACAAAATCCCTAAAATAAAAAATTTCTGTTGTATCCTTTTGCAAAGCCTGCAATGTGGCAGAATTAAATATCAGCCAGCACCTATGTTAGATATTTTGCTTTTTCTCTTCAGGGATGAGTAGGGGAACCTATGAGTCTCTTGAGCAATATTTTGCTATCAGTAGAACCAGCCCAGCCCTCCCAGTAACCCATCTGCAGCCATAACTTTAAATCAGGACATGGTGAAGAGGTCTCTCCAGATCAGCTTGACATCAAAAAATACACACCCCTAACACTACTATATAAAAATTCTCTAATTTGGATACCAAGTGTTAGGCACCAATGTCCATTTTAGACACTCACACAAAGGGCAGTTTGATTTTCAGAACAGCCTTTAAAAACCCATTCCATTTATCTGAGCAGCTGTCAAATACTCTTTCAGACTGTGAATGGGTGGCTACTGCTGCAGAAAATCAGTGCTCTGCTATAAAGAAGCATCACTTGTGATATAATCTCCTTTTAGAGGAAGGGCAGCATCTGGCCTTACCAGCCCTCTGAAAAAGGATAAGCAATTCATAAGAAAAACTCTAGGACACTTCACTAACAGATTAGAACTTAGAGTAGCTAAATTAGTGCTGTCATCATGCAGCTTTGAGCTTTGAAAATTGGTAGCCTAACCTCTTCTATTTCTAGGTTACAGGTGTTTGTGTACAGCAGGAATTATGTGTCTTGTGTTGCACGCCACAGCTGTGCCCCAAATGGTGACACATGCTTGAAACCAATAGCTCCCAGCTGTTTCTGTGCAAAGTTTGGACTTTCTGATTCCTCTGAAGGAGTCTACACAGGCTTGGTTTGGGAGCTGCCATGTGACAATTGCACACCCTTCAAGTGACAATCACACAGCTGGATATTCATGCACTAGGACACAGCACGGATCACTGACGATAAACCCCATATTTGAGGGTAAAAACAACAGCAAAAAGCTGGCTGTTTTCATGCTTTACTGTGATTAAAGCTGTCTATATTAATTTTTTTAAACTAACTTTTAACTATTAATAACATCCACATTCTGATCAGTTTATGTATCCTGTTTTTACTACCTAAATCATGCATGTTTTACTGTCTCTACATTTGTCATGAAGAAGGATCATGCACAAAAGCCTATCTTGTTGACAGAGAACTTTTGAAATCCAGTTTTATTTGAGAATGGAGTATAAAGTTCGAGAGGCCAGCAGAGTTGTCTGCTATCATAATTTGCTTATATTCGTGCTGGAGGCAGCCAGCAGAAACTGTGATGCTATCGCATAAAGGCAAGACAGCCCCTACCCAAAAGATCTTCAAGTGTTAAGAGTCAAATTATTCAACTGTGGGAAGAGGAAGAGTTCCTAGGTACAGTCTAGCAGCCAGCTAAACTGAGCACGCAGGTCTCCTGACCTGACAACATCCTGCTCCGTAGCCATATGGTTCCTCTCAGTCTTTCAAGGAAAACACCAAGGCACAACCAACAAACAAATGTGCTCTCCCAGCTCTGGCACTCGATGCTGAGTTTCCCTCAGCTTTTACAGCAGCACTGTGGTCACAGATTTTCATATTATTCAAAATGAAGGTGATTTCATACAGGGTTTTTTCTACTAAGGAGCTTCTGCCTGACTAAGACTCAGAAACATCAGTCCCAGTTACTGCTAAAGCCCCCTTGAACCCTGAGCCACACCAGGGGCTGCACAAGGGCCCAAACCCAGGTCCCCAGATCACACTGCTCCGTGTTCCTTGCTAAGCCCCACACACAAGTCCCTTCTCAAGAACTTAAGCATGAATTCACCTGTTCAGAAACTCCCTTGCTTATGGGACGTAGTGATAAAATGCACCTTATTCCACACTGCTGAAGCTAATCACCAATTATTGTCCGCTAACTAGTTAACATTCTTTTTAATTTAACATGGATAGGCAGAAATGGTTTTGCGTGTTATCAGTAACTAAGTTTCAAAATAAACTACATTCCATGTTTTACAGACACATAAAATGTTGTGAAGCATTTACTTTCTAGCTTGTTTTCCAGGAGAATACAATTTTCAAATGGAGTCAAATCTCTTCAGCTACTCTGAAGTCACTCACAAGTTAAGAAAGATTGTTAAGAAACTTAATAATATTCTTCTTGAAAGAAAGCTATTTTAAAAAACACTTCACATAGGTAAGTGGGAGTTAGGCACAGCAACGGCCTGATCCCAGCAGATTTAGCCAGTGAAACGAATAAGGATAACAGCACTTGTAAATCATAGTATGTATAAAAATTTATGGTCTTGCCATTAGGGACCTGTCTCAAAGCTCATGGGAATTAGTCGTGGGAATCTTTGCACAGCCTTCTCTAAGCTTCAAAATCTTAAAAGCATTTTGGATGCAAGCCCCCAGTACGAAGATGCTTCTTAAGAAAAAACACAAATCCTTTTTCATTTTAGAAAAAACATTTGATAACATTCTCCTATACACAGACTGAAGAAATTCTTGCCTTCTGGTCTTTGAAAGAAGTCTAAAGTATCCAATCACATCTCACACAAGAAATGACCTATCCAAAGTTGCATTTTCCTGTACTCACAGTGTATTCCCATTAATACACTTCAATATCAAGCTCCATATCAATGTTTAAAACAGTAATGGACATACATAATTATATATTATACATTATATTCCTAAGAGACCCCAAATAAGTTTACCTAATGAGATGATAAAAATAAAGACAAAATTTACTGGAATGGGTACTGTTCTGTAATACATTACACAGTAATTAACTCAAGCATTTGATACAGCACCACTTACATGATGAGTGCTTTAGAGCCACTGAGCTCTTGTGTGCCACTGGAGAATGAAAGTAGTACAGAGCCCTTTTGACCCCCAAATCCCAAAAAAAAAGGAAAATGCAGTTTGAAACAACAAGGCATTCAGGAGTGAGAATAGGATGTTCTGAGGCTTTTGATTTTAAGCCACCAAATACCATGATATGGCATGCCTTGCTGCATTTCTACATTCATAAAACATGCTTTAGACAGGTAAGAGTTTGGGGGGTTTTAAAGTTCTTTTGTTCCACAATTTTTACCAGTGTTATTCCATGCATATTACTATATCCAGAATACATTTACAGTGGAAATTCCCACCTCTCAGCTATTAAAAAATAAGCAGAATCATTCACAAATGGCTTTACTAACTTCTTCTTTTCGTTTATAGTATTGTAAATGCATCACGATAGTATTTAAATACTCATTTAATTAAACAAGATACCAGTGGTTAAGGAAGATTATTCCTCTCTTCTGCCTACCACTCTTAAAAAGCAAAGTTGCTATTTCTTCATTTGCTGCTAACCTCTGTGTGGCACTGTGCATTTGCATTTCAGAAAACTTTTAATCAAATGGTTTAATTTTATGTTCTATTCTGAATGATGTTCAGAACGGGAATCTGATTTTTCAATTATATAATCTGCAAAGTCATGTTTTAGTAAGTAGCACAGGAAGAACATCTGAGAAGACAGTCTTGTGAACCAAGTTAAATATTATTTAATGAAGAAGTAGGATTTGTACTGAATCATGTACTAGCCCTGCATGTGAAATAAGGAGTACTCTTCAGCCCCAAGTCCCTTGCTCAGTGCTCCATCACTTGTATCAATGATAGAACACACAAATGCCTAATTCTGCTTCTGAGCAGGGAGAAGAAAAACAACGCAGCCAAATTACTGAGTTGACCTAGGCTGTCTCTGCAGAAATCCAGGCATAGGTAAAAACATTGCCAGCACTAGAATGTTACAGGCATAATCAATTTTTCATGGAAACAGAGACAGTTCAGGCAGTCTAAGCAATGTTCAACATCAGACCGAGATGAGGAGGCAGGAGATTTTTCAAGTTCTCCAAGAAGCCTTTACCAATGCTGTTCTTATGGCCTGACTGGAATGGAAATCTGACTAAGCTACTAATGGCTCTCTCAGATGTAGAACTACTCATGTCTACACTGGCAATTAGTGTGCCCTGGGGATTCTTCCTAGGCACTGTCTTGGGAGTCTCAAAATACACACGTGAGCACAGCAATGCTCTTCCTCCAATCATTGCCCTTCTGATGGAGCTAAGGATGAAGATGCTCCCCACTGTGCCATCCATCACGTGTGCAGTGTTTGCCATCTAGACTCGTGCCCTCCAGCAGTTTGCACTTCGTGTATGTATTGAGCACACTCAGGGCCAGCACCCGGCATGAGCTTCCCTGCTGGGTGAAGAACTGATGTTGATGTGCCCTGGCAACCAGAATGAACTGCTACAAATCAAACTCAGTTCTGGCTGTCTTTGCAGCCTCATACCCAGCAGGCCCTCCTCCACTGGGCAGCAGCTTGAACCACTTCACAGAGCAGTTCAAGTGCTCTTTCTGGTTTTGCTAAATTTCTGAAGGAGCAAGTCTGGCTCTGTTTTCAGCACAGGAAAACCCTCAGTGGTTTTACAAACCCAAAGATCGTGGGGCTCTTATGCAACACAGCACACTCCCATTGCAGAGCTCGTGTGCCATGGACTTCAAACAGATAAAGGCAAGGCTGGAAGTGGAAGGATCCTGCCTGACAGATCCATAAGTATGTAGCTGTGCTCTATGAGCAAGAAACATTAGTCAGTGAGAAGGCTGGTGTGGGTGTGAGGCTGTGCTGGTTAAGCACGAGATTAGTTTCTCTCCCAAGTTTTGGAGGGCGCAGTTTTGAGGTCACTTATTCCAAGTGACTAGGTTGGATTCTGCCCCATTTCACAGCAGGTATGCAGAAGCAAGATTTTTGCAGAAGCAATTAATTAAATTTTGCAAAAATTAAATAAAAATAATTAACATCAGTCACAGTAAAAGAAACTTCTTGTTTTAAAAAGCAGTTCTAATAATAGTTACTTCCTACAAAACTGCACCTGATTTCACATTAAAAAAATATAAATATAGCTTGGAAAACAACATGAAAGTGCTAAAATAGGAAACACCCATAAATATGCCATGTTTTCCCTGCTGAATATCTCCAAAACAGAAAGAAGCAGAATAAATTTCAGAGCAAATTATATCAGATTTATCTAAGAAAGCTATTTTTGAGCACTAGCAGAATGAAAAATTGAAGTTAACTGCAGAAAAAGTAAAGTGTTATAGGAGACACTCATCATTATAAAACTAAGAATATGCACATATGGTTACCAAGTCAGTCATCTCTTAGGTTTCAGTGAAAAGGAAAGGTTTTAGCTCATTTCTGAAGAGAAAAGTGAAAAGTTGAATCCCAGTGAGCCACACAATGAATAATCTAATTATAACTGTGCTATCCAATGTTTTATTTTAAAGCCTATATCATGAGTTTCTAAGGCCCTGCTCAAGGGTTTGAGCTCCTAGTTTTATACCAATATTATTATAGCCCATTTCCCTTGGATAGCTCCATATCTACAGATTTTGGGTTGCAAATAGTACAAGGAAATACTTATTTCAAAATAGCTGTTTTGTTTTAGCTCTTACTATGTCAGGGAAACATTTTTATTAGTTTTAGCTTTTTATAATTACTAATTAGTAGCTTTCATTCAAGATTAATGTATCCTGTTATTATGACATAAAATATGTGAAACAGTAACAGAGAATTTGAATAGCATACTTGTGAGTATTTGTTACCATAACTTAGGGGGGGAAATATCTATCAGTACTTACCAAACTACAAGGAAAAGAAGTGTGATATGCATACCACAAGCAAAACAAATGTATCACAGCTACACCTCCTTATTTTCCATAACATTTAAAAGCCAGCTACTGGAAAACAGCTCTTAGCAACCATCTTTAACTCAGTGAACTCACATGAAAGAGATCAATGTAGACTAGGCACTAGCTGAAAAGATCTCTAGGAATGGATGAATTCCACCTTCTGAAGGACTACGGGTAAAATGGGAAACATTTATGAATTTTTGTGTGGCCAAGATTTCCCTGCCCTGGCTCATAAGCAAATATTTTTATCTGAGGTTCTGCTTTCATTGCAAATTAGGTAATTCAGGCACTAGGTTTCTAATTGCTAAAATTTACCATCTCCATACTGCTGTTTTCAAATAATTTCTCCATATATATGTAGGCATAATATATACATATAGAATTACAAGGAATCCCTACTGTAAAAAAAAACTTAGAAAGTCTTTTAAGAAAACAGAGAAACAAGCTTCTTATAGGACGTTATAGGAATATACCTGCATGATCCTCTTACTTCAAATGTTTTCACACTGTTCACCTCAGATGCACCACATACATTTAAGTTTTCCTTAAGGAAACAGACTTAGGATTTTACTGTTCTATGTAAAAAGTGCTTCTCCAGTAATTTCTTCTCTTTGGAAAGACTTCACTTCTTAGGGATTAATGAAACACAGTGATGCATGACATGAATGGCTTATACAGACTGCAGGAAGAGAAGCCAATCACCTTTACCTGAAGTGGGAGACTTGCAACGCTCAAGCTCCAGGGAAACTGGACTGTCACTGAGTTCAGTCAGGCCTGAAAAAATGGAGTTAAAGAGTTAAGTTACAATCTAACAGGGCATGCTTCAACTTTCTTGGTTGATGATATTCTGCACTTTAAAGTCAATTTGGAGAAAGGAATGGTGTGAAATGAGAGGGAAATAATCTACTTCAGATAAGTGCAGTTATCAGGCTGTCACTGCAGCAATTTAGGCTTGGTTTAAAAAAACAAAAATCACACCTCTTGTTAACTCAGATTTGTTTTCCGAATGCCTCGGGATTGAAAAGAGTGACTGTACCTAACAAAAGAAAACAAGTAAGTATAGTTTAAAATTTAAAAGTCTGTGATGTGACTCAAACTCATTCATCCCTGTCAATTTGATGTGGAATCAACTCTGTGCTTTCAACTGCTGCATAATGCAGGGAGGAAATCTTAAAAGAGGGGAAGAAAAAAAAGTAAGATTACTGCTACTGTGCAATATTAGAATTTTCACGAATTCACACAAGATAGGTCATTTTAAAGGACACAGAAGCATTGATAATGCTGGCTGAGTGTGACACTGAATTTTCTGACAAAATACTTTATACATGGTATATATATATATATTTGTCAGGAACTCCACCTACATGGAAGACAGCACCAAGGAAAGCAATCCTAGTCTGTACTGCATAAACTCGAGTTTGTTTCTGTGAGCAAACTAAGATCCATCTTTGGCACTGGTTGAATGCTCCAAGTTCAAATACACCTTTTGCATGGTGGGGAGGGAAAGTCTGAGCTCACTCTGTCTCTCACCAAGGGCTCACTGGGCATGGTCACACCTATTCAAATGCACTCTTTCTAGGTATCTGTAATGCCCTGTGGCTCACCCTTGTTACAGGAGCTCTGGCACTCCATACTACTGGCTGCCTGGGGCTGACAGGCAGCCCTGCCCAGACATTCACACACCAGCGAGGTGGACCTGCAGCACTCAGGTCAGAGCCCACGGTCAGGGGTACATTACTGTCATACTGATATTGGATTTACACACACGCTGCTTGTGCTGCATCCTGAGAATCAAACATCCTACAAGAACCTTCCAGTATGCTTTAAACAGGCACCATGGCTTCTGTAAGAACACATGTTATAATTTTAATTGCTTCTGGACCCTCAGGCCAGAGACCCTCACTACTAAAATTCATATACACTCCTGTTTTGGAAAATTCTGCCACTCAGTCACCAGTCCTGCTTTCTTAGCATTAAAACCAGTGGAATCCTAACGTAGGTACTGACAACTTTATTAAATTATATTTTTGAACTGCTATAAGAACTGGAGAAGATCCAGAGCCCCAGCCAACAGAACAAAAAAAGCTCCTACCATAAATGAAGACGCAGGAGTGCAAGAATAATGGTGAGAGCCCTTTGGAAAACCAGCAGTATTGATTTAGTCTTATTAACAACACACTTGCTCCTGAATTAAAAGAGAAGATCTGCCAAACTAGACACTATTGTTAAAAACCAAAGATTTTTTATTTTGAAAAATGTACCTGAATCTTTCTTTCATTTCACTAAGAATCGGTGAGAAAAAAAATTGTTTTTCAATCAATTTCAAGTTCAGTCATTTTTGATGTTATGAGAATATTCAGAAACTGTAATAATTTGGGAAGCCTCTCTAGTACAGCAGATCTTACTTCCACTTGAACCCAAGATTTCTGTAGGTACCTAGAGATTTGGGACAGAATTTATTTTTTTGCTGCAGAACAGTCTGCAAGGAGTGGCGGCAGCAATTTTACATAGCATCAGAGGCTTTGGATAAATAAAACTTATACTGTTTATTTTGTAAATGCATTATTTGAGATACATAAGTTTTAACACCTTGTCCAATATGTTCTAAACACTCTATATTTAGCACTGGTGTTGGATACAACATCAAACCCCAGGTCAGAATTTGCTTGTAAATGAGCAACCACAATAAGAAGACCATGACTTCTGCATGTTTGGCACAATTTGCAACATAAAACATTGAAGACACATTTCATGTTATGCTATTTAAGAATATTGAACATGTGAACTTCTCTATGAACCTTGACTGGCTGTCAAGCCACTGTCACCCCTAGCCATGACCACCTACAGATGCCTTTAAAAGAAGAAATGCATATCCACTTACATTTCACATATCCCCATGTGAAATGTAAGTGGTACCATGTGCCATGCACAAGAGCATTGGCTAAATCTCACTTAGATTTGCTTAAGCACTTCCACTTGCAGATTTTCTCCTGCCATAAATCTTTATTGCTTTGAAATATTATAATGAGTTCTGCTCATTACACTCTCATTTATCCAAAGTCTCTTTTAATCTTGCTAAATTCTGAATTCTGAAGACGTTGTAAGGCAATGAATTGCTCAATCATCATTCACTGAAAAGGATAAACACATATTCGTCAATTTTTTTGTGTTACCTTTAATTCCACTAAATGTTTCCCTTTGAGATAAGAAAGTCAGCTCTCAAGCTTTTCCTTGTACTACTGCTCATTTTTTACTCTCATTTACTTTTTAAGGAAATGAAACTAAATATTTTCAATAATTAACCATGTATAAATATTTCCATGAACCTCAGCTCCCCTCAAATGCCTGAGACTACAACAGCTACTGAAATTCAACTAAAAGCTATTTTCACTTTCCATTTTGAATTCTATAGGCAGGTTGTGCCCCAAGATATTTTAGCTATTTTTAGCCCCCAAAACCACCCCCAGCAAATTTTAAGCCCACCTAGCAAGAGGAATATAGCAGTAAAAATAAAGGCAAAACCCCAAGACTGGCAATGTGAACAACCACCTGAGAGAAGATATACCTATGGACACTATAAAGAAATTGACTTTGGTTTGAGCAAATCATAAGCATGTGTAAATATTGCAAGATGTATATACCTCACATAAGGCATTAAACAGTTTTAAAGACTTGTCCTATGGATACTTTTCTAAGTTTAGTGTGATTTTAATTTCCTTTTTATTCAAGGATCAAAACTAATATGAGGTAACCACTTCAATGAACCCATAATTTAAAATTTTGTTTGAAATTTGAAATTTCTTTCTGTATGTTTGAATGATTCAGACTGATCATTTACTCTAAAGCACCTAAAGCCATCACATCTTTTCTTATAAATAAATGAATTATAAATAAATTGTCATAAATATTCAAAAGCCAATAAAATAAGTAAGCTCGGTGTTATCTTAATCCCTCATCTTCACACTGAATTATCATAACATGTTTTCTTTATGTTTATATACCTATATATATCTATGCATGCATTCTTTGGAAATTAGTTAGCTCAGAATATAGCTATTGACTTAAACTCAACCTATATTAGCTTCTTAGGTGTGAATTGAAGTGCCAATTACTGACACACAATGACTCACAGCACACAGTTTTCTCTGTCCTCCTGTCAGACCAACCATACTTCTGCTCACCCCCTCTCAAGAGACTGGCCTGAGGGAGGAACAAGAACTTCTCACTGAAAAGTCTTCATTATGAAAATTATTTTGCAATGTATCAACATCCTTTGGATTTGACAACACTTTGGATGCTTCATAAAGACTATTTTCTTGTTCTACCAACAGATGGTATGAATTTCTAGTAAGAGATGCAAATTCCTTTTGCATCATTTTGGTATTTTTATATTCTGCTGCAGACATTATCCCTCTAGATGCAATAAATTACTTGTTTTAATATTTGAGTGTATGTTACCCAAAATCAGGTAATAATATGTACAACTTGATTTCAATTGAAGAAGAAAACCACCCAAACAACAATCAAGCAACCTCAAAATTCTGCAGTACAGCATAGAGAGTTTATTTTATTTAGCTTGTCATATAATTTTGCTACAAAGGGAGGTGGCTGTAGATGTTACAGCAAATGGAACCAGCCATCAACACCTGAAAGTTATCCCCAGCTCTGCACTTATGCTCATCTTAGCTTCTTCTTTTCCTCAAATTACTTCCCTGATTGCACAATTACGTTCCAATCTCTTCCATTGTGTATACCTAGAACTGGTTACATTTCTTCCCTCCTTGCTTCCCTTTCCCACTTTCACCTCCCAAACTTGAGAATGTGCTGCCTTAATGCTCCAAGTCCACTCTGGGTGCATTTGAGTTTACATATGTAGCCAGTATCAAGCTATCTATAAGTTTATTGGCTAAAATTCAGAACATTTATTCCACCACAGTGCTTTGCATATTGGATGTCATTGACATTGTCAATTATGTCTTTCCTCTGGCAAGCCTCTTCTCCAACATATTACTTCTTTCCTCTTACATGCTCATTCTTTTTTCTTTCCCTTTCCCTATTCAGTTGCAGGACATCTCAGTCTGAAATATCAACACTTTCTTTCTCTGACCCAGTATTTGAAGAGATTCTTTTGTATAAATATGGCAATAATTTTATTTATATATATATCTAGTGATTAATAAATGCTCATCTTTAACTTGGATTTCTTCTATCCAAGTTAGAGTAGTAACCCTGTCTTTCTAAAATCTACTCAGGAGTGTCCAAATATGAACTTAACATGGCCAAGATGAACTCAACATTTTTTTTTGTGCTGAAGTTTCCTCTTTCCTCCATGACCAGAGCTATCAGTATGACTATCTCCTCTTATACTCTAATCTATATATTGGTTACATCTTTGAATGTCACACTTTAACCTCATAATTAGGCTGGACACTAAATTACATTGTCTCTTCCTGCAAAGCACCTCTAAAATGGCCAACAAAAATCTAAGTATTTTGCCCATCGATAGTCTCTTCTTTGGCTTCAATACCTACAAGTCCCATTTTCTCATACAGATCCACATAAAATTATCTTCCTGCTTCATTACTTAATTGAATCAATTACTCATATATCTTCCCATTAACTTCCATTTTCATTGATATATCCCTTAAAAGTTTAGACCTAATGCTTCTGTTATCACAGGACTGCTCCTGCTTTTGTCATAACAATATTGGCTTCAAGTGCACAATTCCCAAAAATAATTTACTTTTCCCATCATCATCCCTTACGAGAGAAGATAAACTTGTAAGCAAAATTCAAAATTCCCTCTTAATATCCCTCTTAAAATTAATCTCTCAGATAAGAGATATAACAAAGCACAACTTGAGAATGACTTTGCAAGATATTTCACTGTGTGACAGATTCTAGTCCTGTTCTTGATCTTACTGCTTGGTGCATCTTTCAGATCATACAATATATACTCCTGTATAAATATCAAATGACAAAAGCAAGAAACAAACCATTTTAGGAAAGAAATTAAGCTGTTAATGATCTTGCCTAAAATTCAGACTAATACTTCACAGGAAGATTTTGCAGACTTTTCTGACTACGGAGATGAAGACAGAAACAAGATAATACATTTTCAGCTGCGAAAAACTATGTTTGTAATGTTTGGTCTATGTTTCTAATTTGGAAGGAAGACACTGGTAATTTTTGCCCTTAGAATTTATTAATTTTTCAGAGGAGGGGAAAAAAAAATCCCAAACATTTGACTGCTGTCTGTCACTCAGGTTCTCTGTTACAGACTTGATATTAGCAAGATCAGACTAATAGACTTTAAGATATCATACACCAAACCTTTTTATGGACTGCTGAATTTGTAACTGGACTGGTATTTTAACTAAACTGCCCACCTTTTACAAACTATTATGAAATAAAGTCCTAGAAATCAGCCTAGAGGGATGGAACAGAATGTGTCGTGCAAGTGTACAAATGTATTTCAATAGCTACATAACTTTATATTTATGAGAGATGATAAAACAACTGCCACTCTTTTATCTGGCCTATACTGAATATTTAATATAAAATTGCCTATCTGTTGTTCTGTGAAAAGTACTTTAAAAAAGGCATCCTAGAGACCTAATTACATATAAGCACTGCAGTTAATTAGGATACGTATGGCTCATCTGTTGAACAGTCATTTTTGCAAAATTAATTATAGCTTTGTTCACTGTATTCTGCAGTGATGAATACTAATATTTAAATTTCATATCAGTATAACTCAAAATTTAAAGATATTAAAAACATGAATTTTCATAGCCCTCTTTGATGTATGTATTTTTATGCCCACTTTACATTTCCCATCAAAGAACAGAGGCACGGGATGGTTCCCCAAAGCCAAATATTTAAGTACCAAACCAGGATTAAAATTTTAAATTTCACAGCATCCAATCCAATGGGTACACTTTTAAGCCACATTGTTCTTCTGAAAAAAGGGAAGAATTAGTTGGTAACTACAGACAGTGCCATTGCAAAACAAGAAATGCTTCATATTAGTAAATGTACATGGAAACAAATATAAAACTAAAGAAAGATACTGTCACCAAGAACATAACATTGTTGAAAAATAACTTCTAAGGCCCAATCTGTCCCATATAACACTGAGGTTTTCTCTTTGACTTTCTTTTTAAAGAAAAGAATTTCTGTATAATAAAGGTATTTGTCAAAAATAAGCATGATTGACATCACAAAATGTAGTAAGTTTGCATGCATGCTGAATGTGTTTAAAAAACACATTACAAAGCACAAACACATGGGTTTACTT
Organism: Passer domesticus; assembly: GCF_036417665.1. Lineage (NCBI taxonomy): Eukaryota > Metazoa > Chordata > Aves > Passeriformes > Passeridae > Passer > Passer domesticus. Next base: position 105,848,200 of record NC_087475.1, on the reverse strand, counting down.
AAAAGTCAGGCATAGTCCAATCATGATAAAGCTTTTTGCCTAACCTTTATAGAACTTACTCTGATAGGAAGTACGGATCCGTTTCGTTAAATCTGGATAAAAGTTAGACAGGCCACGCATGCAAAAGTTGTCTTTGGAACATGCCAGTACACCAGCATCAGCAGCAGGCAGAGGAAAGAGAGAAAAAACAGTCTAAAGTGAAAGGAAGTGATATCATAACCAGCATCTAGAACAGCCAAGGTGAAGAAATTTCAGCAGATGCTTACCTTCCAATTGGGAGATATAACAAGAAAAATAATCAAAAAAGTAAAGGATGTGGGATGGATGGTGAGAAAGCAGCTGAGGTTTTTTTTAGATGCATAGTTTCTATGAGCAATCTAGAAGTTGCAATCCTTCTCAGCGGTCATTTATCCGCAGTGGGCTCCATTCTGGCAGCACTGGATAGCTGGAATGATGCCTTAAAGGATTGGCCCAGACTGCCACTGACAGAGAAAAACCCTCTGTGATACAGTGCTTTTAACAGCTTTTTCTACATGAGCAATCCTCCACCTTTTGTACAGAGTTCTGCAGCATGTTGTTTGTGGCTAGCTGCTCACATTTCTTAGGGAGCTGCTGTGAGGCTGGCTGAAACCAGACAGAGAAGCTGAAGGTAAGTTGAAGCTGCCCATCTCTTCTCTCCTCAGCTGTGCCAAATTTACATATTTAACACTTGGCACAGATGGGAACTAAGCTTGCCATGATTAAATGCATAGAAAGTGAGATAAATGGTCTTTCAGGAGCAGAAGTAGGCCTGAAGACTTATATTTTATTCTCTAAATTTTCCTCTAGATTTTACTTTCTGTTTGGAGTGTAAACACATTCCCAATTAAAAAAAAAAAAATTCCCATAACTCTGTGGAGAAGTAGGACTTGATGATTCAGTGCAGGGTCTGCTGATGAAAATGCTGATGGCATAAACCCACTATAATCATTGCTTTTGTAATTTTAGGGTTAGATTTAAAACTCCACGCTTTCAGAGATATTTTAAAATTGAATTCTAAAACTTCACAGCTATGCAAAACACATTTCATAATTGTGTCTGACTCTTGGATGTTACTATGGAATATGTCAAGTGGAAAGACTTGAAACAGATGATCTGACTTTTTCTCATACAAGTAAATGTTTATACCAGTAAATGTTTAGATAACCAACAAAGTATGGTAAAATTTAGCTCTATTGAAGTATTAATATTTCTAATACACAATGCATAATAACAGTTAGGACTTACTGTGATCATCTTAGCATCAAATTTTAAAATGGATACTGGAGGTTTATATTAAGAACTTCAGTTCTTAATGAAGTGCTTAATTTGAGGTCCTTGTGTTACCTACATAACATGCCTCCCAGGTGTTACACATCTCTAAACACTGCTGACTATTCAAATGAATAGCTCCTGGCAGAAGGTACAATTAAGCTTAAATGGAAGTCTTACTTATTGGTATGAACTTATTGAAACCAGAAAAAAAATAGCATACAAACTACACATCAAGTGACTGCCAGAGAAACAATTTATTGCTCTGTTCATTGTGATTTTTTACAGACTCAGCTAAGGGAATTACTTGCTGACCTCCATCCCAAAAGGAAAAAAACCTCATAAAACATTTTATTTCTGAGAAAGTGCCCACATCGAGAGCATGTCAAGTTTCTTTTGCCAAGTTATAGAAACTCCATTGGCCGGCAAATAGTCATGCATTCCAAAAGCACTGAAAAGCCACAGGCAAAAAAACCAAAGAAACATATCAGGCTCATAACCACAATGATTTATTTCCTACCTGCAGCAAACTGTCTGCTCTTGCGAGGTGAGCGGGGCTGCCGCTGGTATGGATCGCTGGATCCATAGAGGTCGAGGGTGCCCATGCTCAGCAGGACTGTCTTCTGCATGAAATCCACAACTGCCAAACCATTGCAGTTCCCAAAAGCCACTCTGCAAAGAGAAACATCCCTCAAAAGTGTTAGCAATATGTAATTAAATCCTGAAAACAATAATTATTATCATTATGATGAATAGCGCACAAACATTTTCTTCAGGAACTACTCAAGCTCATGTTTTTTATTTCTTACAGGTTTGTAATCCTGAATTTTAAATACTGTTTCCTGAATTAACTTTTCAGAAAGCAGTTACAATTTCTACCAACTTTCTGTATCAAATACATTGCAGTAATGTCTAAACATTGCTTCATTGAACAATATAATTCTAATGATAATGATATCAAGTCTAAAAATTGGGAGGTAGATCTTAAAAAGTGGTTATGCATTTATATAAAATACAAATGTAAATTAAAATACAAATGCATGTAAAATGATTCTTTTAAAGCTAAATGTAAATGACAAATGAAATATATTAGGCTGTATTGTGGAGATATCCAAATCTGAAAACCATTTATAAAATTTTCTTCCAACTCTGTCAGCTTTTCTACAGCAGAAATTCCTGTTAAAACAGTCTCTACCCCTCTGAAATACTTCTGCAAATGCATTTTGATGGTGGTTTGATTTATGGGCAAGATCTCTCTCCTTCTGTATCAGACTGCAATTTTGAATTCCAGACAGAAAGAATTGCAGGTACAGCCACAAAGAAACTCAAAAACCCAAACTATGTTCAATCATATTCAGAATCACTTGCTATCAGGTTCTGTCATTTTCTGCACAGAAGCATAAAAGCACTTAATTCACACTAAAAGTGAGCAATGCACTCACCTCCACCTGACTCTTCTTAATATATCTCCAAATATCTGAAAGGAATTTGTGTTTGGAAAAACAACAATGCAAAAGGAAAGCAATGAGGTGGAGGGAAAGCAGGGTAGCTAGAAAATGTTCTTCTGTCCTACCTTTTCTTATACTGCTTCTATTATAAAAAAGAGGGTTCCATACCGCAAATTAAAAAGTAATATCTAAAGAAAAATTAAACACTGGGACCAGTACAGCTTAATGTCTTTACCAGTGCCAGAGACAAAGGAATGGAGGGCACCCTCAGTAAATCTGCAGACAGCACCAAGCTGAGATGCGCCTGGGGGACAAATGCCATCCAGAAGGACCTGGATGAGCTTGAGAAAATGGCTCATGGGAATGGGGGTAATGGTTTTAGACTAAGAGAGGATTGATTGTATGTATTCATAAATTCCTGCATTCTGGGTGGAGGAAAAAAAAAAAAAAAATTACAAGTGTCAATCTCACCTATTAATAGTTTAGGGAAAAATGGTCATTTGCACTTTGAAAATTATTAACCTAGATTTATTAATTTTCAAAAACACAAGTCACAAGAAGAGCTAATGATCATTCACACCCCTGGCCAGCAAATTAACAAAATGTATCATTTCCTGGTCTGTATTTTTCTAAATTCCTCTAATTTCACACACAAGCATGGACCTAATATTTCTTATAAAAAACAAATTAGTTTAAAAAAGAATCTAAAGTTGCTCATTAATAATGCTTCTGAGGATGGATAAAAAAATCTAGACAGCCATTACTATTAGCAAGGCTTAAGATAAATTGCTAACAACCATGTCCTTATGAAATCAAAACCAAAATGAAATTCTCAGTTTTGAGCAATGAACAGAATTAGTTGCTAGGTGATGTCCTAGTCTGTTGGTATCTTTCACAGACCTGTCATAAAACCCTCATCAGACATTTCTGGACAATTAATATGCAGATTAGCTGAAAACTGTTACCCCGTAAGCCAGTAATAAATTTTCAGTCACTGCTTTCAGTCCAACAGAACCTACTTCAAAATAAATTTATTATTTGTATTTAACCTTGTTCCTCAAGGTTCACCTAATTCTTCAGTTGTAATTGAAGCATTTTGTAAAATTTTCTTTTCTATTTTCATAACATGAAGAAGTTTTTGATGATTCATTTAAACATAAATAAAACAGGGGTTAATACTTTTAATTTGTAGCCTTGGTACTGTTAAAAGTAAACCAATTACATTAAATAAAATTTTGCAGAGTCTGAAGTCTTTCGTCTTTGCTGGGAATAAAGGATTTTTTGCATCTCACTTTATTCCTGTTTCATGGCTGCAGTATACCGTTCCAGAAATCATAGTAATTAAAAGAATAGTGGAAACAGACTCTCCAAAACACACACCATTTTATGTCTTCAACCTAATTAAACTGATTGGTATAGGAAAAAAAATTAGGGAAAAGATGACCCAAATAGCTCTACAATTTGCCTGGCAAAACCTACATGTTCTCAGGCTTCATGCTAAAGGGGAATAGGTTTTTCCACATGGTGAAGATAGATAACAGGTGACAATTAAAGTAGTAAACAAAAATTCTGATGAAAGAAAGGATTATGCCTTGTCATAGGCCTGAGAAAAAAGTTAAGAGCAAAAAGAGAAACGAAGAGAGAAGAGATTCTGCAGAAAAACTGTAAGGAAAAAGACCTTTCTTGACTAGATTTTGTAGGAAAGTTAAATTCAGGTTATCAGCCTACTTTATTCATACATGCATTTATTTCTGAAACACTCTTGTACTTTGCTTATGGTGTTTTAAAGGAGGCTGTCCTGTAAACTATTATTGCTCCTAGCAAATGAAACAATTTAAAGCACTTTATTGAATCCAATCAGTGGTTTAGGAAACCACTGTGACCATTAGGAGCACCACAACCTATCAGAGTAGTTTACAAGTGAGAGAAAGGTGTGATTACTCAGAAGCTGCCTTGAGGTCTGAGACCTGCAAGGGAGCCAATCAGGCAAAACCTAACAATTTGCACAAGTGACAAATGCATCAAGGTATGGTAAAGAAAAGAAACTCTTAGAATTCGTTAATAGGAATCTATCTAGAAATTCAGGCTGAAGACTTGAAAAAACAGCCCCCAGAAGACAGTAATTTTGCAGAAATGTAAAAACTCTGCATTAAACTGCCAAAGTCTCTGAAAAGAGTCCAGTGACTTACTGAAAATCAGCAGGAGTCAGCACCTAACACCAATTACAGCCAATAGTTTCATTGGAGTAACACCTACAGGGAAAACCATTTTAATGTATCAGGGTGACTCTCAGTAAGAGAAAACATAAAAAATTTGCAAATAAACTGAACCTGAGGAAACAATTACACACAATCATTTGCATCGTCATCCAGAATACAGCATTTAAATGTTCCTTATTCAATTCTCAATTTCAGGTCACTGATTCTTGTGCAAACAGACATTAGCACAGACATAAAAATGTTGCTCTCAGAAGACAATTTCCGTCTAAAATATGATGTCATGAAAAATGGTATTTAACAGTTAATCACTTTACCATTTTCCATTAAATGCATTTCACCTTGGTGAACCTTTCAAAATAACTTTGAAAATTACGGATTTGAAATGCAATTAGATCTTATTTGAAAGGATGGAAAGAATTATGTGAAAAGATTGTCTTTTAAATAGGATTAGTAAAAATATTGGCAAGAATGGCAGTTTAACATCTCACATTACAATCTCTGTGTCATTTCAAATAACTTTCCCCCAAGAATGTGATTTACAGTATCTTTCGAATACTTTGCTTTGACCTTAATTGTCTGTGGGAAATTTCAAAGTATAGTTGGAAAACGTGATTTAGCACAATAAATCAACACAACCTTAATTCTGAGTTACTTACAGTCCGTAAGCAGAGTTTACAGCAAGACTGGTAATCTGTTGTGGAGGCTCACCATCCACCCACACCAACTGGATAACCAGATCTGCCTGGTAGCCGGGAGGCATCCGCACAGGTCGAGCCTTAACGCTAAGAAAAGGAGGTACAAAATAAGAACAAACAAACAAACACTGGGCCATGAAAAACAACTGATTTATATCATTATGAATTGACAACCCGAACGGAAAGCCTAAAATACTTTCTTTTGAGACTTTGAAAAAGGGCATTTCTGTGTATCTGGAACTTTTGTCTTACAAAGTAAAGCATGACAGAAAAATGCAATGAGGCAAGAGAAGAGGAGAAGATACACCTTTCTGTAGTGGTCCTCACCAGAGCATATAAAAAACTTACGGACTTGACAAATCTATTTGTCCATGCAGTGCAAACAAGTCCTGTTTTACTTCCAGGGGTAAAATCACCTAGTGTGTGAATGAATGGTTCCTACACCAAATCTGATGTAACTATTAACACCTGTTCCTAGGTGTTTTGGCAGGTTCAGTGAGTTGCAAAGCAGGTACTGATGGTGTATATTTTAAGGGGAAGTGTAAGAGCTGAACACCTCTGTATGACTGCTTTATGTGCTTTTTTGAGTGGTATAACAATGTGGGATAGGCTGGAAGAAAACATTATGCAATAATAGCAATACTTTGAGGTATTCATATTAGTCATTAGTACATTCACACTGTAGTAGTAATTTGCAGGTACAACCCACTAGTCAGTGCATTTTCACTGTACCTGTTACTGGTGAGAGTGCTTGTATTGCACCCCTTTGCACACAGGCATAAAATAGGGCACTATATTTATGAGAAAGTCATTACTCATCTATCCTCTAAATGCATTTCCTTAACAGCAGCTTGGCACACTCATTGTTCTATTTCTTTTCCCTGTAGTACTCTTCAGACCTTACATGTGTATTTGTCTGGAGCAGTAATCAGGCAGGTGGCTTGGATATTGTTGTAGGAAAGACGTGACAGTGCAGTTCAGCAAGTGCTCAACCCACTACAGCTGGCAATAGCTTTGTATTGTTGTTTTCTATCAACAGCCAACCTCTGCTCAGAGTTTTGCAATTTCTGACCTGTTCTTCTGGCAATAAAGCTTTGCCCTTTTCTTTGTTCATATGATACATAGCCATGAGCATTTCTGAAGTGATGCTACTCATAACCTTAAAGAAGCAAGCCCTGGATTACCCAGAAGAGTATTCGTGCTGAGAACAAAGGTGTGAACATCTGTGAACTCAAGCTGCCAAGGGAGAGGGGTCCTTTGAGACCAGGATAAACTGAAACTACAGACAAGAGTTGTATACAGTAAAGATGTATTATTTTCAAAGAAACTTCACAGCAAGCAGAAGCTGAATATATTACAGTCCTTCCAAGTATCTTTGTGATGGAGCCCTTCAACTTCTAATGTCTGTGGATAAGCCTTTAAGAGGCATAATAGTGGTGGTCTTTCCATCTTGTACCCAATTTTCAGCTTTCAGCTCCTGCTCTTAAAAATGTTAGAAAAATATAGAACAGGTAAATGAAATCCAAGAACGAGGACTTACTCTAATTCCCTTTCAGCTGATCTTTCCACCTATATTTTCTAATGGATAACTGATGGTGTGGCAAAACACAAGAGGCAAGCACACTGCTCCAACAAGTATCTGTCAAAGCAAGTATCTGCTTCCTTCTTCTAAAAAACCTACCCTGAGACTGACAATGGCTGTAGAAGTAATTATGATCTTCTAAAACATGGTTTTTTAATGTGGTATTACTTTTCCAATGTGTTTTTAATGGCATCCTGAAAAATTAGAGAGCTTCAAATGCCTTCTACATTTTCTTTTGGATTGCTGTCACTTGAGGGGAAAAAACTAAACACGTTGTCCTCTAAATATTTTTCACTACAAATTTAAGGATCTGCTTTGATAAAAAATTGATATTATTCCATAGGGATTTTCTCTAAGCATATAATAAACTGTAGGTGGTGAAAGACTATAATAACAGAGTAATTTCAGATTTCATTATTAAGGTTGTCATTCCCATGTTTCTGTGACATCTTCCTCCTTAAGAATCTTTGAGCTATTTCCCTTGTTTCCCTAACCATCCTGCTTAAACAGTAATGCAGATATTCAGTTCTGCACCTTGGATGGCTTTTTATCTGAAGTGTTTATAATGAAAGCCTAAACAGACAGCGGGAGTATGAGCAGAAGGAATGTAGACATTTCAGTGATTTCCTTGACACATTCTTGTTATGCTACACTGAATTTCATTGTTGCAAAGTTTTGGTTTTTAGTTTTTTTTCATAAGACATTCACAGCTCCTTATCACTTTGGAGTTACTTGAAGCTACTGTAAAAACCCTTGACTGACCTAATTTTGGAATGATACTAGAAGTCTGGGAACAAAGACTGACATTCTGGGTTCAGCTTTATGATAACAGCATTTACATCAAAAGTATTTATCTGCATAATCACAAATCCATTGGTTTCTTAGGTTATTACAGCTGCCTATCTCACTGCAAAATCTTCTGAAAGAAGCAAGAACAATATTTATTCCATACTGCTGCCTGCCTCTCTCGGTAACAGTTACTTTTGATTTCAGAAAAGTGCCAAGTTTTTGGCATTGCTTCAGTCCCTTCAATTACTTTCTTCCTGGTAGCTATTCACAGACACAAACACATTCAGTCATTCTGACTTCTGGCTAGAAAAAAATTATGTAGTGTGGAGTGCCATTCATTTGCTGTAACAATGTTGAGAAGCAGATATGAAAATAAACATAATGGAGCCAGTTATGTATGCGTGCAAAATTTTATGTGCATTATCAATACAGTTCAAGCTGTGCACTCACCGTCCAACGTGCAGCTGGTTGCAGCTTTACATTAATATTGCTCTATTTTAGATTCTGTCCTGCTGCCCACCTGAATGACTTGCACATAAAGTCTGGTCTTTACTGGCTTTTTCCAGTATTTTCAGCACTACTTTCATTTTACCACCATAATTCTGTTTAGATCAGAAGTTCTTAGACAGACAAGGCCTGGGGACCCAGCTAAGGTTTGGGGGGAAAGTGTGGATATTTGTATGTCTTTCCTGAGAAGGATAATAGCATATATAAGTATATTTTTATCTAAATGTAGGAGTGTGCCAGCAGTTCTAGTGGTATAATTACTCTGACTTTGAAAAATCACTTCTCAGTCAAAATAAAATTACAGTTACCTTGTCTAAAATTTGACAAAAATCTATTGGCCAGCTTAATCTGAGATTATTTGAGATAAGAAAACTTCTAAAAAGTAACAAGCTGAACATCTGTGGGTTCATTACAATTCTTCTTCCTCCACCATCAACAACTCCTCTCTTTCACAGACAAAATCAAGTAAGAATCTCTTAAGCAAAACTCTTAGCCAGTGAAATGATTAAATGATTGCATTCTTCCTGATATCAATGACATAAATAGATTTCACATTTGGATTTTTAAATAACTAATCTCTGCCTCTTCTGTTGATTTTCATAGTTCAAATTAATGATTAAACTGAGGTCTGAAGTTCAACTGCCTGACTGAATGAGATGGACAAATGAACAGAATGCCAAAAAATACTGTTAATTTACAAGGACAATATCACTTTTAAATGCTAATGCCATTTTCAGGAACCAAGCAGCCCAAAGTACCAGCAAAATCAGGAAATGTTCATTTTAACTGCTTTTGAAATAATTGAGGCATTTAAAAGATTTAATAATAATTAGACCAAAATAATAATGAATTCACCAAAATGAGAGCAATTCTTGTCAGCAATGCACTCTAATTGCTGGAAAATTACAGTTTTTATAGAGTTTTGTACAGAATTACTGTTTTAACCTATTCAAATCCATAATTATCTGCCTTAATAATAAGAACATATTAATCTACTCTAAAACAGTGACAATGTATTCTAGCAGAAAATAATTTCCTTTTTTCTAAAGATTAAACAAATATACACTTCCACACAGTGTGATTGTTTCATAATCGTACATTTTAAAGATTTTTTCATAAGTATGAACAGTTTTCATGTCTTACACACCATAAAATGCATACAGTTCTTTAATTAAAAAAAATCAGTATTATATTAATTAATCAAGGAGAGAAAGCTTTGCACATGCCAGCTTTTTCAGAAGTTTCTTCATGAACTAACCTCAGAAATTCCTTGGAGATGTACTCCTAGATCACACTGGAAAATGAGAGTCAAACCTCCACTACAACAGTTTATATTTTTCACAATTACTTTTACCCTTTTAAAATCCCTTGTGGATTATTTTGCCTTAATTATTTTGTTTGTTCCATATTATGGCTTCCCATTTGGGGTCACATATATACAATTACTCTCTTTTTTTTAGGAGCTGATGGATTGACGAACAGATAAAAATGCTTTTTAGAAAGATCAGTATTTAAACAATGGCATAAACTTACCTAAGACATGGGATACTGTCTTTCATCGTCCCTTCACATGCTACAGTGTTGGTACTGCCTGAAAGGCTCTTTAAAGAAGGAAGCTGGGAGGAGGCATCTGGAAATGGAGGATTTGTTTCTGGTTCAGGAGTAATGATGTCTTCTACTTCGCACTGAAGTCGTACCTCTAATGACTTAAATAAATAAAAAGCTAAGTTATCATTTCATAAGGAAAGCTGCTGAAAGTTCTGTTACTTTCAAATAAATATCAGTATGCCTTTTTTATTTTTTGTTTAATAACCCCCATTTACCACTATAATTTGCAGGCAAAGAATACTGCCATTTGTTATTTATACAGCAACATCAGATAGGAACTAGAAGGATCACCAACTCTGCCTCCTGATTACTTGTACAACAGAGTCTCTAAGAGACAAGTTTTAGCCAGGATGGATAAGCCTGACAGTGTGAATAGTACTGATACATGAGCTTCATTTATCCATAGGTAGGGCTGGGAAATCAGAGATTACAGCACAGACAGCTCTGTGCTCTTTAGAATCAATATGAGTTTGGTGGATTTCAGAAAGCAAGATTCAAACCAGTTATCTTTTGCTTTCCTTCTGGCCTCTCTAGAAAGGGAAAAAGAGGCCAAACCACCCTACAATTCTCTCCTCTAATTCAAGAAATATTAATTGAGGACTCCAGGGAGGAACTGGACGGGAAGTTCAAATCTAGGTAAGTAAATACTGAACAATTCTTTCTACCTCATGAGTTGTCCAAGGAAATGTGCATTTTAAAAGAATAAAAACCAAGGTACAATTCTCAGTGATACAAGCTCTGGGCGTGACTAGCTGAACAGTAATTTCAGTGTTGCTACCTTCAAAGGAATAGAAATAATTGCAGAGGTAGACACTGCAAGCTTAATCTTAGTCATCTTTCACTGAGACATCATTTGTACCAGAATGAAGATTAACAAAATAGCTGAATTTCATGAGAATTGGGAGATAAAGGTGAGTAGTACTGAAGGGTCACCTGTTTCTCAACCATTGTGCTAAAACACACAAGATTTCAGAAAGAAAAGATTCTGTTCAACCAGGAGAGAGAGTCCTTTCTCAAAATTTCCCTTTTGTTTCCTCATTTCAAAATCCATGGATATTTTGTGCCTGAATCAGTTAAAGAAACCTACAGACAACATTTGTTGTCTTCAAAGACTAATGAGTGAAATATTGAGTTCAGGAAAATCTAATCTGGAAGTAGTTGCAGCTGACTGAAACAATTTATAATGCTGTTTAATCTTTATGCAGAACTGAAGTAACTGTTGAAGAGTATGTTCTTCTGCTTACCATGTCAAAAGGGCATCACTCTTCTTTGAATGGTTGTATGCATGTATTCCTTTTTCTACTAAAATTAATTTTGTTAAGTTCCAGCTGTTGTGCATTTGAAGAGAGAAGGAAAAATTCAGGCTAAAAACATGATTTTGAATTTTTCTTATGTTTTTGTCCCTGTTTTGGCTGGACCCTAAGAGGGTTATAGAAATGTTGAACCGATTTATTTTGACACGGAGTAAAGATATTTTTGGGGGATCTCATTACTAGGCTTATTGATTCCCCTTTCCACATTCAAATGAGTGTAAACTTTTTTTCCTGTGTTTCTTCTCAAGAGATTTGAAGAGGAGGAAAGACTGCTCACTGAGAAAGTGATCGTGTTTAATTAGTAGATCTTTTTGAGACAGGATGGAGTGGATTCAGATAAGAAAACAAAAATAACAGCAGTAAATGCTTTTTATATAACTGATGGCAATGACTCCAAGGTTGGTTATGAAGCAGAATCTGTCTCATGCATACTCCTTGCCTCCAGAATCTGATATGAAATGATGCAAATAATACTTCTGTTGAGGAAATTCCAGGCACAGCCTATGCCCCTGAGGCACATTCAGCTGCAGACTTCCCTACTACATGGAGCAACCTTTGAGTAGCCCCCCCACTTCCCATTTGCCACAGCAGAAACATTATAACACTGACATCAGGGCAGGCAAACCAATGTGGGGACCTTAAAAGGCTGGGATTTGGAGATTGAACTCAAGGTAAATTCAGTCTGGCTGATAAGGAAGGGAGGACACAAAGTGCTTTGTACCTCAGGCAGCAAAGAAATCCTGAGATTGGCCATATCACTCTCAAAACAGACAAAAACACACAGCCCAAAATCAGGTACAGATTCCAACAAAGAATTCCATGCTTTTGATTAAAAATCCCTCCCATCATTTAGAGTGAAGACTTGACTGCAAGCAGCAAAAACGCAGAAAGAAAAGAGAAGACCATTTCAGAGATGCACAAAACCCAGGGGAATTCTGTGACTATGCCACCAAGATTGCATAATTTAATATTCAGGGAAAAATGCTTACTAATTACAGATGAAATCTAAGAAACTGTTAAATTGCACCTATTATAACACTTTGGAAAATACCAGTAATGATGTAATTCAGCCAGGGAAGTGAAGAACAGGAAAAGAAGACATTAAATTATAGATAATAAAAGATAAGGTGCACTTGCTGTAGAACAATGTAAGAATACTGAAATGCAGTAATTTTAGCAGCATTATACATGAGCTGGTCAGTAATGTGAAATTACTGTTCATCAGTTTTAAACCTTTCCTGAAATGATACATTCAGGCAGCTTAATAATTGCCATGGGGGAGGAGGGGGAAACGAGTGGAAAACAACAGAAGAACTACAGGTAATGAATATCTATACAGAATGGCACATGCCATTTTTTTGGCTACAGGCCAAAAATAACATAGGTTTTTGCCACAGTAGAACTTTCTAAAGAGCATTAAAATAGTGTGTAAAGGAAAAGAACTATAATGAGGGAAGGGGACAAATAATCTGGCATTTCATGTAGTTTCTATCTTAAGGGAAACACGTCAGCATAAGTCAGAAAAAGATCAACTCTGTTTTGTGAAACCCACTGATAATTTTCAGTCTTCTTATGAACAGAAATTAAAGAGATTAAATACTTGAGTTAAAAAGAGCATTGTGTATGTGCACAAAGTAAATTAACTGATAAAAACATACAGCAGACAGTAATTTTAGACCAGGTAAATACAACAGAGATTACTGTATCATAAATTCTTAAAAGCAAACCATGTCTGAAAGTGACACTGTATGTTGCTACTAAAGCAAAAAGAAAGTGGAGAGTAGGTTCCCAAACCCTCAGATTTTTGTCAGTAACTGAAGTAGGATCAAGATTTCCCTGGAAAGGTGTAAAATGGAACGTCCCTAAACCTGTATTTATATTGATTGCTATTTTTATTTAAGTACCTGAGTACAGACGATGCAAGGCAATTTGATTTAGAAATTGTTCTCTTATAAGAGATTGAAATCAGTACTTACTGCAATTTCAGTATTTACTTCATGTTTGCTGAACCTGTAAACAATCACATACGCAGAAACTCCTGCCACACAGAAAATTCGGCTTTCAGGACACCAGTACATCATCTGAACAGCAAAAGGATCTTCTTCCACAATCTCAGCTGTTGCTTTTCCTTCTCCCACTTTCTGTTTTTCAAAGACCTTTGATGTTTTTAGTTTGTACAACATCTGTAGAGTAACTGCAATATATTAAAACATATAAAAATACTAATATTAAGCAAATCAGTTATAAAATTCCTCACTTCCCACTTTCTTCTCAATGGTGGCATAACAAGGAATCTTAGAAAAGCCTAATAGGAAAAGTTGTGTATTATACAATCATCCAAACCATACTGTTCTGGTACACATTACTGGTAGGATATGTATTTAATATTTTTCAGAAGGGTATTTGTCTATGAAATACTTCTTAGTACTTTCTGGGGAAGGGTGTCAAAGGTGTAAATCATTGTGCCCATAATTAGGCTTATAATCAGTGCTATAGAGAGGCTCTGATCATATTGATACTTTCCTAAAGAGATGTGAAACTAAGATTTCTTTTGTCTGAGGTTATGGTCTTGATAAAATGTAAAGAGTGTATGGCAATTCAAGAAAAAACATTAGGAAAGCAAGCTAGTAGCCTGGTCAACTCAAAGTTGTTCTGAATTAATGGCAGTTCAAAAAAGTACTGAATTTCTTGACTAATGTGTAGATCTATATTTATACCTGTATATAAAATCCTAGTATCCAGAAGCTTTTGTTGAGATTAGAGCTCCACTGCATCAAATTCCAGAGGTAAAGGAGGGATGACTATTCACCCCATTATGTTTGACATTCTTCCCTGTTTTTACTGCTTTTACATTGGTTTCTCAGTGGCATTAATCAGTAACTGCATAGTGTCAGAAAAAGTCAGTCAGGCCCAGCACCTATAAAGGTGTGCCTATCCACAAAGGCAAAGCTGCTGCCTACGTCAGTGTAATTCTGGTAGCTCAGCCTGGCCAGCTTGTGTAACAAGAGCAACAGGAAGATGAAAGGACAGTGTTTTAGTTATGTAACCAGATGATGAACACAGCAAAATTACATTTCTGTTTGGCAGTGCAGATATATTCCAGGAGGTTTAGCATATACAGTTTTTAATGTTTTAAAAAGTTTTAGCAACAAAGCACTTCTGAATTTCACAAATTACAGTAAGTGCTTCTCTAATAAATACATAATTCTTCCTGCCCTCAGTGGCAAATAAAAAGGATTCAGGTTGCCAGTTATTGCCAGTAGCAATTCTAGAGTGGCACTCCACATCAGGCATCATGGGTCCATGCACATTATGACTGGAAGAATTATAGAATCATAGGGTACAGAGTACAAGACTAGACTTTCTATGCTCTATTACTGGGTACCATCTGCATAAGTAAATAAAAAACCAGCAACATCTTTTGAATAAAGATACATTTTGGAAACAGCTCCAGTGGCCTAGCAAGTCCCTGTCTCTCACAGATCTGTGCTTTCAGACACAAAACTACACAATTAAAATATGTCTAAAAGCAAATTATTTGGTGCCTTCAAATACTGGTCGGATATTATGTTTGCTAGGAAATTGCAAATCAACTTTGAACTCCACTAAAAAGGTTAACATCTTGTAAATAAAATAAATAACAAAACTTTGCAATAATCAAAACCTTGTAAATAAAGAGTACCAAGCACAGTAGGAGTAATATAGCGCATGCCCTGAAAATCAGGACTAGGACCAGGACATCAGAGATGCACTGAAAATACCAGCACTGTTGAAGAGATTGTGAATATTCATGATCATCTAAGCTTTTAATGTCAAGAAAAAATCCTACTGCAGCATGTATATATTGATTAGGTTATGCCTATATTCCCTATGAGAGGTTTTTTTCTTTCTTTCTTTCCCCATTTCTGCCAGAGTTCTAGAAGGAATAACTAGCACAATGGCTTCCTGTGCAGTATGAACACTAAATGCCTTGGGGTCTTCCAACAGTCAGTATTGTTTCACCCTAACTTTAGAGCCTCTATTGGTACATTCTTAAAACTGAAATATTGACAAGACAAAGTCTAATGTCTCACCGTACTTCCCTAAATAAAACTAATTATCCTACTTTTGTTCATATTAAAGCTCTCAAAAACTTCTGTTCTAGCACATAAAATGTTTCTCTCATTTGATGATTGGTGTTCACCATAACTTGAAGACAGTGGAAGATGTAAATTCTGAGCACCATGTTTCTGTTCTCCCACCATTTCCAAATAGACAAATTACTTAATAAAAAAACAACCCATGGCCATGTTCAGTTCCTGTGCCTATTTAAAACATTAAATGCATTTTGTGAAATGAAGCCTTGGAAATCCTAATTTTCTCCTTGTCCATCCTGAGATAAAATATTTGGTATTAAGCAAAAAGGCAAGTACCTGATCAAGTCATCAGGTTTAGCTGACATTAAAAACTTGTCAACATTCCCCACGCTTGGCTGGTGATGGTAGCAATATTAATAATTTCAATTCTGTGGCACCACGTGGAACTATCAGGTATTTTAAGTATCCCATACTCCATGATCTTGGCACCCATTACAGGCTGGTTATTAGGGTCATATTAAATCTCTGTATGTCTAACATTTCATCCTGAATTTTCTTTGACACACTAATACCTCATAAAAGGGAGCTATTACCCCAACATCCCTGTACCATCAAAGAGACAAGAATATAAGGCAACTCCACAGAAACTTTGGTGAAGCACTGTCAATTATTTAAAGCAGAATATTTTAAACTAAAATTTCCATCAAAATGTACGTGTATTTTAATAAATATATTTTGCTAATGAATACCGTATGTATTTTCTGTAGGGTAAAATACTGGTTGCTGATATGTGCAGTTATAGCTAGATTTTATGGAACAAGTATTTTCTGAAGCTTTTCCCTGCTAGGATGAATGGAAATGCTTCCCAATTATTTCCTCAGATTTGAAACTGGACAAGAAAAGGTTTTGGTATTTTCCACCTTCACCAGATGAAATGTTTTGAAATATATGAATGTATTTTAATATTTTATTTTTACTTTGCTGTAAAGATTTTGTAGTACACAGTATAGAAGTGACATGACAACTGGAACTGAATGTTAGATCTAACTGAGTCTTGTCCTTTGTGCACACAAGGAGAATGTCCCCTAGGGATTTTTTACCAACATTTCATACTTCATAGATTTTGGTATGGTGGACCTTGAGTTATTATTCCTCACTCTTTTCTGCCTAATATATCTAATTAGCAGCATTTTTTCTCTTAAACTTTTTCTGAATTTCACCCCTTTGTCCTAATTATATCAGCCTAGCTATTACTACTCAACCTGTTAAATATCCTGTTTTATATATAAATGTGTGTTTGTGTGATTTGTCAGCATTATGTAAAAGTGAACTTTAGAAACTTACTGGCAGAAGCATCCCAAAATTTTACTGATCCATCTGCATGGCTTAAAAAAAAGATAAAAATTAAATGTGTTAAAACAAGATGCAATACTAAAACATTATCTACTTTCAGTGACTAATAAATACAATCAGAAAAAAAATTAATTTTGTTTATGTAACTTTCTATAACTTACTGACAACATATTAAAGACACACATACAAACTAGAAGAAAATATTTTGTTATTTGGTTTCATTTGGTTAACAAAATATTTCTATGCATTTCCTGCAGAGAGTTAAGACCCCAATGAATTTTAAGATTGCAACAAGAAGAAATTACTTCCTATACTAATAACAAGTTTAAGTCACAGCACTTTTGGCTTTGCAGTGGGCCAGCATCAAACCTATGCACACTAAAATTGCCATGAGCAGTGAACTTTGAAAGGACAGAAGGTAACTTCATTTTGCTTGATAACTTCACAACCGTGTTCCTTTTAGTAACATAAAATTGCTGAAGCAAAGCTGGAAAAAGGAGACATTTCTTTTTACAATGAGAATGATCTTTTTATCACCTTCTCTTACTACTGCATACATCATAACCTTATTTTTAAAATCAGGTCTTTAGTATCATTGATAGCAACAATTCATCAAATACATTACTGAGACCAGAGGAAAACTCATTGTGCATCTTAGCTGAATGAACAATGTCTGTTTTACAGTATGGTCCCTTGGGAATCCACCAGGCACTGCTCATGGGGCTCCTACTGCAATCTGACCCTTTCTTTTTGCTCTGTTTCTCTGCCCATAAGGTGAAATTCATCCCAGTGCACCACATCCTCACCAATGCTGAGTATTAAAATGAATTCCCAAACTGTCCCCAGATACAGAGCCCAGAAGACCAGGGGGACAACAGCTGCTCTCCTTTTTAAAGCTGTTCTCTGTGACCTTCAAGGCCAGAATATTCTCTTGCAATAGATTTTTTTTTTTCCCCCAAAGACCCCACCTTCACAAGCATTGCTATCTAACACAGGGGCCTCAAATGGTCATTCTTAGTGGGAGCTCAACCCTGCTTTCTAGACCAAAAGAGAATTTCTGTGGTGACACTACTCAAGTGAAGAGTCAGGAAATGATTATGTGGTGAAGTCTCAACTCTTATCTACAAATAACCCACAATC
Source organism: Passer domesticus (assembly GCF_036417665.1). NCBI lineage: Eukaryota > Metazoa > Chordata > Aves > Passeriformes > Passeridae > Passer > Passer domesticus. The sequence continues at coordinate 105,830,180 of NC_087475.1, read as the reverse complement.
AAAAGGGGTAGACACAAATATTTAAAAGTACCAATCCCCAGTTTCATTCTCACCCTGTAATAATGATTTCAGGATATGTCTGAGCTCCAAGGTTCCATGCTCCACCACTGATAGGCCATTCCTAAACAAACGAAAGTGCAGAGATCACAACTTATCCTGCTGAACCTTGCTTGGCTACTTTTTAAATTCAGGAGTAGACAACATCTTTCCCCCAGAAGCAATAAAACTTGTAAAAGAACAAAAATATGTATAATTCAAGGCTTTTACAGTTTATTAACATTTTTGTGTCATCAGTTCAGGCTTTGGAAACTTAATAACCCTTTTATATTATTAACTAATTTTCTATGCTTTAAAAAGATTTCCACACAGCTAACATTCAACAACCTAAAGCAGGAATGAGAAGGAGGAGTAACAATTCTGCTGGTCTTTTGAGATGGCTTTTCTCTGGAGATTCTATAGAACACTGAATAGACCAAGAATTTACTTTGAATACAAAGACTACTGAAGAAGCTGGCCCAGAAACAAGTACAGAGCATGATGCCATGAGATAAGAGAATGCAACTTTTACAGAACATATGGGATCATCATCTCTTCCTTGCCTTTTGTTTACTAATAGTCTAGAATGCTGCCCTGTGCCTAAAGCCCTGACATGTGTGGATACAGGATGCAGAGGGTGACACATGTGCAGAGTGGGTCAGGATGTGTGCAGAGTATGAGTGGGTGGAGAAAAAGCTGGAGCACAAACTGTTGGGGAGGATACATGGAGTGGATGCTTTTGGGTACAGAAATGGGTGCCTGGCACATGAGTGACCACCTGCCTTCAGAGGAGTGCATTTGTACATGCACAAATAAAGCAAGGGGGCAAGAGAGGATGCAGGGAATACAGGCAGCTGTGCAAAGTGTATGAGGTAAGGGTAGATCCAAACAAGAAAAACAAAAATATTTTCTAAAGTACTTTGGTGAACCAAGATGCAAAAGAAGCAGAGAGGGCTCACTCTTTGAGTTAATGGAAAACAACCCAGCTCCAAGGAGAATACTTCCATCGATTTGAATAGAAAATTGATGATGTCTGACTTGTTTACCCAGTGTTTTTTTCTACTTTATTTATTAAAATGCATTAGTTCTAGCCAAAATACAAACCAGTTAAAAGCTTGAAATTTATAAATTAATTGTATTTCTTCTTTTACTTACTGAAGTTTGTCCTATTTCTACAGCATTATGGTAAGACTTTGGTAGGTCAGTAAAATAATTATTATTATTATCCCTGTTTAATAACAAAATTCACAGACGTTGTCAACTCTCACTGAACATCTGCCTAAGTCTTTCAGCCATAATGCCCTCACTTTTTTCTTTATTAGAGAGAACCTATCCATACATATTTGAATTGTACACTGATGGCTCTCCTTTAACACAATCTGATCTGGAATAACTCCAGCATCTTAATGATTAAGTCCTATCTAATGATAATTAATGGTTCTGTTAAGTGGTCATGTTTCTGAGGGACAAATAGTGGACTGTAATCAGGCTGCTAAGCTGCTGGTTGGACTAACCTTAAAGTGATCATTAAAGGAGTAAAAGAAAAATAATTTGGTACGAGGTTACAAAAACACAGGTTACACATCTACTTCCTTTGCTTAAAACAAGAATATTGGTTTTGTTTACCTTATTGCTGTATCCTTGCTTTTTATGTTTTGCTCCTACAGAATAGAGCACAGGGATCAAATCTGGAGGACAGTCCGCAAAATATTCTGTGCAGGTAACAGGTGACTCATGAATGTCAATAGGATATGGATTTTCAAAGATTGGAAAACTAGTTAAGGAAGACAATTTATTAGAAGCGCTGTGACACACTGAGCCATAGAATAAAACATATTCTTATATTAAAGTATACAGCAGAATCTAAGTAAAATCACTACTAATTAAATGTATTTTCCCTTATTTATTCAAACTTATATATTGTTTTTAGTATCAGTAATAATGCGTAGTTACTATAATAAAGATATAAAGATGCAACAAGACAAGAATCCTACATAAATAGTCCCTAAGGCTAATAGGGCTACCTTTAGAAATGAACAAGAACAAATTTTTTTCTGACATTCAAAATCTTATTATACAGAAGTGACACATTTTCCAGAAATTTCAGGTTCATGGATATGATATATATTATGAACTACAAACTTTTACAATTGTGGATTTTATACTGAACATCTTAGCTTATTGGGTTGGTAGACTTCTGATTATACAATGAAAAATTGTAATAACAGATGAGTAGATCTCAGTTTATTTCTCACTTCCATCAGTTTGAACAGCCTGATAAGGAGGAAAACCTCACTTTTCACACATTATACAATGCTATTCAAAAATGAAAAAAACAGGAAATTGGGTTCTGATTTCAGTTATGTCTATTTTACAATTCTGAGACGATCTGAATTATTCTTTAAAGTAAGTGAGATCTGAATATGATTCACTTAACATTTTTCAATACATTGACAGCAAAATCTGTTCCTTGTTACACCAGTGTGAATGTGGATGTCCATTACTGGTAGTGTTACAGGCAGAACAAAATAAATAATTGGATTATGTTTTACGTGATATAGAGACCCTCTTTGATAGCAACATTGATTCTGATATGGAAGAACTATTTGTCATTTAAACAAGCAACTGGGTCATGAAGTAATTCTGTAGATCCATATAAAACAATGCCATTATATATTAAGATACTGAGGCTAGACATGCATAAAAGTAGTTTTTGAATCTTATTTCCAAATCACATACATGTTCAAATATTATTTTACTTTGGTGTTGAATGAACATTTGAGGGCTGTGCTGAAGGGACTGCAGATTTAGATTTAGTCCAAAGTTTAAGAACAAATATTATCATAAGTTCCTATTCATGAGATGAACTTAGTTCTTAAAGCTGAAGTAAATATTTAGCAGGAGTTATTTCCAAGAGTGAATGATTTTGGATAGTCAAATTATTTGGAATTTTATGGTAATTTACTGGACAATTGAACACACAAATAACTTCATATAAAACTTTATACTTACTTGCTTTGTGTCAGGTCAACGACAATGAGATCTTTTTCCAAAAGCACAACTACAGCATAGGGTTCTTGAAATTCTGTAAGCAAGGAATCAAGTACAAGAGACATGGAGTTCTCCTATCAGCCATTTTAAGCAAGCAAGCAATATTTATGTTCTTTAAACTTTCACAGTATATTAGAAGCTTTGAGGTATAAACCCTTGAAATATGCACAAACCATCCATAGCTGGAAACTAGGGCCAGAGAGGAAGTAGGAAATTATTTTCGGATACTACTGTTGGCAAACATACAAAGCAGCAGAAGAATTGGAGTATTATAGCCTGCCGGCATGACGATATGTTGAAAGTAAAGAAGTAGAATATGAATAAGTTGTGTGTATCATTGTATTATTGAATCCAATTGTTATACAGAAAACATATTTTTGCTGTCCAAAAGTAATACTTCTACTGTGTACAACTGCTCTTCAGAAACTGATTGTGCAGGACACTTCATGATACACAATGCCCCCATTTCAGAGGTGATTCAAGGAGAATATTCCCTCAGAATTCTGTAAGTCTGCTGTTTTCAGTTCAGGTAATAGCGTGCCCCCTCCTCCCACACACTCTTTAGGGGATTATACGGTTTGGTTCTTTTCAAAACGAAAGAATTAAGATAACAAATAAATGCATCCCTTGATGCATAGAGTATATTAATTTACATACTTTTTATCATTTACATTTTTTTATTAAAAAATACAAATGTGAAATCATTACTTTCTTTTCAACAGCAGCAAATCATTCCAGCACATGCAAGCTCAGAATAAACTGTTCAGATGGGTGATGCCAAAAGGACAAGTAAATGAGAGCAACTGATTCATCTTCCTTTCAGTCCTGCTATGAATGCACATTATTTTTTGCCTGTTTTTATACTTGGCTATAAATAACACGAGTTTAATCAAAATGTTTAAATATTAGTCTGTGAGAAGGGGAAGATGCTACAAAACCTAAGTACTGGGAACTATTTGACACAGTTAAATGAAGGCCCAAAGCAACTCTGATTACGGAAAATTAAATTTTTGCATTATATTGAAGCATATATACACTTTACTAAATGTTTTTAATGTGTATTCAGTTTAGCTATTTATATAAGATTTATTTTACTTTTCTGCTTGAGGGCTTAAAATGGTAAAGTTAGTTCCTTTTTGACCTACAGCTTTTCTTGATTTATGTTCTGGAACTTTCTGACAACATGTTTCAGAACTTGGCAGCCACACAGCAGGCAGCAAACATAACACTTGTTAACAGTTAACTTCATGTGGAAGTGTAAGAACTCTTTTTCAGGTAAGTGATAGTTAAATTTTCATAATTTAGCAAGCTGTAAATGATGAAAAATTTCAGAAATATAAGCACCTATTTTTGATTAATAGCCATGTTTTCTCACAATAGCCCATGGGTTTTAATCCTGTAAGTGGAGATTTATGCACACTTTATTGTCCATTTAGTACTTGCTTCCTACACTGAGAATGCAAACAAGTACTTTCAGTTATGTAGTTTTCCCAAGATGAAGAAAAATATAAGGATGGAAGTCCCTGGGATGGGATTAATGTATGAGGAAAGATCACTTTGTTTATAGTTTCCATAACTGTATTTTTCCCAATGAACTCACCATTTGGATATGGGGTTTCACAAAGAGTTAAAAAATCAACTATAGGATGATCCATTTCAAGAACTGTAATTGCTTTCCCATGCATGATTGTTAAACTTGGTCTTCGACAAGGCTTATCATATGACAATCCACCAGAAAATATCACAAATGGTTCACTGTATTAAAAAAACAAGTGTAAGTCTACATAGTACATACAAGTTTACATTATAGGTTCAGTATCTGCAAATAACAATAAATAGATTTGCAAAAAGAAAGCAGGAAGAGATTCTAAAAGGACTTAAACTCAGGAACGTAATAATGAGTTAATTACAGAATTAAAAACAAACCTGTTTTTACAGGTCTTGTACTCTACTTTAAGAATTGGTTTACAAGATTCAGGTTTTTTTCCATCTCTTTGAACTTTTCCTAAGGAAAGAAAGAACATGGAAATGATTAAAACATAAAATTGAATGATCAAACTAAAACATGTACATTGAAACAACTGTATAAGCAACAAAAAAAGGAACTTTAAAGCTACAAAAGATTAGGAGTATTAGCTCCTATTTCCATAAAATATGCATTTGTCTAAATTAACTACATTTATTATGTCTTTGTGTTTTTACTGCCACATACATCTAAAGAACCACAGAACACACTTCAAAGACATCTACAAACCATGCAGATTTCTGAGTATGAAACTTAACTAATAACGAATGAATCAGATGAATTATGTGTCTTTTTTTCTGAACACGTAATGACCAGAAACAGCTAAATTTTTTCCTAAGACATTCTTAGATTGACTTAATTTCTGTTGTTGACAAAACATTACCTGCTTTGCAGTGTAACCAGTTGAGTGTTAAAATTAAATGAAGCATGCAGCTGAAATTCATTAGTTCTTGGTTAATTATGGCTCAGTACTTTCTTCCAATCAGAGAAAAGTCACTTATAAACTAATAAAAATAGCTATTTTGGGTTTGTTGCTTTGGAAAGCCTGTACTTGCTGTTGACAACAGCCTCACTGGAGGATACAGTGTAGATGGATAAAGACTTTTCTCAGAGGTGCACAGTGCTATGATGGGAGACAAAGGACCTAGGTTGTGGCATGGAAAATTCAGGTTAGAAATTAACAAAATAATTTGTGCCACACAGGTAATTAAATACCAAAAGATATTGCCCAAAGAGGTTGTGCAATTTTTTGTTGGAAGTGTTCAAGTGCCCAGTGTCCTGAGTTTACTCATCAAATCAGGCCTGTTTTGTTCTGGTCATCTGACTGGCTGAGGGCTCCCTTCTGACACTGTAGAATTCTATGACTAAAAATTATAGAACAGAAGTAAATTAAGAAAATGCTAAATCCTTTTGGGGCTACTTAGATCTTCTTCTCCTTCCTCCCTCTCTACTCAGTCAGATTTCTCAGTAAAGCAAATGTAAATGTATACATTTACAATGGTGGCAGTACTTTTAAACCTAATATGTAGGAAGCACTTTATTATATAAAGTCCCACACACAAAGATAAAGTCATCTCTTACTATGGCTCCTTTAAATTATTCATTGCAGTTCTTTGGGAAGCATTGTACCATCCCCATGACAAACACTACTGTTTTGTACAAAACACATTAATTTGTTGTGAAAATTGCACATAAAAGTATAAACTATAAAAGAAAGAAAGAGCCTGAGGGCCTCACAGACCAGCAGTAGACTCTTAAAAGGAATTGGATAAGACATTCGAGTAATATAAATCAGAAAGAGGTATTTATGACACCAATTACAATAAAAAGTTTGATATAAGTTACTGATTTCACAATATTTTGCAGCTACTTTGCAGATCAAAATATTTATGCAAGAAGCAACATCTGGACTACAAGGAAAAATTATATAAACCTACATATTAGAAAACAGCATTGAGAACACTGCATTGCTTCTTAGTTACACATTTTAACTATCAGAATTACCATGTGGAATTGTGGTCTGGAATGGTCTGTTAGGGCTTTTCAGATTCCATAGGGTCAAGCTGCCATCAGAGTGACTACACATGAACTGCTTCCCTTCGTGATGCCAAGCAACAGAATGAATAGCCTAGAGAAATGAAAGGAGAACTTGAGACTGGAATGGAATTCAGTGTTGACACTAATGATATTTTCATGTATGACTTCAGATTATATTGTTCTAATGGTATATCAACAGTTGGATGGTTCCTGTTTGTCTGAAGTCCATTGCCATCACTTTTTAGCAACAGATGGCTGTAATCCACATTTCATCATAAAGGCTAATGTAACACAGTAAGGTAAGAAAGCCTGTACTGAATCAGGCCAAAATTGAAGGAAAAGGATATAAAGGTAAAAGTGTAAGAACAAGGTCCATACAATGCAGTTGTAATATGTCTGATAGCTCTCCTTAGAAATATTTAATCTGGTACATTTACAGGTATTTCTGTGCAAAAATCTTTACAAGTAACATACAACACACAGTCTTCCCCAGAGGATGTAAACCACTGTTCTTGGATGATTTTCACACATACTCTCACATACTTAAGTTGCAGAGCAAGTCCACAGAAATCTGGGATGTTTAATGTCAAAACCAAAATACTGAAAAATCCAGGACTGTTTCACTGCTATAGAAAATGACCAAAACAATGATGTAAGATTGTTTTGGAAGAGACTGCATCAGAGGAGAGGAATATCACACTCCTTTGTGCATACTATAAGAACCACATGATGAACGCTATGTACACCATTCTTAGTATTTTGTGCATAATTAGTGGAGCTGACAATATCCATAGTTACATCAAACTATTGGAAAGGACAATGGGGTAAGTCCTTCAATTTCCCTGATATGTGCTGGAAACTAACAAAAGCCATATTCTGACAAAACATTCATTCTGTACTACAGTTCCTCACACACTCCTCACAGAAGTACAAACTCACAGAATTCTACCTTGAATCCATATCCCTTCCAGAAATGTTCACCGTTAAATAGCAAAAACCACAATATAATTTTATGTAAATGTAAACAAAAGAGATCTATTTTTGAATGCAGCTTAATAAATTTCCAGGGGTTTTTTTTCAACCTAGCTAATGCTAAGGCCTTGCGTGCACTTAAAATTGCATATAGGCATTTACCTGATTTATTTAAACAACTTAACATCATGCCTGGGTATTCATAAGTCAGCACTGCAGCTCTTCATATTAATTTTGCTTAAGTGCTACTGGCCAGTATTTAAAACTCCCTGTTGGTTTTCCTCTTTTAATCATTATATTGATTGTTATGGTTGGTTACAGCTCATGGTCTGGAGAGAGTATCAGAAGAAATCAACCAAAGGGCCACGACCCTTTACTAAAGCTTTACTCAGCTCCTGGGGCTGGACAGCAGAGCCACAAATGAGTTTGCATTAAGATGATCCAGATGTTTTAACAGGAATCTGACATGCCCTGTATATGAATGCTTGATTAACACACTACTAAAATAGTAGTGCCAAAAAGGAAGCAAAAAAAAAAGGAGCTGAAAAAAATTGAACTATAGGTATTTATGTTTTGGTGGCACAATGGGTATCACCCAAACTTCCACCTTCCAGAGAGGAGCTGGTACACAATTCCTCTTAAATAAACAGAAGAAACTGAACTATAACTGAAGTAACAAAAGACAACATAGAAAAATGGTTCATGCAGAGTCCAGTGTTGTTGCCCTCAGGTACAATAACCTTAGTTCTGTGGGGAGCACTGCTTCACTTACACTGAAGGCATGTCTATCCTCATGCAAATTAATTCTGACATGAGCTCATTCATGCTTGCTATCATGCCAAATTTGAATCTGGTTTTGATGTGTTGTCACACTTAGAAACATTTCACATGGTTACAGTCACTGACTGTGTCTGAGCACGAGGTGGTAACTACCTAAAAAACGTACTGAGCTGCTTGTTAAACTCTCCTCTCTGTGACCAAGTGCCACCTGCCAGCACAAACCTCCTGTGGAGGGGAGCTGAGGGGGGATGATCCTGGCACAGACAGCTGGCATAGCAGCAACTCAAACTGACCTGTTAGACTTTGCCACAAAATGGGCAAGAAAAACAGAAAAGCTTTTGTAGGTCTCAGCTGCAAGTCACGAGTAATTCTGAAAGGTGGTCCTGAACAAGTCCTGAATTTTCTCTCTGCTAGATTATGTCTAGCATTCAGATCCACTTCTTTAGCATTTACACACTAAAGGAGCAGTTATTTGCTTAGAATAAGAGCTCCTCATGATGGGTGGCTCGTGTGAATGTTCACACAGTATATGCACATAAAGCATCTCACTCCAGATTAGGTAGGTTTCTCCTTCTGCAATACCCACAGCTGTTGCATACACATTCCATCTTCTCTCACACTCAGCATGTACCAAAATTAAGCATGCCTAACACCATTTCAGTTCCTTCCCAATCACCAACCTTCACCACTGGGGGTCTTTAGTACCACTTTAAACCATATTTTGGAATGAGCAATGCTAAAAGTCCTTTGTGTTTGTAGTACTACAGGACCATTACAGCAAGGGCCACATCCAATTTGATAGCTCCATAGTGACATGGTGCTAGACAAAGGTAGGGGGTTGTCATTTGGCAAATGCCTCTGAGAATTCTGCATCTTTGTTCTGGGGATGTGTTCCAGTGAAAGATGACAACTGCTTCAGACAGCTTTGAATGGGGGTTGATGCAAACTTCTAAAGCCTGCACAGGAAGATGGCTGGATTTTGGGCTTGCCAACTATCAGTAACAACTTGAGAACCATTTGAAAGACCTGTCTTGTTTATGTGCTGTCTTTTTATACCACTTGATGGAAATAAACTTTTCCAGGAAATTATAAAAGAGCTTGGAAGGAAAGCCTTTTATAGGAGGTATTCTGTAGGAGCATTGATTGGAAGAGCCTCAATATCTCATGCATATCACCACTGAGAAGATGGAAATCAAAATGATAGTAAGAAAAGTGAGGGTGAATTAATTTAATTCAGAACTCATGCAAAAAGGCACTTTGGTACATAATGAAGATACAGAACACTTACAGGAATTTATCTGAGACTTCAGAGATAACCTGCAACTGGAAATGTTCTGGCTCAGTGCCAGAAAAATACTGAGAGAATGGTCAGACATCGTGGGGCACAGAGGCCTTCCATCAGTGCAGACAGCATGGTGAAGGGGAGAAGGAACAATGACTTCTGGACTGTGATCTTTGGTGGCCAACCCATAAGATGAGGCTTAAGCTTGCTAATTTGGGTTGCTGCTAAATACCAAGTGGCATATGCCAAATGAGTAATTTTTGACTCACAGAACCTATGTAACCCAGGATTGAAAAAGGACCCCTTTTTAGTGGCTCCCTAAGGGTCGTGGCTTCCCTGAGAGAATTCTAGCAGGTCTGGAACATTATAAACATGGAGCCTGAAAGTCTGGGATAAAGTAATATGGCTAGTCACACAATCCTTTTAAAAAGAAAATAAGAATCTTGCAATTATTTCAGTATATAAGAAGCTAGCACAAGTTGCACAAAGCAGAGTAATGACATAGCAAATAACCACTGAGAACAAAGCATGGGACTGATTAAAAGGAAAAAAAGAGTTCCTGAGAACAGTATTGAAAAATGTGAAACAACTAAATTCTAAATTGTATGAGGAATTTTCAACATCCACCCACTCTGCCTCAAAATGAAAAAAAAAAGGAACCAACATTAAGAAGATCCTGCTTCATGCAGTCTCCTTCTGAGTACAAGAGAGGACAGAGAGTGAACAGACATCCCCACCCCCACCCTTCCTGAGGAGACCTGTAAAAGGAAGATGTTGTTCAGCCTTAAGTAATAGAAGGGGTGCAATTTCACAAGTGTTTGCACAAGCAGACTGTCACTGAGAGACAAGTCAGTGGGCATATCTTGAGGCTTTAGTGATGGCCTGTTCAAACTTGTCCTTTGAAACATTTGCTATGTTGATGCTCAGAAACTTAACCTTGAAGCTCAGAGTAGCTTTAATGTGTCTCTGACAGCAGGTCTGAAAGAGTGCAGGATCCATATGTATTCAGATTGCTTTTTAGAGGGGAAATAAATGTGTATACACTCCTTATACATAGCAAGGTGACAAGATGAAGAAAGAAAGAGAACCACAGGAAACCAATTACTGTCAGGATCACTTTAAAGAAAATGTCCTTTTCTACCTTCAGCTGTAGTTGCATTCACGTTCATCCATGGTGAACTTCAGAGGACTGACAGAACAAAGAATATTCTTTCCTAGGGCTAGTGCTAAAATCATAATAACTAGGTGTATATCTATTTCTCAAGCAGCTTGATTATTGATACAAGAACTGCCTCTGTGGTTAACACAGGCTGCTTACAAATGACAAGAGACAACTGTGTGATAACTATGACAATATAATTTTGAAAAGTGTTTAATCAGATCTTAAGTACTAGGCAATATCAATAGCTGTAGAAGGCAATTTGTCTTCCAATATAATGAATGTTCTAGATATACCCAGTAGAGATTATTATGTAATTCCTATTGTAGCTATATCTCAGGTCAGCTCATTGCTAGACTCTTTTCAATTGAGGAACCCACGGAGAAGTTGATGAACTCGTCAGAATCAAGGGGAGGACATTGTCACAGCACCCTCATGAGAGCCTAAAGCATCAGAACTAGAGATTTCGGACTTTGATTTCTATTGTCAGTACTTTGCCCAAAAGCATAGCACAAACAGTACTTCCAAAAGCAGCAATGCCTTTAGATAAACATCCATCTGCTTGGTAAGACATATGGCAAACTGCTGAATAATGGCTTTGCTGAATTAATGGAAACTGCTTACCTCATCATAATAAGCTCTCAGATCGGCTCTTTTAGACCGTAAGTCCCAGAACACGATGGTCCCATTTTCATAGCCTATCAACAGCTGGAGGAGGGTAAAAAAAACACTGTTACATTTTCTGATTCAAAAGGTACATATAAATATTGAGTTATATAAAAAGAAATCACAAAGTGACGTGCAAGACTGTAATTTGCTCTACACATATAACCTTGCTTTCAAATTATCTTTCAGTATAAATTACTTCACATTGCTGGCAATTTAAGATCTGACATTAAAAAAAAAAAAAAGGGCTTTATACACCTTTTTTCCCCCTGGATGATTATGTACCTGCACAGTCTTCTCAATTGCATATCTGCTGAAAACCAAAGACTGTAGCATGTTCCTACCAGCTCTTACCTTCCCCGCCCCTTGCTGGAGAAAAAATGTTTGACACCTAAGATACCACCAAAATAACTTCAAACTAAGAGAGTCACCAGATTAAACTTTCATTTAGCTACTTATATTCCTTTTATTTATGTTTGCTATTGCTTTAAAACATTCTGAAGAACTCCTTCAGCAGAGAACAAATCGCTTTCCGAATAATTAAAAATAAATTAACTGATATGTCAATTTCTACTTCTTCTACAACTGGGATTTCATATCATCATGCACACCAGAGAAATACCAGCAAAGATTTCCGAAAAGATGAAAGAGAAAAACAAAACAATAGTCAGGAGAAAAATAAGAATGAACACAATCATATCTCCTTGTCTCCACTTAAAAGAAGTAAAATATTGATCTGGTACTGTAGAGTTACTCTTCATTTTAACACAATTAAGTTCAGATCTTATGGACAACATCATATCTATCTTATTTAGGTGTCCTGGAAACTGTTTCCCCACAGAATCTGTCTACTTAAGAATCTGTTCTGGACATGAAGACAGACTGGAAATGGCTAAACTGGCAGACTCACATTTCTGTGATAGAATATTTTATACAACTGGCAATGATAATGGCAGTTATTCATCCTCTGTATACAGATATATCACAGAATGCAGGCAAGGATTTACAGTTTCTGTATAAAGAATTTGTGAATAATAATGACAAGATAATTTCTTAGTTGGAGAAACCTTAACAGCATCTTTGCTATCACTCACTTTAGCTTGCATGAGTACTAAAAATGAAATTTGGCTGGGCTGCTAAACAAAACATCACTTTCTCTCCAAGTTAATTATAACTGATACATCAATACTGCTACAAAAGAGCCTGGGAATACTCTCAGTTCTACTAGATATTCTTTTTATTGACAGGAGAATATTCCTTAAGTGGAATCCTCTGTTAATCTGGAAACAATTTATAGTTAATATATTTAATACCTGAATATGAACAATAACTACTTATGCTCCTGAAGAATTAGTCCCCTGAAAAAAATTCAAACTGTCCAGGAAAAATTACAGAATATTTAGCATTTTTGTTCTGGATGGCTCCATATGGGATTTTGTGGCAGAGTCAGAAAGCATGCAGCTAACTGGATAGCTCTTGTGTCAGGATGCCATATGGTATTCTGGGATAATAGGCTGCCATTGAGACAGTGAACAAAGGAGGATCTCACTGCAGCTGCTTGCACTGTTGGTATAGCAATCCCAAATGGAAGCTATTTGTATATCCAGGAGTTAGTGATGCTCAAAGCAGTTCACCTGAGTAGGTGCAGGTCTGTGCTGTGTTGTGCTGCACACAGCACTTGGCTTTCAGGCCTGCACATATTCCTTGGCCACAGGGTAAACTTAGCTGCTAATTCTAAAGGACCTTGTAGGCCTCTCCCACTTGGTAAACGTAAGGACAGCACCATTGTGCCTTTATCTTAATGTAAGCCAGGATGTCTCACGTGAGCATCCTTTTGCTTGACAGTAGAAATGGATGTCGTGCTTTTTTTTTTAAAAAAAAGATCTTTTGGGATCTCCAAAGACCAAAATCCTGGCAAGAGCCTCTTCACAGAGGACGGTGCCATGCCCTTTTTGGAGGTTCATCCAATGCTACACAGCTTGGGGTTCCCACCCTCCTTTTTGTATTTACTTCAATAAATAGTATTTTAGTAAGCTATGGAGTCTGAGTGCCCTCCTTACTGTCATGACAGCAAGCACTTGCACCTGTGCATTACAGCTGGGTACCAAACCAGTCCATTCAGTTTGTATCTACCAATATTTTTTTCACCTCAGCTTTTGTACAAATATATTCAGAAAAGTGAAGGAATTGAAAAGCATTTAGTATGTGGTTCTGTTTCTTAATAAGCCTTTCTTCCCTGGGGAAGCAGGCTTGCCTTTTGATTTTTATACCTCTCTTTTGCAAATATATCATGCTCCTGGTAATTACTAAAAGGTTAAATGCCTTTTATCAGAGGCCGCATTTCACCTGAACTACTGCTAAAATGCTTGATGCTCAATTGCAATACAGAATTGCAAGTAACAAAGTAAGATTTCAGGGAAGAAATTAAAAGGCAAAAAGATTTGCTGCATAGCCAGGAATGTCTCTTTTTGTTCAGACAGTAGTCATGCTGCTTTTGTACCAACACTGTGGTACAGCACTAAAGCCATAATTCTAGCTTGGGTGAATGGGATTAGTCTCATGCCATAATATTTCTGATGCTCTGGATTCTGACCTGTCTGAACAATAGGAAACTCAAACATTCCCACTCCTCTCAGTCATAGGGATCACTTGGGAGATCTATAAGACAAGTTCTATTTCTGTAAGAGAAGTAAAAGCAAAACATCCATAAATGAAGTTGGGGAGGAAAACCTAGTCTAAGAAAAGAAGAATCTGTAAAAATAATCAAGTATGGAAAAAACTCCAAAGATTTATCTTGACTTTTGTGGCACCTCATTTAATTACTCGTACTTAATTAGGTTACAAAAAAAGCAGAACATGGGACAGAATTTGGAGAAAGAAGTCCTGGCAAGATCTTGTTTAGGAGAGTTGTTTCACATTTTGACTTATATTGTTCTTCATCAAATGCTTTTGATGATGCGAGGAAATTTCTTTTTTACAGTTGGCTAATTACATTCTGGTACATGACAGCAAGGCCCCTCCTTGTCCTGATAACACAAAGCAGAAGGAGAAAAAATCCCAAACAAACAAGCCTGCCAAACAGGCTTGTTTTTTAGGTATTATTAGATCTCAGAACTCAGACTCAGAGATAGGAAGTTTAGCCCACCAGCTAATTGTAAATAACATTAAACCTTTTGCTATTAAGCTTTCTCCATTTGCTGGGAAACTGCAGATTGTTGCAATTAATGTCTTTTCCTTTGTCAGCAAGAAAAATCATGTTTGCTACAGATCTGCCACTTATAAATGTCTGTGCACTCCAGTCTGTCCCTAATGTACACTTATTAATTGATTTGGCAGACACAGTTATATTTCATGAACTTAATCACTTGGTCCCGTATTGTTCTTCAGTGACACATTAAATGCCTAAATTCTCTTTGATGTTTGTCTTCCAGCCACAGCTTGTTAGATTCATAAAAGAGACTTGTTTCCAAAGCCTGCCTAGATAGTTTGCCTGGAAGCCACTCTGGAGAAGTTTTGAAAGGTAGAAGTCATCTTGAATTGCATTCACTCTTTTGACACAAGGAACCCCATCACCAGTCAATGAAAGAAACTGGAACTTTTAGGAATTCAAAGGATCTTAATGGAAAAGGTGAAGATACTGCCAGAGAAGAAACTTCCCTGGATTTCAAATAGAGCTCTTATGTTTGTCCTAGATTTTGAAAGGTGTGACTACATTTTAGGACTCTAAACCACTCAGTGTTCATAGGAGAAATACTTATTTACTTCAGCAAAACAGTCCCAGGTCTGTAAACAACTTTGTAATACCCCAGAGAAGGATGTACCACTGGACTCTGGCAAAATACCTATAGAGTAGCAGTCTTGTAGAGTACAAGAACATCTGCATTTTGAGTAATGGATTACGACTGATTTGTACCTACTATTTAATTCCTGAAACATATGCAAAGAACACTTCTATCTGCTGTCTATCATGATGTGATGTGTGAAGTCTGACTTCTGCCTCCAATACATTTTGCTGGTCTTTGATTAGCTTGGAGCTGTGGAGATTAGCAAAGTATGTGGAACTGTCATCAAACAGCTCTTTTATCTAAGAATAACTCTGCTAAATTAGATAAAAGTCTACCTATGACGGTATCTTGTACTGAAATGGCCAAGAGCAAATACCAAATAATATGGGAAGAAGACAAATGTTTGCAATATTCTTACATATTCTCTCAGTCTAAATAATTTTCTCATTCAAGTATAGCCATCTTCTCAACTATACATGGTTCTGTTTAACCTCGTTTTTAAGAATCTTTCAGGAGAATTCAGCAAATCTCATCAGTTACCCTCACATGGATTTCTTTTGTGTTAACTTTTCTAGTCTTCCTTGTGATAAGCACATTTTCAGCACACCCAATAGCATTTGGAAAAAGTTTCACAGGTTCTATCCATTGCAAATTTGAAGAAGTACTTAATTGGCTTGTTTGGAATCTGACCTGTAAGCTTTATTTGGTATCCTTTTAGTTTTTGTATTGAAAGAGACTATGAGCTGTTTCCATCGTCTTAAGATAAACTGTGATTTTCAAACTTGGAATCACAGGTCTTTTCCATAGTGAGTTTTCCTGTCTCACTAAGTTGTCTCTCATATAGAAAACCCAGTCCCTTCTCTGAATTTCTTTAAGCATTATGTTCATTTTAGACACAGAAGGACAAGCATTATACTCAGTAATCAGCAGGCAGGTCAACAATGCATTTCTTTAATAGCTTTGTTTTGTTCCCTATTCTTCTCTGCATAATGCCTAATTTTGATTTTCTTTATTGTTCACTACTGAGCATTGAGCTGACAGACATTTCCATTGAACCATCAATCATCACTTGAAGCTCTTGATACCAAACAGGAATCATCAGCTCACACCCATTGTTTTATATGTTAAGGCAGAAATATTTTGCCCTACATGTACCACTTGTCATCATTTACAGTGAATATACTTAAAAGACAGTATTTGACCTGCCATTTTACTGCTGAGTTTCTCAGCCTCCTGAAGTCCAGCAAACCAGGTGACATCACTGCTTACTCTATTTTCTAGGCTACATATGACCATGTTGAACAGTGAAAGTCCCAGGAGCTGCTTTTCCCCACATTTTTTCCTCATTCTGAATAATGATTGATTTATTCTGCATTCTTTAACTAAAGTTTAATGGGACTAAGCTGAAAAGTGCAGTTTATTTCTCCCCTTTTTTTTTTCAAATTTAGAATTGTCTATTGATTTAATGCTTGGATCTTCTCTTACACCTGTGCACCTTTTACTGATATCTTTCCATAAACACTATCAATTCTACATTCTGCAAAACTGCAAGTATTTTGTTCATACCAATTCATTCTTTACACCACTCTCATCTTACCAATGATATAAAGAGCTGCACTGAGATGGTTTTAGTATACCTTACATTTTCTACTACTTCTCCCCATAAATTTTCAATGTTTGTTTTTCATAGCCATTTGTCTGAATTTGCTGTTGTTCTTCAAATGCTACTATTTCATCAGTGTCCAGATGTCTCCCGTGTGCCCTCTGAGCAACAAGCACTTGTATTCCCAATATTCCCAAGCCAGTTCTCTTTTAACTCTCTTGCCTGGGTCCTTTTCATCTTTTCCCTTTCTGCTGAAAAATACTTTTAGGTTTCTGTTTGGACACAGTGCATGGCATTCCTGTAAAAAATCTTCACTGACAAGACCATATTTTTTTTTTAGTACCCTTTTTTCCTACACTATGTGCCTAGGTAGGTCATCAGCAGCTTCTGCTGTGGCCAGCAAACAAGAATGATACCTCATCAATAAACCTTAATTCTCACCAGGTATTTTGCCAGAGATAATTAAACTGCATTTCTTGATGGCTTCTCGTTTGAGGCTGCAACACTACACTTCAATATGTTTAATTACTTTATTTGATAGTATTCTAAATTGCTTGACTGGTTGTGATTCTTCCAGAAAGGCTCAGAGATGCTGTGGAAGTTGTTGGAGGGTTGGCTCACAAGCGCACCATTTGTGCGTAGTTCCCCTCGCAACATGTCCAAGGAAAAGTAATGCAAATGAAAATCAGATGCAGTCATCACTGCTTTTCTAGGTACCCATAATTTCAGCATAATATCCCCCATATCAGCATCAGAAATTCAAACTGCTGCTAGTTTCTAACAACTATTAGCTGTTATGTGAGGCACACTGTCAAACAGATACACCATTTGGAAGATGTAGGACTTTATAAATACACATTGAAATGCAATTACTAAAAATGATCAAAACCAATGAGAGAGTTAAACACCCTTTCCACACAAGCAAAATGCTCAAATATCAGTAGCAATAGATTATAAAAAAAAAGGAGTAATAGAACCAGAATTCTGTCAACCATATTTCATCTTTGAAACGCTGCCATAAAAATAAAGCCAGCTCTGACTGTGCTTCCTGGTGGTATCAGTCACAACCCTAGTGCTCTGACTATATGTTTGGCTTCCACTAGTGGACAGTGAACAGAACTGAGAATTGCAAACAGCAGCAAGTCCCAAACCTGGGTTATTATCATGATAATTGTTATAGAAGAAAAGATTTCCTATCTTATAAAAACTTATTATAATGCCTTCGTAAGCACATGTTTATCCAAGTACCAAAGTCATGATACAGTTTTTAGTCAAACCTTACTTATACAAAGTCAAACTTTTGTAAACAGAAACAATTTAGATGGCTATACATTTCAAGGTACATTATCTTTGCCATACATTTCAAAGTACAGTATGCTGTCTGCATCACAAATGTTTACTCATTAAATTTGTACAAAGATTTTTTTTAATTAAGAACAGTAAAATAGTTAAAGTGATTTGCAAACACAGAAAGAAAGCAGATGATAAAATCAGTGAGTCAGCAAAAGGAAAGAGTAGCAAGGCAAACAAAGGCTATGAAATGCTGCAGAATTTTATACCATTGGCTGTACTCACTTTTCCCTCATCTCTTGGGCTGTCGCTTAAATGTACAACAGGGCCAGGGTGAGTCTTGGTGGATCTGCAATACAAAAATCAATTAAAATCTGTGAATGTTTTTTGTTGTAAGAAGAGCTAGATACCTCAGCTTCTAGGTGTGCTAACATGTACCTCCAATGATTTAAAAATAATTGTAAAAAGCCTAACAGGGTAAGGTAAAGTTACAGTCATCTTTTAATGTTCTCCTTTATTTCCTTTTTGCTATTAAAGACAAAGATTCTCTTTTCTTAATGAATCCTTCTTTCATTTTTTTTAAATCTCACTATTCTTCCTATTACAGTAATTTCCCCCCTCTCTCATTCTTACAGCTTTTTTGCCTTTTCTATTCTCTATTCCATCTCTTTCTGACCGTCTCTCCTTACTTGTTCCATTTGAAGGCTAATTTGCCAAGGATTTACAAAGTCTTCACTAGATTCATTTCATATACTGACAGCATGACTCACCAAGTTCCAGTGTCACTAAAGAAAGGGTTTCAGTAACCTCACCTACACTGCGCTGTCAGGAAGCATTTTAGCACTACAGCAGTGGGTTTCAGAAATGGAGCAACTTGCCTCTGTCTCATCTGTAAAGCCTTATCTCATCTTCAGACCAACACAGTTACACCCACAATACATGTTCAGTGGGTCTCCTCAGCCACCCTGTGAGTTTATGTAAACCTATTTAGAAATTAATTACTATTGAAATCCCTTCCATTTTGACAACATGTATCAACCATGTCATATGCAACTTAGTACTTAAGTTATTAATGTCCAGCACCTGACAGCACATGCAAATTATAGGAAACTGATTGGACAGATGGAGGTTTCTCATCTATCATCTTTTCTGACCTGACCTTCAGCCCCCTTCAGCAGTCATCAAGAGCAAGAAGACAAGCACCAGTCCACACTGATTGCCTGCACAGAGGAGGACCTTCCTCCCATCTAGGTTCTGGGGTCAGAGTGCATGTCCCTTGGAGTTCAGCTTAGGATCTGAACTTGCACAACTCGTCTTGATTCACCAAAGGTCATCAAGAAAAAAATATGGCAGAGATTGACAGAGCCCATAAAGTGAAAAAATTATCTGGAAACCATATGTAAAATTACCTAGGCTCCAAGTTTTAAAACAATCTGCAAGAGAATTACAGAAACAAACCAAGCTTCTCCAGCCAAACTACTCAAAGGATTTTTCTAAAATAATGTCTTCTTTGTCTGAATACTACACTGTAGTAAAACTGGCCTCTGTTCTACAGGTCAGACTCCAAACGAAGACTGAGAGTGGTCACAAAAATTCTCAGACAACTCAAACATTAAAACACTGTAGACTGATCCATAGCCTCAAAGGTTTCTCTTTCCCAGAACTGTATGCTCCAACACTCTTAAAAGCATGCATATTCTTCTCTGGCCTCTATACTTTGTCTACATTATGTTTTAAATATTTTGGCTATTTTGTCATGCACCAAAGCTGGGTCAAAGCAGAGAGCCAAAGATCTAGCCTAGTATTTATTTCTGAGCTAAGGACAATGAAAAATTACTCCAGACATCCTGAACATGCAGTGTGTTTTTCTCCTACATGAGGTCTCCACCAGCAAGGATTCTGCAAGAGCATTTTGGAGCATATCCCATCACAGAAATGAGATCATCAGGAAAGCCGTGGACAGACAGTTTATACAATGACATTCAAGACTGTCTTTCATGGTGTCAGCAGCAAGCACCCATTTCTCCTGAGACATGGAACAAAATCATTTTTACAGAGATATATCTATCAGGACATCTGGCTGTCACTCCTATACAAGCCATCTTAGCAGAGGGGACCCCTCTGGCTGAGCTTCTGTTTCTGAGTAACCTGTACTGCAATAAAAATATAATTCGGACAACACCAGGCCTTGGAGCAGACAGGGTAGATAGGCAGTGACAGGGAACTGGGGTAAGTTTGTTGGCAAGCAGTGCTTAGACCTACACACGTCATGTACATCTGTCCTGAGGGAGTGCATGTGACAGCTTGGGACATTCTAGGCTGTTTCAAGTGTAGTTCCTGACGTAGATTCACCTGTCTGAACTGGTCAGATTATTTTAATGGAAATAACTAGGTCTGTTTGGAGTATATGCTGCCTGTGCAGTGATGGGCAAAGGAGGAAAGGTGAGAACAAGAGGAGAAAACAAGATGAGAAGACACAGAATAAGAATTTTCACTTTTTAGCCAGATCACAGGCAGATTACATAAGAGAGAGCAGAGGCAAGCAAACATCAGATATGTTTCCCCAGAAAGCCAGGCACAAACAAAACAGTAACAGAAGCACATGGAGGCTGACAAAGCACAATGGGTTGGGCAGCTATCCCAGGCCATTGGACCAACCAGGATGCATGGCTGGATCCTTGGCCATTCCAGTCTTGGTACGTGACCAGGAATATTGGCAAAATCACGACAAATGGAGGGAGAAAGGAAAAAAGCATACTGTCTTTCTACGGTAAAGATTGATTCCATTTAGTCAGTTCTTTGTACCTCCTAATTGTAAAAGCCAGGAACAGTTTAGATAAATCTGTGCAACCAGTTTCTTTGAAGGATACATATGACATTGCTTACCAAAGAATGCATAAATTTCTCTTTGGGTAGAAGCAAACTCTTACATGAGCTGTGCTCTACTCTTTAGGCTAAGTATACTTTCATAGTCACATAAGCTTGTTGTTCCTCTGTAAATGGTACTAAACCCCCTGTCTTTTACTACCAGTCTTATTTTTATCTTATATTCCTGCAGGGTGTAGCCTCCAATTTCCATGCTAAAAACTCAACTGAAAGGGGAAACCTTCACTAATACAATAAATTTTCCAAACTCCTCAATTTTCCTCTTGAATTCATTGTAGTTGGGGGATCCTGGGGTTTACTGCACTGTATTAATATTGTAGGGTTTGAGTATTCTTTTATTAGGCACTTTTTGTTTCTTTTAGGAATATTATAATTTAATTACTATGCACCTAGCTACTTCTTTAGTTTTGTTGAATAACAGCTTTATATACACTATCAGCAAAGTTGATACCAAACACAGCAGTCTGTGCACTAAATGTATGAGATTTTTGTCTGTCCTCTATATTTGATATAAGTATGCTCTTAGTATTCATATCACCTTACTTCTTGTTATTTTAATAAATTAGTTGTTTTGTATAACACCTGGCTTGCTCAGGCTTCCTCCTTTTTCTTTCACTTCTATTACATTTAAGACTGTCAGGTATGCCACTCCATCAAAAGACTCAACAAACCATTCTTTAGTTTTCACACATACATCATTGGTCTAGGAAAAATAAGGATTCAGGGGGAAGTAGCTTTAGTTTTTGTCTTTGTTTCTCACCATTCTACTCTATTTTAACTGCCAATCAATTAAATTAATTTTTTCCAAGTCAGTTATGGTTTCTCCATTGACAGTAGCTGGTAAGTGATCTTCCTGATTTTCCCTTTATTCAGGAACTTTTCCATCTTATTTTCTTTCGCTGTCCTATTGAGGACGGGGAGTGAGAGAGCAGCTGGGTGGAAGTTTCCCAACCCGCCAGGATCCAACCTCCACAATTTCCTTGATCACTTGAGAGAGGCCAGCTTTGTTTACACAGAGGTAAGAGTAAGTAGAGAGTCTAGTAAGTTTGGCAGTCATAACATGGCTTCTGTCAGGAAAGCAGAAAGGATCCTTTTCAAATAGTTGTATATACCTAATGTGCCATCACAAATAAGATCACACACAGGTGACAACAGATGTTCCTGAAGCTTTTTGGAAGTGTAGAGCCTACTCCCTGGCAGTCCTCCTGTGCTGCCTTTCCAGGGCTTATACACAGCAAGTAAAGTATTTGCATCAAAACTGATTCCTCTTTGGACTACATAACGAGGAATATTCACAAGATGCAGCAAGCATAACATTTGGTGTTTGGTTTTGGATGAACATGCACAGTCCCATCTTGGGGGAGATGTTTCTGGGAGGATAAAATGACACAAAATAATCCCAGTTCAGGTGGAGCAAGGAAGAAAGCATTGCTGTGTGTGAAAGCATTGCAACTTCCTCAGTTCTGCAAGATCTTTTTCTTTTTGCTCTGAGCCTGCCCGATGGCTGGATACAGAAGGAGTGACACGATAAATCTTTGGTTTGCTTCTCCTGAAGTGATGTTATCTCCCTCTGGGTACAGGACTGTGGCAAGGAACCCAAATCTTGTTCTTTGTGCCACACTAAGACCAGGAACTGTCTGCCAAAGGCAGATCAGTGCTTCCCTTCTTGCATCTCCTTGTCTCCTCAAGGAAGGTATGTATAAATAGAAATAACAACAATATCTTTTGGAGCCCTAGGGAAGTGCGGCTTGTAGAAGGAGAGCAAGACATTAGGCTGTACAGTCAATTTCTCTTGAGGGCAGACATCATGACTGCACTACATGCAGGATTAAACAAAGCAATTGTTTAGTTAACTATATTATATCAATAACATTATTTTATAGAACTCATGAAACACAGTAAGAGCTACAGATACAGTAATTACTGCTTTCATACAGTAAATTATACTGCATGGGGAAACGCACTACACAAACTACACACAAACTCCATTTTCCCTCAAGTGGTTTCCATATACATAAAATGTTCTGTTTCGCCTCATTGCTATTATATTAAAGTTGTCAAGAAGGTTGGAGAATTGGACACTGTCATTGTGGAACTGTCAACAAAGAAAAAACCCCTGCCATTGAATTATATTGATGGAAAAGCAGAGCTCTAACAGCTCCTGGAAAGGATGAAGAGGTGCTGGAAAACCAATCAGATTTGAAGCTATTGTGAATAAAGCACTCTACTGTTGATGACAGATACTTGTGTTCAGGCATTCCTTTAAGCTGGCCTTGGGGAGCTGCATAAAAACTAACTAGATCTTATTCCTTGAGAAAGTGAAAAATAAAGAAGAATCAGCAGGTGAAAATAAGGGATAAGTGAAATAGATGAGCAGGGAATTTTTCATTTCCAAATAGCAGTCAGGGTACAGCTGAGAATGAGAAAATAAAAGCTCTGAAAAGACACAAAAAGGATAAAACACAAATACAAGTCAATACTCAGCAGAAAGAAAAAAGAAAAAAAGAAGGTCAAGTCTAAAAACTATCAGCAATGATTTGCAGTAAAAAATTTCTGAAATGAAAGCTAACTTCAACAGAGTGAGAAAAAGTATGAGCTAATGATACAAAACTTTGCAACATTTTATAATCTTTGTTGACCTTTAAGCACAAAAAACCAGACTGCAGAATTGAAAAATGGAACCAAAGATTCCCATGACAGCTGTACAGAACTAAAACAAGGCATTTGCTACAAAGATGCTCATACTTTGAGTTGTTTTGCACTTCATCAGAAGTTTTTCCTGACAGCACCAGGTATTAATTTATTTGTTATATACGCATTTGGGGAAATGAGAGTGGTTATGCTGTAAGACATGACTCTTACTCAGAAGAACTGCACTGCAATTAAGACAGCAGCCACCATAAAACAGTTTTCAAAAGACTTGTAAGGATGGAAGCTTTTATTTGATTATTTTATCCTAAAATTCAAAAGCTCAAAATGAAATCTTCAGCAATGGTACAATCTGAACCCAGCAAAATGTGGAAAATACACAGATGATGTATTCCTCAATCATCCTGGAATGTTTTATGTACTCTAAGAAATCAAGTGACTTAAATACTGTCATAAGAACATCAAATACCAAGACAATCTTTAAAGCAGGTAGAAGTATGCTATGACAAAATAGAATCAAATCAAAACCATTTTCCTTTTAAAAGAAAAGCAGCCTGCACAATTGGAGAAGTACTGCAATGATTTCTGAAAAGGATAAAAATCTGGTGTTAAAAAGTGAGAGAAGCAGTTAGGAGAGGGGAAAAAGAAAGAAAACATCCTTATTAGTCATTGTTATGAAGTTGAAGTTGACTGAATGTGCTGAAAGAAACACATGCATAGACAAATACTTCTCCAGTGTCAGTAGTCAGACATCATCCACCGTTCTGCCTTCCATAAAGGTGCAGTGCTGCAGGAAATTTAAGACCTTCTTTTCATTGGTAGAGCCACAGAGAAATTTAAGAGAATGAATAAGTTAGACACACTATTCATATAATGTGGGTCAAAGCTGGGATTTGGAGTAAGCAAGAATCAGTTTCAAGATGTAACTCTTAGGCATACTTTCTGAAATGTCCAGAAAAAGGAAGCCTTGAAAATTGTGCTTTCTTGTATTAATAACTTTCTCCATTTGCACAGAGAGAGGGTAGCAGATTCTTCTAGACTGTTACTTCTCCTCCTTTGTACTGCTTTCCCTCACTGCTGTGGATCTACTGACTCTGAGTTTCCATTTTAAGAAATGGGGATGGGCAAACAAAGGGCTAAGAAAGGAGATACCAAGTTATGGCTTGTCATAATTGAGTTCCAGTCTGTCAAATTCTTTGATCCTTCAAGTCCCATAAATTTTGGCAAGTTTCCATTATTCATTAATTAGGCAGTGGGGTGTTAAAACACTGGAATCTTACTGGGGGCTTATAATGCAGATTTTTCATTTTTGTAGTTCAGAGGACACATATAAAGATCTTCTTTTCCTTTCCAACACTAGATGACCTTCCCAAATGTATGATCATGCTGTGAAAATTGATCTCATTGTAGTTGAAGTAAATGGAGACATGCTGAGCTCATTGACTATTTTTCTCTTCCAAAGCTGTTTCCAAACATTTGGAAGGAAAAGAGATAAACTGTTTGCTTATTAGAGAATAGAAAACCAAACAGTATCATGAGCCTCAAACCCCTCTGGCAAAGGACTAGCTCTGCTGCATGACAGAGAAATGACAAATGAAAAAGTCTTGATTTATTCATTCTTAGCTGAGATGATTGCTTCAGTGTGGCCTGAAGTATTGATGATGCATGAGATGATAGAAATGTCTGAGGCAAGAATTGGTACCCATATGCTTGTGCTTTTTCTCAGCTCTGTTCAAGGAAAGGTCCCCTGAGACACAGTGCACATGATTTAGAGAAGGAAATTTTTCCTGCAACTTCCAGAATTGGTTACGACTTACTTCTGAAAATAATCTAAAACAAAAACCAAAAAACAAACAAACAAAAAAACCCCAAAAAACCAACCAACTGAACAAAACATTTTGTTTCCTTTGCTTATTAGCTGTTCAGGCCTTAATTTCTAACTAACACTAGATTCTGTTTAAGCTCACTGAATCTTCTCTCCTAAGAGAAGACCATAGTCACTTAGGATAAAATATGTATTGCAATCCTCTTTTCGACCTGTATCTCCACTAGATGCTTCTGAGCATGGCATAAAACCACTATCACTCAAAAAAATAGTGCTCTAGAGATCTTTCAGATACAAAAGTAGACAAGAAAATCACAAAAAAAGCCTTCTGCACTGAATGCCAACTTTGTAAGTAAAAGTAGCTGTGCAGAACAAGATGATCAGATTTCTTGCATCATATGCAAAATCTAAAAATGTTGCATCTAAACCTGTTTCCCCTTCAAGTCTTCAAACTGTCAAGCCTTTTCACCTCAGTCTTTCACTGCAACAGAATCACTGTTACAAAAAAAATCTTGCAGTCATTTGACAGGCCTCATTGGCTCAAAATATTTTGTTGTTTCTGAAGATGAGGGTTATATGGAGATTTCATTGGAAGTAGATACAAATCAGTGAAAAATAAGAGGGGGCAATTAAAATAAAGAGAAGTTTTGTTGGTAGACTTTCAGTTTTAGAAACTGGATGAGAATTGAATGAGGAGGGATGAGCTCCTTCAGGCTTGTTAGAGCAGATGATACACAAGCTTGACACACTTAAAATTTTATTTATAAACTCTCCATCTAAGCTGAGGACTTGAATAGAGCATCAGAGCAATGGCTTTTGGTGGTCTTTCTGTGCCAATAAGTTTGAAAGACATATGATTGCACAAAAGGTAATCCCTTTCCTTCCAAGCTTTATAGAGAATAGTAACATCTTCAAGCTAACATCACACTCTGAAATGTTATCATTAACTCAGAATTTAACGTAATGTTATGAGCACCATTGCCCCTTACATTGTTCTTGATAAGGCTGAAGATTTTCCTGAATTTTACATACATATATTTTCCTATTTTCTTTCATCTTTGAAAACACCTAACATCAACAGACCCTGTGAACTTATACACCTCAGAACAACCTGATTTTACTGTAAGCAGGAAGTTGGTCTTGAAAATTCTACAGAAGCCTTACAAAATGAATTACTTTATGATTCTATAATACTAAAATGTTAAAAATATGCAAAAATTATGTGTAAATAATGTGGAGATTAAAAATATAATAAAATCAGAACACACCCATGGCCCAAAATAAAACTGTTCTTCCAAAAATTTTTCTCAGTACTATTCTAAAGGAAAGTCTACAATCATAAGCTCATCCTCATGACATACATTTAAAGGTAATAACATTTCCTTTAAAAGCTAATCTACATTCCATTTTAAGTGCAGGAAAGCAACAGTACTGGAACAGACATCAGAGTTTATTACCAGAGAGCATTCAAATTACTTTACTGAGTCACCCAATTTCAACTTCAGATGGACTGCAGCATTTATAAAAGTGGTTGCTGTGGCAAACATCACCATTATTCCCACCAGTCTCTTCCTCTAATACAGAGAAACTAATCTGGAGACACGTAGGATCCTCTGTTCACCTGCAAAATATTTACAAGGACAACTTCCTCTGCTCCATATCAAGGAGTACATGATAAGGTTGGATGGAAAGGATGGAGGTGTAGAGAAGCACACTGCTTACATGGATCAATTTATCCCTGTAAGACTGGTAGAACTAGAAGCAGTAATGAATGAATACCTGTACTCACCTGTCAATAAAACAGTACATGGCAAACCTGCTGTTTAGAAAAAGAACCCATTTTGGTAACCAGGAAGCACAGGTGACACAGTCTATCTTTATTACCCTGTCATTACCTTTTACAACTTATGGAAAGACAAAAATTGGAAAATCTAGATACTTTCCTGCATAGAAAATACAAAGAGGATAGCTAGGAGGGGCTGCTTGCTTCCTTGAAGGTTCTAGAGAGGGAGCATATTGCACAGCATGTAGCCTATGTCAACAAATCAGTTGTGAAGTTTGTTAGAAAGCAGCCCTTATTTTCCACATAGAAAGAGGGGCATCATTGTACTCTACTTTCATGAAAAATGTTTGTTGTGGCTACTAAAATAATTTTAAGACATTTATCCAGAAGAATTTTGAAATAATTAGAAAGTGAAACTTGGTGGAAGGCTTCCAGTCCATAAAAACTTTTGGATCTATTTCCCTACAGAATAGAAAGATCCTAATTTCTGGAGGAAAGAAAATTACACGTGCACACAAAACTAAAATATGCTGTTTTTCCAAAAACTTAAAGACGTTACCTACTCAATGTAGCAAACATAGACATTTGAAAACACAGGATTCAAAAAACCCTCCAGTATGCCAATGTCATCAAAACAAAGAGAGAAACAGAAAACAATTAGGATATTTCCCACCTGAATAACTCATCAAAATGATCATACTCTGGTGGAAACCATGTTTTCCAACAATACTTTTTTGCAGCCAAAACTACTAAACAGAGCCCACAGGGACAGAAAAACCAAACATTCCAAAATTGAGAACTGGATGAAAGATTTACCAGCAGACTGAATCCTGATTACTATTTGAATCTTAGTTTTATGTCCTTTGAAGGTAAACTTCGATTTTTACAACTATGCCTATGAAGTCTGGTGAGGGCAGAGAGGGAGAAAGAAAATGAGGCATCAGTTCAACCTGGGGGACAGAGTGATTAGTATAATAATAATAATAGAGGGAGAAGAAGGGATTGAAATCTTGAGCTTACACTGCAGGCCTGTAACCCTGTTCGTAGCTGCTGTTCTCTTGGTTCACTGAGATTGGTGTATTTCAGTTTACTACCAGAGGTTACAGGTCCCTCCCATCATGAAGCAAATGTCTCAGAAACTGCAAGAAGTACTTTGAGCTCTCCCATAGAAGTTCCTCTTGCTGGAACTTCATAGAGGATACAGCAGAGAAAGAGTTTTTCCTTTCTGTCGAGGCTTTTACTTGCAGGATAATAATGCAAGCATAGATGTATCCCAGATTTTTGTATGTCTCTTTCCATTTCATGCCCACAATACAGGCATCTTGCTTAGCTTGTTAAAACCCATCATTTAATAGGCCCTCATTATCTTTCCCACCACTTCATCATGTTTTGATCATGTTTGAATTAACTTTCAGATTCTCACTGGGTTGAGCAGGAGGCTTGGTCTAGAGACCTCCTCATCTAAATGATGTGTCCCTTCTCATCTAAATGATTCCACAGTTCAGTGAAGAAAAGTTCTCTGTAGAGTCTTAGGGCAAATATCCTCCATTATTCTCTTCACAGGATGGAGGACATGGTGATCAAGCTTTCCTCATAAAAATAGCAAAATCTGAATTTTAGTGATGAAAGACTTTCTCTATTTCATGGAATTTCATAGTTAAACAGTACCATTTTTTTTTCCTTTTATATGAATATAATTGCACGGTCTCTAACATAAATCTGACTCCTCCAAATGTCCTGTAAAAAACCAGTTAATACTGCAAATGCATTCACTGAAATTAAATGCATTCACTGTAATATTTGAGAGACCAAATAATTCTTAAAAATTAAATTTAAGACAGCTATGAAAATGACCACACATACAAATGAAAAAAAATCTGCACTTACAGTTCTATTGCCTTGTTCCACATGATAACATATCCAGAAAGAATGAAGGACTCAATATTTACAATGTGTGTATTTCCTCTCTCTGTTCCAACATAAAGCCATTTACTCTGGAAAGGTAGATGGCAGTAAGTAATCCTGGAAAAGAAAAGAAAAAACAAAAAACAACAAAATAAAAGTGACTGAATACCACATTAACAATATTTTTAAACACTTTTGCAGCTGAAAGAATTATTCTTTCCATTTTATAACTAGAGATAAGCCTGCCCAAAAGGCATTCTGAAGAACGTGCAGGTTCTGCGGGTCATCTCCAGGAAAATAATAAAAAAGAGCATGAAACAAAACAGGGCAATCCTGCCTGTTGATATTAAGGGCAGGACAAAAGAGAAGTATCACCTGAGCACTGAACTAAGTCTATCTATCTCCATGAGTATGTAAATTGCACTTTGACAGCCTTCAAGACTCTCAAGTAAAGCTTTCTTATATCCTTTCTCAGAATAAGCACATTATCCAGTCAAACAGAGTTTTATGGACATCAGTGGGATGAGTGTTTTGCACAACAGAAATATAATACCATAATTCACAGAAGAAAACATTCATTTATTTGCCATCTGGAAGAGCAAGGCCTTAGATAAGAGCATTTATCACAACTGAACTACCACACACACATTGAACCCTACACTCATTACAAAGTTCTGCATTAGCTTGGAAAGATGTCATGACAATTTCTTATGATAATACATAAAAGTTTTCACAGATGACAAATGAGTATGTTCAGGTTACTTTTATATGATATAGATATTACATACACTAAAACAAAAATAAATCTATATGAGATGAGAAAACATTTGCTACTAAAACGTAAGTGAATGCATGCTACCTACAGAGATTGAAACTTAATCCAACCTTATGGTACAGACTTGTAAATTTTGACAAAAAAACCCAGGTATTTTTCTTGGTATATCATAAGTTATTATACTTATCACCCAGTTCCACAAACAGGCTATTTCTGGCTTTTATATACAAACTTGATTTTTTCTTTTCCTTAGCACCTTCAACCACCACAAAAGTACATACAGTATTTAAAACCATGCGTATTAAAACATTTCATTCTTATGGCAATTTTTCTGAATTTATTATAAAGGAGTGAGAGGGGTGTTGCCAATCTTTCAGTAATTTGGCTCTCTCAGTCAAGTAAAGTCCTCTGAGTAAAGCACTTACTACTCTTTAAGGAATTGTTCAATAATTATACAAATGAAATATACTGTGTGTAATGGTTCCCTGTAAAGTACTCTCAACAAACAAAAAGGTTCCAAACAGATTATTCTCAGTATTTGCATATTCTGTAGTTTTCCAAGTACCTAATAAACTGTCAGTACATTTAATGCTAGATTCATTCAAGTGAGGAAAATTACTTTTTTTTGTAGTTATGCATCACACTGGATTGAATACAGCTGAAATATGGAGTCTTCACATTGTAATTTATGGAGAAAATTATTGTGGAATCTTGGAACCCAGAATAAGGCTCACCCTTCACAGAAATCTTGTTTTGTTGATTAAAGTGAGACCTAAATATGAGATAGCCTTTGCTCTGTTCATACAGGGCTGAATTTTACCATCAGTTGTCTAATTTTGGCAATAATTCTGGAGCCTTTAGTGGAAAGAGCACCAGCTTTTGCAAGAGAATTGCTTTGAGAATGGGAGCTATATGTTAGAATGCATAACTGAAAATGCCTTCAGGCAGCAACATAATACTGATATTGTGGGTCTGTCAGACCAACAGAAGATCCAACAGAAACAACTGCAGAAGGCATATGCCAAGTACATAATCTTTAATAGAGTTCAAGCCATGAGCTTTATTCTTCTGCTCATAACAGGTGCAGGGGACCATTTGCCCTTTTGGCTTTATAGCTTCAAATGGAAAGGTTTTTTTTCACATCTTTCCTCATCCTTTTCATTTAAACTAAAAACCTCTCTTTTGCTTTCTCTTCTGGTGCATCATTTCCTTCACTTCTCGTTAAATTCATATTTAGTCCATTTTTTGTTGTTGTTGTTTCATTTCTTTCATTTCTGTACTATCTCTACTCTTCTTTCTTGCACTGCAAAGCATATGGTGCTTCGTTAGGTCCCAGCCCATAAAAAACTTCCCTAGCTAATAAACCCTCTTAAACACTTCATGTTGCAGATAACCCAACACTTGTTTGCTGTAAACTGTTAAATTACAGGAAAAGAAGATAATTTTGATTTGAAAGTGTTGAAAACGTAGCTGTCTAGTCACTGACAAAAAAATCCTAAGTTCCAAAGTGAGCCCTACTTGACTTGAACACGGCTACTCCAAATCCTTGCAGTAGTGTCACCAGACTAAGCAGGTTCAAGTCCACCAAGGACAATGCTATTTTTCAGTCCTCTCTTAAATCCAAGCATAAGCCACTACAGGGTACTGCAGAAAACTTGATCTCCCATGTGCAAGAATGAATTCAACCTCTTGATTATGAATAAAGTTTCAACATCACCTCACACACTGTTTGAGGCTGCTTTGGGCTGCTTTTCAACCTTTTCAAGATTTACTCCCTCCTCATAATCTCTAGGACACACTGCCACAACAACCAACAGACAAAGTGGGTGTCTGCATTCTCATATGTTGCATGTCCTCCGTCTGCCTGCCTTAGTTTTAAAATTTCAAGAACATAATGCTTTAAGCACAAGGTCCTACAGCAAAAGAAAAATCAGACCAATGTATTAACTACTAAAAAGTAGTTAGGCCAAAAGCTACTTAAATCTTAGACTTAATATCTTGCTGGTCTATCTGAAATCCCAGATACTACTACCAGTCACTGCTAGGGCTGGATGCACAATATGAAGGACCAAAAGAGAATTAGGTATTGCTGAAGGATGGGGGAAAAAAAGCACCACAGCCATGCCTGTTTTCTTAAGCGCAGCTACTTCCTCTTAAATAATTTCATTTTGTTCTGCCAAATTTATGGGACAGTCAGGTAAGAAAGTATCCTGCATGTTCTTTCTTTCACAAACTACCCTATGAAAGTTTATTGTTTACCCAAACTGTTATTAAACATTATGAAATGTCAAATTATGAAATGTATAAATGTCATTATGAAACCTTTCACAATGTGTGTGCTTATAAGAAAATAGAACTCCTTAAAGACAATCCAGCTATGTAACAAACCTATTAGAGCATGGGGATTACTAGCATTTTAATACAATATATTGCCAGGCTTCACCAAACAAAGCCATATGATTTTCATATTCTTTTAAAACTCTGCACTTTTCTGAAGTAGTTTTATTTTACATTATGCAAATTAATTTCAAACTGCTTTATATATTATTGGCTTTTCACTTCTACAGAAAATATTAACTTGACTTTGAGGCTTGCAAGCTTTGAAGCAAGACTCAGATTTTTAATGAACATCTTCCATCTCAGTAAGTACTGAAATTATATAACGATTTCTTCAAGAGAAAACAATGAAGTCTCATACTGTAGTTTTCACTGGGGATGAAAGGTATTCTATTATATGACTCTATTAGTCACATATCCCACAAGCAAATTAAGATGTCTTTTGATGCCATTACAAAAATGAGTCAATAAGCCAGAAAGAAAGAAAGGCTATTTTTCTTCTTAAGAAGTTAGGGGTTGTACTGAATTATGTCAGTATGAAGTGCTTCTGACAAAGTTTAATCAGATTGTCAATCTGATTGAGATAACATGCAACAAAATTAAATGGAAACTTGAGGATTTTCTCACTGTTGATCACTTAACAGAAAGTCAGCCAGAAATGTGGATATTGTACGTTCTTAGCAGAAAACCACAACATGAATCTTATTGATCATTACAAGAAATAGCAAGAAATTGACTAATTGATTCCAAAAAAGGTGTTTATATTCTGCCTGAACTGTCTGAAACATTGTATCATTTTTTTCCAAATGACAAGACAGGATATAGAATATCCTGTAGGATACAGTAATATTTTAAAAATCAAGAGGTACTAACTGAGCCACTTAGATCAGAATTTAGTAAGGAAAGCTACTTTGCTAAGATCCTAAAACATACCTCATGTAAGTAATTAAACATATTATTTACATAAATTATGTAAGTAATATAACAGATATAATGGAATAGTTGAAAGAGGCACTGTCAAGACA
This sequence comes from Passer domesticus, assembly GCF_036417665.1. Lineage (NCBI taxonomy): Eukaryota > Metazoa > Chordata > Aves > Passeriformes > Passeridae > Passer > Passer domesticus. Next base: position 105,796,809 of record NC_087475.1, on the reverse strand, counting down.
TTGAACTTTATTTTGGAAAGGAATATATTCTGACTAGCAAATCTTGAAAAGGTATATTTTTCAGAAAATCTCAGCACTCCAGAGTCTAACAACCATGGCCAGAAACTCTGCATATTAGTAGAATACTACAATGTTAAAATAATTTAGAATGCTATAACCTCTACAGTATTAGTAAAACTCTCAGATTACTTAAAATCATCTTTATTATGTTAATTGTATTTGTCTATGAAAAAGAAAAGATAATTTTGAGAATGCTTCTTTCTAACTCTGCTTTGTTATTTTTGTTTTTCTATTTTTAGCATGAAAAGTTTCCTGGAACACTATTGCTGGTGGTGAGTGGGGAGACCTGCTGAAGGTTGGAAAGTAAATTGCATTTTTGTCAAAATGAGAAACAGTTATTCCAATTTAATTATTTAGTCGTGCATTCATAGACATCAAAACTGCAGTTAAATTTACATGATGGCTTTTCCCTTTATACAGATAATCTTAAATATGAACAAGTATAGAAACTGTGTATTCCTTATGCCCTGCATTGACTGCCAGAGTTCTGTTTCTATAAGTTCCTACAGAAAAAAATCTCATTAGCTTGAACTCCCTTTCAGAATCCTACCAAAATAATCTACAAAGTCCAGGTTTGCAGGCAATATGGAAATCTCACAAATTTACAGGAAAAGAGGGAGGTAAAACATGAAGGAGCATTAACTGGGAACATGAGTAGCTGACAAGAAGCAAGCCCAGTAAGACACACCAGTCATGGTCCTGGCCCAGCCTTCTGCTCTCAGTGACTCCTAAGGGACTGCCACTGCCATCCACCCAATTACCAGTGAGTTGACCCAGCAGGGATGAATTCTATGACAGAATTCCAGCTGCTGGGAAAGTTGATCACCTTCTTAAGATAGTTAAGTCTATCAGAAGTCTACCTTTTCACTGCTGTCATTATGGCTTTTTTTCCTGACTCCAAGGACTTTCTCTAGCATCCTCTGGTGCTTCCAGTACCTTCCACTAATTTATGCTATTTCCTTCAGCTGGTCATTCCCAAGAGCTGTTCTCTGGGCTCTGCCACCTGATAGACTGGGCAGCATCCCTGGTACTTGCCAATGACTGGCTGATGTTATGTCAGGTCCTCTTTCAAAGCAGCTCTTTGAAAGGATTCCTCTAGAGAAGAATCTATGGCTTGTGCAGCCTTCAGTGTATATTCACTAAAGGGGAAAACCACTGCATAAGCCCTTCCCTTCCTTACTGATTTCTGCAGGATTCCTTCACTCCAACAAAAAAACTACATCTGCTGAGGGGGCTTCATGACTTTGTATCAGTCCTCTTCTCCCTCCATTAGCAAGCACAGATTATTTCCACACAATTTATTTTCTTCCCTCATAGTCCCTTAATATTTTGTAATTTTTAACAAAAGTACTACCAGACTCATCTAGTGCTCCTTCCTTCATCAGCGATTGAAAGTGGACTGAAGTAGCTTCTGGCTAGCCAGTATTCTCAGAAAGTGTAAGGTTACTTTTCCATCAGTTTAGTAGAGGATAATCAAGCTGAGACTATTGCTTTAAGTCACAAAATGGACACCGGAAGATTTGGACAGATATTCAGGTGAAGTACTTTGTAGCTGACCTGAAGTGCCCAAACAGAAGCACAGGTTAAAGCTACTAACAATGAAAGAAATTAGTTTTTTCCAGCAGATCTAGCAAAGGATGTAAACTATGAGCTATTTGGCCTCTGGAGGTATTTAATCTTCTTCCTGCTCTATATATAAATTTGGAGCTCATCAGCACTGTAAGACATGTAACAATAAACATGCACAATAGCAGCAATTCATGCAGTCTGCCATCCACATGATGTGTTTTCAGCAGATGGCTGTGCAGCTCCCCAGATAGATGTGAACTGGGTCTGTGCATAGTAATAACAACATTTCCTCTGCTACAGGGGGTGATGTCATATACCAGGAAGCCCTAGGAAGGCAGAAACCCAAGATGAATTCCATTATTGAGAGTTCCAATGTTTAACTTCAACTCTCGTTTTAACTTGCAGAGTATGTGAAATCTGTAGGGCCGATGCAAGAGCACAGGAAATACTTTAAATTACCAACTGGCTGACTAAGAGTCAAACGAAATAGAGAGCAGTTCAATACTTCTGGAGAGTTCCTTCCTTTCAGGGTCTTGGTGATACTAATCACAACATGAGTATTTCTCCTATTCACACTAGATTCTCCAAATACCATATAGGACAATTTCAAAGTTTTCTAGGAGTCCTGCACACACAGATCCTAGCAGAAGGTGAATGAACCAAACATAGCTTTGAGATTGATACTCTCAAAGCCATGTTTTTTTTAAAAATGTGTTCAGTTTTGATTTAAAATGAGAAAAATCTTCTCTTTCACATATATTTTCTGCTAGCAACAGTCAACCTTTATTTTGAATTAAAATCAGTTGATTTGTCTTATTTTATGTTTTAATTACTTGCATAGAAGAAAGTGAAGTAGAGCTAAAAACACACTAAACATAAAGTGCATTGCATCCTGGTGAGAGCATAACATGGGATAAACCCCACTCTGTTATTTAGGAATATCTGGACACAAGAGGAATATTAAGGCAAATTATATTCTCAAAAACACTGCATTAACAATTCTGTCTCTGGATTTTTTCCAGAGTCTTATACAGACTGCTCAAATATTTGTTGTTTTAAGACTATACTGCATCCACTGCAAATAAAGGTGATGACAGGACTGGGTAGATGAAGAGGATCTATCTAATGAGAAATGTAAGAACTAAAACTTAATTGCATTTTTTCACCAAATACAGAGCTGAATGTGACAATTCTGTTTATAACTACTCAGTGAATCATCTCTACCAATAAATTCTAAGTTAATAATGAAAGTCACAAACTATTTACAATTAAAAACTGTGAAAAAAGGAATAATCTAGCTGACAAACCACTGTTCATTTCCTGACTGAACACCCAATACCTGCAGACAGTAGAATCACCTGAAGACATTACTTGAGCTTATACACACCTTATATCTGTAGAGATCAACGTTTTAAAGAAGACAGTAAAATGAACTGCTTTACATGAGGCAATCTAATACATGTTCCTTACACAGAAACATAAATTAAAAATGGAGTCAAGGCAGTGGTAACAGTTACTTAAGAAGACTTCCACTTCCCAATGTTCCTTTCAAGTTTTGGCATCTCAGACTATTCATCTTACCCAATCAGTCCAGAGAGCAGTTTTATTTGTCTCTGTTTTATACTGGTTTAGATACAAGTATTCATCACAGTCACTGCTGCTTGTACAACAGCAAAATTTTAATTTGAGGATTGGAATGTAAGAAATGAACCTCAGAGGTTCCTCTCTTCTCTTTAATACTGATTTAATCTGATTTCTTCAAATTAACTACCACTTGAGCTAGAACAAATTACTATAAGATACCTCTTGATTTAAAGATTTTCAGTGATGGGAGATTCTCCACAAATGCTGAGGTACAACAAATCAGGATTCCACCTCTAAACTATAATTTCAATACAAATTATCCTAAGAAAAGTATACTTCTAGCTATTTGTGAACATCCTACATATAATTAAGACATCTTCCTCTCCTCCACCCCCACTTCAATTTCTGCAAATTCTGTGTAGAAGAAATGTTAAGAAAACATTGTCACTTTAGAGTTTCATTTAAGGCCAAGAGGCTTAAATAGTACTGAGATGTATAACACAGTTATTTATTTTGACAAAGCAAAAAAGCTTATACAGCTATTTTCCATCAAATTATTTAGATATGTCATCTGGCTGGTGGTCCACTGCTGCTTTCAAAGTGTTTAAGAGACAAGCATTTTTCATGGTGTCCCTTACCTGAAATATTATACATAAGAAACTTACAAGAATAAGAAACAGGGATACAAGAAGCACAAAAAATCCCCAAACCCAAACCGTAAAGTTTTAAGAAATGCAGCATGGAACTATTTCTTTCTCAAGATATTTTGGGTTTGTTCCTTTTTTTCATTGGATCTATTGGCACATTCTGAAGCATTCTGTTTTTTAGAAATTGGGACTGATCATTATTCCTTTGAAGTGTTAAAAATGAAAATACACAGTTCAAGGTAAAGCACTATTAATAGTACATTCTGTCTCTTTTTTCCCTTCTCTTCTGTTAAAAAAATTGAGAATAAAGGTGGGCTGTTCCTGTGTTTCTTCAAAAGCCAGAACTTTCTTTTTAAACCTTCTGGACAGGGGAAATAACCCTAAAAGCCTGAAGTTAGGCCCATTCTTGACTTGTGAGCTTAGTATTTAAAATGACTTTGCAACCACAACTGTAGTTAATAGCTTACAGCATTTAAAAAACACTTGTTTTAAGCAATGCTCATGTCAACCACAAAGGACATCAGTGTAGCAACATTTGTAATGGGTGTATGAACATTTGTAATGGGTGTCAACATAAATTATTCACAAGCATTTAACTCAAAAGAACCTAGAACAAATCAGAAAAAGCATGTTAGGAAATACATTAGATGCATTCCATTTGATTAAATTAGTAAACCCAGAGACTTCCCTTGAATGAAGAGTTAATTTATGTATTTAGATAAAATCTCATGAGCTTATTATGAACTCTTTACAAGAACAGTCAAAGTCTACAGCATGCCATAGGACCTTTGGTTTTTCCCAGTTTTATTTCTTTTATTTCTTTCTTTTATTTACAACTCCACAGAAGGCCACCCTGGCCTGTCCAGCATGCCATAACACACACAGACAACTGCAATATGACTTCCTGTAAGACACAGGCACCGATATTCCCATCCTCAATAACTCCAAGGCTATCTGCACTAGCACTGCAGCAAGTCATGGGCATTACTGAAGCTCAAGAACAACTTAGAAGTCACTCTTGAAATCCCGGTGTGCAAGGGGATGGACAGCTTTTGTAGCCTGTGCTACGGATAATTTGTTTCATTTTCAGAATGACAGAAAATTACCTTCCTTCCTCTTGGGCAAATGCACAGCAAAGAGACACGCTCTTTTATCAACTCCCTTGTATGGTTTTGACTGCAAATTCGTTGGAGTGTCCTACCTGTAGGAGCAGGATCACTGACTGTGACACTTTCTCCCTGCCTAGATCTTTAGTATTACACAACAATAATGCCATGGATCGAACAGGTGTAACATGAACACTTGGTCCCAAGAGAAAGAGATAAGGTTTCTATTCCTTAAATAGAAAAAGATGCTGGAAGAAACCAGCATACTTTTCATTGACTTCTAATTTGCTTCTGATGCTGACTCAAGGTCATTACACAACAAAAATGAGAATAAAAGTTCCACAAAATCAGTGAGGTGAGCAAATTAATGAAACAGGGGCGGAAAACAGACTCTTGCTCTCATCTTCAGGGGAAAGACAATGTACATGATTTTTCTCTTGTCTACTGGCTTGTGAAATCACTATTTCATATTTGTAATGCCTCACTTGTCCTTCATAAATTTCTTTGAAGGTTAAGTAAAAATGGGGCTGTAATACCAAACACAGTGACAGTGATGGGCAATGCAGAGCACAGTAAGAACCACTAAGTCTCTTAGCAATGAAAGAAAGCCAAATAACAAAGGCTGGAACAGGAGGATGATGTTCCCAAAAGAAAAAGGTTTTTATGTATTTATTTCATTTATTTTGTAGCATCTGCATTAAAAAATCCCTAACACCTAAGGGTAGAGTTTCTCTCATCCCTTCACCCAACACTGAATACATAAAACAAAAATGCAGTTTTTGGTTTTCAATCTCATAGTTCTAAAAAATTAAATTGGGACCTAGCTCAAAGATGAAAGGTTGAAACTTGTCTTTTGTGTAACAGCTTGACTTTCACAGAGCTGTTAGAAAAGTAAACTAAAGATATGTTAGTATTTCACCCTCTGCTAGCTGCAGCATACACAAATCTGTGTTTATCATACATTCTTACTAAAATAAGTTTAAACCCAATTTTATATCAATATCAATCAAGTTATTTTGAATGACACGCTAAAATCTGGATAAGACTGAAATACTGAAATTGACTTCAAAGAAAAAATAATTTTACATGTGTATGCTTTTTCTTTGTATGCATGCTTTTTTCCTTAACAGCTTCCATCAATTAAAATCATGTAGACTTATTGGAGACCAGCTGTTCTCATTTGTTGCGCTTCAGTAGACAGGGACTCTGTGATTAATCGTCCTTGTTTTTCTGCAATCTGCAGTCTCTCTTCTCTTCCTGCTCATGTACTGTTTAATGATATAATCTCAACACTGACATTACTAGCTCTATTTCTGATTTGCTGGAATAATGCCCAGAGTTTATTGTGACAGAAGGAAAAGTATCCTAAATCATTGCATTGGGTCCTTGCTCGAAGCTGACATGTGTCTGGGCAGGAAAGAGGTGGTGTGTTTTCCAAGAACCAAATTACTTACTGCAACTGAATGGGTGCATGTTCTTCACTGCTCTAAGATATGACTGGAAATCTAATATAACAAAGGTCAAAGGAAAGACCCGAACAGAACTCTGAAAGATGTCTCAAAACTCTAATTTGAAAACTTCCAAATAGAAAACCATGTAATTCCCATATCTATGTTATAACTGTAACAAGAAAATTCCGATTGATAGTGTAGACTGTTTATGCTGCCTGAACTTGCACACATTTTAAAAGACTTTTTTTTTCCTTGTTGTGTAATATGATGCATTTTTGTATTATAGTATTGGGCCTCTCATTTGTTATGACTGAAACCACAAAACAGCTGTTCAATGCATAGTTGTGAGTATATATTTTAAATTTTGCTATCCAAACCTGGCCTCAGAACAATTTGGCAACATAGCTGCTATGTGAAAACATAACATGTTACCCTGTGTTTTCTCAAAAATGCACAAATCTACTGACAAAAATGCTTTGTTTTTTACAAAGCATTAGAAACAACCAGCATGCTATCATTATATGATGTAAGGTTTATCAGCATATAGCAACCTTATGTGTCTTGCTAAGGAATCTTTTCCAGGAGGAACAAACCCAGACAAACAATCACATGTGGCCAGGTGACATAAACCAAATTTAAATAAACCAGGACATGTTTTTCTTCTCTATTGAAGGAAAAACAAAACCTCACAATGACTTTTTTTTAAAAATGGAATTTTGAACAGATGTTTTCTTTCTCAGAGAAGTAATAGGAGCTACAGAGAGTCCCAAAGAAAGATGTAGATTGGAAACGTGGGGTTTGTCAGGTAAGAGGGCCCTGTGCTGCTGTTAAGTCCTCAGGTAATTGTGCCAGCTACACGTTTTTCTCCAGCAACTTTATGGGCCATGATGGTTTCATGTTTGCACATGTTAAGTGATTGGTTGTAAGTCATCTTTCAGGGGCTTTTTGCCCTTCTGCTATCAAAGACACCTGCTAACTCAAAGTGTAATTCACATGTAGCATATTAGGCATTTTGCCCTCAGAGAAGTTGTTTCACAAACACATATAACAGCAGATACTGGGGCATAATTCATTTAAGGAGTTTTTAAACTGAAATGAAACTGATGATAATAGTACTGGCAGAATCCTGATGGACTAAAAGTTACTTTGGGGAAAGACTGTAAAAGCCACCATTTAGAAAGAACAGAGATTCTTAAATTCAAGTTTGGATCTGGATATAAACAGAGATCCTTCTAATGTTCTAGAATGAAAAATATGACCAGGACTTCTGTGATCTTTGTTTAGAGTGACATTTACATTCATGTAATTTAAGCATAAAGAAACCAAACTGGTTTTAGAAAAGCCATCTTAAGCACTTGCAGAACTTTTTCTGCAGTGGCACCAACTCTCAGATTGCATTACAAATCCCACCCAAAATGGTAAACATAAAAAACTAAACCTGATAAAATTAAACTAGGTTGTTATCTCTGATGTTCTGATTATAATGTTATTACTACTTGTTCACCTGTACTTAAAAATACACACTAACCAAGGTTTGGAGTCCTTCAAGATGTTTTGTCTATCAAAAGGAAAAAATTTGAAAGTTATAGTGAAATATGGAAGGTAGGTTCACCAAAGGTAGGCTATTCCAGAATATTCCAATTATAGGAAATACAGCATATGTCAATATGCTCAATATGGCACTTATAAAAAACATCACTATAAATGCCTATTTTACACCTGGTTTCAGTGCCAAAGGGATTTTTTTACTGGATATTTGAGAGATTCTCAAGAATTAGTTTTACAGCTTTGTAATTTCACAAGCGATCTTGGTACTAATACGAATGAAACGTCTGAGGGACACAATATCACAGAGAAAGGACAATCTGCATGAGTAAAGTACAAGAAATTGAATTAAATTTAAAATGCGAAGGGCACAGCCTCGAACTTCAAAGAACTTCCACTTTAGGGTTAGAGCTCTTGATACAGAATAGATGAAAAAAGAGAATTTCAATTTTGCTTGTCTTGCTTTGCTTCCACTATTAAAGGCTTGCACTGAAAAGCAGCACATTCCCTGCCAGCTAGATATACATCAGGGAAGAAGTGTAATGGGTGTATTAGTCAATCACAGCAAGACCACAAACACTGGTAAGATGAAGCCACATGAAAGGAAGATGCCATTTTTGCATGCATCAATAAACATATTCCTGCAGAGATTACAAATGAAAATGGTACTGTCAATGGCCACAGCACAGATGGGACCCTATCTAGAGTGTGTTTCCTTGATGAATCATCAGCTCAGAGAGAACTGATATGAGGAAAAAGGCCCAAAGAAAATAAAAGTAATGAAGACAAAAAACTTATAAAGGAAAACACAGAATCTTGATTTTTTGTAGTGAAATAAAAAACCAAACCAACATGGAACAATTTTCCTGCAGAGCAAACAGTGGATTTCAGCTCGAGTAGTTAAATACCAGTGTAAGGCCCTGGCTGGGGGACTGCTGGATGTGGAGGAGTTGGTGATCCACACACGAGTGACCCCAAGCAGGCTCTCCAGGGGCCGCATGAGCAGCGCGGTCTCCAGGCAGCGCGGAGCTGCACGCACCCCTCGGAGGCTGGACAGACCCAGCCAGCTTGTTATCACTAAGAAGCCTACAGGCAGCTCCCTCTTGGTGGCTGCACCAACAGTGCAGAAGGAAGTTTTAGTGTTAATGTCCTTTCTGTTTGATAGCAGGAATAATACACACAGCTGTCTACTTAAAAGAAAATCCTGCAATAACTTGGATGACAAAAATGGAGTGACACTTTCTATGGATGGGATACCTGTTGACTGAAGGCCTGTGTGATGATGCCCAACTCAAGGTTCCCAGCATCTACAGGGATGCAAGATCCCCTGTGCTCTTCTGCCATTCTTTGTAGTGCTAGTTCTAATAAATAGCATTTTGAATACTAACTTCTAGGGCCTTGAGGGCCTGTCTTCCTGGGATCATAAGGGACCGGCAAAACCTTAATGTATGTAAAAACATCATCAGCTTGTTCATTTAAGAAAGGGAGGTATATGAGTTCTCTGGTGTGCAACTGAGGGACCCAGTCCGAGCAGATCCCTTCAGCTTCATTCCACTAGAAGGCTCACATGTTTATCAAAAAGAAAATTTTAAGGATCAATTGAATTTTCATTCTATTTCAGTAGATTGTACAGTCTCAAAAATCTATCACATCAAACCTGTTGATTCTTGATTATCAATGAGCAAATCTAATTTTTGTATTTTTGCTTTTTGCTGATTGTTTAGCTAACCTGTGTTGAAGACAAAAAAAACCAAAAAGCTTTTGCTTGATTTCTTTTTATAACCAAGACAGCCTTCATTTCAGCTGGGTTGCATGACACTTTCCAGGATGAGCTCATGGCTCTCATTGATTTTACACATCAAGTGCACTACAAAATTTTCCATAACATGATATAACATATGAAAAAAGATTGGGGTTTTTTGGTTTGATTTGTTGGTTTTTGTTGTTGTTGGGGGTTTTTTTTCACTTTTTTGTGGTTTTGTTTGGTTGGTTGGTTTTTAGATTTCTTTTATTTGCCTGTTTGTTTTGTGGGGTTTTTTTAAACAGAGAAGCAGAGGCATGTGGTAAATAAATACATTAATAAGATTTGGGTCAGTCTCACTGAATAATCTTTCCAGCCTTTTGTCTTTCAGGAATCTTTTCAAGCTCAAGAATTGCATGAAAAAAACATTGGGTTTTAAACCCTTGAGCACCATTCCTTCAAAATTGACAAATGCTGATGCAAGACCATACTACTCATATAAAACCAACCAACCAACCAACCAACCAACCAAAAACTACTAAAACCAACCACAACAACAACAACAACAAAAAAAACCAAACAAAACCCCCCAGAAGAATGTTTTGTAAAATCTTCATCAAAATGTGGAAGTGAATGCAATCGCATGGCTTCTTTTGGTTTCCTCATTTTTTTCCATCATCAATCTGAGAAAATTTACATCCTTTCCAGAAACTGGCACGTTTTTATGATGAAATATTGCTTTATATTTGGATTCTATGGTTCTTTGCAATAGTTGAGTGCTAGACCACACCATGTAATCAGAATCTGTTTTGTTATATAGCATGACCGTGCAACTGTACAGAGCCTTGCTTGATGACAACCTCTGACTAATTTTAAAGTACATAAACAGAGTCTGCAGCTATACACTATTAACCAGGAGGTTCATTTATAAGCAGGCAAGCTATCACTGGAAACCAGTTTCTTGAACAGGCGGTGAGACAGAGAATCTGCTTTAACTAACCCACAAGTTCCCTAATACAAATGAACGCACACAGGTACTGCTGTGACTGCACAGCCAGTCACCAGTATTCACTCAATAGCCTCTTGCTGTCATTTTGATGAGGTTTATCTGCAAAGGAGAAAGTATTTAAAATGCTCTTAACACAGGGCACGAAACCCCGCAAAGATACAGTAAGGCAAATAAGATTCTTACTGTCAGGAAAGAATATAGACTCCAGAAGTTACCTTATTTAAAAACACCCATTTTTTGTTTTGGGTTTGGTTTGTTTTAATTTGCTTCCAAGCATTTGGAGTTATACTCTCAATCACCTTGTTCAAATACTGCAAGATCTCAACTGTAGGAGTCAAATTTCTAATTAATAGTCAGTTGCAGTTAACAGAACTGCTCTAAAAGTCGGTCACTTAAAAGGCTCCTCTTGCTCTGTGCCAGCATACCTTAACACTGAAGAAAGTGTTGAGTCTCAAAGCCAGTTACACAGATTGTGTCGCCTGGTGACTCCCCTCAGAAAGGCACTTGTGGCATTGTCATGGCATTGGTGCAGTGTGCATGCAGATGGATTTGAAGACCCAACCCCCTGTGTCACACTGTGCTCATGTGTGCTGCTGTATGTCACTGGCTAAGCTGCTGCAGCACTGTTGGCTCATTTGTCACACACCAGTCAGCAATGGCTGAAAGAAGAAAGAGAGGAGGGCTGTCCCCCGTGTCAGCCAACACACCTGAACCAGCTCAGCTTTGGAATGACAGGAGATGAACTGTGGTCATAAGTGAAACAAGCGCCTGCTGGCTTATAGGACCTGCATTTCACACCACAATCCTTGCTGGTGTTCCTACTCCAGATGCACTTATATTACATAGGAATCTGTAAGCTGTTGTATATTTAAAGCTGTTCTTGCTGAAGTCTGCTCTGATTATATTAAAAATAATGAAGATCTATAATAGTTTCCAGTGGTTTTGCTTAATCCTAATGTTCTTTGCAGCACATAGAGAGTGTCTAGTTCCAGCAGCTTGATGCCAAAAACTGATGCCTTGTGAAGGCTGACCTAAAACAGAGACTAGATGGAGCTAAAGAATAAAGTAGGTATTTATTAAGAGGCCTCAAATAGACCCAGCTTGGGCAGCACAACCCAAAATGGTCACAAAATGGACAATGGGTCCCAGGGTCTCACACTTTTATCAGTTTTGGTCCATTAGCATATTGGAACTAATTGTCCAATTACAGCTTTATCCCATGAAGTCCCATCCTTCTTGTTTTCTGTCTTTGGTCCACAGTCGTTTATGCTCTTGGGCCTGAGATCTGGATCACCTGTCCTTGGTCCCCAACTAGAGAAGGAATTGTTTCGTCTACATATTCTGTGGAGAGAGCTTACTATCCTCTAAGATGAAGCCTAGGCTTGCACACTAAATCAGAATAGATCCTGAACAATATAAAAGCCAAAACCTGAGGAATCAGCTGAGTTATTTACTTTGCCTAAAATGCCTACTGAAGATGAATCTGGCATCTCCTATGACATCAAGGAAGGAAAAAGAGGTACTAACATATGGAAGGTGTCCACAATTTTGACCTTCAGAAACACTGAGATAATTCCTATAGAATGTTTACAGAGTTTAAAATGTTTTACCTGTCTACCCTATTTGCAAAAGAAACCATAAATGATATATTATCAACCATATGCTACTGTCAAACATGTCTTTGAGAAACTGTCTTATCATTACAGCTCTTGGTATGGAGCCAAGCACTGAGACACATTGCTTACATTTGTATTTTCTTGAAAGTTCTTAATGCATTGTATTACATTCCAATTATAGCAATAGAAATCTAAGATGATTACTTAATATAAAATAAATATATACTTTTTGGCAAAAATGTAAAATTTGCTTAAGTCCAAAAAAGTCCAGAGCATTACACTGTAAAACAGAAAATATCTGTTTGCCATTAAGTCTTTTTAGTGTTCCTTCTACACTTGCTCCAAAGAGACACTTAGTAAAAGGACAGTGAATTATAAATCATTCTTGCTAGTTCTGCATCATCATTGCTTTAACAGTAAGTCAGAATAAGAAAAAACTAAATCTGGAGAAGTTGCAAACTCTGATTTAATGGCCATAAAGGTGCAATTTGCTAGTGAATTATTATTCATAAACCATTCAGTGTCTTAATACTGAATCTTACCTATTAAATCAAAGACTACTGCCTTTAAGGATTCTTTGCTCTTTTCAATATCCAAAGAAAAGAACAAACATTTAAACATTTTTACTTTTGTGGGAGGGAGAAAGGGGATATATGCATGTATGCACTTGGGGAAGCTTGACTCAAGTAATTGCAGAGACCTATACAGAAACACTGCTAAAGAGCAGATTTTAGTCCATTATCCTGAAATCTTAAATGTCAAGAAGCAGAAACAAATTGCAAATTAAGCAGTTCAACTACATGATGACTGATGCATTGTGAGTATTAGCCAAACACTTAAGTAACATTCATCTGTCTAACAGAAACTACCAGCTCTATGGTTCATGCACCATATACCATAAAAACCCATAATAAACTGATTCTACATGAAAGTTAACTAATCAAAGTCAAATAAAACAAGCATTTGGAATTATAAAATCATCTTTGTCATTACAAGCAGATAAAATATTAGAATTGAAATGCATTATATTGCATCACTTGAAGAAAATCTGCCATTTGTTAAAAAAACCCAACTAAACCAAACAGTAACAAGGAGACAAACATACTGGATGAATAAAACTAAAATTTTTAAAAATCCTGAAGAGAGACATGCAAATGGAAAAATTTGAAGGGTTCACATGTTCCATTTTCATAGATGAAATGCACCTGAACAAATATGCATTTGGCCCCGTGAAAGCTACCTAAATCTAAAATTAAGTTACATTATAAATAATCTTATAAGAACTAGCCTTTGACTTTCCTTATATGGCATATTTCAATACCTTACTATTTTTTGAAGACATGCATCAACATTTTAAACCTATTTTCTGTCAACAAGCATTTATCTCCATTTAAGAAACATTTAAAAACCAGCTTGTTCACTGGTTCACAAACTTAAGACAAAAAAATCTCTATTCAATATGAATCTTGCTTTCTCTTAACCTCTCACCCCCTGCAAGGGGAGAGGGGAGGATGAAAATACAGTATTTTTAAATGTTCCTAGAGTGAGGAAAACATTACCTTTTGGAAGCCACACCTCTGAACTTCTTGAAGAAAATAAATTCTGATCTTATCACTTTATCAGCTTCTCAAGTTCCCCTTATATCCATTCAGTCACAGATTTCATATAACTAAGGAAACCACTATTTCATTCACTATTTCTCTCACCATTCCATAATTTAGAGCTTCTGTTCTCTAACACCAAAAATATATTCAGAAAGAAATGAGAGTTCTCTTTTAGACTTAGCTCTATTAGGCATATAAACTGTCCAAACCAAGAGGGTTAATTAGAGCTTTAGCCTTACTTTTTTGCTACTTTCCCAGAGGCTTATGTTGAATTTTATATACTAAATGTGTAATTGAGCTTAGAAAATTGAAAGTTAGATGATTTAAAATAAATTTATATGGATGTAAAACGAAAATATAATAAAAATGAAGCAATTTCATTCGAAGCCAAGTGCTTGAATAATAATTTTTTAAAAAACCAACCAGAAGCTTAGAGCAGTGCTAGACAACCCTGAGAAGGAATGATGTGCCTACAATGCTATTTCTTCATATTTATGTAAAACTCTTTAAGAATGGACTTACTTCTTTGACAATATTATATTGCAGGATATTTGCCTCAGAGACTCTGATGTCCTAGTAAAATTATTTAAATGGCATCAATTGTTAGTTACACAAAATATACATTAAAGAACTAACAGTGTTTTTTTTGTTCACAGCTTACTAGATTTTGATAAAAGACAGTATAGTTAGCTATGCATTTGTTACAAGTAACTTACATTCTCAGATCCTACTTGCACCTCATTCAAAAATGTCATTAGAGAAAATTTGGTTTTAAGCAAATTTTCCAGTATTCTAAGCAACTTGCTTGCAAATATTTTGCTCAATGTTTTAGGGTGCCAGACAAAAAAGAAAATTAGGCAAGTGTGATGACAAATGTTTTGCTCTTAGCAAAGCACAAATACGCGTGAGTTTCTCTTAGCAAGAAATGCTGATAAAGTATTGACCAAGATAACAGATTAATATCTCTAAAGAGAAGGCAGAGATGAACAGAGGCTGCATTCTTATAAGCAATGATTTGTTAGGTTGTGTGCCAGATTGCTGGCTGAGAGAGCTTGACCAAGATGTACTGGAATAAATTCTATGATATTTAGATTTATCAATGACAAATTGTTCTCATCACTACCTGATGAGAATAACAAGATTCAAACATTTCACCATATATAAAAAAATAATTTAATGTCCAGAAGCAGCTAGAAATGCACACCTAATTTTTCATTTTCATCTTCCCTCACACAGTCCCAAAACACTTGATACACTTTTGCTATAGGCTATAAACTCATTGGAATCAGGCTGTATATTTCCTTCCCACTACAAATCATGCACCTCAGAGACATTTTAGTGCAAATATGATTTGTATCTGGATAATAAACAAGAAAGAAAAATGTATTTCCATAATAATTTTCAGACTTGCTGCAGCTAAAGATTTGATGAGTCTGCTCACTTCACAGCTCTGGTGAAGTAGTGGGACCTTTTCCCACTGCACAAGCAAATATATAAATATAAAAAAAAGTTGCTGCACCTTAATAAACACTGAATGCACATGCTAAAAGAATGAAAATATGAGTTAAATTTCCAGTTAAAAACAAATGTTGCATTTATGCACTGAATCTTGATCTCCTGACTACTGCCCTAATTCCTTAAGAGAAATTTAGATTTTTTTCTCACTATTAATAGATGTGCAGCACTGAAGTTCTCTAACATCATATCAGGTTTTATTTGGGTGACTACATTCAGATTGAAGTGCTCAGCTCCTGTTTGAGTTTAAAAATGACAACCACTCATTTAATCTATATTCAGTAGGGATTCCTACAATTAGGTACTGATAAAGTAAAATTAAGAAAAACGCTCTGATTCAGTTTACACTTACCAGAGTTTCCCAAATTCACAATCTATTTCTATTAAACTTCCAGTATTTTACAAAAATAAAATTATTTCAAGGTAAAGAAAATAATTATTACCCTCATACAGCCAGCTGAAGTACTCTGTGTATTACTGAACAACAGTTCAGCCAAAAGTGAGTGCTTGTATCCAGCCTGAAGAAAAAACTAATTACTGTTCACAGCAATTCATGCAAATAGAATTAAAATGAAGAACATTTTGGCAAAAAGAAGACCAAGATTTTCTAGTTCCGAGAAAGTTGCAAAAAGAGAAAATGAAGTTTTTAGAAACAAACCTGAAAGAAAAATATTCAAGGCAAAACTATATCCACCTGTAGAAAGGCAAAATGTATTATAAGAAATCCAGAAGTGTTATTTTTGTAATGAGATCTCTACTTTGTGTCCTATCTTACCTTTCTCTGTTAAATTTCAGAGAATGTAGAATAGCTGGTCGTTTCTGTCGGAGGTTCCACAAATGAAGTGCATCATCTGCACATGCACTGACCAAAGCACCCTAGAGCAGACACAAAATACAGCAACACGTAATTTTTCTGCAGGCTCTGTGTTATTCTTACGTGATACTCGCTGTTTAAGACCTGTCTGTAAAACTGACAGTTTATGAAAAATCATTCCTTTCGTATACGACAAAAATAATCTACCACAAATAATACAATTCAATCTGGCAAATGTAAACATTTTAAATTAGTACAAGATCAGACAAAGTTAAACTAAATCTTAAACTTAAAGTTTTGTACCAAGGTTACACAAGTCAAATCTCAAGTCTTTCCACATAAGCAGAAAGATTAACAAAATGGAGAAGAGACAACATTTACTTTAAAAATGAGTGTGAAAGATATAACTGAAGGGTAAAGGGATTAGTGCATACTCAGGCACATATGTGACAGTAGCTTAGTAGTCATATCAAGGTAAAATGAAAATTCAAAACTAGAACTGTGAGAAGAGGATGCAGATAAGAAAGTAGGGACAGGCAGCAAGAGGACAGGATTTAGGAAGCATTAAGAGATGTAGACAGAAGGATAGAGTCTTTATCACAGATCAGAAATACTCTGAAGACTGGGTCTGCATGTGGTGTCCCAAAAATGGTCACCTTTCAAAACTCATGCCTCTATCTGACTGACAAATTTGGAGTGAACTTTTAACTGCCTTTCTCCTCACCACAGAACACTGATGAATGTGAAAATTACCTGCAGGGGAAGCTCCCTACTGCTCCTGCAGTGGTTTGCCACACTTACACCTCAGATCAGGCCAGGCACAGATCTGCCCTTGTGTATGACCATCGCAGATTGCCCAAAAACAAGGTGATGCTTTATACTGAGAAAGGGCAAGCATGCAACTGGAAAGATTACTTCCTACAACCTATGACTGACTGATAAACTTCTCTAATCCTAGCAAATGTTCTTTTCAACATTGATCCATGCAAATAAACTATAAGGAGGTGAGACTTCCCTATACAGTGAATCCATACAGCCTCCATAGGAGACTTCTCTAATACAGTGTAATCCATGCTTTAATTCTGATCTCCCAGAGTCAGAAAGACTGTCCACCGCTGAAATCAAATTAATCCTATGTTTTTGGGGGTTTGCTGGTCACCCAATGAAAAGAAAGAATATTGATTCAAACTTTGTCCTTCCTGTTCTCATCCCTGCACTCCTCTTAAGAATTTCACTGGACTGTTTTACTGAACTCCCTCCTCAGTGTCCGTGGTTCAGTTACTTTCTCCAAATAGGTATAGGAAAAAATGAAATCTTTTTCAGGTTTAAAGAACTCATAAAACTAAAACTCCTCCTGAGAAGTTCTAAAATCTCCCCATTTACAAAGAGGACCTGCAATTGTCAAAAGTGTTTTCTTATGTTCATGGGAGAAAATTAATCAAAACTGAGCTAAGATTTGGCCAACTTCTAAAGTCCTCAAAAAAACCTCTCTGATTTGTACTCACCAGAAAGTCTTCTTGCCTATTTCTATCTTCAGAACCTTCTACAAAGAGCAAGCTATAATCTGGCATTGTTTCTTCATGTTATCTAAATTTGATTTTGACAAACCATTTAAAAAGACTGAGCATGATGTTTTGACTGATGATCCTGCAATTGCTTTTCATTGCTTTACGTAACAGCATATCCCCAACTATTGAGTTTTCAGCCAATAACCATCAATATATTTTGATAGAAAGATTTAGCTCATTTATTAATTTCTATTTGAACCAGAACTGTGCAGCATATTTAGCAACTTAATGGATTTTACATCATTTTACACACATTCATGTATTGATTGCCTTTTGTTCAGTACGTTAAACTGATGTATAGGAAGGCAATACTTTTCACTGAGTGCAGTCCCATAAATATTCTTCTAAAAGGCTGTATGTTGAAAGTCCTCTGGATGTACACCACTTATTTGTTGGCACAATTTGTCAATGGGAGAAGTTATATCACTCAATTACAATAACATGAATTGACTTATTCAACTAAATTTATACAGAAGAATCTGAGCAAATATGTCCTTACCTCATTGATTAAGAACTGGAGCTGCAGAACTGCAGCACCACTTTCATGTTGGCAGTAGCAATCAACACCAGGTCTGCCCAATCTGTTGTCATCAAAGTCAAGGATTCTAACATCCCTGTTATCACCAGAAGTAAAGAAGGAAAGAAAGAACTACCAATTAAACTCTAATTAACCTTTAATTAACCTCAATTCTTCTTGCTTTCTGTAAAACAAAAGAATTCATGCTGACATTCCACTATTCTAATTAAAGTACCAACATCAGCAGCCTGAAACACATGCAGTTGTGAGTGATCTGTTCTACTCTATTTTTTTTCCTGAGAAACAAAGTACATGAATTAACATATACATTTAGCAGGATGCATCTTAAATTTATTTTTATACATTATTGGTTTATATAACACATGAACATACCAAATTTTTGTACTTATCAAGACTAGACATATAATGAATGTAGTTTTTTATCTGTTCTCTTCAGGTCTTTTTCTGTGCATGCTAAATTGTCATCTCCCTAACCTAGAGGATGATGGTCTTTCTTATCTGAGTCAGAGACTTCAGCAAGAAACTGTTGTTCCAGAAAATTACTGACGATCAAAAATAATGCAAAAGGAGAAATATTAAATATATCATTAGCAGCCATATTGTGTAAAACATATGAAACACCACATATTAAAAATATCAGGATTATGATTAGAAACAATATTTTACAACATAGAGCTTGAGCCACTTGTAATATACAATATTATTAATATATTGTAAAACCTTGACCAAAAAAAGCCAACTGTCCACTTATTTTAGCTGCAGGTAAACGTCAAAATCTTTACTTCCCTTTTCACAGGAGAAAGATGTACAGTAAACCATTCTAATATTGGCCTCCAGAAAGTATAATCCATTAATTAGCAAATTTGAGGTTTAGAAGCTCCAAGTATGAAGCAATTGATCCTCCAACTGTTAAACAAGCAGCTTGATGGATACCACTTACCTTGAGACCTGAACTCTACTCTTGATTTTGTCAACTGGTCTAGTGGATAACTTTTGGGAAAGAAGTATTTTTTCTTACCTGAGCCTTCATTTCTCTATTTGTAAGATGGAGATAGAGTTTTATAAAACTGATGTTTATAAGTGAAAAATTGTATATAAAACAGCATAACTACATTACAGAACACCAAAGCAGAGAAAAAGAAATAACTCCATTTGCTGCTTGCTCCCAAGCTGTAGTCATGGACACAATCATATCTGATAAAATAATAAAAACCTGCATCTTTTAAACAACCTTTTCAAAATGGACAATAAAGATGTACTGTAGTCTATGGCATTTTCTAAGTGTTGATGGTAATCCTCTGGTCCATTCTGAATGACTGTTCTGTGGCACTCTTTTCTAACATTTAACAACCACTTGTAGTGTGAGACAAAGTACCAAAACCAACCAAGCAAGCCACCAACTCACCTGGGATTTCAAGTTAACTGGAACTTTTAAGAGATAAGTGCTTTCCTTTTAACCTGAGTTTAATACTCAGTACAAATACATGGCATTAATTAATGATTGTCCTTAATGAAAATTACAGCTGCATTGCCCTGATTAAGTGTGTGTCACGCTTCAGCATCAGTTCAGTATCACACTAAGTCAGTTTTCTAGGAAACATCCTAACAAAGTAGATGATTTCACTCAGCATATCCCAAACAAACAAAGCACTCTCCAAAAAATTCACATTTATATGCATCAGTGTTCACCCTGAAAAACAAATTACTAAAGTACTCACAAATTACTAAAATAAGAGAGAAATTGTGCTGTCTGCTTCATTCTGGCCAGTTGCCCTGAAGTGAGAACTGATGCTTAAATTGCAGCATTAGCACTGACTGCTGGTGGTTTTCAAACATTCTGGGAGCTGCAGTGAGGTCCTTCCAGCAGAAGGAGCTGAAGAGATATGATGACTTGGCACATGTTCTTGGCACTTGAGGCCATCTTCTGCAAATTCTGTGTTTTGCTGCCAAGCATGGAGAAGTACAACCTTACCTCATCAAATGTTTTCATAGCAGGGTATTACAACAGGACATACAGCAGAAGTACCTACAGTTCAGGCTTTGGACTGACTTTATTCTTTTTACTTTTGTTTTTCATTAAATGATGACTGCTATCAGGGGGAATGGAGTATCTCTGAGGATATTAAAAGGGGGGACCAATACATCTAAATACTGCAAAGTAGACACCATGGGTTTCAAGAATAAAAGCTAGTCACTATCTTCTCTCTTATCAGTATGTTGGATCTCCCAGGGGCCTTTAAAGCCATGCCAGATTATCCTAATTTATACATAAAAGGGAAAAAGATGAAAACTAAGTCTGGATGTCTTTTGGCATCTAGAGCGAAACAAGTAGAATTAGAATTATGTGCACCAAGCAGTGAAAGTATGACACTAATAACATTCTAAAAGAAAAGTGTTCTTTCTGAAAACGACACTTAATCCTGGTTTTAAGACCTGTGAGAGTGAAGTGGGATTTTTTGCTCTTCATTCACTTGTATGCAACATCTTTTCAATGAGTATTTCAACATCCTGATATTCCAAAGCTTATAATTACTTGGGAAAAAATCAGTTGCTAAGATGACTAATTTTAAATACTTGGATTCATCTTCCAAGATGCAGACTTCCATGACAGCATAATACATTAGTAACCAAGTATTTACACTCTCACATCCTGGAAATTAAACTTGTCAGTGAATGATTACATTCATGATGAGAGGTAACAATGACCAAATCTTTTCATAACATGATCTATGACCACTTTCCACAGCACCCCACAGCTTTTTTATTCCATGACTCATTTTTACTATGTGATACACACAGATCTGATGTGTCTCACTCTTCTCAGAGGTTAGTACTAATGGAATTCAAAGACTTGCAAGTCCTTGGTGTTCACTGAGAACCAAAACCAGATACTTCAGAACTGAATCATGAAGTTGAGGCCAGTGTCACTTGCAGCAGGTATTTAACTTCTTAGGATCAGAAGGGGATGAGGTAAGACATGCTTTCCTTCATTAAGACAGTGACTCTTTAGTAGTGTGAGATTAAATCTTTTAGCAATAACAAGGACTGCAGTGTGATTCATTCCTCTTTGCAGGGGCAGGGAAGTGAAGATACAGTGTCATAAAGAATCTCCTTCCAAGGCAGATAGCGGATATCTCAAGTAAAAAGTCCTAAATCACATATGGCACCTTTTTCAAAACCAAAACTCTTCCATAGAAGAAAATGACACCAAGCTATGTAAATAAGCAGCTATAATTTTTTTGGGTACTCAACTAACTTTTTCCATGACTAAGAACAATCTATGTACAGAAATGAACATTAGAGCAGAAACTACGGTCTGACATCTACTATTTTATTAAAATGATACATACAGAAATGGGAAATCTCCATTTACAGCCTTTCCTTTAAAACATTTGAGAATTGTGGGGTACTGCAAAAGTAGCATTGCTGCTCTGAGTCCTTGTCATCTGATCTGCACTGACTGGTACATGTTTGAGTAGGACTATGCAGCACCCTAGGAGCAGATGCTTGTGGGCTGGTGTTACTCCATTACATAAACCAACTTCAGAATTGACTTGGGGTGTAACTTGAATATAGGACAGCTTTTTCTTGCAGAAGACTTATATTCCACTGAATTGAGTGATTTATCAGTTTAAAAAGCACCAATGGATTTATCTAAATAGTCAAGTACTAGAATGATCAAAGAATTCAACCACACCACTGACCACCTAAACCAGCCAGAAGGTTTGTCAGTTGTGTCTGTGTCACGGGGCAGATCTTGTCAAAAGACAACAATTATGGAAACAGCACCTTTAGCACCTAGATTTGCAGGTCTGAACATAGCTATTTTCAGTTCCTGGAATATATATTTTTACAGTTCCCTCATGAAGTTTCGCCATATCTCAAGCACATTAATTTTCTACTAAGGACAGTGCATATTCTGGTACAAATAAATGCCACAGTCCTAAGTCCTAAATAAATGCCTAAGTCCTGAGTACAAAACTGGAGTTCTAACTGATTTTTTCTCTCTTTACATGAACCATTTTATATTTTGATTTCTGAAGTGTATTGCTCCAGTGTTTTGTTATCCTCACTATTAAGAATGTCATGCTATATGTGGAATCAATACATTAGCTTCAGTTTCAAGCTTTTGCATCTCATTACATCTTTTTATGCTAAATTAAATACCTTCATATTAGCAGAAATTTCCTGCTTTGAAAGCTGTATTTTATCGATCTTCTCCATAAATAAAAGCAAAAACTCCGAGCTCCTTTATTTTCATGTCACCAGCTATTTTCTTAGCTTTGAATAGTTCCTGTCTGTTTTCATACATAGTCTAGAATGTGTACTCAGCTTCTTTCAAGTCTCAAAACCAAAGCCACACACATCATTTTGGTAATGGTTTCTTTAATACAATGTAAAAACATAGACAGCATTTTGTAATTTCTTGTGTTCAATATAGTTTTTTAATGCATGTGTGTACCACCTATTTATTACAATAATAGGGAAATCATATTGGTTTTGTTTTTTGAGACTTCTCCATTACTCTTCAAAAAATAAGCACTCCCTAAGAAGCTCCATTCTGTCAACTGCTTGTAGCTGAGCCCACTGAATTCCTTACAAAGGACACACAACCTCTTCCTACCTTTATGGCCTTCTATTTGCTGTAGATTCAGAATCTGAATCTGAATTTGCTGGGCACTGCTTCATTAAACAATATCTTGGTGGGTTTTGTTTTGAATATAGAAAGATTCAGTATTACAATGAGCTTCATTATGTCTGGAGTTCATTCAGCTGGTTAAATAAATAGCTCTTTTTTTTTCCTTTTCACTATGAAAAGGTGAAATACTGCTGCACTTGGCTGCTATCTTAGGATGCTATATGTGGAATCTTTCATAAATGAGAACATTTTTGGCACCAATAAACATGAGATTTTGGTCTACAATGACCTTCATCTTGTTTATTTTTCTTGACATAGATTTCTCTCTTCATGCATACAAATTATGTAAGAGTTAATCTCAGGAACAGTTAAATATTCATTATTATCTTTACTGGCTGAAAATTTTGCTTTTGGCAAATCTTTGATTTCTTGCAGGTTAAAGCGTATAGATAGCTTGTATTTAATGGCAACTCTATACACCAGAAGCCATCTTATTTCCCAAATTATATGTAAGCACAAGGAGAATAAGCAAAACTCATAAGGCTACATATTTTCATCTCTTCTGCATAAGACTGCCTTTCAAGGTCTTTTGTCATTCTGAGAATTATCTGTTCCAGAAACAGAATAGAAATACAGTCAACATGTGACTGAACTCAAACAACCTTAAACCTGAAGTAGTACATTGTGAAAAGCAGTCACTCAGAAGTACTGACTCTAACAATATTTCATAAATAACACAAAATCATAGAATGGCTTGGGTTGGAAGGGACCTTCAAGATTATCTAGTAGGGGGAAGAATTTCATATTCCATTTGTGGAATATGAATAATTTTAAATGTCCTTTTGCGTATTCACAAACACACATGCACAGAGTGATTAACAGAAACTACCTAGTGCTAAATTCACCTCCAAAGAGAAGTAATTTAGTTATTAGTATGTAAAAGCTCCATATTGCCAGGCATCAACACTGAAGGGTCTGTATTTTGAGGCTGAACTTCATGCAGTAGTAGGAAAAAAATTAAAAGGTTGCATTCAGAGCGGGCTTCCTCTTTTTTTCCAGGTAGTCATAAACCTCAGCAAGTTCACTGACACATACAGATAAAACCAAGAAAGGCAAAAATTAATGAAAACTGGAATCTATGGAAGTGAGTGAAGAGTATAATTAATTATATTCACAGGTGCCAGTGTTTTACAGCCAGTGCAGACACCAGTTCTGTCAAAAGCACAATAAACACAGGAATAGGAGGAATGTATCTGTTTACAAATCCATCAGGTAGAAAGCTGCAGAGAGAGTAAGCTGGGACAGAATAATACTCTTGCCCTAATGCACACTGGAGGTTATGGAAAACTAAACAGAGGGGCTGTGTGTTCCAAAGCCAGAAAGTTACTTGAACGTAACCAAGATCCTGAGCAACAACCTGCAGAGATATAGACCAAAAAATTGATAACACAACAGCATTTGATTCAAGTTACTGCCTTTTAAGAGGACTATGCAAATCATACCATTTGCTGCCCATCTGTTTGCAGTTGGCACAGATGGTAGTCTAACACACTTTGTCTTACCAAAGAAACCAAGCAGGTAACCTTAACTCAGCCATTTTGATTTGCTTTTCTTCTCAGCCTTCAGGCATTAATATTTAACACAGTATTTGCTCCATGTGGGTCTCACACCCAGAACACACATAAAAGATGCAGGTTATCACATGTGCAGTCACTGATGACAAATGCATCCATCTACAATGGTTTCATACTAAACCCAGCTGCACTTAAAACTTAAGCATCAAAGTTGTGTTAGTATTTGTTTTCCCTGGTTTTGTATACTCTGCCACTGGATTTGCTGATAACAGATTTAGAGAAAATGTAAGGAATTTTTGTATGTGCTCTTAAAGCAAAAATGAATTACTATATAAACTCTAAACTTAGTATTTTTCATGTTGTTCTTCAACAATTTTTCTAACATTTGTTGAACTTTTAGTGATTAGTAACAGTGATTACAAGGCACAGATTTTCTTCATAGTTGCCAGTTATGAAGAGCAACTGGTGACAACAGAGGATAGAATGAGAAGATCTCATAACCAGTCTCTTATAAAAATGTCAAAAGACCTGTTGAAGTAAATGTAACTAAAAATAAAAATACATTTTCCCAAATATTAATTCCTCTCAGAGTTGCTATGGAAAAGTTAGACAAGTAAAATAATACATTAAGTCTTCATCCATATAGTGACAGAGCTTGAGATACACATTATCATTTCTCTGTTAAACAGAGACAGCACTGAGCCATTGCTGGAAATCTTAAAAGCAAGACTGCTTGTTTTCCCAAATGCTACTACCAGCCCCAACAACCAGACTAGGAACAAGGTGATGAAGGTCCTACGGCAAATTATGTAGTCTACAGGAGATGGGAGCAAATGAGGAGATAATGTTCCCTCTTACATGAAATCATTCCACTGTTTTGGCTAGTACACACAGGGGAAAGAAGAACTCCATTGTTCAAAAGTGATAGAATAATTAAGAGTTGTCGCAATTACTCCTGGCTAATTCTCCGTGCCAGGTACATCACAGCAATGAGTCCCACACAACTCTAGTTCTGTGTTTCATGAGCAATTAAGGAATTTTAAGACTAACACTGCCTTGCACCCTGTTGTGTTACTCCAAAGGCAAAGCAGGAGCAATTAGGAGCACATATATGACTGGTTTTCACAGGAAATTTTGTGCTCTGTCCTGCAATAAGAATGTCCTACATTTTACTCTTATCAGGTGCTAAGACCCTGCCAAAACTGCTTCTATCAACCAATCAATACTGCACTGAAATAGTGAAAAGTTTCTACCAAAAAGGTGAGATAATTCTACACTTCACTGAAAAATTTTGAGCATCTTTATAAGGCATTCAAAAAGTCAATACAAAATAAATGCTTTCTATAAGCAACTTATTTTCTTCAAAGTTAAATTCACAATTACCTGCTAAATAACAACAAGATAATCCCAGAATTACTTTTAAGAAATTTATTCCCTGAAAATCCCCAGACTACTGTCTATCAAGACAGTTAATAGGTTATGAAAGCGAGGTGATTGTCCAATAGTAGATGATGAGCAGAGCTTGTACACTGATTGACATATTTCTTGTCTGAACTCAACCTTACAAATAAAATTAAATAACAATTCTGTTAAATTTTCTGTTCATACTGGAATATGCAGTAAGGAATACTGTGCAAATATCACCCCAAGGCTCTAAAGTAAAAGTACATGGTTTGAGGATGCATTTTTTTGTCTTATTCAGTAATATGTCAGAAAATTTCCATGCATAACATCACAGATCATTTTTGTTAACTGAGAGCTCTAAGTATAATTAGAGAGATATATTATGCAGGGGAATTTTGGTCAGAAAAAATTGCACCAACACACATGTACTAATTGGGAAAGACATTGGGAAAGACAGCGCCTGATCTTGACTCAGAGTTTGGAAGTGGTAAGTGGTGTAGAATTTTGTTTGCTTGAGTGTTTGAACATTTCCACTGTTCCAAGGAATGTGCCCTTTAACATCAATATGCCTATAGAAATAATTTAATTTCAGTGTTTATCCAACCACAAGATAATACAGATGCTGAGGTCATATACCATGTTCTTTTTAGGCAGAGCACTGCTGCCTAAAATATTAAATAATTCCATTACTCCACAGGAAACTGCTCACAGTTTGTTAGTCAGCTGATGAGCAATTCCTTAAATTCATCCACTGCTTCAGCTCTATTATCATCTGTTTAGTATTGGATGATTCCAGGAGGTCTCTGGTACAACACAGAAAGTACTTCACATTCAAAAACTTATTAAAAGGAAGTTCAATATGTTATTAGGAAATAATTTTATTCCTGCCCCAGAAAAACAGACAAATGACATTGCTATAAATTTTATTTAGGCTATATTAATATTCAGCTCTTTGCCAGTCAAGATATTTATTTTGGCTCTTAATAAAAAAAAGATGTTAATCTAGAATTTCATTTGTTAAGCAAGAATGGTCATGTAAAGCACACAGGAACACGTGCTATCAATAAAAGCCAAAACTGACAATGAAGCTATTCAAATTTGAATTACTAAAATTAGAAAAATGTAGGAACTTTATTGAAGTAAATTTAGCATTTGACTAAATTTCAATGAATAATCTGGCAAGTTTTATTCTTAGGTTTAGTTGCATATAATTGACACTATAAATATGCCTATGTTGAAAGGCATTTCAAGTATCAGTCAATGTTAAATAGTTTTATTTTCTACTATCGTAAAACTCATGTCATTTTAAAGAAGATATTTCAGCAACGAACTACAGGGAAGAGGTGCTTTTTTTTCTAGTGCAAGATACAGGTTAAATGATATCTACATTCATCACTTTTATAACCCTCCTGAGCCACATAATTATTCCATCTGATTTTGAAATTAAGTACAATATAGACCACCATTAATCAGCCCTTCTATTGAATATAAATGAAACAGGTAACAGCAGCTGGCTAAAATGTATTTCAGGAAGTCTTTTTGGTGCAAATGAGTATGAACTACCATTTTGCCACTTTAAACAGACACTTGCAGACTGTGTTACAGAAACTATGTTCATGTTTGATGAACATATCTGTAAGAAGCATTTATGTTCTATTTGAATTAAAATTTATAATCACATTAGTTGACATAGGCTAAAACATGAGGAAAGGTTTGAAAATGTAGTTAGTGAATACTGAATAAGTTCCAAAGAGCATTTTCATTTTAAGAATAGACTGACTACTGCTGGGAATAAAACAGGACCTACCACAAATCTCCCAGGATCCCAGTTTTTCATGCCAATTACTGAAAATCTGCATGTTTCAGTGAAGCAGGACACTGTTTCAGAACTTACCATACTAATACGGCATTATTTCAGAATAACCCAATTCTTGTTGGACAAGAATCAAGAAGGATCAAAACTACTTCCACATTTCCTTGGCAATTCTAATTAAAAAGACTGAGAGGTCTGCCTCCCTTTGAGGGATTATTCTTTGCAGATTTGGAGAGAACTGAAGCCCTGCTGCAGCTGAAGTAGATCCGGCTCCCCCAGGTAACTGACAGCATGATGGTGCTGCTGGGGGTGCTGGCTCCCAAAAAACCCAAATCCCTTTCTACAGCATGACGAGACCTGGCAGAGACTGTAGAGGCTGGATGGTTCTCAGTTCAGTTCTCCCACTGCCATGGTCCTTGGCAAGACCTGCGGGGTTTGTTATCTCACGTCAGGAAGCAGCCTGCAGTAACAGCTGCAGATCCAGCCCAGCACGACAGGACACACCACCAGGGCCCTGCTCTCTGCTCAAGACAATGAGAAAAATGCCTTAAGCTCCATCTCATTTGTGTTTCTGCAGCGTGATGTGAGGCAGGAAGCCTGCAGGGAAACAAACTGGGCCGAGGAAGTAAGATACAGCATAGGGCATCCATTCTGCCTCCAGGAGAAGTCCCTATTAAAATTTTAATTATTAAGACAGGCTTCATCTAGGGAGAGACAGCTCTTGCAGAGCAGTCTCTCATACATGTAGGATGAGCAAAAGAGAGAAGGAACCTGGAGCAAAACAGGGAGCAATCGAGCTTCACAGTATACACACACATCATGTGAGCTTCTCCACACAGTCATTTTCAGCAGTTGGAGATATCACTCACATGGCCATATTGAAGTTTAAGTATTTAAACTGTAGGTAGGACAAGGAAGGGAGACCACCAATTAGTTAAAGCCTTTGACTCTCACTAATGTGAAGGTCAAAACAGAAATATTTGGGAAGCTAAACATGGAGATGTAGTTAGCTTTGATTTTGTGAAACCCTAACAAAATGACTATTCAGCAACATAAAGACTTTATCTAGTCTTTTAATTCCAAAAATGAAAAATGTGACAAAAGTATATAAAGATCACCTTTGCATGGTTACTGTTCCTGCACTTCTATATTCCTGATTTGCCTTTTTACTAAAGGAAATTTACTAATCTAAATGGGGGGAAAAAAGTTTTCTTTTTCCAAGCACTGTTCTTCCAAGTTCCGCATTAAAACTATCACCCAAACTAATTTTAAGATAGATAAAAAATAAAAAAAAAGGTTGATATGGAGCAAATGGGAAGGGTGTTATTCATCTCCATTTTACTTCACTGCACATAAACATTACATTTCTTAGGATGTCTGCCTTGGAAAACAGTAGGGTCATTCTGAATTTGGAAACTGAACTGGCTATTTTCAGTTATTGCATATTTCCCTGTGACTTAATTTACCAAAACGACCGTGAGTTTTCCAAGCTTGAAAGCTCAAGTCTCAACTTTCCAAATGGATATATATTTATTAAAGGATGCTTTGTGTGACCACAATTTATTTGCTAAATAAGTCCAAAAAAGTCAAATTGGAAAAGACAAGTGCATGCACACACACAAAAATACTGGGATGGAGAGAAATGTTTAAAAGAAGGGAGAAATGTGAAGATAACAAGGCAAGAAGGATGTAATTGATTAGTGCTTGCAAAAGGCAGAAAAATGAGATTGTTCCTACCAGAAAGTCATAAGGAATGGCAGAGAAACAAAGTTTACTTTCTGACATTCTCCAGACAAAGCGAGGGGGAGGGGGAACACAAAAAAAACCTTACACAACCTCCCAGTTTTCTTCAACAGAGACTTCTGATGTTGTAATTTTAATACTTTGGAAGGATTCAGAATTTTCAAAGAGTAGGTAAACAGATTTAGAGTTTAGGTTTGCCCAAGGAAATGCCAGTATCTGTACAGATAAAGCAGGAGCCGTACAAGGTCTTTTGAGAATACTGATTTATTAGAACAAGCATTGACAAGATATACTCACAGCTACTGACAATGCTTGGAGGCTTTCTTGTCTAAATTTGCTGATGGATTTCTCTTAAATATGAGATATTCTTGCATCCTAATATGTAATAAAAATGTAAGGCCGCAGCTTGGGTAAAGTTACACAGTTTACATGTTTTACACCTTAGCACTCATTTGTAACTTGAAAACTGAACTGATTAGTAAGTAAATGGAAAGAGAAGAAATGCCTGTGAAAGGGATGATGTCAAATTAACCATGTTTAGAGGCAAATATTTATTCTCGCTGAGTGTCCCAGCTCCTCTCTGCCAAAGACAGACATCAGAACTTGAAACTGATAGGTACCTACAACAGCTGCTTCCGTGCAACTTAAGCCATCATTATGTAGAACGTGATATTGAATATTTATACATACTTTTCCACAAAAACATGAAAATCTCACTAGAAGTCCTCTGCTGTTGCAGCCCACAGTGAAGCTTTCTTGCCAGGCTTGGCTTTGCCAATGAGTTAAGCTCTACAAAGTCAAAAGAGGTTAATTCCTAAACTGACTTTTGCTATCCAATTCAGTATCCCATTTTTCCTGTGGCTTACTTTCAGTTTTGTCTGGTTTCAAGCAATCACTTTTGAGAGGGAGCTCTAGCTCTACCATACCAACAAACATTTCCCACACTGATCTTGCCAGGAATAAGAGAACTGCAAATCCAACACATCAAAGCTTTTTCAGGGACTAAGACCTGCATTTTCCTGATTACTAAGATGGCATTAGTTACTCAATATGATTTCCATGACCCCCCAACAAAATTAAAATTTTTTCTTGGCTTTTTTTAAATTAAATAATTTTAAATCCAAGTCACGCAGGCATTTATATTTCCCACAGCCTAGACTAATATTTAGCATTTATATCCATTGCACACTAATCATCAGTCAGATTTATTATTAATGTAATAATTAATCATTATAAAATTATAGTGATACTGTCAAATTTAAGTGGTCCCCCTGACATTAACAAAAGAATAGCTTCAATAATATTTATCAAAAAAGCAATTAAAGCATTTGAATTTTTAATCTACCTAATAACTCAACTATATACTTTAGATTTTATACATTTTTGTTTTAAAAATCAGCAACATATGTAAATCAATACATTAAAGACAATAAAAAAGGTTGTGTCCTAGTTCAAGGAAGATTAACTTTTGCACTGGTGATCCCACACCATGTTAAAATCAAGGGTTACAAGTGAAAATATTCTTTTCCTTTACTACCTCATGACAGTAAATACTTGTAATTTTCCTTCATTTCCTCTGAATTACATCTCTGCAACAAGGATACAGATAATCTATCCACTGCTCCAACTACTGCTCTGATTTTATTTCATCTGGAAAGTCCAAGAACTTCTTCTGTTCACTGAATATACACATTACACATAATTTCCCTGCTGTATTTGTTACTCCAGAAATAAAATGTGATAAGAAATTAATTTACAATTCTAAATGTCATATTTCCTTTATTCTGGCTATTCTACCCCATTATTACCATAGTCTCTGGTGTCTGAAAGAGCAAAATAGTTTTTTTGATACTTAGAGATTCGGGGAAAAGGGGGTTTTTTGGTGTTGGTATATTTTGTGGGTTTGGGAAGAGATTGTTTTTAAGTAATACAAGTAATACTCTAAATTTCTTTGAACTTCTAGACATTCATACTTGTGGATGACCCATGCATTATGCATCCTGCTTTACCTAACAGAATTCAGACCAATGACAACAGCTTTAATGCACTCTATTCCAATGTTTTAAAACCCTGATTCCTGTGACAAACATTATCTTTGGATACAGAATACTCAGTTCTGGCCATATTTCTTCTATAATTATATCCCCAGGAATACTGTTCTTTGAGAACAATGCAAATTCTGGACCCTGGTTTTAATGGTCTGCTGAAGAGTAAAAATTCTTCAAAGGAAGGAAATAGTGAAAATCAAAGTGGTTGCAATTGTTTACTTAGCAAAGGCCTGGTAGAAAAGCAGGTGGAAAATCATAAATCAGAGCAGCTCCTTCTTTGTTGTAAGCCTTATTTGAATCAAATACCACAAATTCCAAGCTCTGCACTAAGGCACTTTGCATATCAAAGTGCCCTGCATTAATTTAAGTATGTTTTGACATCTTTGCATGACAGATTATGAAACCTGAACCAGATTCATTCTTAATTTTCCAAGACTCTCTCATTTCTTCAGGTGCTGAATCTATTTCAGATCACTGTGTAACATATCATGGTATTCTCAAGGTACAAGAAATCAATTATTGATGGTCTAACCAAAACTCTTACTAGAACATCCTTTCAGAATTAGCCCTCTTCTATTACCAGCACCAATTTTACAAATATACCAGAATTTCTGGATTAGCATTAAAACAAATCATAAGAATAAGAAACCCAGTAGACCAAATATTATAAAAGAAGATTCCTCTGTCTGAAATTAAATTTTTTGAACTAGAATTCTCTGATAGTTAATGGAAAAAAAGCAAATTTTGTTGGTTGTTGGAGCATGAAAATGTCTATTCCAACCTCTTGTATTACCTCAATGAACACAACACTCTTTAATAAAAGCCTGTCTTCCAGAAAGACAATAAAGTTTAAAATTTCAAGAAATGAAGACCCTATGACTTTCCTTGGTAATTAATTTCAAAGACTAAAACAAATATTGCTAAAAATATTAAAGCAATTTGTCAGACTTTAATTTCAAGCCACTAATATATTTCTCTGTTACTTTAGAAAATTGTTTCAGTAGCCATTTTATTCCTGTGGAGGGGCACGTAGAAAGCAGCTAAATCATCATTCCCTCTCCTTTTTCATAAACTAAGTCAGACTGAGATCCTCAAGTCTCTCATTATAACACACTTCTTCCAGCCAAGTAATTTTTGTTTCTCTCCTGTAAATCTATCAAGATTTCTACAGTTGTCTTT
Source organism: Passer domesticus (assembly GCF_036417665.1). NCBI lineage: Eukaryota > Metazoa > Chordata > Aves > Passeriformes > Passeridae > Passer > Passer domesticus. The sequence goes on along the minus strand of NC_087475.1, from coordinate 105,764,042 downwards.
TACAGTCACAAAACAAAAAGACAAGGCAAGCAAAAAAGAAAAAAGTGAAAGTTTCCCTAAAAAGCACTGCATTCTGGTTATTCAGCCCTTACCTAGATTTCACACATTGGTAATTTATATCTCTGCTATAAAATAATCACCAGTGCAGAATTAAACTAGTAATGTAGCAGTCAATTGTTAAAATTTCAGTACCATTAACACATACTCCTGTTTGTAAGGCAATTAACCAATCCTCTGAATAACCCTCATATTAGGGTACAGAATCATAAATAGAGAAGCATAACATGCAATTACCTCTCCAGAAAATAAGACATGCATTCTGATTCTTCATGGGAGATAATTTCATTAATTTTCTCTTTATCTAAATTGCTACCTGCTTCATGGGAAGATACTTTGTCTCTGAAGACAAAGCAGTTTATCCATCTCCCAAATATTAATGTCATTAAGTCCTGGGGCATGGAATGTGCCCTATATATGAAAAAGTAAATACAAAAGTAAATATTCCTTGCACCTTCTTTCCTGGTAAAGATTAGTCTGAGCCATGGAGTTGTATGGCAGATGTGAAGTCTAGCTGATGCTACTCAGAAATAATGGAGCTTCTGGGATGATTTGGGCTGCCACCTACATCCACACTCGTGCATTTCCGAACTAGGAAGGCTGCCAGAACAACAATGATCTGTAGCCAGCTGGTATGGCCAGAGTCTTTGTTATGGTGCAGCAGGGAGAGAGAGAGTAAGAGATAAATTTTTAGGAGATTTTGGGGACAAAAATCTGTCCAAGCAATGGATTTTTCAATGTTAATTATTTTGATGTCTCTTCCACCTCTCCCTAGCCCTGGCTTCTAAAACAACATGTTTAAATTGACAATAAAGTCAAGCATTAAGAAGAAGCTGAGGAATGTTTTTTCTCAACTCTAATAGAACCTCTTATTTTGAGGATTTAACTGAATGGAAATAAGAAAGTGATTGTAGTTTAGTAATTCCCTTATTTTTCCTGATTACTGAAAAATAAATCGATGAAACACACAACTATTATTTTATCATTAAAAATTGCTTTTTTTTTGTTTCAAAGAAAGCAGCTAAAAATTTTAAAAATAAACATTTTGACTATACTCTAAAAAAAAAAAAAAAAAATCACCCAAGCACAACAGTGTAATTTTTCAAGAAGTGAAGCATTAGTTACCAGCAACAACTGTGATCAATTTTTCATTAGATACCGAGTTCTCACATAGTGCTGCTAATTCCCTGGCTTCACTAACAATTTAGATAACTTGTAAAATAATAGAGAAATAATTTCATGTGCTTTAGACAAAATGCTTTTGATTCTCTAACTACATAAAAATCTAACAATACAAACTGTATCTAAACTATAAATCTAACTATATAAACTGCATTAAAAAAAATTTAAAAAGAGTAAGATTTCAGATGGACAAAACCCCACACAAACCATGTCAGGTAGGCAACAGCATGCAAGATTGCCTGATATTTTTTGTAATCCAAATTATCATCACCTTTCATGTAGCATGAAAGCTTATTTGTATTTTGCAGGTTGATGTAATTTGGTTGCTGACCAGCTCAAATGCAGAAGTCACAAGAGAATGAAAAACATTTTTCAGAGCATACATTCCACAACATCGGCTGTTGTGTTTGTTTGTTTGTTTAAGCAGAGAAGACCAAGGTAATCAGGAAAAATCACTTTTTCAGACTAAAATTCTCTTAACCCAATAACTAGCCCTTTTAATAACTTATGAAAAAGTACATTTGAAATGATACAGGTAGGAAAGCTTGTCAACTCACACTTAAATTGGTCTCCCAAGTTCTACTGTCTGATACAGAATCTGATCCAGAATCTGTTCCACACATGCATAGTTAAAAAGGTCACTGAAGCAAAATTTGACACAACCTGTGAAGACTCTGCTTGGTGACAAATACTGTGAGACTAAGACTAATTTGTTTAAAAGCCTGAAACTGTAGGAAACTCAGGACAAGCCTGCAGAGAATTTTGTAATCATAAAAGATAAGGAAGAGCAGGATTTCTTCCAATTTCTTCCTTTAGGCCACATTTGCCTAAAGCAAGAAGATAAGGGAGCAAAAGGAGGTGGCCACTGAGTAGGAAGAGAAGATCTATTGAATTATGCAAAGCTACCCTAAAACAGCAGAAAAGAGAGGCTTACATTAGTGGAAATCACAAAGCACTGCTTCAGACATTTCCCCAGAGTGGAGGGAGAGAACACAACACAGCCTTGCCTCCGAACTTCCTGCACATTTCCCATCCTGATCACAGAAGAAACACTGCCCCTTGGCCCTGCCACGATCACACATTTCAGAAGAGCTACCTCCTTCTTTTTCCACAAGTGGGCAACCTCCAGAGTTCCCCAAGGGCTCCAGATCACTGACATGAGCTCTTATCAGGGCACAAACCAAAATATGGGGAAGGATAAAAACTCAGGTGTGTTGGGCGTGACGCTGCTCCAAAAATGAGTGAACAAGAAGAAACCTCCACACTGCACAACCTGCAAAGGGGCACAGCACCCCTGCATGGCTCCTCTTTGGCACCTATAAAAGGTCTCCGTTTTGTCTTCCACCAGAGCTGCCTGCACACCACACTCCCAGGAATGTTGTTTTCTATTCCTTACTCTCCCCTCCTCCACGGCTTGAAACTTCCCATGGCTGAGAGGATTTGACAGCAAACCAGGGATATCAGCTTTGCCCTAGAGATCCAGCCAGCCAGCAGAGGGTGTAGATGCAGCCACCATAAGGCAAATGGAAGATCTCTCTTTCAACCACATAATTCATAATTTTGTGATTTAGCATCTGGAAAAAACTTGGGGAAGCATATGGGATATTTTTTATATTTTCACTTATGTCATGCAATAAGTCTTTCAAACAGCTATTTTTGTTGTCACATGATATTTTTATTCCCATGATTAAGAAGCTGTTTTTAGAAATGTAAAGTTATATAGCAATTGATTGTTTTCCTTGGCTTTAACAAAAAGTGATGAAGTAAAGCTCTGCAGACAGCTTGATATAATTATAAAGCAACAGTATCTGGCATGCATAAATATGCTTTAAAGCATGCTATACATAATTACTATACTATTTTGATATCTTTATTTCATAAACTCAGAAAGACTCAGTTTAACTAAATATACTTATCCTCAAAGAGCACCTCAGATACTTATTTTATATTACCAAAACTAGGAATTCTTTTTCTGACCTCCATATTTTGAATTTTTTTTCAACTGGCTGAATTTTTTACAGAAAATTATCTTCCATTCTTCACATATTATGTATCTGGAGGTAAACCAAGAGATTTCATCAGATTCTACAGATAACTATTTATTTTGAATTGTCCTTATATACATATAGCTTTCAATTTATCAAGCCATCTGTCTTACTCAATATGCAGAACACTCTTGGTCATTACAGCTTATATATATAATATCTACACACACAAATATAAATACGATTACACATTTATGTGTATGCACCAAATATATATGACAGAAACTCCAGTTTTCAGCGACAAATGTTTTGTGGCCAGATTCCTGTGAAAGGCATATTCCCTTTGAGGTATCTGGGAGGTACCAACATCAGAAGAACAATGTCTGCCATATGAAGATTATACACAATATACATAGCATACACAATATGCTACATAAATAAGGCAGTAAAATCAGCAATATTTTGAAAATTCAAGACTATTTCAATAAAAGATATGTAACTATAAAAGGAAAATAGAGTGATTGTTTATTGCTGCATAAGAGCTGTGATCTTTTATAGTTTGGTCTACTGTAATAATTTATAAGTTAATTAGTTGTAAATTTTAAATGGTTGCCACTATTGCTATTTGTACTTTAAAATGTGGAATATCTTGCAATTTATATAATCAGAAAATATTAATGTCGTTCTCTAACTGAATAAATACTTCTTATATAAAATAGCAAGGGCTGCAATTTATCTTTTACTATCAACAGGTAGCTCCCCTTTATTTCAGTTTTGGTAAAATAGCTCACTGTGCTCATTTCTTCAGAATGAAAGAGAGATAATTAAACAGAAGCTATTCTGACACTATGTGAAAACTTCCATGGATTCCTAAAAAGGAAGTGGGAATAATCCAGGAGGAAAGAGAAGAGGAAAACAAGACTATTCAGACATTTGCACTCCACAGAGCAAAGCAAGGTAACATACAGAGAAGCTACAGAAAATATTCTATTTTCACTTTAGGCCTGGCCTCCCTAAAAACACAAGCCTGACTAACTACGCAAATGTCAAGCTGTAGCATTTTTCTGCAGCTCTAGGCTGAAATCTGAGGGAATATTGCTGATCATGATCCTTACCTAACCCAGATCTAAAAGTCATGTACTACTGTTTGGGAGGAGGGTTGTTTTCAGTAGTGTTAGAATAGTACTGTAGATATAAATATAAACTGATTTTTGAATCTATTTTAAATCAACTAACTACACATATCTCCGAGCTATTAATGAAAACTGTCTTTCACTTTACCATATTTAAGGCCATTCGTGTCCATTAGGCTTTGTACATATATGTCCAATCTTTATAATGCTACATTGATAACATAAATATGCAATACATCTACTCTTTATGAGGCACATATCAAAATTCTCTATTTAACTATGAAAGGTACCCCCATCCTGACCGCCCTTCCTTTCTCCTAGACAATTTATGAGCCTCAGCACATGCATGCTCCATCCTTCAGCCATAAGTCCATGCACTTCTGCCAGAATTAGAGCCCTTCCTGCACACTCCCCACTTTCTCGTCCTGCCCATGTAAGAGGCTCACCCTGTTTTATCAGTCATGCCCTGTGACCCTCTCTAGGAGTCAAGTGTAAGCAGAGCTGTTGAGAGCTCACACAACTCGCTCCTCCAAAACAGGTAGCAAAACCTAGACCCTCCATCTCCCCATTTCAGTTTCTTATGGATTGCTGTTAGGAAGATGTTTCTTAGGAATTTCTACAACATAAAATTAAACACCACACAGCTTGGAAAAAAGTCTCCAGGTAAGCAAAGTTGTTCACTGCTGCATTTGGCACATAGTCAATGTCTGCTCAGCGAGTGAAGACACAGCCTCAGTCACATTTATTCTTTTACAGAGGACAGATGAAGACCATGGAACATTTAAAGCTTCCAGATAGCTTAAGTGAGGCTGCACAATGCATAATGCTTGTATAGGCAATCTCCAGAGACACGACGCTTACTTCAAAAAATGTCAATGTCACTCTCAATAATTGCAAAACTCTAGAAATCACTAAAATGTTCTTTCATTGTGTTTCCTCTGACTCACCCTGCAGTAAGTTTTCAGTGCTGCTTCTCTGCAGATGCAGCAGTCATTGGGTTTTTCAGAGACCACTTTCACAGCTCTGGAGACTCATTTTCTAGCAGAACTGATACTATGAAACTGGCTCTACAGTGCTGATATGGTCACCTCCCACCCGCAATGAACAAAGATCTCATAAATGTGTGGGAAAACCAATAATACAAATTCTGGTAAAAGCAGGACCTCAGAAAATACTGAAAGGATAAAAGAAACTTTTTTTAAAAAAAAGGTGAGCCAAAAATCTGAAAGGATGGGGGTAACATGAAAGTAACTGCAGCACACTTTATAGTCAGTGTGTACATTTTCCTGAAACAGCTAAAAGCAGAGTGACCAGAATGCTGATCAAAAACTCAAAAAAACCCAGTAAGGAATGAGCAATACCTGGTCTATGAAATTCTGTTTCTGAACTACTGACTATGTCAGACTGATATTTACATATATGTTGCTAGCATAAAGAAGAATTTTACAGTGAAAACCCTTCCATTTACATGCTTGAGACCTTAGAAACAAAATGGAATTACAAAGACAAGACGTCAGAAAATCCTAAAGGAGGACAAAGAAAGTTAAAAGACTTCTAAGAAATCCAAGAATACATAGTAGTTTATTTATCAAAAGATAGTAAGAATTGTCTAGTCCTTTTTTTTTTCTCTCTTGAAACATGAGGACATAGAAAATAATGAAAAACTGAACTGTGTAGACGGCCTCAAGAAAACTGACAATGTCAGTTTAATTGTCTTTGTTCTGGTTTTCAGATCCCACCCCATAAACTTCATTCAAACGTTGCGTTAGTTTATCTCACTTTATACCTTCTTAATTCCTTTTCAAATGGTGCCAAACACTTAGAATTAAAAGCCAGCCTTTGGATTGCATACATATATATATATATATATATGTGTGGGTATGTAGATATGTATACCTATATCTACACACTTGCACTTAGACTTAAATATAAACCACAGAGTCAATCCTAGAACGGCTTGGGTTGGAAGAGACCTTAAAGGTTACCTAGTTCCAAGCCCCCTGCCATGGGCAGGGACACCTTTCACTGGAAAACTTGCTCAAAGCCATGTCCAACCTGGCCTTGAACACTTCCAGGGATGGGGCATCCACAACTTCTCTGAGCAAACTGTTCTATTGCCCCACCATCCTCACAGTAAAGGATTTCTTCCTAGTATCTAATATAAATATCTTCTGGTTTAGTTTGAAATTATTCTTCCTTATTCTACCACAATCTGTTGGTGTATAAACTCACTCTCCCTCTATTTTATAAGCTCCCTTTACATACTGGAAGGCTGCTATAAGGAAGGCTCCCCAGAGCCTTCTCTCCTCTAGGGTGAACAGCTCCAGCTGTCTCAGCCTCTCCTGATATGAAAAATATTCCAGTCACCTGATCATCTTTGTGGCCTCCTCTGGACCCATTTTAACATCCACCAGAAGCCCCAGGTCCTTCTCAGCAGTGCTGCTCTCAATGAATTCATGTCCCAGTCTATGCTCAGGTCCAGGCTTGCCCTCACTGAGGTGCAGCACGCTGCACTTGGACCTTTTAGAACCTCACAGGGTTCTCATGGTCCCACTTCTCAAGCTTGTCCAGGTCTTTTGGGATGGTACCCCTTCAACTGACAGAATATCTCTTCTATACTGGAAATCTGGATTTCTCCTAAACCTTACATTATTCCCATTGTTTGGTTCAGCACTCAGAATTGGCCTTTTGAACTCAGTGAAATAAAATAGAAACAATTTCTGCAGAAATGGCAGCTCAGTTTGCAGCTAAAAGGACAATATTTACTGAGCCACTTCTACTAACAGCCTGCCTCTATGTCAGTGGTCTTTTGCTCAACCACTTTCTCTTTTTAGCAGTCAGCATGACCTTTGGTCACAAGAGGAACCAGATCAATAGCATCAACACAAACTAATCCTTGTGGAAGCACTTATGTCTTTTTTGTCCTTTGTTAGACCAGAAAGAGCAAGAATTGCCCCAACTCATATTATAAGCCTAAAATGGTACACTTCAAGTTATGTTCCTAGACAATTTAAAAAGCAATCCGATATTTTAGAGCTAAGCAAGTTCAGTTTTCTTTGTCTACTGATCTAAGAATACCAGTGTGAACTCAATTTTTGCAGCAATAATGGTTTATAGACCAAACAGCTCTAAATGACATACTGATATAACTCAGTTTGCAAAAAGTATGTATGCATACTTTTTGGAATCCAAGTTCCCTGAATTTAATCCTAATATATATTTCTTAGTGGTAATTTTATTGATGTACACAGAAAAAGGTGCATAAAATTCTTATTCAGGTAAAATGACCACAGGTTAGAAAATAGAATGTTGTTGGTTTCTTTTTTTAACTTGGAAAAACAAAGACATCATGAACAAAGCTGACTATACTGAGCTAGACATAAACCTGTAATGTCTAATTGCATATGCCATGCATGTAGGAGAGATCTGTCCACATTTCATTTTCTCTCATTTTGAAGCAGTAAAGAAATAAAGAAACTAAACTTCAAAAGTGGAATCATAATTTTCAAGGCTCCTTTTCCATGTTTTTCTCCAACACTACCAAATACATGTTCCGTGCCACTGCAGCATCCCACTTGTGCTGGGGAGAGTACCTGCTGTGTACTCACCATGGTGATGTGAATGTGAGGGAAAACATCATTTGTAAACCCATCTCTGCTGCTGGTGTGCAAAAGGATTCAACATTCCAACACAACTGCAGGCAGACATTTTAAGCCCCAACAATTCTACCTTTGAGAGAGGGTAATTAAATATGGTCAACAAAGCCTAGGACTGTCAAGCGTAAGAAAATGGTAATAAAAAATCAAAGGAAGAAGAGAGATGAGAATTTGTGCTTTCTTGATTTGTAGTTTATTTATGAAAGCAGAAAAGGCAGACCAATCTACAGATTTTTTGATTCTTGGAATGTCGTGTTTTGAGAGCTCATTTTAATAATAACAATGAGATAACCCAAAAAGATGAAACAAATTATTACAATCTATGCATTTTTCCCATAGAAAGAGCAGCAATTAAGGAAAAGGCAAACTCTGCATGAGATTTTGAAGATGCCTGCCAAAATTCTGCTTATTTTCATTCCTCAGCTATTTAATAATTCAGGCAGTTTATTGCAGTCAAAAAATGCCCATTTGCCATTTCTGCATTTACATAAAGCATAAGTCAGTTGGTTTTAATCATGCTGCCTATCTTTGGAACTCTCATTGTCCTTTCTTATTCCACTTCTTTGAGGAGAAACACTGGGGATAACAATTTCATACTTTGAAAAGAAACATGAAATGCTATAATTTGTAAAACTGTAAATATCCATTTTAAATTTCATCCACATACCTTTCCAAAATGATGACTTATCCTCACATTCCGGTGAGGTGAAGATATTTCTAAATAGCTTTGCTAGTTCTATTCTGCTACTCTTTCCACTTGAATAAGTTTTTTTTCCTTCTCATTCTTTTAGGATATCACTTTCAATAAATAAGTATCTAAATGCTAATGTCTCCCTTACACAATATTATACCAGGTTGCCTTTTGCACATGTAACTGTACACTTTGAAATTCAAATTGCAGAAGTTTGAATTGATGGTGTTTCTGCATGGAACAGATTGGAGGATACACAGCACATGATGTCACATGTCATATCCTTACAAACACGGATCTTTGAGGATGCTTGAGTCAAGAATATTAATTTATGTGCAAATCTTGGTAGTGCCTCCTTCTTAGCTCCTGGACAAGGCAGTGATGCAGAAGCTATGCTACCAGGGCTTCTAAGAATATGCCTCAAACAAATACACAGTGATCAACCTTTTTTTTTTTTTTTTTCCTTCTATCTTTTAATATTAGAACATTGGTGTAATGTCCTGGCCAGAAACTTCTTATGAATGGGAGCAATGTTCACCACTCACTGGAGGTGTCAGGGTGGGGAAGCGGCAGTCAAAGATAATTAAGCAAACAAAATCTATTGAATTAAAAAAGACAAATAGAACAGCACAAGACCTCAGGGATACCTGAGTAATTAAGATGACCACTCTGCCAAAATAATGCTCTCAAAAGTCTGGGTCAGGGTTTCTTTTATAGCTGTGCTTGACTACCCGTCTAAATTACTGCTGCTGTGCTTCCCTGCATAAACCCTCTCCTCATTCTCTCTGCTGGCACCGTGGAGTATAATTGCTTGGGAGATCAAACTGGGTCATGAATGGTATGCAAGTGAAGTTAGAAGCTTCCCTTGCTCCTTGGTGGGTAGGAGGCTACTGGCCAGAACATGCTGGTTTGAACATGGCTGATTGCTGCACTCTTTATTCTTCAACAGATATCAGCAATGCCCCTCTTATCTCCTCTTTTAATAAGTTCAAAGCTCATCCAGAACCTATTGCTAGTTAAGACTATTCAAACAGAAAATAGCAGTAATTCTTCCAAGATATTTTGGGCTGCAGGACAATATGCATGCTGGATCCATACCTTGGAATCCATTTGGCAGCACTATAGTAGCAGCAAGCCTGTTCTGACAGCAACAAATTGTTTAAAAATAAATGTCAAAAAAAACCCCTAAGAGTGTACTCTTCACAACTGAACACAGGACAGTAATTATGATAGGGGCAAGAACACAAATTATGTTTGTAGAACCACTGAACATATAGCTTATTCCAAACAAATCCATTAGCTTAATGCTTTAATGGCATTAAGGATCCTGCAGAAAAAATACTGTGCATTCAAGTAATTAAAGACCACCTCTAGAGTATTTCCAAATGAAAGAGTTAAAATTACAGTGGCAGAGACAAGCATAACAATGTTTTATTTTAAATACATTGCTTCCTGAATTATGTTCTGTTCTTACTATAAGAATAAAAACTATCCTGCCAGTGTCTCTAACCTAAATCCTTTACTGGATAGAATATTGCCATTAGGTAACAGGTATATGAACAATGGTCAATTTATTGTACATAAACTCATTGAGAGAACCTTTAAATGTTCCCTTGAGTCAAAATAATTCTAAGTAATGCCCTGATTTATTGCAGCTTGCCTATAAGTTTGCACTCAGCAATTGTGTGATAGCTTTCACTCTAAAACTAAGAACCTCAACGAATGATACTAGTTTTAAACTCTGAGATACAGAAAAACAAAAGGTCTAAACAGAATCTCAAAAAGCCATTCTGAAACCAGGAGCAAAAATAATTCAGCTTCAGTTTGAAGCATGGTAATTTTTATATATGAAGTTATGGAGCATATTTTTGGTGCTATTAAATTTGATAATATCTTGCTCGGAAACAGCAAAGGAAATAGTTTCACCTAATTAAATTACTTGTTAGTAGGACCTTTGGAGCATCTTCAAAAGCCATATGAACAAATTACTGGAAAAGGCAATAGCCTTCATAATTTTGTGTGTGATGATTTGTTAACAATTACATTAAGACGAAACTGATCCATATCAAGCTATTAAGGCAAAAGGGGATAATTTTATCTTTCACATAACGCAGGTCACAGGTTTTTGTTATGTGGTTCTTGCATTATTGTGATTCTGTTTCAAGAGGCATAAGTAAGTTAGAAAGGGATGAATGCTGCTTTAAAGATGTCAACACTAAGCACTGTTCAACAGTGCAGGCTGTACATCCTCCCTTTGTGCACTGAGCCACAGAACACTTCTGATGATTCACACAAAAGCCTTGGATGATGATGGAACCATGCCCTTCCTTGGTTCAGAGAAAAACATTCCTATGAGGCTTCCTACTGCCTCGTTCCAGTCCCCAAACCACAGATTCCATGGTCACACAAAACACTGACATGGAGGGCATGATTTGCTTATTATCTATAAATCTGCTTAAAAAGAAACCAAAACCAAACAAAAAAGAACCCAAACAAAAAAACACCAAATGCAAACAAACTAACAAAACCTACTAAAGAGTTCTGTAATCTGAGAAAGCCATAATAACAGGCAATTCCTGAAAGCTGAACTCAAAAAAAAAAACAGAAGCAAAATTTTTATAGAATTAAGAAATTAGTGAAAAAGAGTGAATTGTGCACTTTATGTCTTCACATCAAGATTTATGTCTTACTTACAAGGTAATAAGAAATTAATAAATATCACATATTCATTTATTATTATGATACTTTACTGACAATGTGGGAAGACAGGAAGAGTAGCAAAGTTCATTAAATATATGCATAACAGATATCTTGCATAATATTTCATGTTACTGTAGCTTTGTGTCTTTTGTGATTTAATGCTTGAAAAATAAAACATTCATTCTGGACAACAGCACCTGGCTGGCAAGACATGAACACAGTTTTTAACTAAGGTGCCTGGTTCTCAGTGGCTTTGCCACAGCTGACACAGGTCCTGGTTAATTCAGTAGGTACCTTTTAGTAGCCAGGCTGCCTGATTTGACAACTGTCATCAAATGCATTTCTGTCTGGTGTTTAAATCCAAGGGAATAGAAATGCAATAGATGAATGTGGAACTAGTCCAGACTGCAAGGAGCAGTTGGAAGGCAGACTATTGCATCTACTTTGCTAAGTAAAATAATTCCCAGGAGCAAAGCGAGGAGCAGATTCCATGATTACCCATGTGATGTAATTGTTACTCAGCTTCCAGGCTGTTTTGAAGAGATGCATTTAGCTCACTCCAACACCAAAGCAGGGAGCTGTGCAGAAGGAGGAATATTCCATGCAGCACTCTACATATACAATGTGAAAATGTTGTGCCTGGTTTGGGTTCTTCTTCCCTATACAGTCTTCCAGCTCTATCCCCAAAGGTTTTTCATCCTCAAATACCACTGCATACATTCCTACCAAACACTGGAGCTTGAAAGACACCCTTTGTCATGTGTTACAAAAATAGTGTGCTGTAGGGCTGAGACACAGATCTTACATATTTAAGAGGTTTTGAAGCAAAAAGATAAAAGGAAAGAACAAGATCAGAGTCCCTTAGTGGACCCCAATCAATGCTGTGCTGGGTGAGATCTCAGAAAACAGACACGAGTAGTTTTGAAGTAAGATATGCCATCCCTGGGAATTCAACAAGCATTTCCTCAGATGGACACCATTTTCATTTGCCCATACATCCTCTGAGTCACTACTACTCACAATTAAAAGAAAAAAAGGTGAAAAAATTAGTTAAGGAAAATTTAAACAGGTGAAGAAACTCTGTAATAAGTAGTGATCGGGGCAAAAAAAGGACAAGAACTAATCAGGTGCAAAATATGATCTTGTTCATAAAATCCTGAGCCAGAATTTAATTAGATTTTTAGTTAGCTCAGCTAACTAAAATCTTTGCTTTACTTAAAGCCTGTAGAATGATGAAAAGCAAGATGAGCTATAATAAAAAAAATGGCAAGATAAGAATGCTCTGCCTCTAGAGGTTAGAAAAAATTTCTGAGGGATTTGCTTCTATGAATGTTAAAAAGAACTCTTTAAGAACCTGAGGATGTGGAATCCTCTTCTGTCTGCAAAAGGTTAGTTGAAGAACTATGTAGCTTGCTCAAGCTTTTAAAGACAAGTATACACTGCCAATGTTTGCACTGGCTTGAGGAAAATTTTGAAGTATGACAGATGTCTATCCTGAACATGTTCTGATTCACCCCCATATATCTCTTTTATCTTTACAGACCAGAGGGCAACATACAGCAAACAAATCGGCTAAGGTCCTTCCTGCTTGTGCAACACAAAAGGGCTCCCTCAGCTACACACATGCCATGTTCTGAGGATACAAGGGCATGTACTCAGTGAGTTCCCTGGCACAGTCACTTGAAGCATAAAACATATGCATAACTTAAGTAATTTAATCCCTTTTGACTATTTGAGTTCAGGAACCTTTTAGTGCTTATGAAACAAGACTTGAATATTGCTTCAACATAGAGCATTTTTGAATTTAGGCCAATTCTGAAGTTAAAAGTCTCATAGTACTTGCTTCATTCCATGTGTATTTTCCCATGTATATTGTTTTGCTTAATATAATGTAATGTAATGTTTTGCTGTGTATTGTACAGCTGTTAGATGAAAATTTATTTCTAATCTTTGTTGAACTAAAATTAGGTCTGATTGATCAAATATGTTTTTATATAAATTCAAAAAAGCACTTTGATTGAAATATTGGCATATATATAAAGTATTTCCATCAGCAATAATGACTGCAACATGGAAAAGAAAGGAACACACAATCAACGGACATGTTCTAAAACATTTTTAAACTCAGCCACTCTCAGCAACTGTTATGAATAACATCATGCTCAGAAAAGGAAAGAGTTCACTTAGAGATGGAGTACAAAGAAAAGGGAAACAGAGCAAAGTCAGAGTCATAACACTGAACTCCTGCAACAAGCTATCAGTAATACAGTAAGATCTGACAAAATTAGCTAAACAGAATAAGGAAAAGGTTGACATGTCAAAAAACAGTTTGACTGCTTGAATGCTATATATCATTATATTTCATTCTAAAGAGCATCTGTCTCAGCCACTCATGGTCATTTTTTTAAAGAACTGTCCTTTTTATTTCTAGCAAGCATAAAGATCATGCAGCAGCCAAAAACCAATACACTGTCAAAATTAAACAGCAAATCTCTGCATGGCTTAATTCCCAGGACCTTTTTTCTATGATTATTATCATCACTGACCACACAGAAGCTGTAAACAATTTGTACACATGCAATATTTGCCCTCTGGGAATCTGCTTTTAATGGATTCAGAAATTATGTCAACAGTACTTCACTTCTGGTAGCAGACTGCAAAATGTTGATGGTTCAGCATCAACTCCTCAAAGCACTGGGAAATGAAGGGGTAAAGAGGTAAAGAATGAAAATCAGAAGCTCAGGCAAATATTAAAATTATGGATTAAAAGTTATTTGGGAACTTTTGGACCACCTCTATTACCTGACAGGATTACAAAGACAAATGTGATTACAAATATTTATATAAATAACTTTCCAAGTTAGGAAAAGCACAGTCACATTTTCCTGTAACATGTGAGTAGGGAAGTGAAATCTTACAACTATAGTATCATTTAAAACTAATAAACTCATTAACTTGTGCAGACATCACTGTTTTGAAGATGATAGCAAAAAACCATTTGGAATTTTGTGCTACTTGTATAGATAGCCTTCTGAAACAAGAAAAACAAATGTTGATACAAAGCCTTATATATGTGGAAATTTTGATTAAAAATAGCCATTCCACATTGAAGGAGAAGCTGCTGAAAACAGAGATACTCCTCATTGAAATCTGCAGTTTTCAGTGACAAACAGACATGTTGATAAAATCTAGACTGTTAGTTATATAATTGCACTATATAATAACTTTTGAAACATCTTATTGTACCCAGAGCTCTGTGACTTGACTCAGTCCAGTTTGTTTGTCTGATCTTTCTGCTCTGCCTCGTCTTTCTGATGTTTGCAAAGATGACTGACAAATTGAAAATCAATCTAGTTAATACCTTCAGATCATCCATAACACCAGCTGTTAAACAGCAGAGGGGGAAATGCTGTGGTGTGGTTCCCTGACTGGTCTAAACAAATTCAAGCCCACAGCACTGACCAAAGTGACACTCTGGCCTTTCTCACTGCTGCCTTTGGCTGAGCAGTCTGATCCTCCTTGTGCTGACAGTGTGGCTCATTCCACTGCCACACAAGCACAACGGGGAGGCATTTCTGCTGAAAGGCAGCTGCACAGCAAAAGACAAAACAACTCCTTCCCCCAAGATTGAATTACCCAGCTCCCAGGTCTGGCTCACCAGGCAGCAAGAGGGAGGATGGCAGTGCTGGCTGGTGGTGGATGGCACTGAATAGAACCAGTCCTCAGAACAGGAACACACAGAGCTTAGCTTAAATCAGCTGAGCACCTGCACCTGTTGAGACAACCTTAAAGAAATATTCCAACTTTTTACAATTTTTAGTGCTTAACTCCTCAAATAGAGGAACGCATTTAAGAAAAAAAAGTAAGAGAAAATGGCTAATTTTCTCTGGGTGTTCATTATAAAAAAATAAAATAAAAAGAAGTTTAATTACCTTGAGTTTGCTAATTCAGAAAAACTCACCAACCCATTCTTATCTGCCTGAATAGATCAGAAACCTAACACAAGGTATCCAGTCTTTAAAATACTGCTAGAGTCTACAATACTTCAGTGTTTTTTCCCACTACTTTCTTTTGTATATTTAACGTCCCTTTGGCAGTTTTGTTTCTAATTTAACTTTATTTCTGGAGATCTTGAAACTACAGCAAGATTAAATTACTTTAATCTGACAATGGGAAGTGAAATTATCATGCAAATACCAGTGTATACTAAAACCAAAATGTCAGCAAGCAAAAGCAACCAGCAAATGATTCTATCTTAATTTTATTTCCTATTTCTAGTGGCATTTTACAAAGGAAAATATTGTAAATTAATACCTTGTCTAAAGGAAGTGTATGCAGACAGGGAAAATAGACTTTTATTTTTTCTTATTTCTTGCACTCTTTGCATCAGCACAGCAATAAAGGGGTTTTGGTGTTTCAACAAAGAGACTTCCAGTCATTCACCCCACCAACAGAATAAAACTTAAAGCAAAGCTTTCACTGCACTGACGGAAGATGGGGAGAAATCTGAAGCTCTAGGAAAATATATAACCACTTCTATGAATTTTAATGGCTGAATAACCTTAAAAGTAAAACGTATCTTGAAGTGTTCAGTTCAAACCCAATTTTATTTAATGTGTGAGTTGGCTCTCAACACATTAAAGCAGCAAAGAGGAGAACACATTTTTTGATCCAAGGTTTTGGTTTCTTCCAAAAGTTTCAATTTAAGTAAACACAAAGAACTGGAATTCCAAATTTGTATCACGTGTATCAGGTAGATATCTAGAAGAACATTTTATAATTTTAATAACACTCTGTAGCATAGTACGTGCTGGATTACATTTCAAAATTGCTCAAGTTATTTTGATCCTGGATTACAAAATAGGCATTGTAAGGGGAATCCAATTACAAGACAAAAGAAGTGGATCTGCCTACTTAGAAATCTACTAAAGTGAAACAATTTCATGATTTTTATACTTTTTTATGGCTTTACCTGTAGAGCTAGTAGAGAGACACCATTCCTAACCTTCCCCTCAAAATAAAGCGGTAAAAAAAAAAATAAGAAGAAGAAAATTGAGAAATCTAATGAGATAAAGTGGCAGTGAAAAGTTCCAGGAGTTACAGCACTGCTCTTCCTTAACCAGTTCAAGGGCACAGCACAGCTCCACCATTTCCAGATACCCAGGTTGTTCCTAGCCTGGCCAGGAGACATCCTCAAGGAAGGTCAAATAATCAGCCTCAGCTGCAACCCAAGAATTCATAAAGGCATGAACCCTCAAAATTTCTAGGAAGTATATCAAGCACACATGACCCCATTCTGAGACAAGAATGATTACAAATAAACACATAGATGTATTTTCCAGCTTGATGTGAAAAAATGTGACATTTGTCCATGGTCACAAGTCAAAAAATCATTGCTTTAAATGGCTTTCTGATGTGGATTTCTAAAAATAAAACTGCATCAAAATCCTTCTAGTGTTGCTCCTAGTATTTGATCTTGGGAATGCTTTTCCTCTCCACACACCACTTCAGTCTGATAGGTCACACACAAAGGATGAATAAGAAACACTCAATGGCCTTATCTCTGAGGGGAAAATGCCCCTAAACTACTTGTAAAAAACGAGATTTTTAGTCCACCAGATTTTTTCACATTTTAATAGCTGTAAAGAGTAATTTTCCTTTAAGCATTACGAAACAAACTGCATTCAAGTGTAAAGTCTCTTCATAAATAGGAAGCACTAGTGTGGGGACCCAGTGAGCCGCTAACCAAGGTAACTCACGTGTAAAGTACTTTTTATGTTGCATTAGATGTGTCAGCATATTTCCAGGCTAAGAATAGAGTAGAATAAGTAATTCGTTATTTTTTTCCATGAATAGATTGGAATTCATATTGCACATTATTCATGCAACTAGAAAACTGCAGTCTTACATGTTTTCAGTTTTACTGCTTTTCTTTGCCAAACTGACTGAAATAAATTAAGGTGACACATTATGAAAATCATTGCACATAACAAATTCATAACTTCTAGAGCAGAAACAGCACTAATTGCTCAAAAGCTGTCTTAAACATTTATGAGTTACTGTAAAATATGAAAAGAGTACAGCCTCTAGTTACAAAAAGACAACCATATAGCCAGCAAAGACGTGACTACAGTTCAGGAAGGTAATTCCCAATGAGCTCACAAAGCTTTGGTATTGTAACAATGCTGTCTGCAGCAGCACAAAGGTCATTGTGGGCTGACCTCCCAGCACGTATTCACATTCCCAGGCACAATGTGAGCTCACCAGCTGAGTTCTTTCCTACACAACTGTAATCCAGTCACTCACTTTAGGCATGCTGTGGTGGTATGACACCCCTAGAAGCTTCAAGCTTTAATAAAGACTGGAAAAAAACATTCTTCAAAATGCAAGAGTATTTGAACAATCTCTGGAGACTTGCTGATGAATTCAGGGAATTGTCCAAGTCAGATGATATTTTTTCTCCTTCTCCTTTCAACTGACCCAATTTCACTAAAAAAAGTTAAAACCAGTACTGGTTTAGTTTGGTTGGTTTATTTTTTGTTTGTCTGGTTGGGGTTTTTTTAGGGTTGTTTTTTTTTTTTTTGGTTTTGGGGTATTTTTTTGTGTGTTCCATTCTTAGCAATTGCTACAGCTGTCACTAGAATAGTCATCAACTGCAAGCAGGAGAAGAAACTTGTAAGCTCTTTCTGTTCAGCTACAAATATTAGTATATATGGTCAATATATCCTGCAGCAAACAATAGCAACAGAAGACCAGAGCTTTGCAAGCCCTGGTGGCTCTTACAGATGAACAAAAGGGGTAAAACTTGCTGGGTGTGCTGAGAGGCTGTGAGACACTGTAGAGGGAAAGGAAAATGCCAAACCTGAGGAAGGTGCAGAGGCACAGTAACATGGAGAGGAGTGCTAGGCAGGATGGAGTGAAGGACTCCTGGGTTTGCTAAGACAGCTTTAATGGCGGTGTCTGCTGATACTGAGACGATGCAGAAAGGTGGCTGCAGGTTTCTGAAACAGCAGAAATACCACAGTATGTGAAGACTAAGTAGTCTGAAGATGCTGGAACTGAATATTGGAATTTTCTCCAATAGCAGGACAGTATTCTACAGCAGACTTTAAAAATAGCATGTCCTGAAAAGACTATGAAAATACTATCTCCCTGAGATATGATGTTTCAGTTTCCCTCTCTCCTGTTCATCATCTCTTGTTAAGATCTCAGTGCAACAGTCAGATGGACAACACTAGGCTTCCAGTTCAGGATCTATGACGAACAAATGTGAAGACCAGGTTCCCCAAAGTTTTCCAGAACACAGGACTGAAGCAGAACAAAAGCATTTCTGGGTGCAAGATGTGAAGTATCTCGTAGCTTTACAATTTAGTGGCAGGGGAGGTTGTCCAAGTGATTGAAATTAGTAACAAAACACAGTTGGAGACAAGGAAAAGGAATAGTACTTTCCTATTAAAGTTTTTCCTTTAAGATGTAACTCACACCAAAGTAGCTTGAGGACTGGCAATGGCAATAGAGGCAATGTGAAATCTTCATGTAGGCACTCAGTGTTTCAGTTCAATGGTTCACCCTGCCTCACTCTTCAGAGAGAAAAGACAGGGAAGAAGGGACAAAGGAAAATCTGGAAGCTTCCCAACCCCTCTTTGTGAGAAAGGTGGTGAGAGAAAACAACAACAGAATTCTACAACAGGGATGAGAGAGCTGGTGGTTGTTTGAACTCCTAAGCAAGAGTGATTATTATTTTGCCACTGTGACTGAAATTAAAGCAGTGTTAGTGAGATGGAAGAGAAATGTAAACAGAAGCATACCAAAGCATGCAGCCTTACAGAACCTAAAACCTAACATACACACAGATTTCAAGAGCCAGTTCTGTCTGCCTGAGACTTTGATATTCTGATACACAGTACGAAGAATTTATTCAGGCTTTTATTACCTGGGTAATAAATAGTTTGTAACCCTGATAAATAGATCAATCCATCAACTGTTTTCACTTATAGGGGTATCACTATTTATCTGTGATGTTAATTTTATGAAGGACTAAAATCAAGATTGGAGACAGGTGGTAATTTTCCTGACAGGTGGCCGTGTTACACAGCATTTTCCCAGCTCCCCCCCATAAAACACAAATGCAATCTGGAAGTATGCAGTTGCCAAAAGCATCTTCTTTTCTCTTCTTTTTTGTATCATTTTTCCTCACTTCAGACAGGAAGTAAAATAACACTCAGAGAGACACATTTAGGTGACGAAATTTTTACTTCTTCTTACATTTGGGGAACGTGCACACTGAATCTATTTATACCATGATTCTACATGGCATTTCTGTATGTGGCAATACATTAAACAAATGCCTGTGTATGCATCACAGTGCTCAAAACCTGACTGCAAGAACAATTTCCATGTATGATATATATGCCATTCAATGACTGTAAAAGGCAATCTAAAACCTATTGATCAAGCCACAGCAACAGCAAAGTAAAATGAGGAAAATAAGATAAGGATGTAGTAAACTTATCCTTAATACATTACATTATTAGGTTGCTATTACAGCACCACAATGCAAAAGGGTATGGGAAAGAAATTCTAATTCCTTATGACCTAGAAGACAACATGTAAGAGCACCATCAGAAACATGCACACAAACTTTCAGGCTAAATGCCATTCAATTGAACAGCTTGTGGTTGAAGTGCCAGCCTGAAAATCCTATGCTCTTCAAGCATCTCAAGGACTAGGTTAAATCATTTTAGTGTGTCAGTTTCCTCACATCAGTAAAACTGGGATAGGTCTGTCAATATCCATTTTAATAACTTTGATACTTGGTGATTAAAGGTCTCCCTAACAAATACTGTTTTTTCCCCATTCTGTAGTGTTGCTTTTTGTAGTTTTAATTCATATGGGTATAGCTTTTAAAATACTGATCTAGAACTGTTGTATTTGCAGATCAGTTCAAACATGCAAATGTAAAATGGAAGTATTAAAACTAAATGAATTTAAAGAAACTGATTGAGACCCATCAGAACTACATCATTCCCTGCACTTTGCTTGGTTTTACATCCATAGGCATCGGCTAATAAGAGTGATTTTCTTGTAAAACTAAAAAACTAAACCCCAAAGCCAAAATGCACTTCAAGTAAAGACTATGTAACTATGTAAAAGCAAATATCCATTAAATATGATGGAACCAAAATGGATTTTTCCTGAGAAAGGTAGAAGAAAGTTTTTACTTAGAATGGAAACTTTGTAAGAAAAGTAGCTGGGCTAACAGTTCAAACTTCTTTATGTAAAACCAGTTTTTAGTACAACTCTTTGCCCATTATCATAATAAGCAAATATATGTTCTTACTCATATATTTTATTTTACTTTATTTTAATAAGGAGAATAAAACCTGAGGGAAAGTGCTGCCAGGCTATGTGGAGGTGGAAAGTACAACATCCATCTGGAATAACCCCATTCAGCTCAGAAGGGTTGCTCTAGATTTACACTATTGTACAGAGTATTAAGAGAGATAAAGATAAAAAAAACTCAAATGCGATATGTTTGGATCACATTGGAAATGACAAGCTTAAAAAACAGTAATAACTACAACAAAACCTGATTAATCTCTTGGGTTCCCCAGGGCTACAGGAAGCAATGAAACAAGAATATTAAAAAAAATTAATTATTTCTTTGATTCAGCTTTTAACAGAGTATATTGGCAAAGGTTCCTTCATGCTGCTGCACACTCCTTATTTGTGTGTCTGTTAAGTAAGATTATTAAAGATGCAGGTATCAGAAATGTAGGTTCAGAAACCAGCAGCTGAAGTCCCAAGTAAACTACTAGTAGGTTTAAACACTGTTTATGTCATGCTCTGATAGGAGCATAGGAATGAAGCAGAATGGATGCTAGCAATGCCCACTCCCAAACAGCATAGATGATACTTCTAAAAGAGACTTGAGATTATCCAGAAAATTACAAGTATGTCTTACACTGGAATCTTGCAAACACCTTAAAATTAAAATAGGAATATAAAATAAGAAATTTAGTCTAAACATTATTTTCTAAAAAATAACAATAATTCCTCCCAAAATCTGCATATGCTATTGATCTCTTGGTACTTCTTGGCCCACGAAAAAGTCATGAAATTGAAAAAAAACCTTCCTCAGTTGTCAAAAGACTGCAGAAAGTCTCCTTGAACAGAAAACAAACTAACTGAAGACACAAAACAAGATAAAATATCTCCATTGATTAACAGTTATGATAGAAAAGAAGGGTATGACTAACTGCCAAGAAAAACCTGAATTCTAATGGGCTTCAAAAATTTCCAGTAGGATTGTCCAGTAATGGAAGAGTATTTAAAATTGAACAGGAGATAAGGAAGCAGAGTCCACTTTCAGTAGTGATTTTGATATTTTGAAGATAGTGTCACCAAAAGCAATGGCACTTGGTAAAGTCACAGTATCATAGCATACATCTGATAAATTTTGCTATATTTTTTAATCTGTTAAAAATCTAATGAGTTGAATATGTGACAAAACCATTGGGTTTAGCAAGAACCTTTAAACAGACCAGAATAACTTCAAGAAAGAGCAAAATGATGGCTATGTGCAAAATTGACAAATTCAGTATAATTTCCACTAGAAGAAAAAATCAGTTTAGTTGCTTATGCACATCAGGAAAATCTAAACTAACAGCAGGAATTCTAGAAAGAGATGTGTGAATCTCTACAACCAGCTCTACATGCAGTGCTGATGGATAGAATTGTTGCAATAAAAAAGCCCCATGAGAGATCCTATATGCTTACAAGCTTCAAGCTGACATGGAAGATCCACAGCTCAATTTCTCTTTAAAAGATAACTTTACAAGATTCTGTTGATAAAAATACCCTGCCTAAATTTCCAGAATCATGTCTGAAGAATGACTGCAATGAGCAGTGACAACAAGGCTCCAGGGCAGACATACTATGATTATATAACCATAAACTGACTACAACTAAAAAAAAAAAAAAAAAAAGCACTGTTTCCATGGCCAGTATAAAATTCTCACTTAAATAACACTTGCTAATTTTTTGTCATTGATGCTTTTAAGACAGTTGATGAGAAATTGGTTTTCCTTTTTTTTTTTTTTGTTTTGTTTTGTTTTGTTTTAATAAAAGATGCTTGCACGAGTCTGCTCCTCCCAAAAGCTTCTGCTGGTTTTTCAGGCAGTTTGAAAATACTTCCTATGAAATTCTCAAACTATCTAGTTTGGGGGAGCTTCTTTTCCCCTCATTCAAGATGCTTAGCTATTTCTTAAGCAGCAACACAGGCAGATTTAACTTGATTTCTGTCTGATATCAGGTTTAACTTCATTCATAAAAGCCACTCACAGCCTCACAGAATACTGACAGACTTCCCCTTATAATCGTTGCTGGAACTATAGACAGTATTAGTTCTTTCCAATCTCTACTAAGGAAGAAGAAGAGAAAGCAAAAAAGAGAAATACTGAATTGAAACTTGGATTCTAAAGGTAAGCCTAGCAAGCAAGATGATAGTTTTAATTACGAACATAAAGCTGCTAATTACAAGGCCAATAAACCGATGGTTTTAATATATTTGGCTATTTCTAATTCAGATTTTGAGATACTTTACACTTTTTTTCTGAAATTCAACTGATTTATGTAATTATTAACTCAGTATTAGCACTGATGTTTTAAAATACATTTCAATACATTTACAAGAAAATAAATTGTGATTACAACACGAGTGCAAAACCAGCCCAAATCTTGAATAATTATTTACTATATGATCACACTGAAGTGATAAAGGAATGCTAAAGAATGTAAATTAAAGTCAAGAATTCAGAAATATGATCACCTGGAAGGGTTAAAGTTGCATGTGAAACCTTGATTTGTATTCCACTCTGTCTTAATCAAAATCTTGATGCTAACATCATATCAGAGTCCAGAAGTGCAACATATTTATCCTGAGATGAAGCCCCAAAACCAAAGGTAAGAGTCTGCCATTGCCTGTTTTTTGTCAATGCACAGACCTTGTAAAACTAGGAGCTGATGATGACACAGGTGACGTTCTAAATATGGGAAATATCAGAAGCAAGGAGGGGTAACATAACCCTACTTAAGTACTGGTTCCTTATCTTTGCAAACTCAGAGATCTGTTTATTCAGGTTGATAGCAGGAGCCTCATCTAGTGATGCTTAGAGACAAACCAGTAGCCAGACAACCATTAGGCCCCAGTGGAAGTTTTGTTTCTGGATAGCAAAGATAACAGCACACAGATTGTGAACATTCTTTCTGACCATCCACACCATTCACAAGTTTCACCTGTCCTGTTAGAATTTGCACCACATTAGAAATCGCTGGATTTTTCAATTGCCTACATTCAGGATCCTGTTCTAATTAGGGAAGTAGAAGAAATCTTTTAACTATTCAGTGGCAGCAGCTTTGGTGGCCTTTGCCCAGATGAATAAATTTAGCTGTACCTGACGCTCCTCTTGGGAGAACAGAAGAACTTTCAGTCTCTCTAGCCAGTTTGAAACATGCCAGGGGAACCAGAGCAGACACTTTGATTGCTGTACTTTGGGAGCAGTCAACCAACTAGACTGTTTCACAAAACCACCAAAATGTTCTCATTTTTCTCCTCATGATATAACATCAGTCTCACAGGAGATGAGAGAGGAAACAGAGAAATGCAGTAGTTCAAAAAAGAAGTATTTCATTCTTTCATCCTCATTTCCTCTAAGTGTAATGTCTGTGCTTCTTCCTTTCTCCACAGCTCACAGTATGGCATAGTAGACAAGGACCCTGACACAGCTCCTCCTTGTCAGGCCCCAAAGCATAAGGTTGGCGAAGAATCCTGACAATACCAAAGCTGGAGAAGGGTGAGGACAGAACTGATACAGGATTAATGAAAAATGAACTGAACATGCAGACCTAATTGTACCATATTTCTAAGGGCTTTTTGTTTGACTTCCTTTGGTTAGGATATGAATGTAGAGGTAAAAGAATTCACTCTTAATATAATCTCTCTTTGTATCTTTTCTGTGAAGCCCGAAAAAAGCTTATGCCTAGCTAGAATAGGGAAGCCCTGGCAGTGGTTAGCTAAAATAGACAAGTAAGGTACAACATTCTACCTGCTTGCTCAGAATTCCACTAATTAATGAATTTCAAGTCAGAAAAGAACCATTCCTCTAAAGAAACAAGTAAGGACTTAGTGTTCTTCTGTCCCTTCTTACAGCAGAAGATTTAGTCTACTTCTAGGAATATGCAGCAGGTAGCATTAAATAAATTCCTTTTAAAAGAGTTAAACTTTTTTTTTTTTTTAACAACTGGAAAATATCTTATCTTTAAGTTGCTCAGAAGCCATGAAAACAACACTGTTTTCTTATTGCATTTATTGATCTCCCAGTGATTTAATTTACGCTTAAAAAAATGGAAAGCTTCTTTGCTGTAGTAAAACTGTCAGCCTAATGAAGTGATTCTTGTACTTTCAAGTCCAAAATAGTGATCTATCAATTAAAACTGAGGAAACCTATAAAATGAACCCGTTTTTCATTAGCATTTCCTTTCATTTGAGAGTTGCAATGCTAGAGAGATGCTAAGCTACAAAATTCAGGAGCATAGGAGAAGATGTTCTTAGGGATGATTTTCACAGGAGAATTTGCTTCTCCTCTAGTTTCAGAAAAGATTCGGGCTTCTAGTTTTGTTTTCTTACTAGCTGGGACATCCTACTTGAGGAAGGTGACAGCTTGAAAAGCGTATGGTCTGGATGATGATGATGCTAATTTACATAAACTGTCTTTAATTTAAGGTCCATTTTTATAGAAAAAAATATTTTTATTGAGAAATACACGCTCAAGAATGGTTATTCATTCACATTATACAAACCACACACTGTGGAGGCATAATTAAAGCACACTTGGTAATTCACAGATGCTTTTAACAGAGCTCATCAGTGATGCCAATGTATTTCTGGATTTTGTCTGTCTGTTCTGGAAAATATAAACGTGGTATTTTTAATCTTAAAATACTTTTAAAACCATGCATTACATTTATTAAATGTAATGTCTTCTTGATACTGGTTGATACTTCACTATTTTACAGCTACAAACAGCAGGAATCAAGTAAAAGCTCTTTTTGTTAAAGGCCAAAGGACTTGAAAAGGCAAGTCTTGGCTCTTGCTGAAGATTAGAACTTTTCTCTCAAAAAATCCATGTGATCAGTTCTAAATTTGCAGGTCTCTCTATCCACCAGACACCTTTTTGTATGAATGAAAAGGTGTACTGACAAAGATGAAAAAGTTTCCCCATTAACAGTGCAACATTTTTTTGGGTCTCAAAATAATGAGGAACAAAAAACGAACAGTTATTCTGCTTAAAATAAAAGTGCTATAAACACCGTGTCCTGACCACACCCAACAGCAACTCTTGACTTCTTCAGCTCAGGAGGGCAGGATGTGAGAGTTTGAGACAGAAGGGAATACTCAATTAAGAGAGATGGAACAAGAAATCATGGTTAGCAGGTTTTCACCTAGGATGGGAAGGTCTTAGGTTCCAGCCCGTATTATAACCTGTGTATGCTATCTAATGATCAGTTTATATAAAATAAATGAATTTACCAAAGACAAGAGCAATGGGTGCAGACAGGCAGCTCTGAATTTAAGTGCTACTTTGAAATCACCAAATCTACTGGGAACCATTTGATCTTCCAGTATAAACAAATATTTTATGAACAACTTCTGTGATACAAACATATGAAGCTATTATGAAATAGATGTTCCCCATCTATCTGTCTTGCTAAGATAACACGATCTACAAAAATGAGAACTTCACATGCTATAACTATTGCATCTAGACACTGTTCCAAGTAAAATTTATAATCTGTCCTTGAGCACAGACTGGAATGCAAGATTTCCCCTTTAAATTATGTGACTAAATCATTATCCTATAAACAGCAGATTGCATTTGCTTTTCCTATAAAGTGCAACACTTTAAGGTAAAAAATACCTCACAGGTATACATGGTCTGGTAGGAAAAATGTTGTGTGTAACAGGATGTGTAGGTTTAAACATTCTGCTATGGAAACTGAACTGACAGTCCCATATCTCAGTTCTGTACATCCACAGTACAAGTCAGTGGATGAGCACAAACCCTCAGAAGTAGCACCCACTACTGCATTTTACATTCAGTCTGACCTGCTACACTTGCTCTGAGATGGTCTGCCAGATCCTAATCCTCTAACAGAGGTTGCTGGAGAAGAATGATCAATCATTTCAGTGTTCTATCATGAGACAAAATTAACTTTTGACTTCATTTTTATATATAAGAGACTGTATTCTTGGGTTTCAAAATTATGCCCCTCTCATTAATTTTGCCAGTTAGATAAAATATATTAGTATTAAAACTATGCAAGTCATCTACTAAATAGACTGTAGGATGTTTGCAGAAGGAATATAAGACAATTCCCCTAACCAAATCACAAATTTTAAATCCAGTTCTTCAACAGATAAAGTATTGATGCATTATATTAGCCTCCCCTTAGTTCTAAGCATTTAACTTAAAGTGGAATTTCTCAAAATCTACAAATTAAGTTTAATAAAATTGCTGGGAAAAAGAAAGCCTTGTTGTTATAATCTAAATGGAACTGGGGCACACATCTATCCACACCTGAAATGGAGAAATCATTTGCAAATGTGAACTTATGTATTGCAAGTATTTCAGAAAAAATACCAAGATAAATATTTTAAAAGCCTAAGTTGATATGTTCTGATCCTAGGTTTCCAAAAGAATGTTGACTAAAGTCATTCATGTGCTTGCCTACTGCATGAATGTACTCAAATGTATTCTTCTGCCACACATCTCATATTGATTCATCTCATAATAAAAGAATGGTGCTTTTGAAATCAGTGTGTCAGATCAGACCACATCATTCAGTCAATCCTTATTAATTTATTGAAACAACTGAAATACGTAAATATATGTCACAGAGCTATCAATTCTGCATTGCAGAAAATACAGCTAAATAACAAAACAGAGTCAAACTCTTCTAAAAGTCACAGCATTTAAAATGCACTTCTTGTAGCTGCTTGAAATGTAGTGTATTCAGTGACTGGGGCTTTGTTGGAGCAATCACAGAAAAAACCCAACCAGAAATCAACTACAGTACTAAAAAACCATATTCCAATATTTCTTTCTTATGCTATCTGTGTACATTTTTTAGGGTTCATGTTCAATATCAACATATAAATATACTATATATGGTATGTCTATTTTATACCATATAAATATATGCTACTATTTATTCAATAAAATGAAAAAGCCCCAAAACCTGATTACTAGAAAGCATAGTTATTGTCAGTAATAATCTTTTTTCTGCTCAAATTATCAGTTTTACAATTAAAGCATATTAAGATCGCTGGATTTCCACACATCATTGTCTGAAAACCACAACTGTTCAAACAGTACTGCAGAATCTTTGAGAAGTGTGCTGTGTCTGGCTGAAATGAAGACGATTTTCTTCATCGAGGCCTGCAGGGTGATGTGTTTTGAGTACAAGACTAAAACAGTGTGGATAAAACACCAGTATATTTCCATAACAGCACTAAAGAGGAGCAGATTAAAAATTTCTGGGTCACTTCCCCTCCCTGTGCTCTATCTGGACAAAGAGATTGATGCCACGTTTACATTCTTTAATGCACTCTAAGACTTGGCTACTTCAGCTATTCATTTTCTGATAGCTCTTGATCCACAATCTCTTTTGGACAAACTTGGCCTCTCCCATGATGCTCTTTTTTAATTCTTCCTTTGTACCCAAGTGTGGCTTTGAATGTGGCATCTGAAGCACCTGGGAAACATCTTGGTTCTTGACTTGAACAGTTTCCTTAGAAAAAGATGTAATTCAGAGACTGCTTTGCACAGGTCAGGTGCAAGATGGAGACTGAAAAAATATTGCTTGCTTAATGCCATTAAGACAGGTCAGGGATGAGGAATAGAAATCTAAGAACTGTAAGAACTGGAGTGAAACGAGGTCAGTTAGGGAAAGAGGGCTGACCATGGATGAGGAAAGAGAACTTCAAGAAAACCTTTCCCTCCCCCTCTCCTAAATGAGATCATAGTCTCTGTTTTGTTCATCTCCCCATTTCTTGAACCTCAGGAAAAACTGTGCTTTTATCCCACACCTTTCCTTGAGGTTTAGGCTGAAATAGTGTGTGACTGTGTCTGTCCCACTTCCTACTGAACCACTCATCACATGATTCATCTTCCTTGCTGTGCAAGATCCTCATGGGAGAACTCTTTGGTTTCAGAAACTTCTCCTTAGGTATTCCCAATGCAGAGACAATTATTCAGTCATTGCAGGCTTTCTACCACCTAATGGCCATTCAACCCTCCACAGTTCCCCTTCATCCCTGCTTTCCCTCCATTAACAACATACGTGCAAGAAAGGCACCTAACATCAAGAAGTTATCAAGGATTTAAATTTAATGAGTGCCTGTAGCTAGACAAAAATAGGTCTCCTTCCACAATACTAAAATGCTCCCACTGTATGTGTCCATGGTCTTTTACTAGATATTAACAACTTTCCTAAGTTATTTGGAGAAGTATCAATTCCCTCTACCATCAAGAGTACCTGCCAGATAAAAGCAAAAGAAGAAAAGAGTCAAAATAACTGAGTGTGTAGTATGACTACACATTTCTGTGTTGCAAGGGTGTCTGCCAAATTTAGGTCATGGATGTTTGTCTAAAAAAGATAGTTAGCAGACTGGAAAGGAGGGCAAATTGATGTGCTTTATTTCCTATGCACATCAACACTTCTGTTGATGACAAAGTTTGGAACAAAGAAGGTAGGGAAAGCTCGAAAGCTGACAGAAGGTCTAATTAAGACACATCACTTATTTGAAATACTTGACTATCACCAATAGTCATAATTTCACTATCAGAGTAAGCTGAGGGTTTTTTTTTTTTTATTATACTCAAAAAACCCCTTGTAACAGACATCCAGAAAGCATTTTTTTTGCAGATAGTGTTCATAAATACAGTCATCAGCTCCACTTAGAATGCTGCCAGAGTCATCCACCTGTATGCCAGTTTTGCATGCATCTCCAAATATATGAAAATCTACATTTTCTCAGTAGATTTGTTTGCAGATGTCAGATTCCATTTTTATCTTCTGGATAAACATCAACTGAAAGTGAGGGAAGTCCAGTACATTTAACTGTAACATATTCAGTCTGCTTACTTAAAAAGCATGAAAGAGGCTTGGGAAAAAAATGGACCCAAATTTATGAATGTATGCAGAAATCTTATATATATATATATATATATATATATATATATATATATACACACACACACTTATATATATATATATGTGAATGCACACATAACCAGATGCACAGTAGCCTTAGCATAGAAAAAAATCTCCAGACTCTGGTTCTGGTGGATTTAGTAATACAGGTAAATTTGTTTATTTTGGTATTTTTTACAATAATTTTTATTCCTGTAGATTGGCAATAAATTTATTTCTGTAATAACCTATTTAGCTATCTGTACACACAAATATAGACATTTGTATATTGATTTCCAGGGAATTTTTAAAAGAACTTACGTTAGGAGTACTGACTCTCAGTGAAGTCTGTATTTTGAATAGCTCAACTTCTCTAGAAAAATCTCAAATGCATTGTACAATGAGATAAAAGATGAAATGTATCAATGATTCCTCCAAGTCAAACAACAGAACTTTGAGTTTATGATCTTGTATGCGCTACCCCCAATCCATCTGCCCAATAAATCACACAGAGTAAACAGCAGAGAACACAGTCGGCTTATTTTGAGGATAAAGAACTACTGAAACCTTGTTTAGATTAAAAGACAGCAGTTCCAGGGAGAGTAAATCTGTCACAACTTATATTTAGCTTTTATGCCACCCTTCTCACAGACCAAAACCCCAAGTTATATTCTCCTCTTTTCTTTTAAAGTACATCCAACCTGATGTCAAACATTCTTTACCACATTTCCTTTAGCTACTGTAAAATTCCTTGCCTACTCAGAACTCTGCCAGCAATGATTTAATTAGCACTATTTATTTTCTTTGCCACATTTTTTTTTTTCTAGAGCGCACAAACAGCCTCGGTTTTACCTCCCAGGAATACAGTCTCTCTGCGTGCATCAGCTGCTGAGGATCCATGACGTTCAACAGAGCTATCTTGGGTTTAGATTTCACCTTCCCCTTTACTTGGCACAGTAACTCTGGAATTGAAGATATGTTTACTGGCTGTTTCACAGAAAGAAACAAGATGATCTTATAAAATCATTTAGCTTGGAAAAGACTTCCAAGACCACCGAGACTAACCACTAACCCAGCACTAAATAGTCCACCACTAAACTGTGTCCCTCAGCACCACCTCTGCATGACTTTTGAACACTTCCAGGGATGGTGACTCCACCACTTCCCAGAGCAGCCTGTTCCAGGGTTTGACAACCCTTTCAGTGAAGCAATTTTTTCCTAAGATCCAATCTAAACTTCCTCTGCACAATCTAAGGCCATTTTCTTTTGTCCTTTCAAGTACTTGAGAGAGTGATAAGGTCCCCCCCACAACCTCCTTTTCACAAGGCTAAACACCCCCAGCTCCCTGAGCAGTTCCTCATAGGCCTTGTGCTCCAGACCCTTCCCCAGCTCTGTTTCCCTCCTCTGAACACACTCCAGCACCTCAATATCTTTCTTTTACGAAGATTGGACACAGGATTTGAGGTCTGGCCTCACCAGTGCTGAGTACCAAGGGACACTCAGTGTCCTGGTCCTGCTGGCCACACTATTGCTGACACAGGCCAGGATGCCATTGGCCCTTTTGAAGCCATGTTTGTTTCTCCACAAAACACACTTGTCAAAATAAGTGTTGCTGTACCTTATTTGATATTCAAAAATCACTCTTCCTATTAAAGCATTGGAAGAAGTACATAAAACAGGCCAGAAAAAGTTGTTTCAAATATGATCCTAAAGCAGAATCTCCCTTAAGCAGAACCTGTAGAATTTTTGTGATTTCCAAATGGCTTTACAAGAAGATGTTTTTAAACATAAGTAAGAGAGATGATATCTTCCACACCATTCAAAACTGAAAGACTATTTCTATATTTTGCAGCAAATTTCATAGACAGCCACAATCTGCCATACCTGAATTTATCACATGCAATTTCATACACTAAGACAAGTCAATTTAATAACTTGCTACTTAGTGCCAAAATTTTGTTACTCCCCCATTTCCTTCTCTATCCAGTCCCAACTGCACTCCTTCCACTTTATGCACCATTCTGACTAGCACTGGAAGTAAGCACCAGATAAATCAGTTTGCTAATCTGGCAGTAGCACAGCAGAAGAACTGGTATTTTGCCAGGTTAGTGCATTGGATGGCTCACAGTAATAGATCTGACAAGCAGCAGAACTGGAGCAAAGGAAGGATCAGAACTGTGCAGCTAAGCTAAGGTGGGGATAGAGCAACGCTTCCACTGGCATGTGTTAGTGAGTCAGAATAATGGGGTTTTTGCCTAAGTAAAAAATGGCCACTGTATTTTCTGATAACATGGCTAACAAAGAGCTATTCCTACCGGAAAAGCCTTGCATGGGTGGCAGATGCCTTACAGCTTTCCTTAAGCAACTAACAGTGAAAGTGAAGATCTCCATGGCCCACAACCTGCATCCATGGCAATATGGAGCCTGTAAGTCTAAAGAATATGTATCAATAACAGCAGCAGACCACACTGTAACACATACAAAACATATTACTAATTTAAGCCTTTTTGATGGTGAAAAGGACTCAGTGACTCCAGCAAGTACTTAGAATGAATTTTAACAATAAATTCAGCAGAATAAATGACAATATAGAAATATGCATTGTGAAATCCGAGCACAGCATGCCACTCCTTCAGATCTGTTACTGGAATAATCACTGTTAACAATACTGATTTTAATCTATTTATTCAGACTGAGAATGTGAAAAACCCCCAGACTTCTCCTTTTTCTCTGAAATCAAGAAGAGACTTAAGAGACCAAGTATCTTAATTTCTCACCTTGTTGTATGGCAATACAGAACCTTCTCTGACTGCACAGTTGGTTTTATTGTGTCAGAAGGTTCTTCACTGGGACTAGAGAAGATGGATATGGACACAATCAGAAAAGGAATTCCATTTCATAGCCCAGCTTCAATTGAATGTGTTCTCCTGAAGCAAGGATATTCCACTTAGAGTGGCATCAAGCAATGATCTGAACAATGATCACAAGTATGGGAGCTGGAAACAGACTTCCAACAGGAAGAAAACACCTCAAAGGAGAAATGAAATTTGCTATCTTCAAGACTAAGATAAAGAATGACCACATGCCAGAGCAACTGTTTCAGGAGTGGGGTTTTGGCCCTGTATTTGCAGACTTTGTTAGCTTGTGTTGGTAGTAGGGATACTCTTCCATCAATGGTTTGCAGTGCAGTCTGGTTCTGTGAGCTGCATCTATGAGGATCCAGTACCCAGCAGCCATCACTGTAGGTGATGCCTGCAGTTGTTTGAACTTCCTTGGGAAACCCACAGAGACTGCTAGGATCAGTAGAGTGTAGCAACAACAATTCCCAGTGCTACAGAAGCTAGAGAGAGCAGTTTCATCTAAGCACCTTGAAAAGGAATCTAGGAGAAAACAAATTGACTGCCATACCAAAATGAACTTCCATTTATCTCTGCATTCTAATGGCAGCTTATGAATAATATGCTCTATTTCAGGACAATTTAACATAGTCAACTTCAGTACTGCTGCTGGATCACTTGAAATGATCACCTGAAGGCCTGATGTTAGACATTAATTCACAACACAGAAGGACATGCTTCCTTTTCTTTAGAAACAGCTTGTCTTTTGAGACCTGTTAACTTGTGACTAGTAGAAATACCAATACCTTGTGAACCTTTTAGAAAGTCAAGGAAGCAACAATACCATCATATGACTTGGACTCATCACAGTAAAACTTGTTCAACATCATTACATGAATACTAAACATAAATTCAGTCTTCCCATCCTTCTGCGTTCCCTAAAGAAGAGTCCGATACAAACCAGGTACTTTTGGCACCACCAGTAAACAAACAAATAAATAATTGGGTGAATTTCTCTGATGGCAGCCAAATCCTTTCACTCCATCAACAATACTGTTTAGAAACACCAGCCAAACACAATGTATGTATATAAAGAACTCCCTTTTTCTTACATGACATACTCATGGCAGAATGAAATTGTGCAGTTCTGTTAAAAAGTATTTTCACAGGATACTGTGGAAAGCTTAGAGCAACTAAACCCTGTATTTTCCTTAGTTTGCTAAAATAACAAATTATGAATTGTACTTTCAGATGTAATACTTAATCTGTTACATCTTAGCTTGAATTTTATTGCCTGATTTCAACAACTACAAACATCTGCAACAAAACTGGCTTAAATGAATGGTGTTCTGAGGGTAGTCTTAGGGCCTGTTTCACTGCAAATTTGTTAGTCCACAAGTAGGTATTTTATGTAATATGTTCTGCAAAACTTACAGCCAAGTGGAGAAACCTCGGTTAAAATTAATAAAAAAGTAATTCTTTTTATGGCATCCTCTGTCTTCAAAGCACAGTTTCCATTAACTCAGGGCTCAATTAAGCAAACCAGGCTCTCTGTGACTAAGCTGAGAAGCATTTATGTTATGACATATCTTCCAAAAAAAAAAAAATCAAATTCCCTGGTAATCCTGCTGCTCTTGCTTGATTAAGAAACTAGAACTGGTAGAAATTTTTTCCATGAGTGAGGCAGGAGTTCGCTAGCAAAGAGGAGAAGAAATGTTAAAAGGAAGGACACTTTGAAAAACATTCTTTTCCCTTCTGCTAACTCTTTATAATCTATTTTTACAGAAAACCTATAGAGAATTTTATATAAGCTTAAGGATATAGCTATTTTTCCACTTCATGTTCCATTCCTGTGGCAGGAGGCATGCAGGTTTAAATTAATTCTACATAAACCTGCATTAATTCAGGCTCTGCACCTGAATTTTCCTCAAAGGAGGGATTTGTTGAGATAGAGGATGCCTACCCAGTGGCAGCACTGCTCCTAGAAAATTGCTGAGATGGAAAGAAGAGGTGGGCTCAGGATTCAATATTCTGCAAGGTCCTCTTCCTACTTCTACCATGAAATTCCCAATACCCTCACTCTGAAGATATCAGTGAAGCTTCCAGGGACAACGCCCCAGATTTTTAACCTTGCACACCTCTAAAAAGAAGAAGAAACCATGACTACTAGACTTGCACTTCCCAGAAGTACACAAACTCATGACACTTTCTTCTTTGCATTTGAACATAATATATTCAATCTACTTCACATAGGAAAGAAATAAAGAGTAGAACTACCAAAGCAGAGCTTGTCACATAACTTGAAGTTTAGTTGAGTCTTGCAAGAAATTCTGGATCAGATAGAAATTGAGGCTTACGAAAATGCAACTGTTCAGATCAAGAGTACCCAAAAATGGAAGAACCAAAGTTTTAGTAACGTTACATGAGGCACAGGCTTGCTTTCCACAAGGAGATTTTTCTTTACTTTGTAACCTGCCTTGGGTTCATTACATTTACAGTTACCTTGGGAACAGGGATAGCAAAAGAACCAGAAAATATTATATTGCTGTTTCATTGTCCCCTACTTTACACCCATAATTTATTTGGCTACAAAATGTTTGTAAAAAACATTGGTTTATTAGTTCCGTATTCTGTAACTTTTAGACCTTCTTGTCTTTCTCTTTTTTTCCTTGCTTTATATGCATTTTCATTGAACTGGAAAACATTGGAACTACGCCAAACTAAGAAAATTATGTAGAGAAACATTTTGAAATACAGCACATTTAAATATTCTTAATTTTTTCTTCAATTTAAGTCTTCAAATCTTAATTACCTTGTAATTAAATTTATTCTGTATAGACTTCTAACTTCAAAATCCTACTGTATTAAAAACAACATATAAATTACTGGCACTGAAGTACCTTTATAATTAACAAAAAGAAATAGGCACTTTTATAGTGCTTCACCTTCTCCTCTGGGAAAAGATGAATTCTGTCCTGAAATCGCTTATTTCCCACCATTCACTTGGAAGTGTCTAAATTATTTCATACACAGCCATCTAACTGCAATCTAACATTGGCTAACTGCATTGCAGCAATGAATTTATTTATTGCTAGCACAACATTCACAACTTGCTCATTACCACTTTGCTGTCCACTTTTACTTTTCATGCTGAAAAAGATCAATTTTGTTTTATCTTAACCAATATATGCCAAAGCCATATGCTAAAAATGCAATCAGAAAATGTTCTTTGAACCCTTTAGGGACCCGGTTGATTCCTCAACAGCACATTTTTTTCCAGTCTGTCTCATAAAGCAAAATAAGTAGAACATAACAACTGCAGCCTTACCTGAGTGCTTGAGGAAGGTAATTCCCATCCCTGCATTACAAATACACAGAAACGGTGCAAATTCTGAATGAGAAAGGATACATTCGTATGGCTCCTGTTCTTGTTCCAATTGCCAGAATTTTCTGAACTGGGTCAAAAGCTAAGGCAGTGGGTAGGTAAGGAAAGCCATGGCGAACCGTCTGAAACAGAGCAAAGGAGCAAAGTGACTGAACTGCAGGAGAACAGCATCAATGTTTCCTGCTTATGTTTTTCTGTATGTTGTAGCATTTTCAATACATTTCAAGAGAAGTATTTAAAAAGATACAGTATTTCGAATACAGAGGTGAATTTTGTTCATATGAATTTGTAGTTATGCTTTTCACTCAGTAATATTTTAAATGGTTTTATTGCAAGAAAGTAGACTGCAAAGTATATGTATTGCTGAAGTGGTATACTGAAAGATAACCTTAATATGCAGGGCAGCTGAACTGTAAACTGAAAAAAAAAAGACACATAATACGCTTTCAAAACACTCAGCCTCAACAGAACAGCTCCAGCAGAAAGAAATGGAATATGTCCAGGGGAAAAGATCCAATAAACCAATAAACTGAATCGAGTCTATGAGGTAAAAACCCTTAATATCAATTTAAAAAACAAAGACGCCAGAGAAGATGTTCTCAAAATGAGCAGCTGAACCACTCACTCTTTCTTAATCTTTATTTACAATACTATGCTTTTAATTCTAATTTTTGCAGAAATACTTTGGGGAATAAATAAACTGAGCATGATACAACACATCCTTGACGACTGCCTCAGTATTTTAAGTTACCTTAACCTGGAGGTTATGACCAACATGACTTGGCCAATTCTTATGAGGAAGAATCAGATGAGGGAGAACACTAACATAAGAACAAAAGTGAAAATAACAAGACACATAAAAACCCCCAAGACACATAAAAATACACATAAAAATGAACTGTAATATTTTTTTTTGTGTGGGGCTGCTTTCCTAAAAATGGACACAAAATGCTTTTTTTAGTATAATAATAATAATGGTTTATATTATTTAACAAAATAAAACCTTGAACTCTAGGATTGACTCTTTTTTTAGTAAGTGGTTGGGATTGGAGAGGAAGCACTTTGCACTGAATGAATTTCAACTTTTTAAGCTGTTTTCCTCTTCCTTGAAATTATCTAGCTCAAGAACTATGACTGCTGAAGCATTCAGAAGTCCCTATGGAAGAACGTCAACCAAAGGGACTCCTTAATTACAGACCTGTTGAATAAAAGGCAGCTGATGATTCCACAGCTGTATCACTCCAACTCCTCCATTACAGCTGGAAACACTTGAACTGATATTCACAAGCAGTTTGGGAACAACCAAATGTATGTTTTTCAGCAAATAACCACTTCCTTAAAAGAGATCTTACTTGTCTCGTATATTAATTACTGCTGATAAGGGAAGTTGTTTAAAGAATGTCTAATTATTAGTTTCTAGGCTGAAAAAACCCAGAAGTATATGCTACTTCAGTAAGCTGTACAAAAGTAACTCAGTTTTGATGTTAATGTAGGCATTTATCAAAGACCCCAATTCTGTATCTGGTTTGGTTTGCTTTGTGTTTTGGAGTTCTTTAACTTTCTTAAGTATCAGGATTACTCAAATAGAAAGTTTTTTTTATTCTGCTATCTAAGCTGGGAACAGACTTATACACCCTGGAGGTGGTTTTACCTCTCATGCCACAAAAATAGAAGTAATCATGGATTGTAGTATTTTATAGTTGAACATGCAGCATTACTAATCTCCTATTATATTTGAAATTTCTGTATTCTGGTGAACAAATGTTCTTCCTTATCTGAAAAAACGTTATTTTTACCAATTATCCTTTTTTAATTATTGATTTCAGAAAGACTCTCTATAATAAATTTTTAATTCCTATCAGTTCCAGTCACAGTAAGCTTCTCTGATATTTAGCTATGACTAGAGTTTTCAGTACTATTTTTAAGATCAAAGAATGCAACGATAAATATTTTTAAAGAGTTATTTGCATCCTTGCCTACATATTTAGGATCTGCATTGTATTTGCAGTATTTCTGCAATGTAGAGTCAGACTTCCCATTTGAAAGTTTTGATTGGGTCCTGTATTTGAGATAGAACTCTGTTTTAAAAGAACAATGATGTACATCTTTTCAGGATCATAGCTCAGTACAATTTTTGAACTCTAGGATTGACTCAAAAGTGCTCTATTTTGCAGCCATTTTCCAAATGTGAGTATTTAGACTAATTCCAATTAGGAGGTTTTTGTGACTGCAAAATTCTGCCATTTGTAAAATATTTTTTAAAATTTTGTTGAAATCCACTGAATATCCAAGTAAATTACACCTTTCAAGTAAAATATTTATATTTATTGGGATCCCGAAAGAACAAAACCATTTTGGAAGGAAAGCCAAGTTATACAGTACAGAGTTAGGGCAGAAAAAGATGTCTCTATAACTGAGGGTTTGGCCCAAATTAGTGCAGCCTCAGAAATTATTCTGAAGATTAAACCTGCTACAAAAGAATATGGAAAATCTTTAACACTCCAAACTCTCAGGTTCTTGTCCTCAGCTTTGGTCCAACAAAAGCTTTTTGGTCCTTTCTTTTTCGAAAGACTGTGAGAAAGATTGACATGAAAAGCCAGCACTTGGAGTAGACCTGTCAGCTGTGCTTTGATACAGCCCCAGTGAGCCTGAGTGTAAGGATGAGTAACAGTTCTACAACTGTGCCTGGGCTTCCTTACAGCATTTACTAACATATATGAAAAAGAAGAGAAGGCCACAAAATTAACTTGATCCTAGGGTGACCAAAAAAAAAAAAAAAAGTACATTCTTGTTTTATCTGAGTTATGTCCAGTAGGAACAACAGAGAACAAAACCATCAATGGTGCTCAGATATGCAAAATGAAGTAGTTGGGGTCAACAGCAGGCAAAAGCAGAAGTATGGTTAAAAATCAATCTGGGTGCAAAGAAATATAGGGGGGCCTAACTACCCCAAATATCCCAAGAAAGAAACTGCCAAGAAAATATTATCTGAGAGAGAAAAACCAGACAGCAGATGGAGCCAGGACTGCTTTTCTCCACTTTATCCACCTTCTTTTTATGTCTCCTTTTTGGGCACGCTGTCTCTAGAGGCAGTCTGTGCTCCCTAGGACAGGGAGTTTCCGTGCAATATGCAAAACAATTTACTTGAAACAGAACAATTACAAATGCAGATACAATTTCATCATAAATCTGTGTTCAGCATAGTTATTTTCTCTTAATTTCTCTTTTAAATCATTTTAAGCAGTGAATTGCATGTATATATCATTAAAGTAATCTTTACACAAACGATTTACCTAAATTAATATAGGAAATTGATTGTTTGGGCTTGCTAGTAATCTACCAATGAACACTTTAATATCCTGTACAGAACATAATGGTATTTTTCAGTCTAAGATACCATGATATATTTCATTAGCTGAAAAAAAAATGCACTAGTACTAATATGCAATATCCAGTATAAATGTTCACAGGGTGCATAATGCAATTCTTCAGTATAAGTTTTCTTAACGTTTATTCTGTAGTAGTTTATATCAGATTTCAAAGACACCTTTTTAATAAAAGTAATTATAACATTCTCTAAATCGCTCCAGAAAACAGAACTAGATAAAATTTTAAACTCTATCAACTAATAGAGTTTACAGGCAAAAGCGTTTCTGAAAATTTGCATAAACTTAAAATTTGTAACTTTTCTATTAATATTTTATAGATACCCTGTTTCATTTAACATCTGACAACAAAAGTGATTTACTTAGGTAAATAATTTTTGAGAATATGTACATTTGCTAAAATTTAACTATGTAGTCTAAAGCTATGGCTCAGCCTACTTCCAAATTGTCACCAACACACCACGTGCAAAAATGTCATTGAAGAATAATTGACAGGATTACAGAATAGAGGATGAAGTGTCGACTGAAACCTCTCCAGCCTCTTGCTCAGCTATGTTGGAAATTAAAAAATGTCAGTGATTACAGCATTTCCACCATTTCAATACTATTTTTAGTATTGTGGTGCTCCAAGATTGTAGTGATAAAAATGAGTGCTTATACAAATGAGCTGCCATGTATTACATCACTACAAGACCATGACATCCCTCATTTATGGATCTCTGTGTCTGCAATCTCTGATTGGTAAGACTGATCTCTTCTCATGAAAAATGGAAAGAGGACAAGGTATCAGCAGGCTTCCAACCAAGGTAAACAACACAGGAGAAATAAATTTTTTATTAGTTAAATTTTCATTTTTTGAAGTAATGCTTTTTGTAAAAATCACAGCTTAGCTACAATTTTCAAACCCAAGTTATTGATTACATCTAGCTCTCAGCCTCTAACAGGAACCAGGGCTTCTGAGCATATTCAAAGAATATTCTAAAAAAACTACTTTTTTTTTTCTTACATAAAGATACCCACAGATAGTTTTTTCCTTGGTGTAAAGCTAGAAACAATCATCTGGAAAAAGCCATTTGCAAAAGGGACTCTGGACCTGTAGACTGGGAAAGCTGATTGCTGTCCATGACAAGGTGATAAAATAAAGACTAACAGAGCACACAGATAAAGATTGTTGCAGAAGTCAGCAGAGCTTCTTCAATGGGAAATCATGTCTGACTAGTTCTCTCTAATTCTATGAAGATGTCAGCATGCAAGTAAAGGGAAAACCTAAGTTTTCCAAAAGCC
This sequence comes from Passer domesticus, assembly GCF_036417665.1. NCBI lineage: Eukaryota > Metazoa > Chordata > Aves > Passeriformes > Passeridae > Passer > Passer domesticus. The sequence continues at coordinate 105,723,491 of NC_087475.1, read as the reverse complement.
TTCCAATAATATTCCACTACAATGTTATTAGAGAAACAGAAGTGTCATCGGACAGAAGAAATTTCTTGGTGGACTGACAGCCCGTTAGATCACAGAAAACAAAGGACAGAGTTTTATGGATTTTTTACCATGAAGAAAATTCACAAGTAGAGTTCTCCATGCTTGGGCCAGTTTTATTCATTGTCTTTAATGACCTATAAAAGATAATGAACCCTGAAGTCTCTGAGATCATAGCTAATAGTAAGCTTCTTTGGATAGTGAAATTCAGTACTACCAGTGACCAGCTCCTGAAAGACTTCATTAGAGTGACTTAAGTGGGCAAGAAGTTGATAAATGAGCTTCAGAGTGGATAGATGTAAGATATCTAGAAGAAAAAAAAAAATCTTAACTAGATCTAGATTGGAACTAGCATTTACAACTCAGCAAAGTAATTTTTGGGCATGGTTGTCATTCCTCTGAAATATTTGGTTTAATGTTCAACAGCAACCCCAAAAAGCCAAGTAATATTGGACATCATGAGGAAGAGCATAAGGAATAACACAGAGGGCATCATTCTGCTGCTACAGAAAACCTGTGTGAGCCCATTGCTTGAGAGCTGTATGTGAGGGGATATGACTAAGACTTTACCCACTAAGTGAGTGGGTAAGCTAAACATATATGGCAAAGCCATGGAAGTATTCAAAAGAAATTAAAGATTAGTTTAAAATAGAGGGGGGGAAATGGGACAAATTCATTGACATGATTGATAAATAGATTTTAAAAGGACCAGCAAAAGATACTCCCTCTGACATATGAAATCCAGTGATGGTGAATGATGGGAGATTGGAAAGGGAATGGACTGCAGAAAGTGATGTAATTTATTACCCTCCCTAAGTGACAATTCCGCTGCCACTGCCAGAGACTGGCTGCTGGGAGATATGGACCATGGGTTTGTCTCAGCAGGCCATTTCTTATGAGCTTATTATCCTCGCCAGTAGCAGTGAAACAGAGAGGAAGAAAAAGGAGATCAGTATTGGTGGAGAAAAATACAGTAAGGGAAAAAACACGGAAAATGCAGGCACAAAAGAGAAGTGTTACTGAAATAGGAATATTGGGGCAGGAAGAAAATATACATATAAGAAAGAAGCAGAATTTCATAATCTTTCCCTACAAAAACTTCTGGCATAGAAGAATAATATATTTAGTAGGCAAATTTGGTTTGTTGTTTAATTTTTAAAGTATGCAACTTGCTTTTTTATAAAATGTCACTTAATTAGCTATGGTAGAATTTTAAGAAAGTAGCTGTCCTGGACATAAAGCAGACTTCAAATACCGCCTGAATTTTAAAAGTTTACTTTCACAAATATTACACACCGATAATTATATGAAAAATAAGAGAGATTTTAGAGTATTTGAAATTAACTTAAATAGCTGATAGCCCTGAAAGGAAAATATATTTTTTTGTATAATGAACGTACAAATTTTTTTTTTTTTTGTGTAACAAGATCTCTGCAGATACTTCAAAGGTGTGTTTTTCCACTGTCATTTTCAGTTCTGTAAGCTAGATGCCAGACTATTAAATAAGGACGGTCCTATTTAGATGTGATTCATATAGATACAAACAGCAAAGCTAAGCAAACCACAGGGGAAAAATAAGGCCTTCTGAATTTCAAAAAACATTCTCCTCATGGTTGTCCTTTGAAACACACTGTAGCGTATCAAAAAAAAATTAATATAATTTACACAGGAAAATCCACAAATAAATAAAATGACATTGATCCATAAGCTTCATCATCTGCAGCTCAGGTGAGGTTGGAAGGGAACTCTGCAGACTGCAGAGTCCAACCCCTCCTGCCAAAGCTAAAGGGGTTGGATTTTAATATCACATTCTGGATCTATTTAAATCAGTGCAGCTATGGCCAAGCAACTGCTTGGCACCTACACCATCCAGCTACATCCACCACAGCACTGAGTTACAGCATAATAAGTTACAGAGTAATACATGAATATTACCATCCCAAGAGAGGCATTATGCCCTTTGGAGAAATCCCAAGTCCAAGGGAGAATGATGCATGCAAAATTCCTTCACCTCTTCCCTTCCTACTCTTCCTAAAAGACTCTCCCAAGTCCAAAAACAATAAAAACAAAACAAACCAAAAAACCAAACCAAAAAACAACAACAAAACAAACAAAAAACCCCCCGAACCAAACCAACAAACAAAAAAAACCAACACAATAAACCCCAGGCAAATATACAAAAAGGGAAGAAAAAATGAGGCTACAATGAAGGAATTGCACCCACTGTACAGTAAATATGGCATCATGTACTTCCTACTATTGCCATGTAAACAGGGCATCAGCATGTGGAAAAATCTCCTGATTGGTCATAAAACTATATCTACCCTTGTCTTTAATGTAGAATTATAAAAAACTCCCAACCCTAAACTACTGATTGCGAAGTTCATTTTGGCCTACCTACTGAAGCAAGACTTCAGCCCACCAAATGGAAAACCTTTATAATCAAAGCAATTCAAATAGCAGCTCCATTGATTTTGTTGTAGCATCATTTAACTGTATTACTCTAGAACCTGAGACAGGCTGGTTCAGAATATCATCTGCCTGGTGGAGATCTGCTTCAGGGGCATGTACAAGAACTGCAAAATCATTCAACTTATCTGATAGACCTGAAAGGAAAATATTTTTGTCTTCACTATGACTGTGGATACAGAGAATAAGATAATTTTGTAACTTTAATGAGAAATTAAACAAAAAGAAAACTGTTTTTATTAAGTTTACATCAGACCAACATAACAATTACACTAATTAATTTTGCATGACTTCCCATTTTTTGGATTTTCTGCAACTTCACTACTTTAGACTAATTATGTTCTGTTATGGCTGATTGTGGTTTCTGCTCTGAAACAAATGCTTCGGTTGCTGCTTTCAAAATATTTTGTTTTTAAAAAAACCCAGCCATACTGGGGTATTGAGAAAATGTTACTGCTGTAATAAAGTTCTTGAAGGATGGGAAGTTTGGAGGAAGGAAGAAAGGTCTGGGGAATGGCAGGGGAGGAAGCTAGAGAAACAGAGTGTTAAAACCACTTTGATACAAAGATAATCTGTATTATTGGTTTATTCCAGTGAAAATCTGTTTTGCAATGTAATTTGGCATTCTTGTATAGAAATGGTATTACCAGTTTTCATTAGTAGCATGTACAATGTTGTTTACTATTTAATAATAATTCATAATTAATCTTCTCCCACCTTCCTTCTGTATACATGCTGTATGCAATTTAAAGATTTTTTTTCTGATGTTGAATTGAGAACTTAATCTGAAAATAACAGCCAGCATCTCACCTCACACATGGTGAAGGTATATTCCAAATGAAATGCAGATATTTTGTGGCAGGTTTTTACCAGCTCACAGCAGTGAAATCCAGCAGATCCTGCACATCACTGTCCCCCTCTGCATTGCCCATGAAGGACACAGCTCAGACACCAACAAAAACAGCCCAGCCAGGATCATAAGAACCAGATCTCTGTTTACATAACCACAGGCCACTTTCCCTGCCCTTGCCTCGTTCAGGGAGCATTTCAAAACATATGTAGGGACAAACAAGGAATAAAGCAGGCATCTGTGGACTCAGTAAAATTAAGTTGCATCCACAGCTACGTGGAATGTATCTGTAACACGTGTGATGATGGACAGCTGTAACTGAGAGCACATCTCCACCCTGAAGGGATACAATAGATGGAACAGGATGAACGAAGCAGAGATGAGCCTTCATTAATTTATTATTGTTTACTATTTTTGTGATGTCCAGTGGATAACACGGAGATCTTCTCACAGGAACTGTTGCAAGGAACACAAACAGAACAGCATTCATCCTCCTCACATGTTGTATACTGTTCAAAACAAATGTGAGGGAGGACAGAAACAAAATGTAAGCAGACACTTCAAGAAAATAAAAATATGCAGTAAAGACTAGATTGCCTCACATATAGACATAACTGGATACTAGCTGAATAAGGGACCTGACTTCTGAGTGCCTGACCTCACAGCATTCTTACATAACAGACTTCTAAATGAAACAGAAGCAATTATTTTTAATTTGTTGGATTCAAATTCTGAAAAAAACACATGCTACCATATACACATGCATCTACTTGTACACACCACAGAATTCAGTACGTCTCCTTCTGAGTCCATGCATTCATTAACCCAAAGTTTTGAATATTGAGGTTGGTTTTTTTCAGTACTATATACAACTTAACTACAAAGGAACCATAAAGAGTGCACCTCCTCAGACTTTGACCCTAGCTACAGGTGACAGATTGTGTCTAGTACTTTTTATTATTCATAGTCTTTGCTGGTGATCTGTTAGGAATGGACACAGCACTGCACAAAGATAACATCTTATTACATTTGAGCACACTTGACAGCCATCTGTACCTAATAATATTGCTTTCTCTCCTCTCCACAGATGCACATTACTTGTATTTCTAATCCTACAGTCCTCTAATTTTCCCCTATAATGACTCTAATACACATTGTGACAAATTAATATACCCCACAATCGACTTTCATAAGCACTTTTTCTTAGAATAGCCAACAGACCACTATATTCATGTAGTTTAGGAAGGTGTATTAGTTCACTCTCTACTGCTTCCTATTATCAGTTTATAAAGTGAATATACTAATTTTTCACAGTATTTTCACAGAGACTTCAAAAAGTGTTTTGGGCATAAATCATTCACCAGGGAGTATCAGATGTCTCAGAACAGGAAGCAGATACAAGTGAATATTCAATCTAAACGAAGTGAGATTGGGGTCTGTCTTGGATTTAGTCCAGTTCCACTGAGGGCAGCTGCATGCTTTACACAGAATATGCATTTCTATCTGGGAAAAAAACCTCTAAGCAATTTTTTGGTCATTTCTTTAAAAAATTAAGTGTAAGTATTTTTCTTCCAGAAGTAAGAAGGGGGCAAAGTTGCTGATGCAACTACCTTTTGACATGACAGCTCCTCAATCACTGTGAGCCAACCAGTCTGAATTTCCTCCATCCCTCCCGCAAGAGATTAAAAATTGCTTTTCCCACTGCAATAGTGAGAAAAATTCTCATTAACTACCTGGTGACCCTCAGCTGAGGAATAATATAGCCAGTGTTCCCACTAGAGTTGGAGTTGTTCAGCCTGGAGAAGAGTAGGCTCCAGGGACACCTTGGAGCACCTTCCACTACCTAAAGGGGGTTAAAATAAAGCTGGAGAGGGACTTTTTACTAGGGTATGTAGTGATAGAACAAGGGGAAACAACTTCAATTGGTTTACCCTCATCCTCTTGTCCTAAAACAGAGTAGATTCAGATTAGATATTGGGAAAAAATTCTTTACTATGAGGGTGGTGAGGCACTGGCCCAGGCTGCCCAGAGAAGCTGTCGATGTCCCATTCTTAGAAGTGCTCAAGGACAGGCCGGATGGTGCCTTGAGCAGCCTGGTCTAGTGGAAAGTGTCTGTGCCATGGCAGTGGGGCTGGGACTAGATGATCTTCCAACATCTATGATCCCATGGATTAAGAAAAAAACACCCAAAAACTCCCAAACCAACAACCAAAAAAACCCCACTTGAAACAGGACACAAAATTAGAGCAAATATCTTAGCCTTTAGGTTTCCCTTTGTGAAATCAAGAGTTGAACTCAGTGATCCTCAAGAATCCCTTGCAACTCAGGTAATTTTTTTTTGTTGTTAAAAATGCAAGGTCAACCATAAAAAACAAAACAATTTTAAAAATACATTAAATAATCTATGCAGTATGAATTTGTTCTTCTCTTGTAGGGATTAATTAAATTATCCTCTTCTGCCATAGTAGAGTGGAGCCAGAAATCCATCTGTAGTCATTTGGGACAGAAAGGAAATTCAGAGTCATTCTGGCTGTGTAAGGTGGGCATATAAACAGAACAACTAACCTGAAGATCACTCTGCAACTGTGCAGAATATGTGCAACAGAATGTGAAAACAATGGGAGGCCCAATGGGAAGACATGGGATAAGTTAAATATGACAAAAAGAAAAACAGATGCAAAGCAGGTCAAGCTGTAAACTCAAAACAGTGGACCCTGAACATTTTGGATTTTCTGTGGCATCTATACTGCAGGGATAATATCATTTCCATCTCACAGAAATATTATGAAGGTCAATTCATTAATGTTTATAAAGCTTTCAGAACTACAGTGGTGAGCACTTCTGTTGGAAAAGTCCATGGGGAACTTAATATTCAGGCATGCTCTGAGTTTTAAGTATGCAAAGAAATATTGAAGTACTTTCCTATGAGCAAACACTATTTGTTCTGCTAAATTAAACCTATAGAAGAAATATGGGATCATGTAATTAAAAGTCGTCTGTGCAAACAAAGTTATTTAAGAAATGTAGAACTTTTTGAGTGCTTTATTCAGCACCCTTAAAGGTCTTGAAATAATTTTGAAGATGTAATTGCATGTGTTAGCCATGAAGGGTGTGCAATACTTAATTTAGGATTAATAATGCAAAAATACAGATATTTGCAGAAAAAAAACCCAAACAAGTGAATCCAGTTATGCTACTATAGGTACCTTAAAATCTTCAAAATTCGTTCAAAAGAAGCTTTTTATGTGCTATGCTCTTTCCCATGGGTAAGTCCTATTTCTAATTAATACAAACACTTAAAAAAGAAGAATAGATTATGTTCATCACAAATTTCATGAAATTATTATATTCTAATTTAGAAGTGCCATTTATGACTCTGTAGTTTTAAACAAAATAGGTTTCTGCACCTAACTTTAGATCCAAACTCTGGTATACAGAAAAAAAACCTTCCCCACATTATTTTATTTACCATTTAAGTACTAAACAAACTCTGAGAACTTACAAGTAAAAGCTCATACTAATTTTAAAATGTAGCAATTTGCAAACATTTTAATTTTTGCTCTCTGTACGACCTTAGCAAGGAAACAAGGCAGATTAACCAAACAGCTCAAACTGACTAAAACACTGTGGCTAGGTTATAACAAGGATTTTTTTGTCTTTAATACTTCATAACCAAAAATGTGTTCCTGCAGCATTGGGCTTAAATTGCCATTCCAAAATTCATCTTCTCTCTGTTATCACTGAACTATACTGTCATGTTGCATTTGCAGCTAAAATACCTACTTGGCTGTTGTCAGAAGGATTAAATGTTTATCTTCATAGGCTGACAAAATAAAGCATTATGATCTATAAAGTCTGGGAATTAAAATTTAAGACCACCTGATAGGAAATCCAGATAATCAAGGTATTTAACTCATTGACTGTATCTTGAAGGCCTGTTTTTGCCAAACATAAGCAGGATTAGGAAGGCACAATTGCAATTGGCCATGGGATTCCATATCAGTTTTAACAAAAGCCTGAAACTGTTCTGGCCTCCATGGGTTTTGCATAAAGACTGGGTAATGAACATCCTAAAACTATGACTATACTATCAATACACACAATACAGCAAGAGTTAAAGGATGTTTATTGTCTTGCAAGACTACCCAGTAATAATACTGAAGACGAGTTTGGAAAAGAACAGAAATCTCATGCTTTGGGGTTTAAAGGCAGTCCATAACCATTTGGGAAGCAATTCTTTGAGAAGATTAAATTGCCACTTCTTGGACCTTTTCAAGAGTATTCAGTTGCTGCCCACAGCAAAAGAAAATGTGTTAGAGTAGATTAATTTTATACCTGGTAAAGTACAACTGTTACTGTGCTCTTAACTGAGGTCTTGATTTTAAAGTTATTAACCTCATGCTCTACAAAGTCAATTCAACTCTATGATTGTTCTCCAAGAAAACCCTGAGTAGTTCTACATGGGAGACCTATTTTCATGAGGAACAAGTACATCACATACCAAAGCAATGTACATCTTCATTCTTATTCAGTTTTTCCCAACTGTGTCATTCCCTAACAAGCAACCTCCTGGAAAAAGTAATAAAATCACTGTTTTCTCCTTTATGCTCAAAGTTCTACTTAAATGATTTATAACATCCTAACTGTGAGCTTCTCACTTCCTTTATTAATAGCAGATCTTTCCCCAGTGCCATATTTTAGTTTCTGGATGGTCTGAACAAACACAGGTGAGCCTAGAAATGCTTACCAGAGGAAAAAACCCCAACACATACACAAGGAAAATACAAAGAAGCAAACCCAAGGAAACTAGGTCTATCCCAATTAAAATTAACAAAGACTTTAGTAGCTTTTTCTGCTGGATCATGCCTAGTTTTAGGATGATGCTGCTATCTCACACATTCAATTCAACCAATGTGAACTATAATCAATATTTTCATGATTTGCACTTGGATACCAAATCCCAAGAGCAGCCCCTAGATGCAGCCTAAACTGTACCTCAGCTTCCTGCTGTCACAAAATGGGTAAGACAATATTTCACACTGCTTGAGTACTTTGAAAATGGTGCCACTGATTCATTATTACAGCTACCAAGATCTAAATTTATCATGCTTAAAACAGGACATAGCTATTTCATACGTAATAGTTTCAAGAATATTTCATTCTTTCAATATGGAAGATCACATTAATGATTTAAATCTAAATGCCAAAAGTAACTAATTGAGAGCATCTCAGTGTAAAATATTCAGTTTACTTCTGTTAAACTCCAATCTGTATCTCAAAAAGACACTGTGGTCATAACCAATCTAAAAATGCCACAAAATGGAGAGCTGGCTTTCAGGTGTGTTACAAATGACATCAGGAGTGTTACCGTTCAAAACAGCGTTCTGCTAGAGGATTGGATCTGTCTTCTCAGTCAAGCAGACCTCCCACAAACTTCAGAAAGGCAACTTATTTACATAAAAACTGCAGGGAAAGGCCCTTTAATTCTTAAGTATGAGTCAGCTTTTATGTTTCACTTCTAAATGAGGATTTTTATAATCAGCAAAGAAAGGAAAACCAGGCTTAGGTGCTACTTAGGCCATTAGCCCAGATGCCTCGACGCTGCAGATCACACACCAAAACTGCCATTAGCTTTACCCAGTTCTGCGAGAGCAGGATCACAGATCCCTGCAGATCACACACCAAAACTGCCATCAGCTTTACCCAGTTCTGCGAGAGCAGGATCACAGATCCCTGCAGATCACACACCAAAACTGCCATTAGCTTTACCCAGTTCTGCCAGCAGCAGGATCACAGATCCCTGCAGATCACAAACCAAAACTGCCATTAGCTTTACCCAGTTCTGCGTGCAGCAGGATCACAGATCCCTGCAGATCACACACCAAAACTGCCATCAGCTTTACCCAGTTCTGCCAGCACCAGGATCACAGATCCCTGCAGATCACACACCAAAACTGCCATTAGCTTTACCCAGTTCTGCGTGCAGCAGGATCACAGATCCCTGCAGATCACACACCAAAACTGCCATCAGCTTTACCCAGTTCTGCCAGCAGCAGGATCACAGATCCCTGCAGATCACACACCAAAACTGCCATTAGCTTTACCCAGTTCTGCGAGAGCAGGATCACAGATCCCTGCAGATCACACACCAAAACTGCCATTAGCTTTACCCAGTTCTGCGTGCAGCAGGATCACAGATCCTTAAATAAGCAGCCCGTATAACTTATGTAACTGAGCATGCAAACACCCAGCTGAAATACCAGAAGTGCCGGACAACAAAAGCTCGGGGAGGATGGAATTTGGGTTATGTGTGTGTGGTGTACTTTTAATGGGATGGAGACTGACCGAGGTACAAGTTCTGGCAGTCTCTGGCCCCTGGAGCAGGCAGGGGGAAGCTGTGCCTGGGTCAGGCCCCACTGCCTCGCTTCCCCTGCCACAGCGCGGGGCCCTCGCTGCTTCTGGGGCTTCCTCCAAACCCGCTCCTGGTGCTCCTGAAGTGAGGCAGAGCTGCTCAAGTGGAGCCTGTGGAATAAACACTGCAGAGTGGCAGGAGCACATGATCACCGAGTGTTGTGCAAGTTTGCTTTCGGCATACCTTTGTATCTTGGAAAAAGGAATCCGGTATTTTGTGTACCACAGACTTCTGCAGTGACATGCATTCATAAGCAAGTGCTGCTGCAAGCAACCAAAGGGTTTCCTACACAAGTATTTACTTTGTTGAGAACATTTTAACCTGAGAGCTAAGACAAGCAAATATTAGCTACTGAAATCTTCTTCAAATGACATATTCCTTTACACATATTCCAAGTAGATCTATCAGGATATAACACTAACTGTCTTCAAGTAATATCAAAGCAAACAAGGGAAATACTAGAGATTAGGAAAAAAAAAATCATCTTATATTGCTTATTTTCACAAATATGCCATACAAAATAAGAATACATCTCACTAAATACAAATCTTTGTCCTTATCACACGACTTAAACATGATAAAACCATGTTGAGTTTTAGGCTTACCTAGAAATCTCTGAATAATGTACCTTGATTGTTTGTGTTATCTTTTTACTGACATGACAAAAAAAGGAAATCACTGTACTGAATACCTGGAGTTTCACACAATCCTAAATTACTGTGTACCTAAGCAAAAGTAGTCAAATGCAAGCCTGGAAAGCAGGTATGATTCTAATGCACTCACCACTGACACTCTATTAAACTACAGAATCATTTGAATCAAAAGGCTGGAACCTGTTGTGGTTCAGGATAACAAAGAACTATAAGAAAAAAAATAATTAAAATTTTGTAGAACCTATCTAAAGGTCTCAGAGTCTTTAAGCCATAGGGGCTCATTCTTGTCCCCTTGCACTCTGCAAGAGTTTTGACACCAGCTGTAGCTGCAAGCCAAGCAGAACTAGAAACATGGTATCCGAGATCAGGGAAGCTGTGTGTCTCACAAGGACCAGATCTGCACACAAAATGTCTCATAGGTTTGTCTTGGTTGTTTATATTTCTTTCTTCTTTCCAAAACACAAAAAGAAATAACAATGTGTGAGAGTTGACTGTCATCTAAATTTCAGATCAATTTGTATCTGATTAATAAAAGCAGAGTATACTTAATAGGTGGAGTCCATTTACTCCTAGTAATGTAAATTACACTAATTAAAAATTCTGGTTTTGAAGATTCTAATCAAAACAAATAAGCAAACAGAACTTCTAGGAAAGTCACCAGAATTCACATAAAACTGACAGGTAATAGTAGAAGACCATAAATGCCTTTCATATTTTGTCTTCATTATAAAAGTATGATTTTCATATTCCAGAGCTGGTCAGAAATACCAAATAGTTTGTACTGTATTACCACTGTAAATAGTTTGTACTGTTTTAAGACCACCACTAAAAGCTTTGTTGCAGAAAACAGACACAAACCAAAATACATACAGGCATATCTTATGCTTTCTACTCATAGAAAATTCCCACTTGAGGAAGTGCGGAGCAGATTTGGCAATTCTGGAATTTATGCTGCCCCACCAAGTTTGCTATCATGCAATCAGAAACTTCAGTACTAAGGGTAAACAGCCACCCTGAATCTACATCCAGCTCCTCACAAATAATTGAAGTCCTGCGTTCAGTAGTCACTGCACTGTTTTTAATTTTAATTTCTAGCTTGTGCCTTTTTCTTAAAATAGAGAAGGAAAACTAGGGAGGATGAAAAGAGTGAGGAGGGGAAGTAGATGCATACAACCTTCAATTTCTAATGACTTGTAAATGTTATCGGTACTAACACCAATTGATTTGCTTTCCCCTCCACAATCCTGTCAGTCGTTTGGGGTCCAAGTGTGAACTTGGAATTCAGCCCTGAGTGCTGAAATCAAGATTTCTATGAATTTACTGACCATCTCTGCAGCAGGAAGAAAAAAAACATCCAGTGGATCTCTATCTTTTCATTCCAAAGTCCTTATACAACCACTGCAGTTCTCAAGTAAAACGCTTATTGGTATCATATTACTACCCCCCCACATACACTCCCCAACCCAGGGTAGCTTTAATTATTCCCATAGAAAATAAAAATACAGCCTTTACCTTACAGATCTGAAAATGATCTGAAGTGAGCGTCTCTTGGATCTCCTCTCTGGGTGTCCCTGCAGCTCCCGCAGTCCCTCCTGGGTGCACGGAGCCACCAGCCCCACTTCCACTGCCACCGCCACTGCTTCCAACAGGGGATGCGGCAGTTAAACCATCCAAAACTTTGCGAAAATTAAATTTCTTCATTTTGGAAAAATCTTTAGGAAGATTTGTGGGGGGAGAAAGGATGTGTCGTAACACATTCAGCTACATGTAGCGACCGAGAAAGTCTTTAATGGTCCTCTGAGTGAGGCAGCACTTTAAGTCTCTTGTGCCAAACAGAATGTCAATATTAGGTATAATTGATCGAAAAATACAAAGGCTTCATTTTGTCAGACGCAAAAGCTACCTGGAATGGTCCTTTCCAAAAATAAATAAATAAATAAAGAAACAAAAAATCCACAAGCAGCAGGACTAAGATTTACGTTCAGACAAGGAACAATGGAACAACCGCCATCGGGTTCGCTCGCAAAATCCACATTTAGCAGTGGTCAAAACAGAAAAGTAAATAAAAAATTCAAGCCGGCATCCAAAACAGTGGGATCCATCCCTTTACCTTATCTGACTAAGATCTGCCTCCGGCACTTGATTATTTCAGCAAAACTACCAAAATGCGTCTACATTCAATTTCCCGTTCCCCTCAAAACCCCTCTGAGCCAGGGGTACCTCTGCTCCCGAGGTTTCCGCGGAGCGGATTCCCCGTTCCCAGCCGCTGGTGCGACTCCTGTTTCTGGTTCCCTGCCCACCCCAGACAACGCCGGCAGCCGCTGCCGCACTCGGAGCTCCTCTCTGTCCCCCGGGCTCCGCGGCGCGGTGCGGGATGCGGGGCGCGAGCCCCTCGCTCTCCTCGCCGCCCCGGCCGCCGCTCCGTGAGGAGCGACGGCAGCGAGCGACCCCCTAAGCCAGTGCTGCCGTCCCGGGCTGGCCACCCGTCCCGTCCCGTCCCGTCCCTGCGCGGACGGACCCCCGCCCGATCACCGAGCCTGAGCCGCTGCCGTGCTCTGCCCCCGGAACCGCTCCGGCGGGACCGGCTCCCTCCGGCGCCGGGGGGAGCGGAGCGGGGCGGGGAGGGGCGGCTGAGGAGCGGAGCGGGGCAGGTGAGCGGGCAGCGGAGGGTGGCGGTGGCGGCGGCGGCTCCTGCCCGCCCGGCGCGCTCGCAGCCGTTCTCCGAGGTACTGAAAGCTCCGCCGGCGTCAGCCACAGCTCCTCCTCCTCGCCCTTCCTCCTCCTCCTCTCTTTCCCTGCCTCCCGCCCCCGGCCGCCAGGCTCCGCCTGCCCCCGGCTCGGGCTCGGGCTCGGGCTCGGGCTGGGCTGCGGGCAGGGGAAGGCGGGGAAGGCCAGGGATTGGCAGGCACGCGCGGGCTGCTATTCCTCACTGCGGCCGCCGCGGCGACGGGACTGGCGGGCACGGCAGAAGGGGCGGCTCCAGATAGGGAACGAGCGATGTCTGACGGCCCCGCGATCTGCAGCCTCTGATTGGAGCGCTGCGAGGATGGGCACCCGCTCCCACCAATAGCAGCAGAGCTCCTGGGCGCCCCGCCCCCAGCCCGGCGGGATGGGCGGGGCCAGGGCAGCCCCCGCCCCACTGCGGCTGCTGAGGGGGAGCAGCCCCGGGGCAGCGGGGCTGGCGGGGAGCAGCGTTAGTGGCGATGGGGGGGGCTGAAAGTTGGTGTCGCAGCCTCAGCTGCGTGCGGGAGGTCGAACAGACGCAAAATTCGGCATAAAGTTGTGTCAGGGAAGACTTGGGTTGGATATTGTGAAAAGGTTCTTCCCCCAGAGGGTGTTTGGGCACTGGAACAGGCTCCCCAGGGAAGTGGTCACAGCACCCGGCCTGACAGAGTTCAAGAAGCATTTGGACGATGCCCTCAGGCACATGGTGTGACTCTTGGGGATGGTCCTGTGCAGGGCAGGAGATGGACGCAGTGATCCTGGTGGGTTGCTTCCAAGCCAGGATATTGTGTGATCCTGTGCAAATGTCCCGTGACGGGAGGTGACGGGCTCGGCCGTGGCAGGGAGGGGTCCTGGGTGAGGAGCCCCCATCTCTCGCCGTGGCACCGCGGGCTCTGCGCGGGTCGGTGCTCAGCCCGCACACTGACATTGCCTCCTCGGGGCCGAATCCCTTTTTCCTTCCCAGGAGGAATACAAAGGACCCAGGGCTGCCCTTCCCGAGGCTCGCTCCGAAGCCGTGCAAATCGCTTGGGAGAGCTCGGTGGCCTCTGAAGCGCGATCCGGCACAGGAGGTGTTACACTGCACACAAGCCTCTATAAAAAGGTTATTCAGGTCAGGAACAAATGAGGCAGCGATTAAAAGTGACTCATGGCACAGCGCTGTCAACGTGGTTGGAAGCCGAGAACTGAATAAAATGGTGTAAGGAATAAGCACATAACACCTCTCCTGTATAGGAATTAATCTGTAACACCTCACCAAAGTGTTCACCTTCCTCACACTTGAGGTGACCAATGAGTGCATACTGGTCACCTCATTTTTCACATGTTTTAGGGGTGCTTAGTGTAGTTCTAGTACCCACTCTAACCCCTAATTTGGTTTTTATGAATCTTACAGTTCTGTGAAGCAAGATAATAGTTTTTATAGTTTTTATTTCAGCATCTTACACTGAGATCCATGCTTTTTTTTTTTTCACTTTAGCTCATCCCTTTGTGTTCACAGGTACTCCCCATCTGCACGATAAAAAGATTGCAGTAAAGTTCAAAGAATAAGTGTAGCTTCACTTAATGCCCTCATGAAAAATAAAGGGCACATTGCTGATGAAACTGGAAAGGTTGATAGGTTTCCGTAGCCAGGAAAAAAGGGAACAAGACTTTGTGTGGGAAACAAAATATATGAGGACTATGGCAAGGAGACAGAAATTAAACAGGGAATGGAACTGAGTAAGCAAATCTGTAAAGATAAAAGTACAGAGTTTTGAAGAATGAGGAAAAGTCAAAACCCAGTTGAAGCTATTTGAAGAATGTCATGTCCTACTAATACTATGTTCACCAGAGGCAATGCAAGTTTAAAGAAAAAAAGGCTAACAAAACCCAAAAGAAAGATAACGACATGAATTGTAAATAGGAAAGGGAAAGATAAGGTTAAAAATGAAATAATTAGGATGAAGAAAATGTCACAGAGACTTACAAAAACTCTGTCTGGGAGTAAGAGGGTACTAGAGGAAGAAAATCTGATAACACAATAGTTTTACAGTTTTAGGGAGGACAGAGATAAGACAGTTTGCTTTAAGTCAAGAAAAGGATGGAAATTAGAAGAATGAATGATAACTTTGGAGTTGGAATAAGGTGCAGACATTTTTTGAATACCAACAACATTTCTCTTCCAGAGAATCGCTATGGAGAGCTGGGTACTGATGATTAGATACTACCTCAGAGTATCCAAAAGGGCAAGCAAGGATTCTCACACACTGCCAGTGTGCTGTTAGGAAAACTGACCTGTAGGGCAAAAAAGGAAACAAAGCAAACTGACCAATAAAATATATTCAGTCCTGTTTGTAAACTCCTGTTTATAAACACCTACTGAGAAAAAAAAAAAAAACAAAAAAAAACAAAAAAAACCCAAAAACTTGATCTCACTACTGGTGCATGTAAGGCATGTATGTCTCTTTTGGAAGTTTTTCTCTAAGCTGGACACAAATCCAGAAGCAGAAAGGGAGTGATGGAAATGAGAGTTGTGGGATGGTGCAGAGGGAGAGTGGACAGTGCAGGACATAGGCAAACTCAGTAACAGTTTTGACAGGCACAGAAAGAAGCCCCGTTGAATGACCACATTGCTGAGAAGTTTTGTTGTATACCAACAACAACAAAAAGGAACAGTTTGGTTTTGACACAGTAAAAAACCTATTGCTTCTTTTTTTTTTTTTTTTTTTTCCCAGTGGAGAAAAAAGCAGTAGACACGAGGCATTCTGCTGCTGACTTGTACTGGTTTAGATTGTATTGGTGTTTCATAGGATACTTGTGAGATTGCCACCACGAGTTTTAATAAAACTTGATAAAATTAGAAAAATATGTAATGTTTTTAGATATTAAATTGATACATAAATGAAGTTAAATAATACATGCCAGTGCATTGTGGGAAATATGTATCTGAATCTGTATTTCAGATAGTAATAAGAGGGTATTCTCTTCAGTGTCTTTTTTCTGAATAGTATCTTTTACATTTAGTAGTCATCTTGTTCTCCAAGGTCAAACAGAAACCAAATGTTAAAAGGATAACAGTTTACTACAAAGATTTTGCTGAGAAAGAGGATCTTTAACAGTCCACACCATCAAAATTCATATGAACTTTCATTCTGATTTTTGCTTAAGGAAGCTTGTGATTATGTGCAGTAATATAAAAAAGATTGGTCAGAATAAAACCTGGCAAAGGAGAGTAATATTAATTCAGTGTTCTCTCAATCTGATTCAAGAACTGATGAAGAAAATGAAGAATTGGGAAAGATGTGCTTAGATCAGCTGACCAAAAAGTGATAATATTAGAGATTGGATATGTTTTGTGTATAATTGATAATTAATGTTCTAGTCAGTTCTCTGGCTTTCTTGTTTAATTTTTTGTTTATAGCAAATCCTGCTTCAGCCTGTGGACTAGAGTTTCCTGATTTCAAAGCTGAAAACTTATTTTAATCTCAGGTTGTATTTTTGGTAGTTTAAAAAAATACATGCAGAAGTGTGGAATAAGTGATGGTTTCACAGTTGACACTTTTTAAGTGATTCATGTGAGTCCCTTTGATAATCCATGTGTTAGCAGTTAAAAGCAATGACCCTTGAGAAAAATCACTGTATGCCCACCAGCAGCATAGACCACAGCCTTGCAACTACACCCTGACAAAGAACTTCTGTGCCTCTAGAGAAATGAAGGAAAAAGGTGTAATCAAATACCAGAAACACAGTTATGCCAATGCAGGCAAAACTGTGACTTTGCACAGCTACCTATTCCTCATTACACTATGGGACATTTGCCAGTGTTGCCCATGTTTCTGTGTAATTCCAGAACATCGAATGGCAGCAAGCATAGTGTTCCTGCCTGCAGAGCTCCACTAAAAATATCCCCAGTCGGTGCTGAATATCTGGTTAGAACAGCTTGCTGAACTCTATCAATTAGCCAGATCTTAATCTATTTAATGTGTTTTATTAAGGCTATATAATGCTAATGTTTTAATCAAAATGTCAAGCAGTACTAAATCAGATTCATTAGGAAGGTCCAAGTCTATCACATCCATGTGGTTACCTTGATCAAACAAACCTGTAATCACATCAAAAATTGAAGTCAGGCCTGCTTGTCAAGTCTTGTTTCCATAAAGCCATGTGGACTTGCTTTCATTACATTCCTACCTTTAACTCCTTATTGATTGAATCACACATATCATGACTGCTTTAATTCACATAACATCACTGTTTTGTCTAGGATTACCAAGGATGCCAGGTCTGTTATTACCTTGGTCATTCTGCTTGATTCCTGGAATGACATGAGCTTTCCTTTCACTCTTTGAATATTAGCTGTAAAGAGAGCTGTTAAAAATTAACATAAGAAGGCTGGAAGTCTCCTACTCTTTAAGGATCTTTGGATACTCAGGTGCCATAGAGACTGCTGATTGAAAAACAGCAGTGCCATTCTCATCCTACAGAGGTGTCAATGGATAGAAAGATAATTCATCATCCTCATGTAATATTAATACATTATAATTTTTCTTTCTTTTCACAAGAACAGGATGGAAATATTTACCATAAAAATGAGATCTTTTATGCATGCTCTGAAACCAGATTTCTTAATGAAGAAGCTGTGGAATGTGTCTGTACAAAACTGAGAATGTATTTTGTAATAAGGACTCCATTTTGTGCAGTAGGCAAAGTACAGGTGTAAATTAGCCCATGAGTAGAGTTCCCCATGGATAAATCACCTCAGCTTGAAGTGATCTGTTCTCATTGCTGTTGAAAAGGAAGGTCCTGCATCCATTTGAACTCTTGGGAGGGTTTTGTCCCTTCAGCAATGCATTAATTTGCTAGGAAAGTCAATAGTTTTATTTTGGGTTAATGAGCTGGATTAGCTCTGCACAGAGTCAGACAAGCCCTAGAGCTTGTGCAAAGAAAAGCAGAGCCACGGACCTGGACAGAAAGATGAGGGTAGCCCCACTTTTGTTAAATGTGGTTTGGCTCTGGTGTACACTAAAAATTCATTGTGATGGTGGCCTATTGAGCTGCATTCCAAATGCATGTCCTGCTCAGGAAGGGCTGCAGTGAAGAGCTGTCCCAAGCCACCTGAACAGCAGCTGGGGGCAAAGACACTGCCCTGCTGTGACAGAGCAATGGAGGTTTTGCAGAGGGCTCTCCCAAGGCTCTGGGACTCAACCTAGATTTGGTTGCTCTGAAGCAGGGGCCCTTTTCTAACAGGTTGTGGGGCCCAAGGTGTTACAGAAGCCACAGAGGAGATGAAGCCTCGGTGATTGCACAGCAGTAACTTGCTTTTTTACTATAGCAAGTCTGCAAATATCTGGGATGGCAAATTGAACATAACTTGGGTTCTAGTCAAGACAATGTGGGCCTTGCCTGGGAGGCACAGCCAGTCTGAGAGGCTTCATAAATTCTAGGGTAGTTAATATATGCCATGTACCACGTTGCCAGAGATTTCTTACCCACCTTTATTGTAGCTCTCAGACTGACTTTTTGGTATTCTCTCCGCATCCAACTTGCATTGTATTCCATGCACAGTTTTCTAGTGCTTCCCCTTAATCCTTTTGCCTAACACTTCATTTCACAGATCCCTGTCTGTCACGTAGTTTAGCTCCCTGTTTCCCCTCTTACCCCTTCAATAAGGATTAGATAAAACGGTCTGGCTTTCCCAGGTCCTGCTGTGAGCCAGGCTATTTGAACTCCTAATGACCCAGGCTTGCAATCCAGCCTGTGCACATCCGATGTATCTGAAAGTGTAATGGTTCATTAAAATATTTTTGGTAACTGGCACAGGTTTTCGGAAAGCAGAGTTGTTATTTTCGTACTCTGAAGTTTTCCTTTCCATCAAGCATATGTCTGACTTTTGATCAATATATACATTTCTCAGTTTTTTGGTATTTTTCCATTTTGAACATTTTCATCTTCTCTAGGAGCTGCAGAACAGCAGGAGCTGATGCCTTTTCAAAGTCAGTTGTTAATAGTTCACCAAACAGCTTTCCAAAAAAAGAATCTACAAAAATGGAATAGCCACTAGCTTTTCAGTGCAAGGGAATGTTGGGGTCCTTGACCAAATGTGTACCTATCCAGGTAACAGATCCACCAAACTGACCAGTCACCCTCCCAAACGTCTTTGCAAGAGATCACAGACTTCTCAGTCATCAAGGATAATCTTTCAGATAGAGAACTTCAAGCATCAGTTAAGCATGTTAGATAATCTACTGTATTTAAATCCCTTGAGAGGAGAATATCCTTTATTAAAGCAAAATCAGTAAGAGCTTTAGCAAGTCAGGAAGACTGTAATTCACAGTGAATATTCTTTTTGTTGTCAGCTTTGCTACAAATTTGACATTTTATGCCTTTTTCCATTATTGCTCTGAGTGTTTTGCAAATTATCACTGACATTTGAAGTGACAGGCAATGTATTGCAAATTGTTAGCTCACTTTACTAGATTCTGCCCTAACAAAGGTCTCAGTTAGGACTGGGCTACTTGTCTTGGTTGCTTTCAAACCCACACAGTCTTCGTTTGAAACATAATCTTTGAATTCATTTAAAAGCATAAGGAGTTTGAAAGGAAAAAAAATATGTTTAATGAGTCTGCACTTGCTCTATAGAAAAGCCATCAGCACAGTTTGCATTTTTGGGCAGGTTTCTTCCAATGTTCACAGAAAAGAGATTTCTTATTAGTTGGGAAAAATTTTAGCTGCCTTTCAATATCCTTCAGTTTAAATTATAGGGTAAAAATGTCCATTCACTCAAACTAGTTCGATGAATCATAGGAACCAAAAATATAATGTGTCAGTTCACAAAACATCAGATATCACATTTCTGGTCTATTTGTGATAAACCTTCATAGAAAAAACGTCTTCCAAGAGCCAGTGACTGTATTTCGTATGGATGGTCCTTAACAGTGTAGATATTTGCATTAAAAAATAGTTGGAAAGATCAAAGTAGAGAGAGAAAAGAAAAACAGAGGTAGAATGGAGCCCACATTCCAGTATTTCAATCCTTTTGTTATTAAGAACACTCCGTTTTATGTCTGCACCTTGCATTTTTAACAATTTATATATTCTGCAAATTGCTGTTGACCTGCCAGACCAATACCCTTGTCTCTCTTTTTGACTAAACAATTCTTCATAATAAACAGCCTAACCAGAAGACTCCAGGGAACAAATGCTATATGCAGTCTGACTTCCAACTTTCTTTTAAAGTTTATGACAAAAATCCTTGCTGCTACTCTGTAGAATCACCCCTGTCTCCCAAACCATCCCCCAAACCTGGACCACATCCTGACCACAGCCAGGACCTTCAGCACAGGACTGCAAACCACCTAATCAGCTGTCTAAGAATTAATGTCATGTTGAGCTATTCCATGGGTGAATCTAATCACTGAAATGGCCCTTATGGCTTCCTTTCCCTCCCCTTTAATCTTAATTTAAGAGCAAAGTGAAGGCAGATCTGACCATTCTGTCTCCTCTGCAAGTATTCTATGAAATACTCCATCCCAGTCTTGATACTTTGTTGAAAGGAAGTCTGGCAGAAATGTTAGCAGTGAAAATCCAATCAGTCCTAAAAGTTTAAAAAATGTTTCTTCATGCCAGAAATGACAGCTGTATTATTCCTCAGCCCTTGTTCTCTCTCACAGTCAGGGATTTTCTTTGTGCCAGTGTGATATATCAAACAGGAATTTGGTGTGTAGTGCCTGTATTGGATTGGATTGAGTTGTCTCCGGGGCTTGGCATCCTTGCTGTCCCATCTGCATCCTTCAGGTAGTGGATATTTGCAGAGTGCTTTTCCGGCTAAGAAGTCAGTGCAGTGCTGATCTGCAACACAATACTGAACACAGTCTGTCCCTCTGCAATCTGTGTGTGCAATCCTATTAATGGCCATTTCTTCAAACCTGGAGGAAATGAGAATCCACCTCAGGACAGATCTGAGTTTAATTCTTCAGTGTATAATCAGTATTTAAAATGGCAGGAATATTTGTTTTCCAATTCAGAAGTTCAAAATCATGTTTATATATCTAAAATATATTGAAGTAAATATCCAAATGTAAATTAAAAAAGGAGATATCTGCTTTGAAAATATTAGAATTATTTTTACCAAATGTTGCTTGCATTTTATATCTACTAGAATCATCTTCTAAACCTGACATACTCGTTCAGTTTTCCTATTGACTCAACCTAGTCCAAAATAGCTGTCACTGACTTCCACTTCTGTCCTTTATAGATGTTTGATGCATTTGTAAGTGGAGAATTAGGCACAGCTGTCCTACATCTCAAGTTCTGTGTGATGACCATTGACCAAAGCAGTTTCCCAAGAAACTGCAGGAGGAGTTTCCTGAAATATTTGGTAGAGACCATGGTCCCCATTGCAAATTCAAGTCTCTCTCAGGCAGACCCACCATCTCCTTGGTGGAATACACCAGACTGATGGGCTTGCCTATCCCATCTGTGTCATCAAGCCATGCTTTATTACCCAAATCAGGCAAAGAATTAAAAAAACCCACATTCTCTCTATTGTTCTACTAAGTGATTAGCAAATAATTGCATAGCCCACTCATGTACGTCACATCATGCTCATCTCTATCCACAAGGAAAATCACTTTTAATCTTTGACTCCAGCGTTAGGGAAGTGTTCAGAGTGATAAATCATATGGAACATTTTGACAGTTTCTTCCTAATAGAATTCAGTTTTCTGTATTTTTGAGAATTATTTTCTCATCTCTGTAAAATAAATAAGACTATAAATCCTGGTCTAAAGGATAACACCAGGAATCTGGCAGTTATTAAATAACACGCAGCCAAAACGAAGTATTGTACCTCTAACTCATTTGTCACATATTTTAGTCATTTGTTTCACCTGTTGGCAGGTTTGAAGGTGAGTAGGTATAACAGATACAAACAGTAATTTATTTGGTATTTAAGTTTGCTTAGTAGTGCCTGGGCTGTAGGAGTTTGGGTGATTCATCAAAGGCTCTTGTCCTCCAGACAGCACAGACTCTGTTTCCTTACGAGCGCAGCATTTTTTGAAAAACCAGGAGGAGGCGTGTCTAAGCTTTCCATTCTTGGTTTACATGAACACAACATCCCAGGCCTTGCTTTGCATCTACCATGTGCTCACAGACAAGCTGTAAAACCAAAGTTCTCTTTCATTTTGAATATTAAGATCCCTAGACATTTTAAGGATTGTGCACCTTCTGAAATGCTCAGTTTTGATCAGGTGCACGTTCACATCCTATTCCTCACTCAGCAACATAGCCTATGGAGGATGATTGGCATTCATACTAGAAATGCCTCATGCTTTCCTACCACTATGAATTATTGCTTTCATCTCTGAATTTACATACACTGATGCTTGGACAGATTCTAGACACATTTGGAAGAAAATATATTTCAAGTGACTGAACAAAGAATGTTTCTTCTTCTCATCAGACTATTCTTTAAAATATATCACTGAGTTAGTATTTTGATCACTGCATTTAGTTTAGGCTCACCAAAACTCATTCTGTCAAGGTGGATTTGTCTTTCCAAAGATTTGTGCTAAAATCTAATCTGTTCTGCATCCTCAATGTTTTAAAGTTTTTCTATTCTGATATTACTGATGCCACTGTGTTTATTTAGAAGAAAATAAAAGGCTTTTGTTTTTTACAAAGGAACTAGAAAGGGGTACAATTCCTTACATCCTTTTTGCTCACATAGCTGGGATTTGACTCCTCCGTGTAAGAAATGGTTTTGTTTCAGTGTTGCATTGGGGTTTGTGTGACAAGATTTTGGTAACAGAGTAGGACTACAGGAGCAGCTTCTTTGAGAAGCTGCAAGAAACTTCTCCCATGCTGGACAGGGCCAAAGCCAGCTGGCCTCAAGATGGGCCTGCCATTGACCAAGGCTGAGCCCACCAGGCCTCTATGATAACTTATTTAAGAAAGGAAAAAAAATTATTGGGTGGAAGTAATTGTGGCCAGAGAAGAGACAAGTGAGAATGAGAATATGTGAGAGAATCAGCCCTGCAGACACCAAGGTCGGTGCAGAAGGAAGGGCAGGAGGTGCTCCAGGTGCCTGAGCACAGATTCCCCTGCAGCCCCGTGGTGCAGACCATGGTGGGGCAGGATACCCTCCTGCAGCCCATGGAGATCCACGGGGGAGCAGAGATCCACCTGCAGCCCATGGAGCACCTCACGCTGAAGCAGGTGGATGCCTGATGGAGGCTGTGACCCCACGGAAAGCCCACACTGGAGCAGAGTCCTGGTGGGACCCGTGGCCCTGTGGGAAGAGGAGCCCACACTGGAACTCGTTTGCTGGTAGGACTTGTGACCCTGCAGCGGACTCACACTGGAGCAGTTTGTGAAGAACAGCAACCCGTGGGAAGGAGTCCTGCTGGAGAAATTTATGGAGAACTGTCTCCTGTGGGAGTGGCTCAGCGCGGGAGAAGGGGAAGGACTCCTCTCCCTGAGGAGAAAGCAGCAGCACAAATAACTCGTTCCCTTCTCCCTGCACTGCTATGGGGGAAGGAGATAGAGATTTAGGAATAAAGTTAAGCCTGGGAAGGAGGAAGGGGTGGGGGAAAAGTGTTTTTAAGATTTGTTTTACTTCTCATTATCCTGCTCTGGCTTGATTTGTAATACATTCAATTAATTTGTCCAAATTGAGCCTGTTTTGCCCATGACAGTAATCAGAGAGTGATCTCTCCCCATCCTTATCTCAACTCATGAGTTTTCATTATATTTACTCTCCCCTGCTCTCTCCATCTGGGAGTGGAGCCACTTTCATGGGCACTGGCATCCAGCCAGGGTCAAAAGACCATAAGTGTTAAATTGCACATTTTTCCGTCTCTGCAGTTTGTTCTGGGCTGCAGATGCAGGCAAATACTGTCCTCTACACCAGTGACAGGATTTAGCACATCAGCATTTACCTGCTCACAAGTCTGGAGCTTCTGGAAGCTGCGGGAAGTATTCTCTCTCTTCACCAACTCATATTCATCTTCTGCTCTGTAGAGTTTCAGAAGGTCTTCCCTCTCCCTTGATTTTGGTTCTGCTATGAATACATAAAAGTTTGAACTCTGGATACATGTTGTATTTGACAGGCTAATTGACCCATTTTAATTAATTGTCTTTGGCTCACACATAAGAGATCACCTTTCCCATAAGTAGCTTAAGGAATCCACTCATTAATCTTCTTAAGCAGCTATTCCGTTCTCACTTCCTCTAAGGCATTTGCTCACACAGCCTCCACACTAGACTCATCCAGCAAGGAAATCCCCAAAGGCTCTTCATTGAGCTCTGGGAGAATCCTACCTCACAAAATCATTCTGTAAGAAAGGGGTCATTATATTTTATTTAGATGCTCTTTTACCTTGAGAAAGGTAGCCAAACTGAGCTGACCTCAACTTGACTTTGAAGTTTTTCCAACTTCTAGGAATTACACAATTACACCTGCAGGTAGGGAAGGCCGTCTAAAACAATCTTTCTGGTACTACATTAAAATCACCTCTGAATACAAAACACCATATTTTCAACCCCTTGATATCATGCTGAGATGAAGATTTGCATTAATTTTAAGAAAGCTTTGACAATTTCAATTATAAAAACATACTGTATCTCAGTTTTTGCCTGGTGTAACCTCACAGATACAGAATTAATGAAACAAGAAGCTCTTGTGCTTTTTTTTCCTGGCTACATCACAAATGTTTTTGGAAATATCTTGTTTGGGCCATGTTTTCTTCTTCTGCCATACAACCTCCTCTGGCTTGTAAGTAGAAAGGTAATAATGCAGTAAAATCTCTGTTCTCACTGGCATAGTAGAGACAGGAGCTGACAAACTGATTGCATTTGACAGATGTAGTTGAGGACAGGGTGGATTTTAGAATAAGCAATGCGAGGCAGCAAGGCTTTAGAAAAGGCAGGCTGAGAGATTTGGGAAAAAGCTGATTCGGACTAGATACTGGTGTTAGGATAAAGGCATAAGTTTTCAACATTTTTGGGAAGAGGAGGGACTAACAGAGAAGGAGGGGAAAAAACATAAGGTGGGGGAGAATGGGAAAAATCAAAATCAGCTTTCTGTTTTGGTCATACTGAATTGAAGTTGACAGCTATTTAGCCCTCAAATTATGTCAGATGAAAGCTGAGATGTTGGTTTGGACAGGAGAGTGACACCAGTCACTACTGTGTTTGTCAGGATCGTGATGCTTGTTGAATCTGTGTGGATGAAATTACCCTCAGGGAATGTGCAGAGGGAAAAAGAGTTTTAGGGCCAAGGATATGGAATCACCACCAAACATTTCAGGCATGAAAGCCACTTTGAAGGGTTGGAAAGTTTACAGCATCCTAACCAAACGTGGCTGATCCTACCAAATGTGGCACAGAAACCAGGATACTGTGGCAACCTTCGAGACAGCACATGCTGAGCTGTATTTGTGGATGTACAGTGGATTGTCAGCTGGATGGGGCTCTCTGTCCTTCTCAATGGTGAGTGCAGAGGAGTCCTTAGAACATCTGTGTC